>NC_058379.1:53542558-54142558 GCF_018350175.1 Felis catus
TGCGGCCCTAGAGCAAGTTAAACTCTAAGTTTCATTCTTCTCATCTATAAGTGAGGATAATGATAGTACCCACCATTTCACAGATTTGTTGTAAAGATTCAATGAGCACGTAAATTACTTTGGCATAGTGGCAAATGCTGGGCACACACAAAAAAGTTAATGTTTATTAGTGCTGTTAAAACACTAAAAAACACACTGCTATTACTAATCCTTAAACAACATTATAAGAGACAAGACTGCCTCTTTATCTGTCTTCCAACCCACTCATTCTACATAGAACAGTCAGATCAACCTTCCTGAAAAATCACTTTTATTATGTCAAGGTTCTATGTGAATATTCAGGAACTCTCCATTGCTAATACATAAATCTTAACTACAGCTTAAGAATAACAATAATACGTGAGAGTGAAGGCTCCCCACACCAATTTCTCTCAAAACACCTTTTCATGTACACCTTCTAACCTAGCCAAGGCTCCATTTCCTTTTACCAGTGATGTTCAACCAAAACATTATTCCTGCCAATCACAATTCCTGAAATATATTCATGGCTGTCAAATCCCCACTACCTTTCTTCTAGATTCATTCCTTAAAAATACTACGAAACCTCCTCTGACCACTTTCTGCACTGGTTCATAGTCTCCTTACAGGTGGTGAGTTCTAACTACTATAGAGTTCCAAGAGAACTCATTATGTGTGAAGAAAACACTTCTCATTTTCTTCCCTGGACTACTATTTAATTCTGTGTTCTGCCTATTTAACAAGAAAAATTCAAAATGGCTAACCCCTGGCTTAACAGTAGTTTAGGTTAGAGCTATCCTCACAATAAAATCATCCAATGTAACATATAACCCCAATTTTACATGTAACAAATTCTTAACTACAAATCCAAACAAAAGAGGAAAATAAGGGATGTAAGAAAACACTGACTTTTAAAAAAATCACCTCATCTTATCTGAGTATGCTGACTTGATTTGGGAGCTTGTTTACATTTAAAGCCTGAAAAACAAACAACCATTTACAGCTAATAATGATGTAAGTGTTAAATTTACCTCTAAATGGACAGAACATAAACATTCTAGTCACCTACTTGCAGATATCCCTGTATGTCTGGATTGCTGTATCCATGTAATGCGCAGGGTATGGCCTAGGCGCTCCTGGCTGAAGGAAAGCTGACACTGCTGCCATTTCCTAAAGAAAAAGATATTTATACTATTTCAAAAAGAGGAATATTCTTATAGTTTAGCATTTGGAAAGCTAAAAATTGGACTGAAGTTTGCTGGGGCTTTTTATGTATGATATAGAAATTTCATGGATTAATGCAGGCTTGAAAAATATATGCTTTTTGTTTTTCAATTCTACAGTCAAATACCAAAGTCTGTCATTCAGAATTTAAATGAGATTTTCAAGAAGACCTGAGAAGCATTTTGAATTATGGTGTATACATACAACTACCAAGTACACCTAGCTTAAGATTCTGCTACCACTTCCTCTCTGTTCTTCCCTATTCCTCAATGAGGAAACAGACCAATGATAAGACCATATAGAGCAAGACAAAATAAAGCACATCTCTTTCTAATTACTGGCATCAGAACAGGCAAAGAGAGCTCTCAACAACTTGAACTATATATATTTTCAGCTATTTACACACTCTAATGTATATCCTATACCATACAAAAGACACAAAGACCTTATTTCTTAGACTTAAATTACTGTCAGTTTTCTAGATCTTTGTATTTCATTTTTAAAAGCCAATCTATTGTCAATGTGTATGCTTTCAGTTAATAATGCAAAAAATATACAATAGTCCTAATGAATTTAGAAATGATGATCCAAATATGGGTTTTGGCTTTCTTAGTAAAATATCCCATGTCCTTTTATAGACCAAGTTTTATAAAAACTAGAAATAAATGAAACCTTCTTAAATTGGGAAGGAAAACTGTTAATGCCAACACTTTTAGGATGAACATATGTATTTATCTGCAACTTTTAAAATAGAAAAAAATACAAATAATTACCTAAAACCCAGAGAATAACTAAAACCTTTAACGTGACAGACTATAGGTTTCATGACAATATAAAATGTATCTGTTACAGAATGTCTTTCCATCCTCAGTACCCAGCAGTGTTTGCTCCAAAATTTACTGAAAAAGCTGAATGAAAATACATTATATCCAGGGGCACCTGGGTGGCTCAGTCAATTAGGTTAAGTGTCTGACTCTTGATTTTAGCTCAGGTCATGATCTCGGTTTATGAGTTTGAGCCCCACGTAGGGCTTTGCACTGACAGTGCAGAGCCTGCTTGGGATTCTCCCTCTTCTTTCTCTGCCCCTCCCCTGTTCTCTCTCTTTCTCTGTCTCTGTCTCTCTGTCTCTGTCTCTCTCTCTCTCCCTCCCTCTCTCTCTCTAAATATAAATAAACTTAAAGAAAAAGCATTATACCCATGTGACAAAGTATACTACAGCTCTGAAACATGGTTTCTTAACTACTTTATATTTTAACTAATGTAATGAATACACATATGCTTCTATATTATACAAAAAAGCAAATATGCATTGAACATACGGTATACTATATTGTACAAAATACCCATTTACTACATACAAACAATATATATTACATATATTAAAGGGTACTAAGAAAAAATCCTGTGAGAAAAATATGCCCCCAAATTCTAAGTTATTTTCTAATTCTGCAAGTATTAAATCAATATACAAACAAAACCGACATAATTTTTACAGATCTGGTGAGAACATTCAGAATGATCACCCCCAGCTATTATATCAAACCATTAAATCATTTCTTATAGTCATCAATAACAGATCAATACTTTTTACAAAAATTTTCATCAAGAACCACAGTGATCTACTTACCCTTCAGTTAGTTAAGGTAGTTATATAACTGAACTACAAAAAAACAGTATTAAGAATTCCTATTACTGGTTTTGCTATGATACTTAATTTTAAAGATAGCATAACTAAATACCTTCTACAATTTTCAGCTAAAAAGGCAAGCAATATAGTCTGTTCTACTACAACATATTTTGACCTTATCAATTAGCTAAATATGTGAATGGTAAATAGGAAAGTGGTATCAACACAAATAAAATTTGTATTCATTTATAAACAATTTTTCTTGGGCAAGGGGATCAAAAATAGCGAATATAAAATTATAACCTTCAGCAGGAAAGGAGCAAGCCCTAAGCTCAGCTGTTGCACAAGCAGGAGCTCCCTTTATCTGTATTTTACAGAAAACGAATGCCTGAGTTTTGGTGCTCACTGACTCTCTCTCTAGAGAAGTACATGCCCAGTGTAAATGCTCAGTTCTTGGCTCAAGACAGCTTCACTTCGCTCCACGCTCCCCATCATGGCACCATAACGGATTAGGAGCTCTTCTTCTCCGCCTCTACTCCCAGCCAGTACTGATATACTGGTTCTGTGTGTGTGTGTGTGTTTTAATGCCTTTAAGTAACTTCTAGGCATGATGGAGCAGCCTCACTAGATTACATATATCATCTCTCAAGGTACAAATTTTGTGTTCTTGTTTGTACTTTGTTTTAAAAGATACATACATAGGTTTTAAGAAGACTTCCCGACCCTATTTTTCTCCATGGCCTATTATTTTTAGGACAGTTTTATAGACTACAAGGATTTTCAGGTATACATATGTTATAGCAGATATACCTTTATTTTCCATTGCTAAACTGTTTTTTCTCATACAGTTGCTATTAATACCACCACCTAAATGGCTTAAATACAGATTTATCAGATTATAGATAAAAATGAAAAAGCTTACACACCATAAAACCACTGACATTTTTTTGCCATACCTTTATAAAGACCTACCTAAATACAAGCAATGAATTAGCAAGTACATAATGTAAAATTTTATCAATTCATAAATATGTTATATTTATGAAATAACATTAAGTATTTATTATTTCATATCCATATAGTCATCATTTTAGATGACTATAATAAAAGATTACAGAATGTCTGGCCAAGGACAATTCATGTAAGTTTTCAAACACTTCAATTTATAAAGATAGCATATTTTAAGTTCCTGAACAAGGTTTTCAAAAGTTAGATGTTTTTCATTAAAAATATTACAGGAAGGGGCACCTGGGTGGATCAGTCAATTAAGCATCTGACTCATGATTTTGGCTCAGGTCATGATCTCATAGTTCATGGAATTGAGCCTGCACTGTCAGCACAGAGCCTGGTTGGAATTCTCTCTCTCTCTCTCTCTCTCTCTCTCTCTCTCTCTCTCTCAATCCCTCCCTCCCTCCCTCCCTCCCTCCCTCCCTCCCTCCCTCTCTCTCTCTCTCTGTCTCTCTCAAAATAAATAAATTTTTTTTCGCTCTCTCAGAAATAAAGAAACTTTAAAATTTTTTTTTCTTTTTTTTTAAAAGGGGCGCCTGGGTGGCTCTGTCGGTTAAGCGTCCGACTTTGGCTCAGGTCATGATCTCGCAGTTTGCTAATTTGAGCCCTGTGTCAGGCTCTGTGCTGACAGCTCAGAGCCTGGAGCCTGCTTTGGATTCTGTGTCTCCCTCTCTCTGCTCCTCTCCCGCTCATGCTCGCACTCTCTCTCTCTCTCTCTCTCTCTCAGAAATAAAGAAACTTAAAAAAAAAATTTTTTTTCAACATTACAGGGGCACCTGGGTAGCTCAGTCGGTTTAGCATCCAACTTCACTCAGGTCATGATCTCAGAGTTCATGAGTTTGAGCCCCACATCAGGCTCTCTGCTGTCAATGCAGAGCCCGCTGCAGATCCTCTGTCCCTCTCTCTCTCTGCACCTCCCTGCTCATGCTCTCTCTCTCAAAAGTAAACATTTAAAATTACAGAAGTGAAAAGGAAAAGTAATATAATTTTGCAATTTTAGCTTTACATTTTTAAGTTGCCTATTTTAGTTTTATACACACATAATATTAAAATAAATGCAAAATAAGTGGCAATTACTAACAAGCGCCTACATGATAATTCCCAATGAAATATTTATTCTCATACTTTTTTGTTCTTCGCACTTTGTTTACAAGCTTACATACTCTTAAAGTGATTATGTAGAATGCAACAGTGCTGATTTTACTCTTTTCTACACACAGAAAGCAAATTACGCATATACATATGACAACTTTAAAAGAACATGAAAATGTTATAAGGCAACAAGTATATTAAATTCTCTCTGGGGATGCCTGGGTGGCTCAGTCAGTTAAGCGTCTGACTCTGGGTTTCGGCTCAGGTCATGATCTCGCAATTTGTGGGTTTGAGCCCCGCATCTGGTTCTGCACTGACAGCCTGCTTGGGATTCTCTCTCTCTCTGCCCTTCCCCTGCTCATGCTCACTCTCTCTCCCTTTCAAAATAAATTTCTGACACACCAAGGTTTACATATCAATTATAAAAACTAACATAGCTGATGCTTACTGACAGCTTATAACATACAAGGCAGTGTGCTAGGCACATCACATGCCCTTATACCTCTTCATCCAACCCTATGCCGTAAGGGTTCACACTGTACAGGCGAAAAAGCTGAGGCTTAGAGATGTTCAATACATGCCTAAGATGACAGTTTGTCTCACACCAAAGTACATGTTCTTAACCAATATATAGTCTTACATCAGAAAAAAACATTTAAGCAATTTTAAAATATTTTTCAGTAGCTCTAAAAGCATCTGCTAAAAAAAATTACTCAATATAATAACAGAAACTCAAATTTTGAAAGCATACACAAAAATTAGAAGGTACTAGACAAAGCTAAGACATCAACCATTATATCTGACCACGTTTAAACCAGTTTGAGGAAAATCCATCAATTCAGCATAAACTAATTCAAAACCCATAAAGCATTATGTCCTCTTTGAGTACAACTTTATCTCTAGGTATTTTGTTTTCCATTTCATAAAGAGATTTCTAAATCGTTTATGACAATAGAAATAAGAAATAATAATATTACAGAATACCAACCAATGCACCAGCTGCATAAAGCATTGCTTGATCATTAAGAAAATCTTTCTTTGCAGTATGATAGCAACTATAAGCCAAATCATAATGCTGCACCAAAAAGCATAAGTCAGCCATTTTTCGGATTTGAAGCTCTGGTGCTTCCGGCGGATACCTATAAATATAAAATGAATTAAGAAAGGAATTTATAATTTATAACCCCTGAACCATCAAATATTATAAAATGTCTAACAAGCTAGACAACGGAGTCTAAAATATTAGGAAAACTAATCTGATTCAACAAGAATTCTGTCTCCAGTGGGAGACTGTCATTTCTCAAAGACATTTGGAAACATTTGTATTTATATAACTTATAGCCCTATACTGAGAAATTCTCAACAAGAGGCAAGAAATTTTTCCATGGTCAAATTATTACGCAAATGGTCAATTCTAGGTAACTCACTATACATACAACCACAAAAAACACAAAAACCCAAAATGAACTTTATTTTCCCTTGAAACAAAATTTTCTAAATATATGCCATGGCTCAGAACCACTAGACCACAATATTTTATTTAGATGAGTTATTAATGAATATTTGTTCTAATTCCATCTTTTTACAAATAAGGAAAGAAACCCAAAGTAAGGGACTTTCTCCATTGTTATTTATTTTTAGATACCCAATTCCCTAATGATTTAAAAACATTTTTTAATATAATTAACGTATAGTCACTGTTCTTATCTACTGAAGTTTTAACAAATATGAAACTAAAAAACTAAAGAGATAATTTTTTGCAGGGCATCACACAGTCACACACCAGAGTTAAACAGAGGAAAAACAAAAACAATAATATTTTACTCACAGCAATCCAGATGTATTTTTCAGCTCATTAATGCTTTTTTCTGGAACTTTACTGCCACTAAACCATTTTTTAGTTGCAGAAAATAAAGATCGACTTAAACCTTTTCTTGATATTAGCTACCAAAAAAAGAGTATACGTTACAAATATGAGATTTAGTATTTTACTTTTACATACAATATATTCTAAATAACTAAAAAGCTTTAATAGTGAGCAAATATTCATTTTAACAACACTGATTTAAATTGTCCAATATGCTGGCAAAATCCCTAATGTAAATAAGTATCTTCTAGGATTTAAGAGAATTTCATCACTGACAGTGATGCCAATAAATACTAGCATTAGTCTATCTTAAAAAAAAAAAACAAAACAACTTCAAGTACTTTAAATAACTTATACTACTATATTCCCAAATTTACTCTTTACTGAAAATTTAAAACTACTAATCCGAACAATTAAATCTTACCTGATCATTTAATTGCCGAATTGTTTTCTCTATATGTGGCAAAAGGCCCCGAAAAGTGAACTCTTGTATAAACTGTCGAATTCTATCATGATCAGTAAGGGTTAAACATGCACCATGAATAATTCCAGTATTTGCTTTCTTTGTTTCATGTAATGATGAAGCAGATTTTACATGATCTGGGCCATCAATGCTGTTAGAAGCGTCACTGGATGAGTCCAACTGAAGTGGGTGAGCTCTAAAGTTATTTGGTAAGCCATCTACTGAAAAACAGATCTTTCTTTTACTTTCAGAATGCAACAGAAAATTGTGATATTACTACCATACTGCTAAAGAAAAAAAAAAAAGAATGTTGGAACCCTTCATCTTTCTGTGTATCTCAGAAGTCTAAGATACAATAACATTAACATTTTCCCTCCTAAAACTACAGGACTTGGGTTAATATTTGTTACATGTAATAGCAATTTAAAGATTTTAAATAGGGGAGGCTGGGTGGCCCAGTCAGTTAAGCATCCAATTCTTGATTTCGACTCAGGGCGTGATCTCAGGGTTTGGACAGCACAGAGCCTGCTTGGGATTCTCTCCCACCTCTCTCTGCGCCTCCCTCTCCCCACCCCTGGCTGGCATGTGAATGCATATGCTCTTTCTCTCAAACTTAAAAAAAATTAGATTCATATAAATAAATGAAGAAAATTACAGTGTTAAAATAATATAACGAATAAATTTAAATAACACAACTAAGCAATAACAAAAATTTTAACAAAACAATTTTAGAGGGGCGCCTGGGTGGCTCAGTCTGTTGAACATCTGACTTCGGCTCAGGTCATGATCTCAAGGTTTGTAAGTTTGAGTCCCGTGTCAAGCTCTGTGCAGACAGCTCAGAGCCTAGAGCCTACTTTGGATTCTGTGTCTCCCTCTCTCTCCACCCCCCTCTGCTCGTGCACTCTCTCTCAAAATTAAACATTAAAAAAATTTAAAAAACATTTGTAGAACTATCACTATCAAAAACTGTAATTTAGGGGCGCCTGGGTGGCTCAGTCGGTTAAGCGTCCGACTTCAGCTCAGGTCATGATCTCGCGGTCCGTGAGTTCGAGCCCCACATCAAGCTCTGTGCTGACCGCTCAGAGCCTGGAGCCTGTTTCGGATTCTGTGTCTCCCTCTCACAGAATCTCTGACCCTCCTCCATTCATGCTCTGTCTCTCTCTGTCTCAAAAATAAATAAACGTTAAAAAAAAAAATTAAAAAAAAAACAACAACTGTAATTTAAAATACAGAAATAAAGCTCTCAAAATCATGTCAACTTTGGGAATAATTAATGCTGCACACAGTATCTTCCCCCTTGCCTCCTAAAAAATTTTTAAAAGAAATAGTATATATTACTCTCGGTAAACAAATTTTTAAATGTCAAAAAACGTCAAACTCAAATGACTCAAAAAACTCTTCAAAGGAGAAGCCCATTTTATTTTTATTATGAAAATTTCCCCCATCTTTTATCTATGAAGATTAGCATGCTTTGACAACAGTGCAGATTTTCAACTAAAAGAGAAACTTAGAGAAAGTATATCAAGACCTTTGACTTCGTTATCTAATCCATCCAATGAAAGCAAGTTACTATCAGAATTCTTATTTGAAGTTATAGTACAAGGGCCATCTTCATATGATTCCTATCAAAATAAAATAAAAAAGCATTAGCAGTTAGTTAATTAATCATGTTTAAGATATCAACAAATCCATCAACAACTGTGGTTTTTCTGCTGACTATATGCCTCATTTATTTGTTTTAGCAAGACACTTTCTTTTTAGTCCTCCAAATTCTTAATTTCTTTCATATATTTTATCATTCTAATCCACACCTACTATATTCCTAAACGCCCTTTCACGTTCAATCTACTATCCTAATTCTTCTGAATTCAAATGATCTCTACCTCAGTTTACCTGTTTATATGTAATAAGTACATGAATACCTGCAGAGTTGTCTGAAGTAAGAAATGCCAAGAGAGAAGGACTACTAGAGTCAGGCAGGGGAAAATAAGAGGATGGTAATGAAATCTCCTGGGTTATGGACATGTGTTAACAGGTTGGAGTAAATTCTGAATATATCACAGTGGATTAGAAATATATCCAATGCAATGTTTATTTGTACAAAGGCACTGGTTTCTCAGTCACAAAACAAACTTAAAATAAAAATACCCAGACTAATTTGAGGTGTTATTCTGAGTGTCATGCTTTGAGGGAAATTACAAACTAGTACTTAATAAGATAAAAGCAATCAGGACAAGAAACTGCCACTCAAGAAAGAGTTGAAAAAAGTGGTTATATTTAGCCTGGTAAATACAGAAGGGGACACAAAAACTATCCTTCTACATTTTGAAAGGTGACTTAATGAAAAACTGGTCCCAAAGGACCAAGGAGTATAAGCTAAGGGAGATAATTTTTGGTTGATCCTCCAGCTGTTCAGACATGAAGAGAGTACTAGATGAGGTTATTCATAGGTAAAGGAAATTAAAATAGATTAGGGGTTAGCTTTGATAAGCTTTAAAACTATCCTCCAGGAGTGCCTGGATGACTCAATCTGTTAAGCGTCCGGCTATTGATTTTGGTTCAGGTCAAAATCTCACAGTCGTGGGATTGAGCCCTGCATCAGGCTCCATGTAGAACCTGCTTGAGAGTGTCTCTCTCTCTCTCTCTTGCTCTCTGCCCCTCTCCCCTGCTTGCTCTCTCAAAATAAAAAATAAAAACAATAATAAAAAATAAAAAAGCTATCCTCCAATCCTGGCATCTAGCTATAGAATTTCTGATACCTCTGTCTTCTTTAAAAGTTCTCAAACTGGTCAATTTGACTTATGTTTCCCTTCCTTAGAATGATTAGACTCTAAATTCCATTTTTGGGGGGCGCCTGGGTAGCTCACTTAGTTAAACATCTGACTCTTAATTTCAACTCAGGTCATGATGTCACAGTTTGTAAGATTCAGCCCCACATCGGGCTCTGCACTGACAGTATGGAGCCTGCTTGGGATTCTCTCTCTCCCTCTCTCTCTCACTGCCCGTCCCCTGCTTGCTCACACACCCTTTCTCAAATAAACACTAAAAATAATAATAAATTCCATTTTTCAATATTGTCCCTATTCTGAGTGTGGCCCTGAAAGACCATTTTTTAAAATAAAACTCCTTCATATGCAACTGGTTTTTCTTTTTTCTCACTTTTTCCCAGCATTTTCTTAAAGTGAGTAAATATCAGTATAACACTATATTTGGATCAAAAATTCCATATATTAGATAGAAAAATAAGGCAAACAGATTATTAAACAATATTTATATTAAGACATCAAAAATCACAAACTTTATAATTGTTATTTTAAAAAGAATATCATAGAGTACCCAATGTAATTCAAATGTACAGAACACAACTATATTTTCATTTACTTACAAAATCCCCCTTCTACACACACACACAGAAAAGTCAACTCCTGATTATCTGAACTAAACATGGGAACTTCATATTTGACTACTACCAAGTGGCATACAATTCTATCTTAGAAGTTCAACAGACCATGAAACCTTATACCTACCCACTTCAACTAATAGGCAATTAACATTAGACTAGGACTCTAGATTAAGAAAGGAGAAAATTAGGAAGAAATAACACTTCCTGAAAATTCAGAAGGAAAGGAAATCAAAGGAAAGTTAGGGAAAAAAGCCCACCCACCTAAAAAGTATGAGCTCCAAAAGGTGGCCATAAGAACAGCATGTTGAAAATGAAGGAAGGCAACCCCAGAGCATGTGGATAATAAAGAATTGACTGTAAGCATTCATAAGGAATTATATGTACAAGTAAAAACTTCTATTCTCTACATGTCTAGCCAATCTCATTCAATTCTTATGTAATTCACTTCTCATTTTTTTTAAGAAAAGATCAATTAATACGGATATTATATACCTGAATGGAATACATATAAGGGATTATGTGTTAGTTAAAAACAGTTTTAAACCACTGAATTAAGAGCTCACATGCTGATAGATCAGAACTAGCTAGATTCCACAAAATAAATAAACAATTCTACTAGTTAAACGAAGACTTAAAAAATTCTACAGTGATGCCATTATGTCATAAAACTGAAATACAGCTTTTGTGGTTTGCTTCATGGTTGTTTTTTACATATACCTGGTTTTGAATACTATTTTTCTGAAGATACTGACTCCAAGGATCTGGTATCTGTTCATCTGATGCTCGATTAGATGTTCGAGAATTAATTTTAAGTAAATAGCAACCCTGAGTTCCATATTTCTGTTTCATTTCTTCATAAATTGATTCAGCTCTAAAATAAAAAATGGAAAAAAGTTTGTAGTAAATGGAGAGCATACCTTAGGCAATAACAGATATTAAAATAATGCAAAAATAATCCCCAAAAAAGGCAGAACAGAAAAGCAGATATAAAATAGTAAAAAAATTAAAACAAAGATCATGACCCTAACTGAAATTTAGCTAGCTTGGATATCACCTTAAAGCAGAGTTAACAAAATGTGCTTCAACGGTCAAAGAGACCATTCTGGTGGTCAAACTAGTTAACTACAGTAAACAAAACCAGCAGACCACCTCCAAGCCTTCCATTTACTAATGTGCACTGTAAATTTCCAAAGAATGGCTTCAAACTTCTAGATCAAGAACTCTTTCAACTGTAAGTACCAGGCTTTAGGGGAAGAAGCTTTTGGAAATTCCATCTGAGAAAACAAACATTTATCAAAAAACGTAAGCGCCGAAACAGAAAAGTATAGCACCCCAAAACTTACAAAACATCTTTCACTGCTAGTTTATCCTTCCCTTAGCTGTCTTCAAAGGGACACAGTTCAAAGACAGAAAAGGAAAGAAAACTCAAGAAGAGCAGCTGACTTATTTATTACATAAAATCCTTTTTTCTTGCAAAATTTATAATAGCTGAATCCATGAGTTACATCTTAGATGCAATAAAAAGTAGTTTTATTGCCATAGTTTAAGTTAACTAAGCTATGCTAGCTGGTAGTGATAACACAGCCTAGGAAGCAAACAGCATATTCTGATGAAAACTGAAATTTTAGTACATAGGGCTAATCTAACTTAAATGGTATCTTTTTAAGTCAATCAGCCATCTGGGGGGGGTGGGGGGGGGGAGAGAAAATTTTGTATATATTTAAATGCAAAAGATAATACTATACAAGTAATATGCCTGCCAGACTACTGAATCATATTTACACACTATAAAATTAAGGCTGGATTAATAAAAGTTATAAATGTATACAAGCAGATATAAGTATATGTATGTGTATATACACTCAAGTACAATAAAATAAACTGCTCACTTTACCAGTGATACTGCTAAAGATACGAACCACTGATCTAATACCTGAATTACCACTTAAATATCCTAGTTACAATCCTTCAATATGAAAGATACATATCATATTCTATAGATAGAAACTAATTTTAATAGCCAGTTCAAATTATTTCTATTTACATAGTATACTTCATCCACAGGCTACAGCCTGTTTATGATTTCAGAAAAAATCCTAAATATTAATTATTCCTCAGAAAAGTTCTTTGGTTATAAAGGAAAATTTATGGGGTGCCTAGCTAGTTCAGTCAGTGGAGCATACGACTCTTGACATTGGGGTTGTAAGTTCAAGCCCCACGTTGGGTGTAGAGACTACTTAAAAATAAAATCTTTCAAATAAATTAATTAAAATAATAAATACGTAAAAGGAATATTTAAAAGGTAATGATATGTGCTCAAAACAATGGCAAGAAATGATTATTTGATTGTATATCCTAAATGGCACTGATTTATCAGACTGACAATTTTAAACAAAAAATTAATTTGATCCTCATCCCAAATCAAAAGTCAAAATAAACTCCAAAATCATAAAAATAAAATTGCTTTTTATGTTATCTTATTTTTTAAGAACTTACTATATTTTTAAAGATAAGTTAATCATTTGTTCCAAAGATAAAAGGACTACGGCAAATCACTAATAATGAATATTAAAGGACATGTAAGAAATGTCTGGGGACACCTGGGTGGCTCAGTCACTAAGCATCTGACTTCAGCTCAAGTCATGATCTCATAGTTTCTGAGTTCAAGTCCCGCTTTGGGTGAGCTCGAGCACCACTTCAGGTGAGCATAAGGGGAGCACAAAACCCTGCTTCAAGGTGAGTTCAAGCCCCAGGTGAGGCCCACTTCTCTCTCTCTCTGCCCTTCGCTCACGCTGTGCCCATTCTCAGAAGGAAAGACAGAAAGAAAGACAGACACAAAGGAAGGAAGGAAGGAAGGAAGGAAGGAAGGAAGGAAGGAAGGAAGGAAGGAAGGAAGACAGATGGACAGAAAGAGAGAAAGAGAGAGAGAGAGAGAGAGAGAGAGAGAGAGAGAGAGAGAGAGAGAGAGAGGAAGGAAGGAAGGAAGGAAGGAAGGAAGGAAGGAAGGAAGGAAGGAAGGAAGGAAGAAAGGAAAGGAAAGGAAAAGAGAAGAGAAGAGAAAATAAAGAAATGTCTACATGTTTTTGAGACTATGAAAACATCAAGGCTAAAAATACAAAGTGACAATAGGGTAAAGAGTGGAAACAGAAATGCCCTTAAAAAAAGTCAAGAAGTGAAAAGTTAAAAGGAAAACTGAGAAAAGAAAAAAAAAATGAGAAAGTAAGAAATAATAGCTAAGACCTACAAGTGTAAAATGGCAGGCACTTTGGTACAAAGATTGTAGTAACATATATATTGAAAGCAAAGTTTGGATAAGCATATGAAATCTAACATAAAATAACTTAGCTGTTGAACATAACAAAGATATAGTTAAATGTTTTATTAGTATTTTTACTTTCTTAGATAAAAAAATACATCTAAAATTTAAATAAAACGTGCAAACTAATATCTAATCATATAACAGGGAAACATTTTTAGTTAAAAAAATAAAGCTTACCTCTGTTCATCTCCTGCACTTACATCATGTAAAAGTACATAATATTTAAGTGTATTTGGTATAAACCACTTGGGGTAGGAATAGTCACTGTTGTGCTGAATTCGATGCTGTTCTTGTGATAACTTTGAAAACTGTTCCACAGGTTCAGCTTCACTAGATGATGCTACCAACATACCTTGTAAACCATATTAAGGTAATTATCACTTATCACTAAATGATACATATTATCCTATTAAAATAAACTTTGAGGAAATTTTCTAAGCTAAACAATCTGATTTCATAGATTTTCACTGAAAACACAAAATAATTTCTCCAGCATTTCCAAATAACTCAAGGTTTTAAATCTCAAATACTTTTTTGACGATGGTTTTTAGGTCATTTACATATATAAGGAAATCCATGAACATAAAAATGGACAATATCAAAGTTACATATCAACACAATGAACAATTCTGCTGAATCTTGCTCCTCTCCATTCCATCTCACAGAGGTTTCATACTCTATCCTACCTCTTAACTTTCTCTGCAACCTCATTAAGAAAACTAAAAAGTCATAAGCATCAAAAGAGGTTAACAGCTATAAAACAGGTTACTAAAATAATGGAAAACTGCTTTTATATATGAGATCTTGCATAAGAAACTAATCTTGAGGCAATCAGCAAAAGCAGTTAACAATGACAGTTCACATTTACTCTTTGGTTCAGAAACTTACTAAACATGAAATATTTGAGCTGGAGAAAAAAGAAAAACAGTAAGTAAGCCATCAGTATTCTTACTCTGTAATAAAAATTAATTATTAAAACCAGTCTTGTCTAGGATGTCATTTAACAAAAACAACAGTTACAAAAACTTGAAGCATCATCAATGAAAAATAATTTTTCTATTCTCCCATGTCCTCTCAAAAAATTTGCCTTCATAGGGGACACCTGGGTAGCTCAGTTGGTTAAGAGTCCGACTTCAGCTCAGGTCATGACCTCGCAGTCTGTGAGTTTGAGCCCCGCGTTGGGCTCTGTGCTGACAGCCCAGAGCCTGGAGCCTGCTTCAGATTCTGTGTCTCCCTCTCTCTCTCTGCCCTTCCCCCGCTTGCACTCTCTTTCTCAGAAATATACATTAAAAAAAAAAAATTAAAAACTTGCCTTCATAGAACTATTTCTGAGATTACTAATTTCCAAAACATTTGATTTTAAGAAAACACAAAGGTCAGGGGGCACCCAGGTGGCGCCCAGGTGGCTCAGTCAGTTAAGTGTCCGACTTCGACTCAGGCCATGACCTCATGATTTGTGAGTTCAAGCCCCATATCAGGCTCTGTGCTGACAGCTCAGAGCCTGGAGCCTGCTTCGGAATCTGTGTCTCCCCCTCTCTCTGCCCCTCCCACGTTCATGCTCTGTCTCTCAATAATAAATAAACGTTAAAAAAATTAAAAAAAAAAAAGGAAAGGAAAGAAAACACAAAGGTCAGGCACCTGGGTGGCTCAGTCGGCTAAGTATCTAACTCTTGATTTCAGTTTGGGTCAAGATCTCACCGTCGTGAGATCAAGCCCTGCTTCGGGCTCTGCACTAAGGGAGGAACCTGCTTAAGATTCTCTCCCTCCTTCTCCCTCTGCCCCTTCCCTACTTGTGTACTCGTGCGCTCTCTGTCAAAAAATAAAAATAAATTAAAGAGAAAAGAAAACACAAAGGTCAAAGGATACATGCTAAATAGTGGTTCAGAAATTCATGATCTGATGCTGGCATCGACTGAAGAAAGGTCTCTCTGTAAGACTCAAACCATGGAGTGGTAGCTAAAATAAACAAGATATACAACAGTTAAAATTCCTTAACAGAATCAATTTACAACAAAAAAAATGTCAAGTCCATACTCCTAAAAGGTGTGAAAGATTCCCAACAGTAAATAAGCATTTTTCACTTGTACTTAAAGATATAAACAAGCATTTTCTACCTCTGCTTTAAAATTAGTGTCTGTGCCATACACACAAATATATTCACATATAGGAATCTACATTTGCAAAAATAAAACTGACTTATTCCTAAACCTACACAATGATCCACAACCTACTTACCTATTAATCCTTTAAATATTACCTACATGAGTAAAAAGATTCTGAAACTAAAGTTTTGTGCCCCTCTCCTCTTCATAAACATCATTTCAAAACAATGGTTTCTTAACCAACAGTGATTTTGAGCTCCAGGAAATATTTGGCAATGTCTGGAGATACTTTGGGTTGTCACACTAGGGATGGGGTTGTGTGCTACTGACTTCTAGGCAAATACGTCTAGAACAGTGCAAAACATCCTACAATGAACAGAAGACAGCTCCCCACAAAAAAGAATTATGTGGCTCAGAATGTCAATAGTGGTAAGGTTGACAACATCTACTTTATAATTTGATTACTTGAGTATGATAATAACAAAACTTCTTTAAATGAAATTTCAAAGTATATTTACCTTGTAATCAAATATAAGGAGGTGTGTTTTCACATTTTTATAAATGTATATAATGTAATTCTTAAAATGTCAAACCTCTCTTGCTCCATGCTAAGCATTTTACAACTACTCTTTATTTGTTTTTAAACTAACTTACAATTAAGTCATTAGACAGGTCATTTCACAAGGTTTAAACAGATTATATAAATCACAGTTTTACTAAAGGACATTCTATTCCTAGCTATTTATGCCGACTACCAAACCTTTCACCTCAATCACTGAAAAACCTAATATACTTTGTTCACATTATAATACTACATTAACCAACTGGAAGGTAAAGGGGAAAAAAAACCATTCAATCTTGGCCAAATAGTAGTATCTAACCTGGTGCCATATATAAACATATAAAATTTTAATTCCAACAAATACCTTATGAGAATAACCCATATATTGTTTAGGAGGGCTAGCAATGTAACAATTTCATGTTCATTGCTATATGAGAGAAAAAGCTTTCTTAGAAATACCATAATCTATATGAAAAGTGACAAAAATTGGAGAATAAATGACAATACTAGCCAATGTTATAACCCATTTTCTTTCTAACCAACCAATAACCTATATCTTCCCCCAAAATCAGTCAAAATTAGTCTAGCTATAAAATTAATATGTATTTTCACTCAGCACCAAGGACAAGAAAATAAAATAAAAGATAATGAAAATTTGGTTAAATAGGAAGGAATCTTCAGACATGGGGAAATGATGTTCTGTATCTACCAAACTACTTTAATAGACTGTTAAAAAACAAACAGACATAAAACAGCTTCCCCCCCCCCCCCCATTTTACAGATAGTCAGACATCAGACTTGAGCATCTTTCTCTGGAGAAATGAAATGGCCCCAAATAAAAGAACCGTAAGTATTGGGCAACTCTAAAGCCTATTCACAGCCTCACCACCCAGTACAGAAGTCCACTAGATAACAAGAGTTTATTATGCCCAGCGGGGCGTTTAATTCTCAGTTTGAAATAGAAAATAATACCACAGGCTCAGCAGATATGTGAGAAAAGTTTCCAATGTGAAAAAGTGACCAAAACAAACTGAAAAAAATAATACAAATGAGAGGAAAACACAGGATAAAAGAAAACTTAAATACTAAAAGAAGCCAACAGCAATTTATTAATTTCCTGAATTAAAATACCACAACATGACACAAGAACTGCCCAGTACAAATAGGAAAACAAAGAGAGCAAGGCAAAGTTTAAAAAAAAAAAACAAACCACATACACACACAACAAACGTTAAAATTTCAACGGAAGGTTAGGAAAATAAAGTCAGAGATAAAGATATCACCCAGAAAGTAAAACAAAAAGACACAGAGCTGTAAATGAACAATATTTATAAAAAAAGGAAAGAACACTAAAGGAGCAACTGAGAAGTTCTACATCCAATTAACAAGTAGTTCCAGAAAGAACAGGGAAAAACAATGAGGAAGAAATTAACCAAGAAACAGTATAAAAAAATTTGTCAAGTTTTAGAGTATGTATGCCCAGGGCACCTGGGTGGCTCAGTCGGTTGGGCGGCCAACTTCGGCTCAGGTCATGATCTCACTGCTGGTTCGAGCCCCACCCGCATAGGGCTGCGCTGACAGCTCGGAACCTGGACCCTGCTTCGGATTCTGTGTCTCCCTCTCTCTCTCCACCCCTCCCCTGCTCATGCTCTGCTTCTCTCTCTCTCTCTCTCAAAAATAATAAATCATTAAAAAAAATTTTTTTAACAAAAGAGTATGTATGCCCAAATTATCAAAAGGGGCTGCTGATATGAGTGAAAAAAAAAAAAAAGTTAAATTAGGCCCAAAATGAAACTTCAAAACAGAGATAAAGAGGCTCTAAAAGCTTCTGAAGGCTGGAGGGAATGAGGGGATAGGTATCCTAATGTCATCTAGCTTCTTTACAGCAATACAAGAAACTGAAAGTGGTATAAATCTGAAGGAAATTATTTCCAACAATATATATAGCCAAACTATCAAATATAAAAGCTAAGAGCATTTTCAGACATTAATTGGCTCAAAAACTTTACCTTCCAAGTGACCTTTCTCAGGAAGCTACTGGAGATGTCCTTCACCAAATTAAGAAAATATACCAAAAAAGATAAAACTGAGAGTCTACAGAGAAGAGAAAGGAAGGAAATCCCCAGGCTGACAGTTGTGGAACAGACCTTGAAAAGTAACTAGTCCAACGTGCAGCAGAACAGTTTTCACAACTTTTATTTTGTAATCTCCCCTATGAGCCCTTTAGACATTTCTAATTAGTCTTCACAGATATATACATGTACCGTGCACCTATTTATGTACCATGGTCCTTTGGAGAGTCACAAACCATTGTAATATCTAGGATTTTTGCACCACTGAGAACCGAATTTTCTCCCCCACTGACAGATGATATCATTCCTCACTAAGAATGCAGAGAGAAAACTTCAGGAAGGAGATCCGGATAAACAGATTATCTGATAAATTAATGTCAATCATGAAATCTTATCAAGAGGCTATTGGAAGTTTAAAAGACTAGGAAGAGATACAAAGAACTCTAAGCAAGTTTGCTTTTCAAAAAGGCAATTGGGGGAGCGCCTCCTAGGTGGCTCAGTTATGCATCCAACCTCGGCTCAGGTCATGATCTTGCAGTCTGTGAGTTCGAGCCCCGCGTTGGGCTCTTTGCTGACAGCTCAGAGCCTGGAGCCTGCTTCGGATTCTGTGTCTCCCTCTCTCTCTGCTCCTCCCCGCTCATGCTCTGTCTCTCTCTCTCAAAAATAAAATAAACATTAAAAACAATCTTTTTAATAAAAAATTAAAAAATAAGCTCTTACAAAAAATTAAATATTTACTCATATATTAGAAAAATGTCTTCAACTTAACACCAAGCAGGATAAAAAGTAAAATAAACTTCTTTTCATTTTAGTATCACTTATGTCACAAAAGAATATATTGCTTTTTATCTACTGCTAGTTCTTTCATTCAAGATTTATCATGCATAAGTTTTAGGAATTACTTTAAGTACTGGAAGGAAAATAAAGAGCCAAAGTTCCTGTCCTCATGGAGCCTTCTATTAACTTTACAATTAGAACTATAAAAACATTTTCATTATAAAAAAATAAAATGAAATGATGTAATTCATAGTTGGCTGCCTACTTGACTATAATCTCTGTAAAAGCAAGGATTGGTTTTTTACAATACTGTATTCCCAGGCTCTAGCACCCAGTAGGCATTTAAATATTGAATGATTTCCAAGATACAGAATTACTTTTTCTAACAAAAGAAAATTTCATTTAAATAGTAGTAATAAAACTTACTACATACCACTGATGTTGAGGTCATAATCTCCTGCTGTAATCACATTAGCTACTAATCCTTCCGCAGGCTGACTGCCAGAAACAACATCATTCAAAAGCTTCCGAATGGCTCCGGGTTGAGGTGGTTGGGTGATAATGTTGCTTACTGCTATCTTCAGATTTTTGATTATGTGAAGTTGATTATTAGGATCTCTCATATGAACTTTAAAAAAAAAAAAAAGGAAAAAAACTTGAAATTAATCCTACACAATAACAATCCAACAATAAACAATTGGGTTAATAGTTTACAAAAAGAATGCACAAATCAAAAACCAGGAATTCCAAGTGGAAGTCTTCCAGAAGTACAACACAACTGACTTACTTATATACCAAGAGGGCTAGGTAGAGTCTAACCTTCTCCCTCAATGCTACTACTCACAACTTTGCTATTTGTAGGTCCTTTCCTTCCCCCTATTTTCTGGAGTTGCCAGGAACCAATCCCCATCTATATCAAATCCCTAATTCTCACTCACCCTAAGGGCAATCCCCAGGCAGTGTGACCTGTGAGATCTGTAGTATCAATGCTGAAAATAGTAAAGGGGAAGAAAGGGGAATTAAGTGCTGCATGTGGGTTTCCTCTGCTTCTCCTAGTATACTGCCTGCATTCTCAGCCCTATTCTACCATCACAAAACTCAGTGCCCACCCCGGAGCAAGATGTTGATAGTAGTAAGGCTATGTTCTGGAACATAAGGTATATGAAAACTCTGTATTCTCTGCTCAACTTCACTATGAACCTAAAAAAGAAAGTCTGCTCTAAAAAAGAAAGTCTACTTTAAAAAAAAAAACAAAAAGAAAATGCCCAGATCCCTTCCCCCACCCCAAAACCCTGACTCCACCCTGCTATAGGCCTTGCCAAGGCGACAGGATTTATAACCAGTGTTTCAGAACTTTAGGTCAGGGGATAGGTTTGCAGGGGACTGTAACAAGACGGTGTCCACAGTGCACAGCAGGAAATGTGAACGTATTCTTTTCACATAAATATAATCAAAGAAGATTAGTTTCCATAACAGTATTAAAAGCAGTCCATTATATTAAGGACTCAACTTTTATTTTTTTTTTTAATTTTTTTTTTAACATTTATTTATTTTTGAGACAGAGAGAGACAGAGTATGAACGGGGGAGGGTCAGAGAGAGAGGGAGACACAGAATCTGAAACAGGCTCCAGGCTCTGAACCATCAGCACAGATGCCTGACGCGGGGCTTGAACTCATGAACCGCGAGATCAATACCTGAGCTGAAGTCGGACGCTTAACCGACTGGGCCACCCAGGCGCCCCTGGACTCAACTTTTAAAGTCAGACTTTACTTTAAATCCTAGCCCACCACATGCTATCCTAAAAACTTTTCAACTTTTCTATGCTTCAATTTCCTCATCTATAACATGTAATTAATGCCTTCTTCAAAGGGTTACTTTAAGAATTTAGATGAGATATCGTTAGATGAGACAATTAAGTCAAAAGCACTGAGCACCAAACCTGACATATACATAACTATATAGTTAGCTGCTTAAGAAAAAATGAAAGCAGCAGGTATCACACACATTCAAGTACAGCATGGATCATCATTTTTAAATAAGAGGCAAACTGGAAAACTGGCTTTGGATACCTACCCATTAAAAAAAAAACAAACACTTTTTTTCCTCAGAGGAGAATCTTTACATCAAACTTTTTTTTTTTTAAGTTTACTTATTTATTTTGAGAGAGAGTGTGTGTGTGTGTGTGTGTGTGTGTGTGTGAGAGAGAGAGAGAGAGAGAGAGAGAGAGAGAGAGAGAGAGCAGGAAAAGGGCAGAGACAGGGAGACAGAGAATCCCAAGCAGGTTCCACACTGTTAGCATGGAGCCAGACGTGGGACTCAAACCCACCAACCGTGAGATCATGATCTGAGCCAAAATCAAGATTCAGACACTTCACTGACTGAGCCTCTATATGAAGCCCATATTTTAAAATAAAGTTACATCAAATGTCTTCCTAAAATTTCCTATGTGTCCTCTCTGTTGACCTCTCAAGTTTTAATTAACATAAGACGATAATCTTTTAAAAATACTACATATGGCATAAATATGTACACTTGTATTATAAAAATAAATATATGTATAGAAAGTATACATGCAGGGGCACCTGGGTGGCTCAGTCAGTTAAGCGCTCGACTTTGGCTCAGATCACGATCTTGCGGTTCATGAGTTCAAGAGCCGCGTCAGGCTCTATGCTGACGGCTCAAAGCCTGAAGCCTGCTTTGAAATCTGTCTCCCTCTCTCTCTGCCCCTCCCCTGCTCACACTCTGTCTCTCTAGCTCTCTCAAAAATAAACATTAAAAAAATTAAAATAAAAAAAAATTTTTAATTAAAAAAAAAGAAAGTATACATTTAAGTTCCATTATGACTGGCTATGATTAAAAAAGGAAGAAAGGAAAGGGAACCTCAACTGTATAATATTTGATTTCTTTTTAAAGAAAAGGAAGAAATACAATGTAAATGTAATAAGATTAATATTAGTTGGTTCTGGGTAGTGGGAAGCTTAGTAGGAAATTCTCTGAATTCTTCAATAATTGTTTGTTTTCTAATTTAAATAAACACACACAAGCCTTTTTCCCTAATTAAATTTCCCAGCTGGTCTAACTATGAAATAGAGAAAATGAAAAGCATGAAAATACTATGCTGCATTTCTGATATCTTTTAGAAAATACTATACAAGTATTCTCCCTAAAGTTGGTCTCTAATTGTCAAAAAACATAAAAGTGTCTCTCAAAGTTTTAAACTAATTACTGTTAGTATCAACACAAAAAAGTGTCAACACAAAAAAGACATTCTAGGGTCACCTGACTGGCTTAGTCTGTAAAGCACATGACTCCTGGTCTCAGAGGTCATGAGTTTAAGCCACACGTTTGGGGTAGAGGTTACTTTAAAAAAAAAAAAAAAAAAAAGACTTCTAGTTTTGCCCATATTCAGAATGAGTTTATCATTTATTAGGTAATCCTACTAATAAATCCAGAAATGAGTTAACAGATGTGACAGCCAGCCTCCGAAACAGTCCCCAATAATCCTGTATTTTGAGTTATGCACACACTTGTGTAATCCCTTCCCACCCAGGGTTGTTATATATGCCCAACAGAACACAGCAAAAACAAGAGTACATCACTTCTGAAATAAGGTTATGAAAGAGTACAGGGTCTATCTTGGGTGCACTTTCATCACTCCCTCTTAGCGAAACTAACTGCCGTGCCATGGGGATACTCAAGGAGCCTATGGAAAAGCCTACACTGCACACAACAGAGATCTCAGGAAAACATCTAGTGAGGAAGTGAGACTTGCCAACAACCACATGAGTGAGCTTGGAAGCAGATCCTCCAGCCCCGATGACTACGGTCTAGGCTGACAGTACCACTGCAACCTCAAGAGAGACCCTATCCAAGAGAGACCCTGGGACAGAACTACCCAGCTGAGCTACTCCCAGATTCCTGACAAACTGAGAGACAAGAAATGCTTTTGTCCCCCCTAAAGTGCTTAATTTTGGAGTAATTTGTTATACAACAACAGAGTAGTAAAACACTGGAATATCCCAAAACTAACCTAATAAAGAGGAAGATAAGAGCTAAGAATGATTAAAAGAAATACTCTGAAAAAACTCACACAGTTCTAAAGCTTGGCTTCATTAAGAGTATATCACAAAAGGTGACATCATAATCACATGACATCTCAATTTCAAAATGAAATTCAGCTCTACCATTGTCTTACTTTTACAAGTTATCATATAAATATAATTTTTTTGTTGTTTTATATAAGTAACCTCTACCCCCAACATGGGGCTCGAACTCACGACCCAGAGATGAAGACTTGCATGCTTTTCCAACTGAACCAGCCAGGTAGTCTCATAAATATAATTTCTTGAATACTGTATTATGAAGTAACATTTCCCAGTATGTGCAGGTCCACAGACTACTGTTTCCTCAAGCTAATTAAGAGTTGTTTCAGAAAAATCAATTTCATGTTCAAATAATTTGAGAAACATAGGATTAAGTTTTTAAAAAGTCTCTTTATACCAGGTCTTCCCAGAGCCTTTAATGTGCTCAGTGACACTGTAATTCTCCCAAACACATGCTATTTGAAGCAAACTTATTTGATCATAAAACTCATTTGCAGGGCATGTATAACACATTGGGTGTCCTATGGAATATATTTTTAAAAATGATAATATCTTCTATGTTTTTACCTAGCACACGAGACTTTACTATATACAGGAAACCTGAATTGCTGGAAAAATAATCATAACTTGTACAAAAATGACACAAACAACATATGTATCTAAATTTTAAGGGGTGCCTGGGTGGCGCAGTTGGTTAGGCCATCTGACTTCGGCTCAGGTCATGATCTCACAGTTTGTGAGTTCGAGCCCTGCATCAGGCTCTATGCTAACAGCGTGGAGCCTGAAGCTTGCTTTGGATTCTGTGTCTCCCTCTCTCTCTGCCCCTCCCCCGCTCACACTCTGTCTCTCAAAAATAAAATAAAAACATTTAAAAAAAATTTAAATTTTGAAACTTGACTTGAATTCATCCAAAGTTTGGTACTTGAAAAACTTGTAGGTTAATTATCTAGTCACACTAACATGGTAGTTAAAATTAATAAAATATTTCCTTTTAAAGAAAACTAGAGGCAATAAGTTTCCTTCAAAGGTCCTTTAGAAAATATTCAAGATTTACACTGAAGATTTACATTCTGTTCCTTTTAAACCCTTAAGTAAATTTACTCCAGTTAAAAATAATACTTTTTGAAAGTGACAGTCAAGTACTTTCAAAAGTTGATGTTTAAGTGAAATTTTCTTAAGTCTTATAAATGTCTAAATGATATGTTGAAATACTGTTTAAAATTACTGAAGAACTATCACTATGACAGCAAGAACAGTGAAGTCTGATTAAGTAATACTACCACCACTATTCTTTGAAATAGATGGCCAGTAGAAATTTCTCAAGCAATATTAAGATTACAAACTTTGTGTTGAAATGACGAATATATATTCTTTTAGGTCTCAAACATATATATAGCATAACGATAAGAAAAATATATATACTCACCATTACTTAATATAAAGAAATACTTGTTGGATTTTAAAACATGTATCCAAGAAATCTAGAATGGCTCTCCACTGACTAATACATCAAGTCTAAACTCTTTTTTTTTTATTATTTTTATTTAAACTCTATTTTTAAGGCCCTACACATGCATGGTATTCAAATTTGTTTTATCAACCCTCCCTCACTATTCACTATAGCTTTAAACCATGGGTTTTTCTACTGAAATCGAAAAAAAAGTGCACTCTACATTATATCTCAATAGTCAAAGCAAGTTTTGACCTCAAATAATAATATACCCACAGGCCAGAATGGAGTCCAATTATTTTTTTTAACACTCCTTTCTCCTTTTAAGGAAATTTTAGCTGTTTTAGTTAGTTGTGTTCTTAAACTATGTGCCTGAAGTTATATTCTCATGCCTCATTGCCTAAAGATACGCTATCTTTGAGGAATCCCCACACTTGAGACAAAAAACAAAAAACAAAAAACAAAAAAACAGTAGCCTTTTCTGGATGGCTAAGAACCCCCAAATTTATTTATCAGCAAAAAATTAAACTACAGAAAATTATGTCCTTTTCACCAAATTTCTAATGCCACCACCAAAGTCCAATGTCCTAATCACCTTAAACTTTGAAATGTTTATCAACTCTTATTTATCATTATAAACCATACAATTCTAATCTCCCCAACTTGATACCCTTGCTCAAGAATCTATGACTACCACACATTTTTACCATTAGATATGAAATCCAAAATCCCATTCCCAGAATTCAAGATCCTTCCTTACCTAGGAATCATCTTCCCTTACTATACTGTACTCTGATGGGGCAGTTTCCTCACTGCTCAGGAAGCACTCAATCTTAACTTCTAGCTTTTGCCATTCTCACCTCATCCCCATCCTCAACGGGAAATGCTGGCACTCTTCCTTTCCACCAACTCTCTACCTAACCATGAAAGTCCAATTCATTTTGTTTCTTCCTAAATCTTTTGCAGTTTACAGAAAGAAATCAGAAAAATCCTGAGGTGGGCCCCTATTCACTGCACTATTCAATACAGGAAGCACCAGCCAGATGAAGCTATTGGGTTGGGCACTTGAAATGTCTAATCCAAACTAAAATGTAAACCTTATAAATGTCTAAATGCATACCAAAGTTCAAAGACTTAGCCATAAGAACATAAAATACTAAGATGTTTTTTTGTTTTTGTTTTTGTTTTTTTTTTTAATTTTTTTTTCAACGTTTTTTATTTATTTTTGGGACAGAGAGAGACAGAGCATGAACGGGGGAGGGGCAGAGAGAGAGGGAGACACAGAATCGGAAACAGGCTCCAGGCTCCGAGCCATCAGCCCAGAGCCTGACGCGGGGCTCGAACTCACGGACTGCGAGATCGTGACCTGGCTGAAGTCGGACGCTTAACCGACTGCGCCACCCAGGCGCCCCTAAGATGTTTTATACTGATTACGTGTTGAAATAGTAACATTTTGGAAATATTGGGTTAAATACAATACTAAAACTAATTTCACCTGCTTTTTACCTTTTTTATAGTGTGACTTCTAAATAATTTTAAATTATATATGTAACTCACATCATATTTCTGCTGGACAGCACTGCTCTCTAGTGTGAATAACAATCCTACTGCTAAGAGATAAGATGACTTAATACTTTGAGTCACATTGCCTGTTTTTAAATCTTTCCCACATACAGGACTGTAGACAAGTTAACATCTTTATGACTCAATGTTCTCAAATTTAAAATGGTGAGAAGAGTTATCTACTCTATAGGATTCAACGAGAACTAGAAGAGCTAAATAAAGCAGGTATCAAGTAGTAGCATTATTATTCCTCATCAACAAAGCAGGAAAGAGCATACATATCAAAGTCAAACTGATTCTCACACTTTTTTTTAAGAACTTAAGAATGTAGGCCACTTTAAGGGCACCTGGGTGGCTCAGTCAGTTAAGTATCAGACACTGGATTTCCACTCAGGTCATGATCACAGTTTGGTTCTTGAGTTCAAGCCCCGCGCAGGACTCTGCACCCACAGCATGGAGCCTACTTGGGATATTCTCTCTCTCTCTGTCTCTCTCTCTGTCTCTCTCTCTCTGTCTCTCTCTTCCTCTCTGCCCCTCCCCTACTCTCTCTTTCAAAATAAATAAACATTTTAAAAACAAAACAAAAACAGAATGTAGGGCACTTTGTTGTTCTTGATTTAGTAGAACATTGGAGGAGCCGAGCTTGATGGCTAAAGTACAAGCTGAAGAAAATCCAAAGGTTCCCAAACTTTGTTTTTTTTGGACAGCTCCCACTGTCCTTTAAATAATAAAGTGAACTTATGGAGCTATTCTCTCAAAGAATACACACCTGTGGCACGTAAATACATACATGTATGGCACAGCACTTTCTGTGAAGAAATCATCATAACCAAATAAACATCATAGTCATTTGCTTGATATAACCTCATCATAGAACCCTTCATTTTATTCAGACCTTAAGAAGAAAGAACTTTATTTATACTTTGCTATGTTCTATTTGCAAAGGTAAATATATTGGTTAAATACTCAGGAGTTTTATTATGCTTAGTTTTCACTAATAAAGAATGTAAAGGTGATGAAAACAGACGGCTCTTCAATTAAAGACACATTTCTCCTGTTGATTAAACTTTTATCTGAAAAACTGAATCTTACGACTTTTCCATTCCTATAAATCTATTTAATTCCAACCATCTAAATTACAACTTGTCCTTACTTCTTCATCCATCAGGCAAAAGGCTGTTGCAAGTTTTATTTTTATAACATTTTTTTTCACAAGAGGTTAAATACTATATGCCTAAAAAAGTGTTTACATTTTCAAAGAAAAAACATAACTAAATAGAAGCTTAGAAAGAGATAGGCCCCAGGAGGGCACCCGGGTGGCTCATTTGAGCATCCAACTCTAGATTTCCGCTCAGGTTCATGAGATCAAGTCCACAGCAGGCTCTGTGCTGACAGTGCAGAGCCTCCTTGGGATTTTCTCTCTCTCTCTGCCCCTCCCCTGCTCTCTCACTCTCAAAATAAATAAACTTAAAAAGAGACAGAGCTAGGTCCCACTACCAGAAGAATACTACTCAAAACAACTTTGAAAGTCCAGTTAACACCCAGGGGAAGATGATTCGTCTTCTTCATTAAGACTTCAGTGGTCTAAGGCAGCATCTTCCTACCCTTACCTGCCTTGCAACTTCCTAATTCCCTCCCTATGGTCTTTGAAAACAGTCTCAACGCCCTTCTCTGGGGCTCTTCCCCCCCCCTCCCCCCCCCCCCCCGGCAATTACCCAGCAGCCCAGCTGGTCCGGGGAAGAAGGAAAGTGCCTAGAGAAACTAGAGGTTAGGACCGCGCTGTCTTGACAACCTCACTCATGGCCCCTCCCCCAGCCGCCAGTGGAGACACCCCAGGGCCCCAGCCGCGGACGCCACTCTACCGGCTCCGAGATGTAAACATCGCCCTTTTCTTCCCTGCCCGGCCCGGCTTTGAGGAAGCACAGTGAAAAAGGGAGGAGACCACATACCCTCCGAAGTGAGGCGAGAGAAGGGCTTAAGCAACTCCGCGAAGCTAAGGTGATTGAGGCGAGTGAGCCGCTCGGCTTCGTCGCTGCACAGCGCGGCGACACAGGGGACGAAGGAGTCCGGGATTAGCTCCTGCACTGATTGTACACACTGGGCCATCGCCGCGGCACAAGCAGCGGCGGCGCCCGCCCTCCGGCCCACTCTCAGAGACTGATCTTGCGGCTGCAGCAGCTACTGCCGCCGCCCGCCGGCCTAGCCCGGCCGGGCGGGGCCCCACACTGAAGCCTTGAGACCAACAGAAGGAACAGACGCCGCTGCCTCGGCTCCCAGGCACACACCACGGACCCCTCCCCTGCACCGCCGCTCCTCAGGGCTCGCCCCGGCGTCCTCGCATTCCACCGTGATGGGTGGAGACGCCGACAATCGCCAGTTAATCCTCCAGAAGGTAAAACCTTGGTCACTGCTCGACCGGAACCGCCATGTTGAGGCCGAACCCTGACCCACCGGCAGTACCCGTCCCAGCAGGCCCCGCGCTCGCCCCTCACGTGACGGTATTAAAGGAGGCGATGGGGCGGGGAAAGAGCAGAGGAGAGGGAAGTGAAGAGCGACGGAGGCCGGTTGGGAGGCTGGCGCCGGAAGTGGTGCGATGGGTGGGCCCCTACGGAGTGAGGCGGGGCTACAAGCGCGGTGGGCGGAGCCAAACAGGAGACGCGCGACTTTAGGCCTGGTTCTCACACAAGCCTTTGGCAAAGCCGAGCGAGGTGCAGGCGCTGAGCGTGTGGGTCCGCGTTCGAGATCCGGGCTGTCACAGTGGTGCGGCAGCTCGCTCGCCTTCCACGCGGGCCGGGCCTATTTGGAGCCCCAAAGTCTCTCCCTGGAAACAGTAGGCAAAATAATGTGGCTGTTCGCGCTGTTTCCCACGCTCCCCGTAGAGCAGCAAGGGACACCTGCTCAAGGAAAAGTGTGCTGCCGGTGCGATATGTGCCTGTTTCTCGTGGCGCGGGCCTAAGCAGACCTTGTATCGTTTAAATACAGCCATGCTTTTAGAAATGGACTACCACAAACGTGGACCCAACCAGTGAGCAGAAATGTGTGGTCTTGTGGGTGCTGGAATTAACAGGCGTGTAAGGGGAAACTCCTGGCACTACTGTATGTTTGTTGGTCGCAGGGTAGTGGTGTGCTTGCAAACATCTGAGTCGTCCGCCGCCACGTTCGTTTCTCCACTATGCTTGGATGTTTCCTTCACAGTGATGGAGTTGCGGGAAGCCAGTAATTCCTTACCAAATGAAGTCCTAAACTGGCTTCCGTTCTTAGCTTGCCTTTTTAGAGATTGTTCGGTTACGTAAGTAGAGGTGAATGAAAGGGATTCTATTACAGTGTCACTCAATTGTTTGAATTCCTTCTGAATTATAAGCCAAAGATACAAGGCAAGGAAAACTACAATGGTGTATCATGCTTTTATGGTACCTTAATTTAAAGAAGGCTTCCCCAACACCAGTATCTCAAATTGTCGAATTGTTTGGCACCCTGAGGTTTTTACCTTAGTAAGAATTTATGACAGGCAAGAGGTATGCCTTTCTCCTGTAAATTGATGGAAGGTAGGAAAGGACGACAGGACCTAATGACATGACATTTTAGCCACAAATCAATTTAGAACACATAACATGCAAGTTGAGGATCTGGGAATTCATTTCCTTAAAACTGTGTCTGAGCATCTCTTGGAAATTCTTCTTGTATCCCCAGGAGTACACATCCCCTTTTGAATACCTTGGACCTCAATCCCTTATGTGAGAATCCTATAAAAGTAAGTATGACTCAAGTTATACATTTTTTTTTTTTTTTTTTTTTTTTTTTGGTAACAGGGCGCCTCAATGCAAGCATACAACTTTGGTACTCAAAGTAATTAAAAAGGCAACATATTTTTTACACTAAAATTAAAACTATTTGTATTAACCTCTCTGAGGACTCTTATTTTTTTCACTTTTTAAAAAAGTTTATTTATTTATTTATTTATTTATTTTGAGAGAGAGAATGAGTAGGGGAGGGGCAGAGAGAGAGAGGGAGAGAGAGAGAGAGAGAATCCCAAGCCAAGCAGGCTTGCCAACACCAGCCCAAAGCCTGACACAGGGCTTGAACCCCTGAACCTCAAGATCATGACCTGAGCTGAAATGACGAGTCAGACACTTAAGCAACTGAGCCACCCACGCACCCCTGAGAAGGACTTTCAAATATTTTAGCCTAAGTGAATTTTTTGAGATATTCACATTCCATAAAATTCACCCCTTTAAAGTATACATTTCTGTGGCTTTTAGTGTATTCAAAGTGGTACAACCATTACTACTATCTAATTCCAGGACATTTTCATCACCCTAAAAAGAAGCTTGGTACACATTAGCAGACACTCTCTACCCTTATACCTTCTCCAGCCCCTGGCAATCACTAATCTACTTTCTGTCTCAATAAGATTTACTTATTCTGAACATTACATATAAATGGAATCATAGAAGATGTGACTTTCTGTGTTTGGCTTCCTTCACTTAGCGTGTTTTCAAGATTTATTCATGTTAGCATATTATCAGTACTTCATTCCTCTTTATGGCTGAACCTCAATGGATTTTTGTCTTATGCACTGACTTCACAATCTAACACCACATCCACAGAGTGGGTGAGTAATTCACTGTAAAAATCTATTTCTTTCTTCGTCTATCCTGATCTTATAAGGTGTCCTCATCTAAAGGTTAAAGCTGAGTCACTGCCTTCCAGGCTACAAGAGTAGACAAAAGAGAATGGAAAAGCACATGATTAATAGTTTAAGTTCAAATTGTATTAATGGCACTCAATAATCTCACTCACATACTACTGGCCTTAATGAGTCTCACAATCTCATGTATCTCCAAAACAGACTGAAAAACATAGTCTTCTGTTGCTAAATGAAGAGGAGGAGAGGGAATATGGGATGGAAGTCAAGGTGTCCACTACATTTCATTATTTATTATTAATGAGATACCCTGCAGAATGTATTTGTATGTAACTGAATGTATTATATGGGGTCCAAGATATCACACATCTCTCATTTCTCTGATTCCTCTGGACACTGGAACTTTTTGTATCTCATGTCCTTGGTACTATTCACTGTGTCCAGGAAAAATGAGGTGCTATGATTAGCCAGGCTTTGGTCATGTGCCCAACCTCAAAGTCAAGAGGATAGGGTCTATCACTAAAAGAGGAAACTTGCTGGACAAAATAGTAACAATAACACAAACAACTAAGGACCTCTTTTCCAATATTAAATATGAGGACTATCTTCCTTCTCTCCCCAAAATCAAAGAATGACATAAAATTTCTGCTAAGCCAATGGGCTTATATTTTGGTATACTGTGCTATCAAACGTTCATTGATTATTTTATTTGGTGTGTATGGTATTGCTGATCTCTTCTGATGGCTGGTGAAGTCAAGTTGAAAGAACAGAGACACTGGAGTTAGAGAGGCCTGGGTGAAAAAGCAGTTCTACCACTTGTGAATAGAAATAATATCACCATTATTGGTCACTATCCACCAGGCATCATGCTTTACATTCTCTACTACTTTTGCTTGTCAACAAACCCTTAGAAGTATTTGCATCGCCAATTTTTAGATGTAGAAACTGAAACACAGAACAGTTAATTAACTTGCCCATAGATAATCAGCAATGGAGCATGGAACAGGACCAGCACAGTTTAACCTAGAGACTTGATCACTAGGGTAAATTGCTTTTCCACGTTTCCTTGCTTTGAAAGCACCTATAGAAATTTTCATTTGCATAGTCTCGTATACATAGTTTTAGCAAGAAATCTGTGGCTTTTGACAAGTCACTTATCTTTCCTGAGCCTCACATTCTTTATCTGTAAGCTTAGAAAGTTGAGACTAGAAGATTTGCTGTATTCATCTGAAGGTGAAGATCTGAGAATCTATTCTTTCCACTATTATTAAATTTCATTGTGTGAACAGTAGATGGTGCTATTGAGTATTGGCTTTTAAACCCCAGTAAAAGCCTTTCTAATTCCTGGATACATAGTTTTCACATAGGAGACACTTACCTGTATATCAGAGCATTGGAGATCAGGGGATGACCAGAAAATTCATACGTGAAAAGTTTCTTAAGCTCAGAGATTTTACATTATGTTGCTTTAAAACGCTAGGGGGGAAAAAAGACTTAAATATATAACCCACATGTTAGCCCATATTTTCTGTTTTATTTACTGCACTGGATGTTTTAAGATTATTTATTAACATTCTAAAACACATGACATCCATTTTCTGATTATTTTAAGGATGAATCATAACCACAGTTTTGTACTCCAAAGCTCATAATTCTATTTTATACTTATTACAGGTATTTACACTCCGTATAAATCTTCTCTAATTAAATCTGCAGGTAAAAATCTTTTGTAAATATTTTTATCCTTTATGCTTCTAAAATAAGAGATTGTATCAATACTTGATTTTATTTTTTTTTAATGCTTGGTTTTAGGAGCATTAACTGGCTCAGTCAGTTGACCATCTAATTCTTCATTTTGGCTCAGGTCATGATCCCAGAGTCATGGGATCAAGCCCTGAATCAGGCTCCACACTGAGCATGGAGCTTGCTTGGGATTCTCTCTCTCTCTCTCTCTCTCTCTCTCTCTGCCTCCCTCCCTCTGCCCCTCACCCCTGCTTGTGTACTCTCTCTCACTAAAATTTAAAAAATATAGTAAGGGGCACCTGTTTGGCTCAGTTCGTTAAGTGTCCAACTTCGGCTCAGGTCATGATCTTGCAGTTCATGGGTTCGAGCCCCACGTCAGGCTCCGTGTTGACAGCTCAGAGCCTGGATGCTGCTTCGGATTCTGTGTCTCCCTCTCTCTCTGCCCCTCCCCCACTTACGCATACTCTCTCTCTCTCAAAAACAAACATTAAAAATAATTTAAATGCTTGCTTTTAAGTTATATATAAATACTTCCCAAAACTGGATAAAAATGTAGCAAAAATCCATAATATTATGCCCAATGGTGAAATATAAGAAGCATTTACTTTAAAGTCAGAATAAAACAGGATGTCCATTATCACTGTTGCTATTCAATACTTTTCTAGCTTCCTACAAAAGCAGCTAGAAAAGAAAAATAAGCAAAATGTATAGGCTTTCAAAAGGAAGAAACAAAGCTGTACTTGGTTGGAGATGATATAGTGGAGTAAATATCCAGCGCACCTTCATCATATTCATGTGGCTGTTCATCTTCTCTTCAGTTGCTCTCTCACAAGTGGAAGGCAGAACTCATATTTTCAACTCTTAGAGTTAAGGCATCATCATTTGACTTGGCTTTGGTCAGCTAGGCGTATACTTGCAAAAATCCTATCTGAAAGTGAATTACATGAGAAGATATGCTTTTGGAGAACTTTAACTTCTGCTCTCCCTGGTAGTGGCAGAGGCACCACAACGATGTCAATTCTACTGAAATTAATCTACAGGTTCAATGCAATTTTCATCAAAATACCACAGAGATTTTATGGAATTTGACAAACTAATTCAGAAATCAACATTTAAGAACAAAGGTCTAAGAATAGATAATTTTGAAGACAAATTCCAAGGCATTTACCCTACCAGAAAGCCAGCCATACCAAGGTCATAATACAGTTGTCAAAAGACAGCTGTAGACAAATAGGCCAATGGAATAGAATAGAGAGCAGCAGGATAGACCAACTTGAAACAAAGCAATATAGAAAGGATGGAGTATTCAATAAATGGCGCTTTAATAATCGGTTATCTCTTTGGAAGAAAAATCCAATTCATTAAAAAAGCCAGTTTAGGTAGGGGCACCTGGGTGGCTCAGTCCGTTAAGCTTCCGACTTTAGCTCAGGTCATAACCTCGTGGTCCGTGAGTTCGAGCCCCACATCAGGCTCTGTGCTAACAGCTCAGAGCCTGGAGCCTGCTTGAGATTTTGTGCTCTCTTCCCCTCCCCCACTCACACTCTGTCTCTCAAAAATGAATAAATGTTAAAAAAGATTAAAAAAAAACAGTTTAGATAGAACAAAGATGCAAATAACAATAGCAAACACTCACTTGATGCCTGTTAAAAGCCTGGTATTGTTTTAAGCCTTTTACGTATGCCACTTATTTATTCCTCATAAGAACCCTATCAAATAGGTACTGTTAATATCATCTCATTTTATAAATGAGGAAACTGAGGCAAAAGAAGTTAATTAAATTGTCTCAAAGCCACTAAGTAGAAGAACTGTGATTTGAACTTAGGTAATCTGCCTCTTGAGACCATTTTAATATGCCATATGTTAATGCATTATATTGTCTCCCTTTCGGACAGAGGAGGGACAGATTTCCTAAACAAGATTCCAAAAGTGCATATCCTGACAGAAAATATTGATAATTAAATTTAAGATCTTCTAGGGGCGCCTGGGTGGCTCAGTCGGTTGAGCGGCCGACTTTGGCTCAGGTTGTGATCTCACAGTTTGTGAGTTTGAGCCCCACATCAGGCTCTGTGCTGACAGCTCGGAGCCTGGAGCCTGCTTTGGATTCTGTGTGTGTCTCTCTCTGTCCCCTCCCCCCCCCCCCCACTCATGCTCTGTCTCTCTCTGTCTCAGAAATAAATAAACATTAAAAAAAATTTTTTTAACAAAAAACCAAAATAAATAAATAAAATAAATTTAAGATCTTCTTTTCATCAAAAGACCACAAAGATAGCAGAAATGCAAGCTACAGATGTGAAAAGATATGTATCTACACTAAGGAATTATGTTTAATAAGGAAAAGGGGAAACAATACAATGGAAAAATGGACTAATGACAGTCATTTCACAGAAAAGGAAACTTGAACTGTCAATAAACATTTAAATATTCTCAAAGTTAAAAAAAAATGGGCAAAGGATACAAATAGATGATTCTCCAAAGAAAGATAATAAATAGGCAATAAGCACATAAAAAGATGTTCAACATCATTAACCATCACGGAAATGAAAATCAAAACCATAATGAAATACGACATCACACCCACTAGGATGGCTGTAATCAAAAGAACAAAGAATAACAAATGAGACAAGGATGTGGAGAAATTTGAGCCTTCCTCTACTGCTGGTGGGAAGTTTAAAGGGGTGCAGCAGTTTGGAAAACAGCTTGTTAAACAGAGTTTCTCAACTATTAAACATGGAGTTGCCAGGATGCCTGGGTGGCTCAGTAGGTTAGGTGTCAGACTTTGGCTTGGGTCATGATCCTGCAGTTCACAAGTTTGAGCCCCACATTGGGCTCTCTGTTGTTTGCACCAAGCCTGTTTCAGGTCCTCTGCCCCTCTCCAGCTTGTGTTTTCTCTCTCTCTCAAAAAGAAATAAACATTTTTTTAAAAAGTAAAAAAACAAAAAAACATAGAGTTACCATATGATTCAGCACTTTTACTCTTAGGAGAGATGAAAATGTATGTCCACACAAAAAGTGGTATGTGAACCTTCATAATGGTATTATTCATAATAGCCCAAAAGTGGAAACAGTCCAAATGTTCATCAACTAATGAACGAATAAGTAAGTATATACCATGCGACAGAATATTATTACTGTTAATATTACTGATACATGTTACAACATGGATGAACCTTGAAAACATGCTGAGTGAAAGAAGTCAGTCACAAAGGACCACATATAATTCCATTTATATGAAATATCCAGAATACATTCATAGAGATACAAAATAGGTTAGGGTTGGGGGGAGTGAGGAGGAGGAGTGGCAGAGTTGGAAGCTTATGGCTAAGGGCTGCCAGGCTTCTTTTGGGGTGATAAAAATATTCTAAAATAATTATGATGATGATGATGCCCAACTCTGTGAATGTGCTAAAAAGCCACTGAATTGTATAATTTAAGTGGGTGAAATTGTATGGTATGTGAATTATATCTCAATAAACTTGTTACTCAAAAAGTGCAATTGCAGTAATTTGCAATTAAAAAAGATCAGAGATGAGGAAAAGCATTACAATTTGTGTTGTAATGTTTGGCAACAACAAAACCATAAATGGAAAGAAATTCTAGTCATGGTTTTTCCACTGCCTAGTTGTAAGACCTTGGAACACTAGTCACTTAACCTTTGTGATCTCAAGAATCATCATCTGTAGATTAAGGATTGTACGAATGCTAAGAATTTAGGATTCTAGGGGAGCCTGGGTGGCTCAGTCAATTAAGCGTTTGACTTTGGGTCAGGTCATGATCTTGCGGTTCTTGGGTTCAAGCCCTGCGTTGGGCTCTGTGCTGACAGCTCAGAACCTGGAGCCTGGAGCCTCCTTCAGATTCTGTGTCTCCCTCTCTCTCTGCCCTTCCCCCCGCCATGCTCTGCTTCTCTCTCTCAAAAATAAGTACACGTTAAAAAAAAATTTTTTTTTAAGAACTTATGATTCTAAACAATGGTTCTTAATTTTTAGGATCACAGATCTCTTTGAGAAGTTGATAAACATCAGGGGCATTCTGGTATAAATCATAAGGCACTGTTAATTACTATTAATGTTTAATATTGTTTTGAAATTTTGGACAAATGAAATAAAAATAACTGGTATAAATATTGAAAAAGGAAAAACAGGCTGTTATATATTCAGAAAACCCGGACAAATTTAGAAAAAAAAATCATGAGAATTAATAAAAATTATTCAACAAAGTGTCCTAAATTCTAAAAATCAATAGAAATGAACAAGAATAACCTAATTGGAAAATACAGTTTTTTTAAAAAAAGATGTCACATTCAAATCTATACTTCTGAATTGGAAGGTTATCTCAATCAATGAAAATTTCAGTTATTTTTCAAATATTGAGGACTTTCCAGATATGTTTCTATTATTGATTCATAATTTAATGCCTTTGTGATCAAACATACTTTGTATGACTGAATAATTTTAAATTAGTGAGAGTTGGTTTAAGGTTCAGAATATGGTCTATCTTGGTAAATGTTCTGTGCATACTTGAAAAAAAATTATGTATTCTGCTCTTGTTGGAAGGTTGTTCTCTAAATGTTAATTAGGTAACATTGATTGGTCATGATCTTCAATTGCCTTGTACTCTTATATCTATCTATTATATTTATCTTTTATCTTATTAATATCTTTTTCTCTTTTAAAAAATTTTTTTAATGTTGATTTATTTATTTTGAGAGAGAGAGCACTCAAGAGCGAGGGGCAGAGAGAGAGGGAGAGATAGAATCCCAAGCAGGCTTAGCACTGTCAGTGCAGAGCCTCACATGGGGCTCAATCTCATGATGATGAGATCCTGACCTAAGCCGAAATCAAGAGTCAGACACTTAACCTACTGAGCCACCCAGGCGCCTCTATTATCTGTTTATTCTTAGGGCTGCTGTAACAAAAATTGCCACAAACTGAGTGGCTTAAAATAACAGAATATTATTTACTCACAGCTTTGGAATCTAGAAGTCCAAAATCATGGTGTCAACAGGGCCGTGCTCCCTTAGAAGACTCTAAAGAAGAATCCTCTTCCTTTTCCCTCTTCTAGCTTATGGTGAATATTGACAATCCTTGGTATTCCTTGGCTGGTGGCAAATCTAATCTCTGACTTTGTTGTCACTTGGATTGCTTTCCTATATCTCTGTGTCTCCAAATTTCCCCCTCTTTATAAAGACACCAGTGATCGGATTTAGGTCCCACCCTCATCTAACTTGATTACATCTGCAAAATCCTTTTTCAAATAAAGTCGTATTTATACATATGGGGGTTAGAAATTCAGTACACCTCTTTCGTAGACGCGGTTGAACCCACAACACTATTCTTATATCTATTCTTATATCCCTATATCTATCCTCATAGAAGGATATGTCATTCTGTATCTTTAGACTTACAGTGGATTTTTTCATGTACATCTATTCATTGAGAGAGAAGTATAGAAATCTCTGTCTATAATTGTAGATTGGCCTATTTCTCATTTCAGTTCGATGAATTTTTGCTTCATGTAATCTGAAGCTCTCAATTTGGTGCATTAATGTTTAGTATTGCTAAGTCTTCTTGAAGAATTGGCTTTTTTAGTGAAGAATGAACACTATCATTCTCCCATGCAGCATAATACTGAAGGTCTTAGTTTGCATAATATGGCAAGAAAGAAATATATGGTCTATGGATCAGAAAGAAAAATAAGTAAGTCTCATTATTTGACAGATGATATTACTTAAGGAGAAAAATTACTTGATTGTCATAGAAAAGTTATTTACAACAGAGAGTTCTACAGAATTGCTAGATAAAAGATCAAAAAACCAATTGTGCTATTACATATCAGCAACAGATACCCAGAAAATAGACATTTAAAAAGATAATTCTTCAACAGCAATTAAATATTTGACCTGATTGGAATATATATAATGTATTTTTATATGTATGATATACATGTAAATTTTTTTTAGCTTTTTGAAATTTTATTTTTTTATTATTTTTTAATATGAAATTTATTACATGTAAATTTTAAACATGAAATTATTTTGTGGAGAAAACCTTAAAACTTGTTGAAAAAGTAAATAATTTTTTTGAAAAACTAAAAAATTTAAAATAATACTTAAGTAAATAGATACACTTTGTTTATGGACTCAACACTGTAAGGATGGCAGTTCTTCTCAAATTAATCTGTAAATTCAATTCTAAATTTAATAATATGAGGAATCAGGGGCGCCTGGTTGGCTCAGTTGATTAAGCATCCGACTCTTGATTTTGGTTTAGGTCATGATCTTCTCGTTCATGAGTTTGAGCTCTGCATTGGGCTCTGTGCTGTCTCTCTCAAGATAAATAAATAAACTTAAAAAAAAAAAGAATATGAGGAATTACAAAAGGAGAAAGAAGTAAATTTTACTACTTCAAAATTTAAAACTATTATTTACAAAAAAAGGGATAATCAGAAAATAACCAAACAGGAGGAAAGGTTAATCGTAAATATAACAAAAACAAAATGTTTTTCATATACAGAGTTTCCTTTCTAGGAGAAACATATTTGCTTTTTGTTATATTTATGATAAATCTTTCCTCATACTTTTTTGTTCTTATGCATCTCTCAAATTAGTCCCACTTCTTTCTATCCTCAGGTATTTCCTGCCTTTACTGTTTTATTATACCTCACCTCAATTTTTCAATAGCCCATTAATTGCTCTTTCAGCCTCCAATCTTGTTCAGCTTCAATGCCATTCTCTAGAGTGAACTCTCTAAAATGCATATCTAAACATGTTATTCACTTCTGTAAAAATTTTTGGTGATTCTCCATAGCCCAAATCCCTAACATGACATGTTAGGATATATTTTTACCCGGCCATTGTCCTCTCCCCAGTCTCTTCCTCCACAAATGCATTCTGTTCAAATTTCATCTTCTCGTGAGATAGAATTCTCTTTCAAGTTTAACAATGTCGTGTACTTCTACGTGTCTCATAGCAAAACTTAATATAGACAGTCCCACTGTAATATAATCATTTGCTTTCTTATTTGTTCTCACATATAAATTTTGAGTTTTTTGAGAGCAAGTACACAGTAGGCACTCATTTCATCACCCGTGTAAGATAAATGAAAGAAGGATATAAAGAGAGAGATCATAGAAGTTTTACTTGGCAGCTCTGTAAATTAATGTCTCGCTTTTCAAAAGCAATTTGGTGGCATGTATCAAGGGCTATGGAAGTGTTCATAGTCCTGCCCCAATTGGTTTACAACAAGGCAAACAATCCTTCTATAATATCTTAACTGCTAAAAGTTGAAACCATATGGGCTGCTCTCCATGGTTCTGAACTATATTTGACAGTCAAGACACTAATTCAGTTCACTAATATCTCCTGTGTAATTTTTCCCCCAGATATGTGAAACAGAGTAGGGAAGAGAGGGTTATTAGAAAGAAATGTAGGGGTGCCTGGGTGGCTCAGTCGGTTAAGCATCCGACTTCAGCTCAGGTCACGATCTCTCGGTCTGTGAGTTCGAGCCCCGCGTCGGGCTCTGGGCTGATGGCTCAGAGCCTGGAGCCTGCTTCCGATTCTGTGTCTCCCTCTCTCTCTGTCCCTCCCCCATTCATGCTCTGTCTCTCTCTGTCTCAAAAATAAATAAACGTTAAAAAAAATTTTTTTTTAAAAAAGAAAGAGGGGCACCTGGGTGGCTCAGTCGGTTAAGCCTCTGACTTCAGCTCAGGTCATGAACTCACGGTTCGTGGGTTCGAGCCCCGTGTCGGGCTCTGTGCTGACAGCACGAAGCCTGGAGCCTGTTTCGGATTCTGTGTCTCCCTCTCTCCCTGCCCCTCCTCCACTCATGCTCGCTCGCTCTCTCTCTCTCTCTCAAAAATAAAATTTAAAAAAAAATAAAAAAAATAAAAAATAAATAAAAAAGAAAGAAATGTAAAAGAGGAAGAGAAATTATTCCAAAGGTATATCACTTAGAGTTTCAGGTGGAAAAAGGAGATTCATTTTGAGATTATTTTCAGGTGGTTTCAGCTGCAAAATTCCACAGCAAAGGAATCAATAGAATGAAAAGGCAACATACAAGATGGGAGAACATATTTGCAAATCATATATCTAATATATCCTACAACTCAATAGCAAAGAAACTAATAACCAATAAAATGGGCGAAGGACATGATAGACATTTCTCAAAAAAATATATAAATGATCAACAGGCATATGAAAAAAATGCTGTTACATATCATCAGGGAAATGCAAATCGAAACCAAAATGAGGTAACATCTCACACTTGTCGGGATGGCAATTATCAAAAAAATAAAAGATAACTGTTGGCAAGGATATGAAGAAGTTGGAGCTCTGTACATTGTTGGTGGGAATGCAAAATGGTGTAGCCACTATGGAAGACAGTATGATGTTCCTCAGAAAATTAAAAACAATTACAATGTGATCCAACAATCCCACTTCTGAAAAATTGTACAAAAAAATTAAAATTGGAATTTTGAAGAAATGTTAGGACACTAATGTTCCACACAGCACTATTCATAATAGCCAAGATGTAGAAACAAACTAAATGTCCGTTGACTGATGAGTGAATAAAGAAAATGTGGTATATACATACATGCAGCAGGATATAATTCAGTCTTTCTTTTTTTTAATTTTTTTTAACGTTTATTTATTTTTGAGACAGAGAGAGACAGAGCATGAACAGGGGAGGGTCAGAGAGAGGGAGACACAGAATCTGAAACAGGCTCCTGGCTCTGAGCTGTCAGCACAGAGCCCGACATGGGGGTCGAACTCACGGACCGCGAGGTCATGACCTGAGCCGAAGTCAGCCGCTTAACCGACTGAGCCACCCAGGCGCCCCTATAATTCAGTCTTAAAAAGAAGAAAATTCTGCAATCTGCAACAACATGGATGAATCTTGAGGACATTTTGGTCAATGAAATAAGCCCAACACAGAAAGATAAAAACTGCATGATCTCTCTTACAAGAAATATCTAAATGTTCATAGAAGCAAAGAGTGAAGTGGTGGTTGACACGGGCTGAAGGGAGGAGGAAATGGAAAGTTACAAATAAATGGGCATATAGTTTCAGTCAAGCAGGATGAATACGCTCTAGAGATCTGCACATATGGTCATCAATTGTATATTGCACATTTAAAAATAGGTTAGGATAGATCTCATGTTAAATGCTCTGAATATAAAATTCAATTTAAAAATAAAATAAAGGGGCGCCTGGGTGGCGCAGTCGGTTAAGCGTCCGACTTCAGCCAGGTCACGATCTCGCGGTCCGTGAGTTCGAGCCCCGCGTCAGGCTCTGGGCTGATGGCTCGGAGCCTGGAGCCTGTTTCCGATTCTGTGTCTCCCTCTCTCTCTGCCCCTCCCCCGTTCATGCTCTGTCTCTCTCTGTCCCAAAAATAAATAAAAAATGTTAAAAAAAATTAAAAAAAAATAAAAAAAATAAAAAATAAATAAAAATAAAAAAATAAAAATAAAATAAAAATGTAGTTGTTTGCCTAATAATATAATCTCAAAATATACAAAGCTAATATTTAAAGGATTAGGGGCAAAAACAGACAAATCTTCTTAATAATTGATAAACAAGCAGAAAAGAGTCCATAAGGTTATTTGAATAACACACTTAACAAAGTTGACCTAATCATTATATAAAATATAGTTCAACAAGTGTAGAAAACACATTATTTTCAAATAGACATGGAACAATTATTCAAATAAATCATATGCTAAGTCATAAATCAAGACTAATCAAATATTAAAGATTACAATCATAGAGAGTATGTTCTCTAACTATAAAGAAATTAAGCTAGAAATAAATGACAGGTAACTAGTAAATCCACAAATGCATGGCAATTTCATACTTCTAAATAACTCTTAGCTAAATAAGAAATCAGAATTAAATTAGAAAAATTCTGAACTAAATGTTAATGAAAACATATCATTTAAAGTCATGGAACTCAGTGAAAGTAGTACATAGAGGAAAATCTAAGACTTAAATATTTATGAATAAAAAGAAATTGTATCAGTTAACTGTTTACGCAACCAACTAAAGAAGCTAAGAGGAAATTAGCAAATTAAATCTAAAGAAAATAAGAAGGAAATAATACAGATAAGATCAGAAATCAAAGAAATAGAAAACAAATTGAGATAATTCAACAAGGCAAAATACTTTTTCTTTGAAATTTTTATTAAACCCTTTGTAAGGCTTAATAGGAAAAAGGTAGAAGTTTCAAAGACAGGCATGAAAAAGAAGACAACAAGATGCCAAAGACATTAAAAGGATAATAAGAGAATGAACTATTTATGTCAATACATTTGAATATTTAGATGAAGCTGACAAATCTCTCACAAAAAGGAAACCAAAAGAAATACGATAGGTGAATAATACTATACTATTAAAGAAATTGCATCTATAATTAAAAAAAAAAAAATTCTCACAGAGCAAACTCCAGTCCCAAGGGGCGTCATTAGTAAATTCTATCAAACATATAAAAAAAAAAAAAGTATCCTAAACTCTTCCAGATAGGCGAGGGAATACTTCCCAACTCATTTTACCTAACCACCATAACATTGATATCAAAACTTAACAGTAAATTACAAAAACAAGTTATAGGTTTACTCATAAACATAGGTACAAATATTATAAATAAAATATTAATAAATTAAATTCATACAGATATACGTGTTACATAATGACCAAGATGCTTTTATTCCAGGGAGTATAAAATTCATTTAAACATTTGAAAAACCAATCATTGTAACCTACCACAATAACAAAACAAAGGAGAGAAATCATTTAATAATTTCAATTGATGCCAAAAAGCATTTGGTAAAATTTAATATCCCTTCATATGAAAATACCTATTGATCTAAAAATTCTCAGCAAATAAGGAAAAATAATACAGTCTATCTGAAAAGAGGTATCTACAAAACTCATACAGAAAATACCTTTGATGATGAAATCTCCAAAGCCTTCCTGGGGAAAAAAAAGGATATCCACTATCATCACTTTTATTCAACATTTTACTTGATATAAACTATGCAATTAAGCAAGAAAAACAAGTAAATCTACAAAGAATGGAAAGAAAGAGATAAAACAGTCATTATTCACAGATGATACAATTGCGCACATGAAAATCAGGAAGAACTTTGCTTCAGCCAGTAGAATTAATAAGTAATTTTAGCAAGGTCACTGGATATAAAGTCAGTAAAAATCAGTTATATTTCTATAAGCTAGGAAAAAAACTACATAACAAAATCTAAAAAATTAGATAATAAAATATTAAAACAGTGTAACTTAACATTGCATCAAAAGACATCAAATACCTAAGGAAAAAAATTAATAAAAAATATCCAAGACCTATATTCAGAAAACAACAAAATATCACAGAGAAAAATTAAAGAAGACCCAAATAAATCAAGGTTGTGTTATCTTCACGGATTTGAGAACTCCGTATTTTAAAGATGATGATTCTTTCCATATCAAAGAATATTTTGGGGGGGAAAGGAATAGAAAATTTAGTAAAACTGATTCTAAAATTTATATCAAAATCTAAAGGATAACAAATTCAATATTGAAGAAAAAGGACAAAATTGAGAATTTACACTATCAAATATCAAAAATTATTTTTAAATACAGGTATAAAAACAGCATGGTATTGATTCAAATGTAGCAAATGGATCAGTGGATCAGAAAACAAATTTCAAAAACAGACATCAAAAATCTATGCCAGATGCTCATACACTTAAATGTCTAAGAAAAAAAAAAACTTTTGTTTTCAGTTTCTTTATCTTTTAGAGAGAGAGAGAGAGAGCTGAAGCATGAGCAGGGGAGGGGCAGAGAAAGATGGAGAGAATCCCAAACAGGCTGTGTGCTGTCAGCACAGAACCCAACGTGGGGCTTGATCTTGTGAACTGGGAGATCATGACCAGAGCCGAAATCAAGTCCGATGCTTAACCAACTGAGCCACTCCAGTGCCCCAAAAACTTTTTTAAATATAACATAGGAGAATATGCCCATGACCTTAGGATATGCAAAGATTTCCTAAACATAACACAAGACACAGAATGAAAGAGATTGCTAAATTGGACTTGACTAAAATAAAATTTCTGTACAACAAATGTACTATTAAGAGAATGAAAATGCAAGCTACAGAATAGGAGATGATATTCACAATTTACATATTTGACAAGAAAAAACTTGTATCCAGATTCTACAAATCAGTAAGAAAGACAGACACTGCAATTTTTAAATAGGCAAATGATTTGAACTGGTACTTGACAAAAGAGGACATCCAAATGCCTGATAAGCAAATGAAAGGGTGCTCCATATCATTTGTCACACACCATAATGGCTAAAGTTATGGCATGGCCAATACTCAGTGTTCACAATAGCGTAGAGTAACTGGAACTCTCATATTCTGCTGTGGGAGTTTAAGTTGATTCAGTCCCATTAGCTTCAGCTGCTGTTTACATTTAGAATTGTGGAAACTAAATAAATCCACTACTGTCCTGCTTATCTGGACCAGATCCCTCTGAGAAACACAAATTATATCTCATTTATCTAATAAAGCCAAGCATATTTTAACAGACCCAGTAATTCCATTCAAATATTTAACACATAGGCATATATGCTCCAAAAGATTTGTATAAGAAAGTTCATAGGAGTTTGTTAATAATAGCTCTAAATTCGGCAAACTCAAAATGACTATTGACAGTAGAGTGGATAAATTGGGGCATATTCCTATGACAGAATATATACAAAAGTGATGAACCGATACTACATGTACAAAGACATCCTATATGAGTCCACATTTATGGAATAAAAAATAAGTAAAATTAACTATAATGACAGATGTCAGAAAAGTGGTAAACTTTGGTGGAGAAATACTGACTAGAAAGGGGCATGAGATAGGTTTCTGGGGTGTTGGTAATGTTCTTGATCCTGATATAGGGAGTGGTTGCATAGATATATTCGCTTATAGGGGTTTAGTGATCTATAAACTTAAATTTGTATATTTTCCTTGATATTTTATAATTTTGATTTTTTTAATTTACCACCCCCCAAACATACCAAGGTGACATAAGTTTTTTCCAAGGTTTTCCCTTCAAGTTTTATAGTTTTTAGCTTTTATGTTTACATTTATGATCCATTTCAAGTTAATTTTGTAAATGCTTTGAGAGTCAACACTAACTTTTTTTTTATAAGGATATCAAGTTATTACAGCATCATTTGTTAAAAGTATTTTCATTCCTATTGAATTGCCTTGACACCTTTGTAGAAAACCAATTTACCATGTATCTGAAGTCCTAATTCTGGATTCTTTATTCTACATCTATCCTTATACCAGTAATACATCTTTTTGTTTTGTTTTGCTTTGTTCTATTTATTTATTTTTATTTATTTATTTATTTTTAATGTTTTTTTTTTTGAGAGAGAGAGACAGAGAGACAGAACATGAGCAGGGGAGGGGCAGAGAGAGAGCAAGACACAGAATCTGAAGCAGGTTCCAGGCTCAGCTGTCAGCACAGAGCCTGATGCGGGGCTCAGACTCATGGACCATGAGATCATGACCTGAGCCGAAGTCAGACGCTCAACCGACTGAGCCACCCAGGCACCCCTTGTTTTGTTTTGTTTTGTTTTGTTTGTTTGTTTTGTTTGTTTGTGGGTTTTTTTCCTTCATACTACACCATCTTGATTACTATAACTTTATACTAAGTCTTGAAATCAGGTTGCTTAAGTCCTTCAATTTTTGGTGTTTTTGTTTTGAAATTACTTTGTTTCAGGGGCGCCTGGGTGGCTCAGTCGGTTGAGCATCTCACTCTTGATTTTGGCTCAGGTCAAGATCCCAGAGTCATGAAATTGAGCCCTATGCCTAGCATGGAGCCTGCTTGAGATTCTCTGTTTCTCTCTCTCTCTCTCTCTCTCTCTCTCTCTCTCTCCCCTTCTCCCCTGCTCATGCATGCTCTATCTCTAAAAATTTTTTTTAAATACATAAATAAATAATAAGAAAAAAGGGTAAATACAAGATATTTTGGGAGAGACCACATTCATAAAACTTATATCATTGTAATTGTTCTACTTTATTATTAGCATTGTTATTAATATCTTACTGTGCCTAATTTATAAATTAAACTTTATCATAGGTGTGTGTGTATAGGAAAAAACAGGATACGTAGAGCTTGGTACTATGATCAGTTTCAGGCATCCACTAGGATCTATGGTAATAATTCCTGTATCATTCTTGTTGATTGGCGATATGTATTATTTTTTTCCCTTGATTCTTTTTCTAAGGCTTGACTATTTATGCTAATATTTTTATATATTTTTTCTAACGTCTTGTCTTTTTTTTTTAATGTTTATTTATTTTTGAGAGAGAGAGAGAGCGCAGGGGAGGGGCAGAGAGAGAGGGAGATGGATTATCCGAAGCACGATCCACACTGTCAGCACAGAGTCCGATACAGGGCTCAAAATCGTGCCGTGAGATCACGACCTGAGCCAAAGTTGGACACTTAACCAACTGAGCCACCCAGGTGTCCCATATGCTAATCTTTTTAGCATTACTAGTGAATAATGTAAAATCAGCTCTTATATTTACTAATTTTCTCTATTGTTTGCTGTTGCCTATTACACTGATTTCTGCTCTTTGCTTTATTTCCTGCCTTCTACAATTTTAGAGTTTGCTTTGCTCTTCTGTTTTTAAGTTTTTTAAGGTAGAATCTTAGATAATTGATGTAAGACCTTTCTTTAATTTATTTATTTTTTTAAAGTAAACTCTACCCCTAACATGGGGCTTGAACTTACCATCTAGAGATCAAGAGTTGCATGCTCTACTGACTGAGCCAGGTGCCCTAGGCCTTGCTTCTATTTAATATAAGAATTTAAAGCTATAAAGTTTTCTCTGAGCACTGCCTTAGTTGCATCCTCCCCAAAATGGATATCTAGTATTTTCATTGTTATTCAGTTTGAAATAGTTTCCAATTTATCCTGTCATTTCTTATTGATCTATGGATCGCTTAGAAGTTTGTTGCTTAACTTCTAAATATTTGAATTTTTCCACGTGTTATGGATTGAATGTTTGTGTCCTTCCAAAATTCGTATGTTGAAGCCCTAACCCCCAGTGTAGTTATATTTGAAGATGGGACTCTAAGAAATTAATTAAAATTAAATAAGGTCATAAGGGTGGGGCACTGAGCCGATAGGATTAGCATGTCCTTATAAGAGACATCAGAGAGCCCTTTCACATCTCTCTTCATGTACCCATGTGAAGACATAGCAAGAAGTTGGCTATGTACTAGCCAAGAAGAAAGCACTCACCAGAAATTCGCTGGCACCTTAAATCTTTAAGCCACCTAGTCTGTGGTACTTTGTTGTAGCAGCCTGAGGAGCCTAATATACCAAGATATCTTGTTTGTAACTTCTAATTTAATACTGCTATAGTCAGGCAACATATTCTACATGATTATGATTTTTTTCATTAGATATTTTTAATAAGTCAACATCTTTGAGTCAAAATTCATGAGTAAACATGAATTTGAAAAGAAATTTGAAAATTTGGAAGGTGCAATCAAAGGGACAACTCTATGGTTGTTAAGTGTAGAGTTCTGTCAATATCAGTTAAGGTAGTTGATGGTTTAATTCACATCAACTATGATGACAAATACTTTTAGAGGTTTCTAATATTTTTAGATAATAGCAACGGATAATTGATTTTGCTCTAGCTTTTTCATTTCTATTTTTTAAATTTTTTTAATGTTTATTTATTTTTGATAGAGAGAGACAGAGTGCAAGCAGGGGAGGGGCAGAGAGAGGGAGACAGAATCTGAAGCAGGCTCCGGGCTCTGAATTGTCAGCACAGAGCCTGACGCGGGGCTCAAACCCACAAACCGTGAGATCATGACCTGAGTTGAAGTTGCACGCTTAACCAACTGAGCCACCCAGGCTCCCCTTTCATTTCTATTTTTTAACTATTTTTTAAAATTTATTTATTTTGAGAGAGAGAGAGTGCATGTGTGTGAGTGGGGGAAGGGCAGAGAGAGAAGGAGAGAGAGAATCCCAAGCAGCCTCTGCACTGTCATTGCAGAGCCTGGCGTGGGACTGGATCCCATTTGAGATCATGACCTGAGCTGAGATCAAGAGCCGAACACTTAACCAACTGAGCCACCCAGGTGCCCTGCTTTTTCGTTTCTATGTGTAATAACTCAATTTCATACTGATAGGTGGTCCCGGGGTTTACATTTTAGACTAAATCCAAGTCATGCATATTGGAAAACTGGGTCCTCATGTCTAAGACCTTTTCTTCTCCAAGACAAATATTTAGAAACCAATGTGCTAACCTTGCTTTCTGCTGATGGGCAGTGACGACACTGCACTATCAGGTTTTGGCCGAGAGCAGCTTAGAGTAAACATCTTAATAACAGCAATGCTTTTTAAACATAAAATTTAAATAGAAATTATGCATAATAGTGAAATGACAGGATCTAGGGTTCTTATTTTAGGGCAAAACACTTTCATAGCACGTCCTGTTATCTATTTTAAGGGTCCACAGTGACTGTCCCTGAGTAGAAAATTGAGACAATTGTTTGGATAATTCAGTTCTTTCTACATCCACTTTTTTGCTGATCCTCCAGTTTCCAAAATGAAGTAAATAAAAAAACAAAAAACAAAAAAATAACCACGTTGTTTATAGTCATAGTTATTTGGATAGTTCAGACCAAAGGGGTCATTTAGTTTGAATTATACGGTTTGCTTGCCCAGTTAATCTTTCTACCTTGCCTATGTATAGATAATTGTCTTAAGGTTGCTAGCATGGAAAAACAAATGAGTACATTTTCCAGAAGGTAAGATGACTCAACTCACTCATTTCAACTCACCTTGGAATAAGTCACCTTGCATTTAAAGCTGTGTACATAAAACACCGAAGGGTACAAGTGTTAATAGTATCTGTGAACCAGAGTTGGCTCTGGGTATTCATTTACTTTTGCTTGCAATGCTCTAAAGATTATAAGAAGACTGAATTCCTAATATAATCTTTGGATTTCACATCTTGGGCAAGTCCCTTAATCTACATATATCTAAATTCTCTCACTTTTTTAAATGAAATTCTTTCATTTTAAATATCTAAACAATACTATATTTACACTTATTCATTGATTTGGAATCCCAAAACAGTAAGATGTATAATTTCTTCAAAGGTCTAAGATCTTTTTTTTTTTTTAAGATTTTATTTTGTAAGTAATCTCTATATCTGATGTAGGGCTCAAACTTACAACCCTGAGATCAAGAGTCACATGCTATATCGACTGAGCCAGCTGGGCACTCCCAAAGCTCTAAGATATAAAATTCTTTCCCAATACTTCTAAATACATGGTAAGATTAAGGAAACTTTTGCTTGAATTCTTAGAACTTCAAGTAGAAATCTCTGACTAATGGTAGCTACCACTTACAGAGCATTTGCCAAAGGCTAGACACTGTTCAGAGTGTTCTATGTATATTAGTCCATTGAAAACTTTCAGCAATTCTAAGAAGTGAATCCTATTATTAGCCTCACTTCACAACTGAGGAAACCAAGTCACAGAGAAATTGACTCACCCAAGAAGTCCCATGTAGTAAGTGGTAGGGTTAGAACCTAAACTCTGACAGACTCTGACTCCACATTCTTATCTATTATATGCTGTACCCCTTCTATTGCCCTGACTCTTTTTAATGTCATAACTTGTATTTCAAGTTTCTCCTCAAAAAATACTCAATAAATGGATGTGAGTAGAATTCTTAATATTGTACTTGAGAAATAATAGAGTTGGCATTTTCTTAAAAAGACCACAAAGTATGAAGAATATTGATTTGAAAATAATACTCAACATTTCTGCTTTAGTTTGAGGAATCACTGGCACAAGCCTTAAAACCATATGAACATAAGGTTTATTAGAATAAACCAAAATAAACGTATAAAATGCATCTTGGATCTGTTGTTCATGCTTTTAAGCAATCGAGTCAATGTCCTGGCCCAGTTTCCCTCTGGACAGTATTTTGCATCACAAAAATAATTCTAACCTTCCGAAACATACAACGGACCAGAATGTGAAGTTGAAGACATGATCTTTGTATTAGTTACTACAAAAAGAAAATGGAGAAGTTATTATTGATACCCACAAAATTCACTGGCCTTACAGAGACATTTGATAGTCTGAATTTTGCAGTCATTAAGCCGGTTTGGAACTCCAAAAATATCAAGCATATTTTAAAGTTTCTACAGTATTATATCTGGTTCCATTAAATGAAAAGAACTTTGGAAAATAATATTTCAAATACTGTTCAAAATCCTATGCTATTCAAAATAGTATTTCAAAGATAGTATGCAAATATAAAGTAGTACTTTTACCATCAGAATCTGTAGGCTTCTCTATTCTTCCAACACCAATGCATTGAAATCTGAGAGTATACAATTCTCCTTTCATCCATCTGAGTGACCTTCTGGAAAGGAAAGGGGACTCTTACTCTTTCCAGCATCCTTGCATGGATCTGTGCTTAATCTCATCTGCTTTGCTAAATGCTGAAACCCCTGACTGCAGTGGCCCTACCAATCCTTCCCGTCTTCTCCTGCAGAGCCTCGTTCTTATGTCATGGCCGCCCCCTCTCCCACCTCAGGCCACATGCATTCCTCGGCTTTGTCCTGTCACCCATTTCCCAACCCCTCTCTCAGGGCATGCCTCTATGAGTGACACTTTATAGAGCCACTTTACCCACACACAGGATGTGATACCCATGGGATATGATTTTCATCCTACTTCTGAAAGTCAGAGAGCACTTTCCAGGATGGTTCTCTGAAAATTGATAACAGGTTTTCTTCCAGAAAATTGCAGGGCAAGTTCAACTCATTCTATTTTAAGAAAATTCTCTTAAAGCTTCAATTTTTAAAAAGCCAGAAGACTACATTTCTGGCTCTGCAAGTTATACATATCTTGAAATTGTGCCCATGAAGTCATTGTATGAGATATTTTATACTACTTATGCTTGGAAAATACACATCAAAAATGTGAATGAGATCACGCACTACATTGCAGTCGGTTTAGAGCTGTGAGTAACACAGTTCCAAAAAAAACCCACCTAGGTTCTGTGTCAACTTGTACCAGCTAAAGCTTTTCAAATATATTGTAGAATTGTGCAGTGTGGCTTAGTTCCTTCATCAGATTCTGGGTTTCACACCGACTGATCAAAGGACAAGAAGGGACATAAAATCTATATTCAAACTAGAATTAAAAGCTACAATATTCCAGTCAGGTGATAGTCTAGCCTCTACTTGGTTGCCTCTGATGACTGAATACCAAAGCCAATGTCTAATCCACATCTTAGCCTGAACTGAAACATGCTTCCTCATGACTTTTCCCCTTTGTCTGGATTTTGCTCTCTAGAGCATTATATAACAAAACTACTATCTCCTTTTACATATATGAAGAGAGCCAGCTAAGTAACATGTGCCTTTATAATCTGCTCTTCTCTAGACTAAAAATATACACATCTTTAACGTTCCATTCAGGCATGGTTTTTAGTTCCTTTTCCATTTTCCCTTCACTTCTCTGAGAATACTTTCATTTGTCTGTGTTTCTCTAAAATCTATAAAGAAGTTACCAAACTCAACACCCAAAAAACAAATAATCCAGTGAAGAAATGGGCAGAAGACATTAATAGACATTTTTCCAAAGAAGACATCCAGATGGCCAACAGACACATGAAAAAATGCTCAACATCACTCATCATCAGGGAAATACAAATCAAAGCCACACTGAGATACCACCTCACACTAGTCAGAGTGGCTAAAATTAACAATCAGGAAACAACAGATGCTAGTGAGGATGTGCAGAAATGGGAACCCTCTTGCACTGTTGGTGGGAAGGCAAACAGGTACAGCCACTCTGGAAAACAGTGTGGAGGTTCCTCAAAAAATTAAAAATAGAACTACCCTATAGTAGTATAGCAATAGCACTACTAGGAATTTATCCAAAGGATACAGGAGTGCTGATGCATAGGGGCACATGCACCCCAATGTTTATAGCAGCGCTTTCAACAATAGCCAAATCATGGAAAGAGATTTTCAAAATATCCATCGAACGATGAAGAGATAAAGAAGATGTGGTTTATATATACAATGGAATACTACTTGGCAATGAGAAATCCTGCCATTTGCAACAACATGGATGGAACTGGAGGGTATTATGCTAAGTGAATTAAGTCAGAGAAAGACCGCTATCATATGTTTTCACTCATATGTGGAACTTTAGAAACTTAACAGAAGACCATGGGGAAGGGGAAGGGGAAAAATAGTTTCAAAGAGAGAGGGAGGCAAACCCATAAGAGACTCTTGAATACAGAGAACAAACTGAGGGTTGATTGGGGGGTGGAGGAAGAAGGGAAAATGGGTGATGGGCATTGAGGAGGGCACTTGTTGGGATGAGTACTGGATGTTGTACGTAAGCGATGAATCACAGGAATCTGCCTCCGAAACCAAGAGCACATCATATACACTGTATGTTAGCTAACCTGACAGTAAGTTATATTAAAAAATTAAAAAATTTAAAAAATGCAGTAATTAGAATCGAACAGTGTTCCAGATATGATCTGATCAGTACAAAGTGCAATGCGATGATTATCTTCCATCATGTGGAGAGTACACCTTATTTTTTTTACTTTTTAGTTATTTATTTTTAAGGTTTATTTATTTTTTAACTTTATTAATTTTTTTTAGTAATCTCTACATCCAACATGGGGCTCTGCCTCACAACTCTGAGATCAAGAGTTTCATGCTCCTATGACTGAGTCAGACAAGCACCCTTGGAAAATATACCTTTTAAATGTCAACTAACAGGGGCGCTGGGATAGCTCAGTCAGTTAAGTGTCTGGCTTAGGCTCATGTTGTGATCTTATAGCTCGTGAGTTGAAGTCCCGCGTGGGGCTCTGTGCTGACAGCTCAGAGCCTGGAGCCTGCTTCGGATTCTGTGTCTCCCTCTCTTCTGCCCCTTCCCTGCTCACACTCTGTTTCTGTCTCCTTCAAAAATAAATAAACATTAAAAAAAATTTTAAATGTCAACTAACAAGTAGGAAGTTTTCTAAAAATAAAGTTTACGGTGACTGTCATGTATGTGGCAGGTATTTCTGAGGGCCGTTAAAGGAATAGCCCTCATATTTTGCTTATTTTGTTTATGTATGTTTTATTATTTTTTTAAGTTTATTTATTTACTTTGAGAGAGAGAGAGAGAGAGAGAGAGAGAGAGAGAGTGAGAGAGTGAGCAGGGAGGAGCAGAGAGAGAGGGAGAGGGAATCTCAAGCAGACTCCGAACTTCCAACACAGAGCCAGATGCGGGGCTCAAACTCATGAACTGTGAGATCATGACCTGAGCTAAAATCAAGGGTCTGACACTTAACTGACTGAGCTACCCAGGTTCCCCATATATATGTGTGTTTTAAAGAAAACTTGCAGAAGATAAAGGTTATGGGACATTTAATTTTGTGTCCACCTTGATGTTTAGGTTTAAGTCAGTCTATCAGCTGCTCAGAAATGATTCTTGCCTGAACTAATTTCCACTGGATAGGGCTTGTTTAGAACATGAATATAAGAACTGAGACCAGCTGTTGTATGGTGGCAGCACTTATAGATATTATGGGCCTTCTCCAAGGGAACAAGGAGGATAGTATTGGGGAAGCATCCCAAATAGAAAACTGGCATGATCAATTTTCTAATGTAAATATGAGTCATATATTTATTTAGTTTTGAGCAGAATAGATGTTTCAGTAAAATGAAGAAATGTTTTCTGTAGTAATGATAATGATCAGACACAACACTATCCTTCTCAAAATTCACTTGGGCCAAAGTTAGAGTTTGGAATTATCATTTTGTCCAAGCAGGTAATTGCTGGGTACGGGATGTAAAAATTTGTTCACCATATCTCCAACAGTTGATACAATGCTTGGCAAAGAGCAGGCTCTCAAAACAACTTTTGAAAGTAAGTCAAGAAAGAAGGAAAGGAGGGGCACCTGAGTAGCTCAGTCGGTTAAGCATCCAACTCGTGAATTAGGCTCAGGTCATGATCTCACGATTCAGGAGATCGAGCCCCGGGTCAGGCTCTGTGCTGACAGGGTGGGGCCTGCTTAGGATTCTCCCTCTCCCTCTCTCTTTGGTTCTCTCTCTCTCTCTCTCTCTCTCTCTCTCTCTCTCTCTCTCCCCCCCCCTCAAAATAAATAAGTAAACTTTAAGAAAAAAATAAAGAAGGAAGCAAAGGCTGGAGGGAAGAAGTTTCAGAATTACTGTAAAGATTTAAGAACACCAGTTAAAGACCCAGGGGCACCTGGGTGGTTCAGTAGGTTAAGTGTCCAACTTCAGCTCAGGTCATGATCTCATGGTTGATAGGTTCAATCCCCATATCAGGCTCTGTGCTGAAAGCTCAGAGCCTGGAGCCTGCTTCAGATTCTATGCCTCCCTCTCTCTTTGTCCCTCTCCCACTTGCATTCTGTCTCTCAAAAATAAATAAACGTTAAAAAAAAAAAAAAGAACACCAGATAAAGACCCAAATATTGGTGCAAAATGGGACCTCCAAAATCAGTGTGCAACCTCCTTATTTTAGATATGATAACTGGCAACATAAAGGACGTATGTAACTTGTCCAAGGTGATAGTATCTTAATCTGGTTAGTTACTGCATCACTCCTAGATGTTAGGACTCTTGGCGCTTAAGCCAGTGCTCCTTGTTATATCATCGGAGCTACAAAAGGAATTAAGAGAAGGCCCTGGGTTCTCACACTCTGGCCCCAGACTAGTTGCCTTAGCATGCCCGGATTGGAGGAAGCTTGAGAAGAGGTCTTAGCCTTTTTTGTAACATTCTGGGTGAGACAGAAGTAGATCGGATTTGGGGACAGGACTTAGCACTCTCAAAGAAAACAACATGGCAGTAGAAATTGAAGGCCATGACAGCACAGATGAAATTGTGCTTCTTCTCACACCCATGATGGAGGATGTTAATGCTATCTCTGGAATACCAAGAAAAGTTCTGCAGCCAATCTTTGGGAAATGTTTGGTTAAACAAGCTTCTTCATTGTAAGACTATAAAGGGCTTTTCATATACTAACCTGAGTTTTGAATCTCCAAAAGCAAATTGGTTCTCACACATATTTCAAACTTATTTGACCGCACACCTCTAACTTTTTCTTAAGCTTTAATGGACTTATTTTCCCAAGGAGCGCATGTGGGGACAATGTTTTTTTCTGTTGTTTTTTCTTTTTTCCTGTGACTTCAGTTAGGGATATATTTCATGTCAGAAACCAGTACACATACATGCTTGTGAATGTAAAACTGAAACAAATGTTTTATCAAATACTACTTAACCTCTTCTATACGTGCTGTATCTATTTTCTATTCTACGTTTATTACATTCTAGTGTATCCTGGATTTTAAAACCCAATAAGTGGATTTCACAACCTATCTGTGGGTCACAATCGACAGTTGAAAACTACTGCCGTAGCAAATGCATAGTGTGTGATTCAGCAATTTCTCCTATTCTGCATCCTTTTTAACTTCCTCTTATCTGTAAGCTGTGCGATATTGTTGACTGAATCTAAGATCAGCCTAGGATGAACCCAAATAACAGAGTGCAATTGAATAATCCACAGCCACCTCATTACAGTTATATTGAAGCGTGCCTTGAAGGAAGCATAATTTGGAAAGCCTAGAAACAGAATGAGCATAGCATTGAAGAGATCTCGGTATCATCTTTTGACCCATGAAGTGACAAAAGAGGATCTATTCAATGAAAAAAGGAAGCCATAGAATGTTGTGTATAGTATGCTCCCATTTGTGTACAAAAAGGGGTTTATATGTATATCTGTATGCTTGATGTGCATAAAGCATCCTTGGAGAATACCTCATAAACTGGCCACAGGAGTATGTCGTTGGTGGGTGTTACTGGGAGGGAGGGTGCTTATTTTTCACTGTGTATCTTTTTGCATTGTTTTAATTTTTTGCCATAAGCATGTATTACTTTTAAGGATAGCTCTAGGTTTGGGGCGCCTGGGTGGCTCAGTCAATTAAGCGTCCAACTTTAGATCAGGTCATGATCTCACGGTTTGTGAGTTTGAGCCCTGCGTCGGGCTCTGTGCTGACAGCTCAGAGCCTGGAGCCTGTCTTCAGATTCTGTGTCTCCCTCTCTCTCTGCCCCTCCCCTGCTCGCTCTCTCTCTCTCTCTCTCTCTCAAAAATAAATAAAACATTTAAGAAAAATTTATAAAAAAAGAAAACACAAGGATAGCTCTAGTTTCAAATCTTGATGGTGTATGTGTGTACTATAGTGATTGATCTTACTAACAAAACCATCTCTGCCTACGGTGTGTGTTCTCTATTCTACCTCTTCCCCGACATTCAGCATTAAGAAAAAAAAATACAGGAAGAGGGCTCCAAATATATTTTCTCAGGATGAGGCAAGTTTTCCATTTTGCCTGCAACAGTAGAAGCACCAGTGACAGAGAAAAAGCAAGAAACTGAAGAAGAGGAATACCCTGAGAGGGTAGGACTCCAAAAGGAGAGGGGCTACCTGTGTTTTGAGAAATTCAATAGCGATAACAGCAGCGGGTTTCAAAACTTCAATATCCATGCAAATCATTGGGGACACTGCTAAAGCACTCTGCCTCCAGAGATTCTGATACAAGTGAGTCTTAAGAGTCTTGGAATCAATTGCCTTTTCTGAAGCTTCTGAGACAGGCTCAAATAAAGGGAAGCATGACAATCCCCTTGAGAAACACACACGAAAAACCTAAGACAAAACAAAAACAAAAATCCAAAGAAGATTTCTGCTATGTGTATCACTGACACATGTACTGCTTATAAAAGAAAAAGGTCTATTGAATGCAAATTAAAAAAATAAAAAATAAAATAAAATGAATAAAAAGCTTCTGATACTAATTCCAGTGTTGGGACTGGGGCGTTTCCCCACACCAACGAGCAATTCATGGGACACCAGCTAGATGTCAACTCAATTCAACTCAATTGTGGCACATCTACAGAGATAGCATCAGATCCCACAGGGTAGAGGCTTAGTCCTATAGACTGTCTCTCCCCTTCACCCACTTTAGACACCAATCACAAGTCCAGGGTGTCACCCATCCTTCTGACCAACCAACTACAGACTGGAGGTTCCCATGACCTCCTCCTTGGACTTTAGATGCCAGTCACAAGTCCTGGTTTTTTCCTGTACTTCTGACTGGCTGTAAATCAGAGGGTCCCAAGACCCTCCTCAGATTTGACTAATTTGCCAGAGTGGCTCACAGAACTCAGACATCTTACTTACTAGATCACTGGTTTACTATACAAGGATCTAATTCAGGAATAGCCAGATAGAAGAGATGCACAGGGCAAGGACATGGAGCTTCCAAGCCCTTTACAGGCACGCCATTCTTCCTGAATTTCCGTGTGTTCACCAACCCAGAGGCTCTCTGAATCCTGTCCTTTTCATTTTTTATGGAGGCTTCATTACACAGATATTAGTGATTAACTCAGTGCCCATTGGTGATTGATTCCACCCTAGCTTCTCTCTCCTCCCTCAAGGTTGAGGGGTGGGATTAAAAACTCAAACCTTCATACAGTGAGATTGGCTCCAGTTTCCTTAGGTGCTTTCCAAAGTTGTTTCATTAACATAACCAAAGATACTTTTATTACTCTCATCACCTAGAACATTCCAAGCATTTTAGGAGCTTTGTGCGAACAAGGGGGATAAAGACCAAATACGCATTTCTTATTATAAATCACAGTTTCATTGTGACCAGTTTTTTCAAATTAATGATACAGCCCTTTCTAAAACAGTTATGAAGGAATTGTGCAATTGGTTTAAAACTTGTATCTAAATTGTCATCGATGGCACATTACAAGGAGCAACATTAAAAGTACATCTTCACAAACAGGCAAATGTACCTATGACTCTTTTCCTTCCTTACTTAATATCAACAGATTGTTTTCAATTTTATTTTGTTTTTATTTGCAAAGTTGATGAATACCCAGGCACTGATCCCAGTTTGGGTTTAAACTTTGTTCTAAATTCTTGAATAATTTCCCAGATTCTGTCTCTTTTTTAAAGCAATAGCCTTTCAGCTTCAAGTGGGTCACTCCTCAAACAGAGGTGAGTTTATAAGTTGACAAAACCTGGGGACCCAATCATCACTCCTAGTTTCCTTGAGAGTTTCCAAATCTGCGTAAGATAATATTGTGTTTTATCAAGTTCCTTCCATTCCCAAGAAAAGAGGTTCATTCAATAAATGTGCCATACTCATATTTTAGAAAAAAGGCAGCCTTCAAAATGTTCAGTGCCATTCAAACTGGCCCAGCATCCTTTGGGGGTCCCTCCTTCCCTCCCTTGAGTATAGCCCGTAGAAGCCTCAGTAAAAAATAAAGGCATCTTCATCTTTATAGCATCCCTTTCAACAGGTTGTCTAGCTTCAACTTTATTTAAAAAAATTTTTTTTAACGTTTATTTATTGTTGAGAGACAGAGAGAAACAGAGCATGAGCATGGGAGGGGCAGAGAGAGAGGAAGACACAGAATTCAAAGCAGGGTCCAGGCTCTGAGCTGTCAGCACAAAGCCCAACGTGGGACTCGAACTCACCAACAGCAAGATCATGACCTGAGCCGAAGTCAGATACTTAACCCACTGAGCTACCCGGGGGTCTCTAGCTTCAACTTTATTTAAAGCTAGTGAAAAAGAACTCACTATCTCTAGGAAACTCTTTCTATTTTTAGGAAATTTAGTAATTAGAAGACTTTTGCTAATGTTCCTTCTAAATGTGCCCAGAGATGCTTGCCCGGACCCATGTGTCTTTTGAAGAAAACCAGAGTGAGCACATCTCCGGTGCAGGTTGCAGCTTTTCAGTTTTATGAAGACAGCCATCATACTCCATTCCACCATCTTTGTCTTTCCTCTGGCTCCTACGGGTGGGAAGGCATCATGCACTGGGATTTACTGTAAATGTGAATCTAGTTGTATTTAATCTACTTTATACATACAGACTCAACAATTAAAAAAACAAACCTTTAGAAGTCATAGAGAATTAGAATACATTTGCAATCTAATGGGAAATTTTCCTTAAAAGAGACATGTGTAATGTATTCTTTTTCAGCAGGGATACGTGGGTGGTGGATCATTTTTAGCGCAATTGTTTTGTTTTTCTAATAATTGTGTGTGTGTGTGTGTGTGTGTGTGTGTGTGTGCGCACACGTGTAATTTTTAAATGAAGTAAAACAACATGTTGGGGCTGAATTTTTGACTAAATGAAGGCAGATAGTAAGTTTTATGGGATATATAATTCTCTTTTGAATGGCCCACCAAGTTTTGAGTTTCTTCAAGGCCAAGCCCCTGTCTTATTCTCCTTGGTGTCACCAGTGCCTAGTATAATACCATGCACAAAGTTGACCTCAATAAATGCTCATTGAATTGAGTTGACCTGAATTTCCAGAAGTGGAGAGATCACCAAAGGGAGATACAGACCAGGAAAAGGAGACTGAACTTACTTGAAGGAAGATCTTTTAACTGGACTCTTCTGATCTTGTCTTCCTATTTAACAGAAATACCTTCAAGGAGATGAAACTATACTGATAAACCCTTTGGCAAATACGTCTAGGACATCCTCCCCACCTTTAAAAGCTCTGCCTTCTGAATTATCATTATTCTGATAACCCAAAAGCAATGACATCTTATATGTCATAATTGGCATTCTTTCCCTTCAAAGGAATGTGCATTTTTATTTATTTTTTGAAAAAACTTCCAATGTTTTTTTTTTTAGGTGGGGGAGGGGCAGAGAGAGAGGGAGACAGGATCCGAAGCAGGCTGGGCACTGTCAGTGCAAGCCGGACACGGGGCTCAAACCCGGGAACCGTGAGATCCTGACCTGAGCCAAAGTCCTCCCGCTCCACCAACTGAACCACTCAGGCACCACGAATGTACACTTTTGATATGGCCTTCTAGGGAAAGTGCTTTTTACTCAAGGAGGAATTGTAATGACAGGCAGAGATGACTTGAGAAGTTTGGTGTCAAGTGGTGCCTAAAACCCAAGTTCATGACTTGGCAGAAAGTTGGAGAGAGCCCCCAGGAGAAAAGCTGGGGGTGAGAGGGAAGCTGCTTGGGAGTCACAGCCAAGGTGACATAGGTTTGCTGGAACTTCCAAAAGCACTCTGACCCATTGACCTACTTCGTGCAGGGCTGGGAGTGCGATAGATTACAGCACACGTGGTACTGGCAGAGTCCTCTACGTGCAAAGCACCTTGTGTCTATGTGCCCTTATTTGAGCACTGTTTGTACTTTAACCAGATAATTGGCTAACAGCAGCACTTGCCCAATCACACGGAAACATGGCTATTTTCTGAGAGTAAAACAGGCACTCATCTTGGGACTTGGCCCAACTCATTCCCCTAGGAAGGGGATGGGAGACTTTGTCTCAGCTGATAGCAGGAGTTCATCCACAAGGGCAAAAGACACTGTCCTCAGGTAGGGCAGTCTGTGTCTGGGATATCCACTCATCAACCAAACTGGATTTCAGGGACAGGCTCTTAGTCTTCAAAGAAAGAAGAAGCAAATGTAAGGCAAAGCTCCAGTACCAGGAGAAGGATGGATAGTTGGCCTAGAATATTACTGTGTGATGCCTTAATATAAGTAAGTCTTAATAGAAGTATGAATAACATTCCTTTTCATCCTCAAGAGATTCCTACTTAGGACAATACATCCTGTCATTCTTGGTGAGGGGTGCTCAGAAGGATACCAGGAAAACAACTTTTGCAACAGGAACCAAGGCAGAAGCCATCTTTATAAATTGGGATAAACGGTATTAAAATGGGAACTGTGGTCTAGGACCACGTGTGGGGGCTTGAGTGAACTACCCTTGGAGTGACTGGGAATCTCAAAGTCGGTACTAACCACATCCACATCAGAACACAACATGGGGGCACCTGCGTGGCTCAGTTGGTTAAGCGTCCTACTCTTAAATTTTTTTTTAATATTTTTATTTTTGAAAGAGAGAGAGAGAGAGAATGCAAATGGGTGAGGGGCAGAGAGAAAGGGAGACACAGAATCCGAAGCAGACTCCAGGCTCTGAGCTGTCAGCACAGAGCCCGACACAGGTCTCGAACTCATGAGCTGTGAGATCATGACCTGAGCTAAAGTCGGACACTCAACCGACTGAGCCACCCAGGCACCCCAATGTCCTACTCTTGATTTTGGCTCAGGTTGTGATCTCATGGTTAGTGAGATCAATCATGTCATCAGTCTCTGCACTGAGGGTGGAGCCTGCTTGGGATTCTCTCACTCCCTCTCTCTGCCCTCCTCCGCTCACACCCACTCTTTCCTCCCCACTCTCAAAAAAAAAAAAAAAAAAGAAAGAAAAAATAGTACCAATAAGAGTCTGTGTCCTTATTCACAATGACCCCTGCAATCTTTCAAAATGCAGGGGGACATAGTCTTCCTAGGTCAGGTCTCTACTGTCAGCTTCATAGTTAAGAATGACTGGTATTAGTTTAGCATATTGAAGTAGTGTTAACCATGCCTGAAGAAGAGAAAGTTTTGCACTGGGTATTCTTTCCAGATATGGGCAAAACACTATGCTGCATAATACAGAGATGGCAAGATGTTTATAATCCAACTGGAAAGTTAAATAGTTATGAGTTTTCAAATGAAGTCTAAGACCGCAACAGGAGAATTATCACAATATAGCACCTGGTTAATAGTCAAACCAGTTGTGTTAGCTGTGGTTTTTATGACAGTTCAGAGAGAGAGTAGCCACTTCAGATCAAGAAGATGAAAGACAACTTATGAAGGAAGTGAGACTTTCCATTTATTAAGTAATTTATTACTTATTTACTTATTACCCGTTACGGTATTTTCACAGACAAATTCCGATTCCTCAGATTAACCTCATGAAATGGGTATTAGTATCCATAATCTACAAAGGAAGAAACTGTTCCCAAAGGTTTAAGCAACTTCTCCTTAGTCACTCAGCCAGGGAACAGAAGAGAGGGCTTGAGCCCATGTGTCTGTAAAGGACAAAAAGTATACCCCATCTGTGTCTCCCCTACTCTCAATACTCGATGACAATAATACCTCACTTCTGACACACCAGGCAATTCTGGGATCCCAGCTGGGTGCCCCACAATTTTACTCAATTTTGACAGTATCGACCTGGGAATAGTGTCAGATCCCACAGGTTAGGCGCTCTCAATTGACAAAAATAAAGCAATTTAATAAGAAGTTCGATGTCCTTTATGCATTGGAAAGCAATCCATGGTTGGGGGAGTCCAGTGCCTCACAGGCAGTGGGGCATTCTTACAAAGGGCTGTTTGGGAAAGAGCGAGGTTTATAAAATGTTAGAAGAGGCAATATGGAAACAGGACGTGATTGGCTAGGAGGTCGAGGATTTCCTTATGAGGTGGGCAGGTCAATCAGAATAAGGCAAAAGTATTTTTCAGTTGATTGGCTGAGGTTGCATATCGGACCTTATTTATTTATTTACTTATTTATTTATTTATTTATTTATTATTTTTTAATGTTTTATTTATTTTTGAGAGAGAGAGACAGAGTATGAGCGGAGGAGAGGCAGAGAGAGAGGGAGACAGATAGAATCCACGAAGCAGGCTCCAGGCTCTGAGCTGTCAGCACAGAGCCCAACATGGGGTTCGAATCCATGAAGCACAAGATCATGACCCAATCCAGAGTCAGGCTCTTAACCAACTGAGCCCCCCAGGCACCCCATATCTGACCTTATTTAGAACAGGGAAATAATTACAGATTCTTGGCAGTTGGGGACTGGCTGGCTGGATATACTGAGATTCTAGTCAAGTGAGCATTTACAGAGATGCAGACATTATCTAAGTTTTTAGTTTGCTGATGTGGAACCCTAAGCAGCTCCATCTTGGGCCTAGAAATGTATTTCATCAGGACTCAGTCCCACATGACTGCCCACCACCACCACTTTACCTGCCCGTCACAGGTCTGGGTTGCCACCTTTGCTTCTGACTGACCAAATATAAATTGGAAGTTCCCACAACCCTCCTCAGCTTTGATTAGTTTGCCAGAGCGGCTCACAGAACTCAGGAAAACAATTTACTAGATTCCTGGTTTATTTCAAAAAGATACAACTCAGTAAAAGCCAGATGGAAGAGATGCATAGGACAGGGCATCTGGGAAGGGGCGTGGAGCTTCCTTGCCCTCTCTGAACACACCCCTACCCTCAACCTCCACGCGTATACCCGCCCCAAAGCTCTCCAAACCCTGTCTTTTTAAGCTTTTACAGAGAGTTCATGACATAGACAAAGTTGATTAAGTCACTGGCCGCTGGCAACTGATTCAACCTTCAGCCTCTCTTCCCTTCCTAGAGGTTGGAGGGTGGGACTGAAAGTGCCATCCTGTGATCACGGTTGGTTCCCCTGGCAACCAGCTCCCATCCTTAGAGGAACTTGTCTGTGTTTATGTCACCTCGGTAAGATAAACTCGTGTGTAGTTGAAAGGGGCTTGTTCTCAATAACAAGACAATCCTTTCAGCTTTACGGCTCTGAAGCTATTTCAGGAGCCAAGAATAAGAGACCAAATGCTATAGCAAAAGTTGCTGCCGGTGCTCCTATCACTCAAGAAATTCCAAGAGTTTTTGGAGGTCTGTGAAACAGAAACAAGGATGAAGACCAAATCTATCTTTCCCACTATAAATCACAGTATTGTGGTATCTTACTTCAATATTCCTATTCTTTCCATCGGGGGTGGGGGTGGGGGCACACAGCGTAATCAGGGGCCTCCAGTCAGGTTGAGCAGTGTGCACAAGTATGAGATCAGACAATGGAAGGCCTGTTTGGAGTTCTGCAAGCAGCGGGTTGGACAAGAGGGGGCATTTCAGGAAAGTACAGGGGTGGCATCCCACCAAAGAAGGTAAGAAGGAGCACTTAAAAGGCCCTTAGGAAGCAAGGACTTTGTAAAAAAAATTTTTTTTTATTTTCTTTTTTACATTTATTTATTTTTGAGAAACAGAGTGAGACAAAGCATGAGCGGGGGAGGGGCAAAGAGAGGAGACACAGAATTGGAAGCAGGCTCCAGGCTCTGAGCAAGTGGTCAACACAGAGCCCGACGCGGGGCTCGAACCCACAAACCATGAGATCATGGCCTGAGCTGAAGTCGGACGCTCAACTGACTAAGCCACCCAGGCGCCCCTGTAAAAAGTTTTTAAATAGCGGTCCAAAGAGCATCAGGAACCTTCCCATTTGGGTCTGGCCCTCCGTGCCTGCAGCCCGAGGTGGGGACATGGAGCTCAGGGTCCTGGGTTATCCACTCCGGTTGCAAGGCCAGGGCAAGGTATCTGCTAGGGAAAGAGAAAACAGCCTCAAGTGAGAAAGAACTGGGGGGCCTGGGTGGCTCAGCTGGTTAGGCATCCAACTTCGGCTCAGGTCACGATCTCATGGTTTGTGGGTTCCAGCCCCGCGTCAGGCTCTGTGCAGACAGCTCAGAGCCTGCAGCCCGCTTTGGATTCTGTCTCCCTTTCTCTCTGCGCTGCCCACCCCCCAACATTCTGTCTCTCTCTCTGTCTCAAAAATAAATAAACATTAAAAAACATTAAAAAAATAAAACAGAAGGAACAGATAAACTGCAAACTAGAAGAGCAAACGAGACACTAGTGTCATGGGGTGCAAAGAACAAGGGCTTCACAGTCAGCTGAGTTTAAATCTTGACTCTCCCACTAGTTACATACACGACCTTCGCTGGTCATTTAACATCTCTTAAATTCAGTTTCCTCATTTGTACCTACTTTTCCATACACTTTGTAGTTGACTTCCCCAAATTCCTTTTACTTCAGCTGATCCACCTAAGACAATCACAAGAATCTCATTCTCCTTGCTAATGATTGAACCTGGGATGGCTAAGGAGCTATGAAAGACTGTGGACTGAATGGTGTCCCCACAAAATTCATATGTTGGAGCCCTACCTCAACAGTGTTTCAAAAAGCAAAAACGTAGTGCCCACTGCCACCAGCACCCATTCCATTTAACCAGGGAGTTTAGCTTCAGAACACAGCAGATATATAAAATTGAACAGAATTGCAGGGAAATAGAAACAGAACCCTGATCAAACCTTGCCTGAAGCCAATATTGCACTTTTTTTTTTTAATATGAACCCATACAATTTCCTACTGTTTCAGCAAGTGTGAGCCAGATATCTGTTAGACTACAGCAACCTAGGTTTATTGTGAGGGTAAAATCAAATAATGGGGAAGTGCATGGTACATATAAATAATAGCTACTATTGTTTTAGGCAAGCGACTACTTTGTAAGTCACCCCATGTAGTGTCACAACTGGGAGATCTATGTGGGTATAGAGAAATTTCCTCTCGGTGAGTAAAGGTTATGGCGAACTCTGGAACACTCTGGAAAAAGGAAGAAGACTGGAATAAGAGGTACATGGTTGACCTGGGATTTGCCCCTGGCAAACCAGATTCAGATTCTGGTTGACAGCGAAGAAGCCAGCAGAAGGAACAAAGCAGAACTAACATAAATGGTGAGACCTGCTGTCTCCTTCCTAATCTCCATTTTTCAGCTAGTTTTCCTATGCTTCCTGGCAAATCAAACAACCAGGTCTGCTTTAGAAATTTCCTGAAGCCCTTTCTTTGCCCTCACTAGAGTTCCCCTTATAAGCTTCTCCAGAATGTACTGTTCTATAAACTCTACTTCTCCTGTTTCAATGTTTATACGACTCAAACAGGTAAAAAACGGTCAAGTTAAAGGAGCTCATTTAGTTCTTATTCTGTTGTACTTTTCTTTAGCTTCAAATGCCTTCATTACATGTTTAAAGCAAAAGCAATAAAACGTCTGAAAATTCTTTCAAAACCACATTGTTTACTTGATGGTAAGCAGCGTTTACACAGAACCAACGTAGCCAGGAAGATAGTAGCTCTAGGCCACTGGACAGCTCTTCCTTGAATTGTTGTAGCTGGTAATTAAGCTGGTAGACACGGTACGTTTGTTAGTGTTTTCTATTTTTATCAGTTGCTCCTCTAAATTCTGAAAACTATTCGGTCCTTGAACTACTTATGAAATCATTTCCTCGTTTTTAAGAAGCATGTAAAACAGATTAAATTCGCTATTGTGATCCTAAAGCAAAAATTATGGAAATGTACAGGTATGACTGCAAGGACGGTCACTGCAGCATTATTTATAATAGCAAAAAAGAAAATAACCAAGTGTCCAATACTAGGGGATTAGTTCAATCAATTAGGGTACACGGATAAACGCCACTAAAATATGCAGTAAAACTATATAAATTATCATGTGTCCATAAATGACAATATAAGCAAATGAAAATACTTTATATATTTCATATATTCTATATTAATATAGAATCAGTGATAGGAGCCAACAGAGACAGGGGTGCCTATTAAAAACCTAGGTAGGGGCGCCTGGGTGGCTTAGTTGGTTAATTGTCTGACTTCAGCTCAGGTCACGATCTTGTGGTTCATGGGTTTGAGCCCCTCACTGGGCTCTCTGCTTTCAGCACAGAGCTTGCTTTGGATCCTCTGTCCCCTCATCTCTCTTTCCCTCCCCTGCTTACACTCTCTCTCTCAAAAATGAATAAACATTTAAAAAAAATTAAACAATAAAAAAAGCATAGGTAAAGGGGCACCTGGGTGGCTCTGTTGGTTGAGCATCCAACTCTTTTTCTTATTTATTTTTATTTTAACATTTATTCATTTTTTTGATAGAGAGTAAGCAGGGGAAGGGCAGAGAGAGAGAGAGACCTACACACTCAGAATCTGAAGCAGGCTCCAGGCTCTGAGCTGTCAGCACAGAGCCCAATGCAGGGCTTGAACTCACAAACCGTGAGGTCAACTTGAGCTGAAGTCAGCCCCTTAACGGTCTGAGCCACCCAGATGCCCCTCCAACTCTTGATTTTGGCTCAGGTCATGTTCTCACGGTTCATGAGTTTGAGCCCCACATTAGGCTGTATACTCACAGCGCAAAGCCTGCTTGAGATTCTCTCTCTCTCTCTCTCTCTCTCTCTCTCTCTCTCTCTGCCCCTCCCTGCTCATACTTGCTGTCTCTCTTTCTCTCTCAAAATAAATGAACTTCAAAAAAAAATAGGTAAGGATACCAGGCAAAAAAACCTGTGTTAGGCAGAGAATTGGGGCAGCCCTGCAAAGGTACAAAGCAGCAGCCAGCCAGGGGTGGTGCGATCTGACCAAGAAGATACTGTGAAGCAGTGAGAGTGCCCAATGGGAACAGGCCCTGCTGCATATGTGGGAAACGTGATAAATCCCAGAAGTACTGATGCTCACGGAGGACTGGGGTGGAAGAGCTCCTGCATCACTGAGAATCCGTGAAATTGTTAGTATGTTTCCATGTGTTCTATAAACAGATGTGGCTTTGGAAAACCAGACACATTTCCACTTTTCCCATAAGGAACAGTTTTCCCTGCAGGACATAGCTGACATATTTATACGCTCACAAAAGCAAATTGTTTTCAACCACTTTCAAATAATTTAGAAGACTTCATTTGCTTATAAAGGTATATTGACATTAATAATAATGATTCCGTTTCTCGAAAATGTACTATATTCCTGCATTTTGTGCTAAGTATATAGAGAGGTGAGAGAAGAAAAAGTTCCATTCCAAGTAGAGCTCATTTTAAAAGTAACAGTATGGGCACCTGGGTGGCTCAATCAGTTGAGCGTCCAACTCTTAATTTCAGCTCAGGTCATGATCCCAGGATCATGGGATCCAGCCCCATGTCAGGCTCAGCACCGAGCATGGAGCCTGCTTAAGATTGTCTCCCTTGCCCTCTGCCCTTCCTCACCATTTGTGCGTGCTCTCTCTCTCTAAAAAATAAAAATGCCAGTAAATGTGGAGTACATGACTAGTTACAAGGAACTTCCACTTGCCATTTAACAAACATTCATCATGTTGTTACCATGTTTAAGACCTTCCGCTAGATGTTAGGTCTATAAGGTTGAATGAGATTGGGTCCCTAACTGGGAGACAGACAAGTCGATCACAAATTGCATTTTAGTCAGAATCAGAATTTCTTTTTTTAACTTCTTTTTTTTTAGAATTTTTAAAAAATCTTCAAAACTATTTTATTTTACTTTATTTTAAAATTTTATTTATTTAGATTCAGGTTAGTTAACATACAGTGTTCTTCGGTTTCATGAATAGAACCCAGTGATTCATCACTTACATATAACACCCAGTGGTCATCCCAACAACTGCCCTCCTTAATGCCTATCACCTATTTAGCCCATCCCCCCCCACCCACCTCCCCTCCAGCAACCCTCAGTTTGTTCTCTGTATTTAAGAGTCCCTTAGGGTTTGTCTCCCTCTCTGCTTTTATATTATTTTACCTTCCTTTCCCTTATGTTCATCTGTTGTGTTTCTTTAATTCCACATATGAGTGAAATCATATATTTGTCTTTCTCTGACTGACTTAGTTTACTTAGCATAATACACTCTAGTTCCATCCACATTGTTGCAAATGGCAAGATTTCATTCTTTTTGATCAGTGGGTAGTACTCCATTAGTACTCCATTGTGTGTGTGTGTGTGTGTGTGTGTGTGTGTGTGTGTGTGTGTGTGTGTATACCTTCTTTATCTTTATCATTCTTATCCATTCATCAGTTGATGCACATTTGGGATCTTTCCATAATTTGGCTATTGTTTTGGTAGTGCTGCTATAAACATTGGGGTGCATGTGCCCCTTCAAATCAGGATTTTTGTATCCTTTGGATAAATACCTGGTAGTATGAGTCCTGGGTCATAGGGCGAAATCAGAATTCCTGAAATGAACAATACAGTGATATAAGTAAGGCCAAATAATTGATATGCTAATTGTTCCTCTCTGCTGCTGACATAATCCCTTGTTAAGCCTTTACCTCAACCTTATTCTGGAATAGATGGTCTCCCTTAAGCAATTCTTTAGGCTAGAAGTACAGTTGGGGATTCTTGAGTGTGACTGAAGGAGATTAGCCTGCAAATTTTTTTGAATTCATTACTGCTTTATGTATCTTGCCTCTTCCACCAGCTGGTCCAGTTAAATTGCTAATGGGGCAATATGTGGATCGCTCACCAACATCTATTATTTCTCTTTCCCATCGGATAGCAGCCAAAGGGTTGAGAAACTGATGGCCTCTATAGAGGTATGCCCAACCTGATAAACCCATCCCCTTCCCCAATTATTAATTCAGGATCCCAGGCCTAAGTCATTTAGACCTTTCTTACTTTAAATATGGATATGACTTAATTCAAGCCAATAAGAAAAGTCTGTTGTGGGCTTTTTTGCAAGTGTTTTTGAATATCTTATGCCCATTCAATCTCCAAGCAGTTTCATGACCTGGAAAGCCTACCGTTAGGAAATAGATTGCTTAACAGATGTAGTCCTTAGAAGAGGCTTCTGTGTTGATGCTTACCCCGGATATAGCCAAAGAGGACACTGGACAGACTAGATCTTCCCAGAGGACAGAACTAGGGCACAACAAAGGCAATAGAAAGGGCAACGCTCTTGGGGGCACAGCCTCAGGCTGGCAATGTGGTTAACCAAGGACCTCACCTCTCTGCATGACAGGGAGCTCTTGTTATTCCCGTCTAGCAGGATAGGATATGTTTTTGGAACGGTGTGTTGTTGTCCAGCCTTCTATTTTACCATTTTTTAATCAGTTGTCTTGTTCTTTGTATACTGGGGAGCTGGGGGCGATTTATCATTCAGACACAGGCCCCCTGAGGAGCTATAGCTGGGATTGATAAAGATGACAACACAGTGCCCAGATGGTGGAAGCTGCTGCTGATCCCACAACTGCACGTCTTTGGGTTGACTCCTGGGTGAATGCATCTCAGAAGTGGGTCATGTAGGATGATGTATGTTGTGGATGCTGCAGTGCACTACCCAGATCGCTCCTCCATGACCAAAGCACTCATTCCAAGCGTGATGTCTGTTAGGGGCTCACAGCCAGGTCTCACCCTAGAAATTGCCCCACCTCCTTATTACGTCTGTCCTCAGGGGAAGCCGGCAGCCAACATTATTCATAGCGGGGTAGGGAGGCGAAGTGAGAGGTGGTACAAAGGCTTCAAAGAAGGACAACTCCCTGCCCACCTCTCCCTATGGGCTCCGTTACAACTGCATCACAGATAAATTCCTCCCTCTGCCCGATCCCAAGCTCACTCACAGTGGTCGATCCCAAAGTACTGCCCGATAACTTTACTGTACCTAAATTCCTGTCCCAGAACCTACTTCCTGGGAATTCAACCTCAGATAATAAATGACAATAACAATATTGTTAGGAAATACTTAGGGCTTATTGTGTACCAGACACTCTTCAAAAGGATTCACATATATTAACTCACTTAATTCTCACAACCCATCATTAACCCCGTTCTACAGTTGAAGAGAATGGGGAGCAGAGAGATCAAGTAGCCCGTCCAAGGTCATACAGCTGGTAAGCTTCCAAGCTGGGATCCAAGCCTAGGCATTCCGTTTTGAGAGTTCTGTTCTGCCTCTCAACCACTTGGGTAGTACTCATTTCATGCCAACTACCTTCATACCCAGTATCACTGCTGAGAAATTCAGGGCCAAGAAAAACATCAAGTTACTACAAGAAGCAGATCAGCCCAGATAAAGCTTGGCAGCGGGCTCAGCTTGCACATGGCCAAAAGGATCCCTGACTCTGGGAGCTCCCTGGCTCATCCTTGGCCTCCCCGGCTATCTCAGAAGGGGCAGTCAGCAGCCATACCAGGGTCAGTGGGGAGCAAAGGCTCCTCAGTGCAGACCAAAGACCTCAGGGTTTTCTTTAAGCAAGAATCATGACAGGGGCAGCTGCTGCTGAAGACAGGAACAGGACTCAGAGGAAAGCCAGAAATCTGAAAAATCTCAGGCAGTCTGCCTTTACAGCCAGTGCTGCTCATAACTCTTGCTTCTCAATAAGGAAGAGAAAGGAGTGCATTTAAGGATGCCAGCGAGCCCAAGGGACGTTGAGCAGATTGTGGAAGAAACTCCATCATCTGTCCCACCCCTGCCCTACAGGAGCAGCCATAATCTTAGGGATGAATCTTTGTCCTGCATCCAACATTCCAGATGCTGGTTCAGGACCTCGGGCCCCACCTCAGCACACGACACTGCCCTCGCCACAGGAATGGTAGCAAGAATTAAGGGCCATGAAAACGCACTGGGGACAGTAGTTTTGAAGTCGTACGTGGTAGTTATCTCAGCACCTGCCTGAGAGGGAGAGGTCATGGAGGAGGAGGCAAGGCAAAAGGAAATGGTGCTGCTACCTCCGGATTAAGTCACCCCACAGCCTGCACTTGCTCTGGGCTTGTAGCCACATGAGCCAGTGAGTCTCCTGACTGGTTAAGTCAGCGTGACTCAGATTGTCTTTGCTCGAAGCTGATGGCAGGGACGTCTGCAGACCTGACTTACACTGTCTTCCCTCCAGACCTATCGATATGTTTATGAGACAGACAACTGGGGAAATGCCTAGAGAATTTTTTTTTTTTTTGTAAAATATTCATTCAGACTCTTCTGTGGCAAGTGACAAGAGCCAACTGTAGCTATCTTAAGCAAAAGAGAACTTTTTGGAAAACTGACACATTTCACAGAATCCAAGGACAGAGTCACAGCTGGGACTCAGGAAGAGAGAAAGCCTGAAACGCTGTAGAGAACCCAAGAGTCCTCATTCTCCATCTCTCTCTGGTGCTTCTGCCTTTTTGTCACTCCCCAAAGGCTTTCTTCTCTATCCTGCAGTCCAAAAAGTGGAATATGACTACATGTAGCTTCCAAATTTTACATGTTCTAGCTAAAGCAGAGAGAAATGGATTCATTTTCTCTCCTCCCTCCATTACTCTCTCCTTCCCTAGCTTTTGAAATCTCTCTGACCAAATTTCAAAATTCCTACAGAACAAACTTCTCAACCCAGCTTGGGTCAGGCAGCCATCTTTGAACTAATAAACAGTGACTGGTGGTTGGGGGAGGCGTGTTGGGTGCAAGGTCATTTCTAGGAAAACAGTTACTCCTGCTGACCCAAAAGGAGAGAGACAGTGGGGCAACAATAAACCGAAAAGAAGTTTGCGGCAATATTCATATGAGCAACAATACAAGGAAATGAAAGCAGTTTTACCAGCGGCTCAGTTGGTTCAGCCTCCAACTTCAGCTCAGGTCATGATCTCACAGTTTGGGAGTTTGAGCCCCATGTCAGGCTCTGGCTCTTTGCTGACAGCTCAGAGTCTGGAGCCTGCTTTGGATTCTGTGTATCCCTCTCTCTTTGCCCTTCCCCTGCTCACACTCTGTCTCTCCCTCTGTCTCTCTCAAAAATAAATATTTTAGGGGCGCCTGGGTGGCGCAGTCGGTTGGGCGTCCGACTTCAGCCAGGTCACGATCTCGCGGTCCGTGAGTTCGAGCCCCGCGTCGGGCTCTGGGCTGATGGCTCAGAGCCTGGAGCCTGTTTCGGATTCTGTGTCTCCCTCTCTCTCTGCCCCTCCCCCGTTCATGCTCTGTCTTTCTCTGTCCCAAAAATAAATAAATGTTGAAAAAATATATATATAAAAAAAATAATAAATATTTTAAAAAAATTAAAAAAAAACAACAGAGACTTGAGTTTCAGTTCAGAAACTTCAGCCACACAAGCTGTGTCTACACTCCAGCTCTACCACTTACAGGCTGCCTGGCCTCATGCCACTTCTTCCACTTAAAATGGTGAAAATGCCATCCAAGAGTGGAGGATGAATGAGTTACAATAACAAGAAAACAATCCAATTTTTAAAATGGGCAGAGGATCTGAATAGACATTTTCCCAAAGAAGCTGTGCAGACGGCCAATGGACACATGAGAAGACGCTCAACATCACTCACCATCAGGGAAATGCAAATCAAAACCACAGGGAGAGATCACCTCACACCTGTCGGAATGGCTATTATCAAAGAGACAAAGACATTACAAGTGTTGCTGAGGATGTGGAGAAAAAGGAACCTTTGTCCCCTGTGGGTGGGAATGTAAACTGCTGCAGCCGCTATGGAAAATGGGGTGGAAGTTCCTGAAAAAAATTTAAAATAGAACTACTATAAAAGCCAGCAACTCCACTTCTGGGTATTTATCCGAAGAAAATGAAAACACTAATTTGAAAAGATACACGCACCCCTGTGCTCATCGCAGCATTATTCACGATAGCCAAGATATGGAAACAACCTAAGCATCCACTGAGGGATGAATGGATAAAGAAAACATGGTGTATACATACACAATGGAATACTAGTCAGCCATAAAAAGGAAAGCAATCTTGCCATTTGCAACAACATGGATGGACTTAGAGGGTATTATGCTAAGTGGCATAAGTCAGAGCAAGACAACGCCTGTATGATTTCACTAATATGTGGAATCTAAAATAAACAAACCAAATGAACAGACAAAACGAAGCCCATAGATACAGAGAATAGATGGGAATAGATGGGAAATGGGTGAAGGAAGTCAAGAGGTATAAACTTCCAGTTATAAAATAAATAAGTAATGTACAGCATGGGGACTTTAGTCAATAATAGTGTATTGCAGATTTGGAAGTTGCTAAGAGGGGAGCCTGGCTGACCCAGTCCTAGAGCATATAGTTCTTGTTGGGGTCATGAATTCAAACCCCACATTGGGCAGAGAGCTTACATTAAAAAAAAAAAAAGTTGCTAGGAAAGCAAATCCTAAAAGTTCTCATCTCAAGAAAAACATTTTTTGTAACTTTGTGTAGTGACAGAAAATCAACTTACTGGGGTGATTGTTCCATAATGTATACAAATGTTGAATCATTATATTATACATATGAAACTAATAAATTGTTGTATGTTGATTATGCTTCAATAGAAAAAGTAATGCACTTGCACTGGCAATATTAGTGCCTTATAAGTAGTATCTAGTATCATTTACAAAGTTTCTTTAATTGCTTAAAATACCATTTCAACAACAAATAAAAAGTGAAAAGGGGAAATTTTCTGCTGCTTTGTCTGAACCAAGTCATAAATCATTGGCACTGTGAGCAATGGTCTTCGCTAGGGCCTGCAGGAATGAGACTGAGCAGGGTGCCTTCCTCTCCTGGGGAGATCAGCAGTTCACAGGATATGAGGTTTCCAGAGCTGCATTGCTCTATCGATTAACTGCAAAGGAATTTTTTTTTCACAGATGAGTTGACAATAGCAGAACCATTAGTAGCATCTCCTTGAGAGGCATCTAGCATCGATTTTTCCACTGTCTCCTGAAAGAGGATTCTCCAGAGCCTTACAGTGAAGAAAACAATGATTTTTCCCTTACCTCTGCAACTGCTGACCTAGAATCACCTGAGTTTTCTGTATTCACTTTAATACTACGGAGACAAGCTAGATGGAGGGTCCTGCTATGCCATGGAAAAGGCCATTATTTCTGAGTCAGGCCTTATATGTGCCAGGGGCATGGGGGTTCGGTTTAGATTTTTTGTTTGGTTTTACTCCTACAGTTGTTGTTTATGGCAGAATTAATCTTTGATTAATGTCAACTTTATATTACTCTAACATGAACTTCATTCCATGTAAAGTCTTCTTGTCTTTTATATTATTGCTACTCTACAGATCAGCATTAATAACTTCAGTTTTTGACCAGTCTTTTGTCTCTCCATTCTCATTTGGCAATGGAGTTCCAGATAATTCTCTAAAGCAAACCTAATACAACAATACTGTCATTAAGTCTACTGAGTTTGTTAGTTTATGTATTATGGTTAGCAATTGCACATAAAGGTTAACTAGAGGGCAAACTTAGAGCTGCTTATTTTTCTTTAAGTGGAACGATCTTTGATTAGACTCATATGTAAACTAAAAAATTAATAGTTTCAAATCTGACAGACTGTATTGATGTGTTTTTGATCACAAAATTGCTCACTATATGCATATTGGCATTTAAAAACTTATCAATTTATTTTGAGAGAGAGCCAGAGGGGCAGAGAGAGAGGAGAGAGAGAGAATCCGAAACAGGCTCTGCACCGTCAGCTCAGAGCCTGATGTGGGGCTTGGACCCACAAACCATGGGATCATGACCTGAACCAAAACTAAGAGTCAGACACCTAACTGCCTGAGCCACCCATACACCCCTATGCATGGTAGCATTTTAATAGCAGCTGGTTTCATATGTTGGAAGAGTAGCCAGTTTTATATTAGAATCAATAAAAGAAGGAAATGGCCAATATAAACATACATACGCTAAAAAACAATTGTGGCAAATTCCTAACACACTGTATCTAATTGCCCAGTGCCTTGAAGAAGGACTTATGGATTTAAGTTAATTCCCTTTGAATGATCTTTTCTATAATCTTGGATATTGTGCTTATAATAAACTCTGATTACCAGCGATGATATGTTGTTTTGGCATATTGCACTGAAGTTGGAGAAATCCTTCACTTTTAGCAATCCAGTTGAAGTGTGAAATTAATAAGGTTAATCCAGCATCCACTGATTCATAACATCTGTTCCTTCAGCAATTTTGCTAATTGTACAGGGATAGAGAGTGACCCCATCCAGCCATCACCCCACCTGACCTGGCGGGGCACCAGCTGTGAGAAAGCTTTGTGCACCTAGCATGGCATCTGGAGAATTGCCTCACCACATATCATCATCCCACCTGGTCCATGGGTGTGCACCTAATACCTACATGGACCATGTCTCTCCACCCTGTCCCACTTTCCAATTGTTTATTTATTTTTTCTTAAAATTTTTTTATTTAAAAAATTGTTTAATGTTTATCTTCAAGAGACAGAGAGACAGAGCATGCGTGAGGGAGGGGCAGAGAGAGGGAGACACAGAACCCAAAGCAGGCTCCAGGCCCTGAGCTTTCAGCCCAGAGCGCGACATCATGACCTGAGCCAACTTAATAGACTGAGACACTCAGGCGCCCCCCAGGTACCTCCCTCTTAAATTTTTTTTAATGTTTATTTATTTTTAAGAGAGAGAAAGACAGAGACAGAGCATGAGCGGGGGAAGGGCAGAGAGAGAGGGAGACACAGAACCCAAAGCAGGCTCCAGGTTCTGAGCTGTCAGCCTAGAGTCCGATACGGGGCTTGAACCCACAAACTAAGATCATGACCTGAGCCAAAGTCAGAGGCTTAGCTGCCTAAGCCACACAGGCACCCCTCCAACTGTTTAAATAAAAGACCAAATATAAAGAGGGAGGGAGGAAGAGGAGCACAAAACAACACACAAAATGTATTTGTTCTAACGCTTTCTTATAGGCAATTTGCTGTTTACTTCAACATCTGAGGACACTGTGGCTCTTTCACATGGTGCAACTGATACCAGTTTTGATATAATGTCAAAAAATGACACCCACAACTCTTACCGCTATGCTAGTTTTTTTTGTTTTGTTTTGTTTTGTTTTGTTTTTGAGAGAAGGCACAAGTGAGCGAGGGGCAAAGAGAGAGAGAGTGGGGCGGGGGGAGAAGCGAGGCTTGAGCTCACCCAATGTGGAGCTGGAACTCATGAACCTTGAGGTCATGACCTGAGCAGAAGTCAGATAATTAATCAGCTGAGCCACCAAGGTGCCCCCCAAACCCCACACCACTGCTATGCTATTTTTTAAGAGAAGAAATTGATCTTTTAGCTTGAGGCACAGAGGAATAGCTCTTACCACTAAAGCTTCCCAGGAATTTCTGCATAAAATCTATACTCTAGTTGTTGTTGCTATGCCAGATCATTGGAATTTAACCTCTACCATAATTTCTGTGTGTTTATTTCTCAACTGACCTATGTTTCCAATTCTGAGGGCATCAGCTAGAAGTAAACAGTGTGTTAGCCCTCTTTATATGCTTGACTTTTCCATTTGTAAAATCAGTACAGTAAAATGTACATCTGCTTTATTCCAGGGACATCTTTAATATTTTAAGATACTTTAAGTTACCTATATTGTGCCTTAAAAAAATCAAGTCTGCCTGTTTTCACCAATTCCTATGTTATTTTCTGGATTTAGAAGTTAAACTTCTAACACATTAAAAAGAACAAGCAGCAAAAACAGAACAGACTCAGTCCTACCTCTATATCTGATGGTAGGATGGAAAAAATTGGTGCTGTAGACCAATGTTTGTATAGTGTCAGAAGTATAGACCTTTAGGAGGCTGAAACAATACGGTTTCAAACTCTGGCTCTACTACACAGAGATTGTTTGGCTTTGGGCCAGTTTCTCTCTGAGCTTAAATTTTGCAAAGGGGATGAGAAAGAAGTGTTGTCATAAACATTAAACTATATACACACATATATATAGAAATATGCATGTATACATATGTATATATAAATGGTCTAATTGTTATAACACTGACACATACATATATGTCTATATACATATATATGTGTTTGTGTGTGTGTGTATACAGCAATAAACATTGTGCATGATCCATAGTAATGAATCAAAACAGTATCTGTTGTTCCTTTAATTATTATCTGCTAGGTTAAAGAGGCCTTCCATAATGGGAACATATTTACATATACTCAGTATATACCGATATGTATGTCCAATGGCAAACTATTTATATCATTGTTGGTGTCGGGCAAAATCACAAAAAGATTGTATATTTGTATACAAATACATTGGGTGTAGAGATTTAAAAAACTGTAATAAAAAAATAAACTATTATTTACATCATTTATCATTACTTACCTTTTCACCATTTGTGATCTTATTTCCCCAAATAGATTACATCTCTTATAAATACGCCAGTTCTTCCCAAGTACTATAGGGACTTAATTTTTCATTCGAATGTATCCATTTGAAATGGTGAAGGGTGAAATGCAAACGCTTTCACCTTGTTGGGAATGCTTCCTTATCTGCAAAATGAGAGGATTAGGTCAGATGCTTCCTGTGACCCTTTCCCCTTCTAAACATGCCATGACTTCACCGTCATTGAAGTAAAACACCCGAATGTGGATTTGGTTCAATCATTACAGAGTTGTGCTACTGGCTAAAAGTTACAGAATACAGAAGTACTTACTGAGCTATTCCTGGAGTAAACACATGCTTTGAGTATATGCTGTAGTGCGACTGTTCACAACTGCATAAAGTGCAACTGTCAGGGTGGCATGGGAATAGCTGCCCCCAACATGCTACCTGGGAAACCTAGCAACATCTGGGAGCGAGATTGGCTACCAGGGAAACTGAGGACAATATTCAGATTGTAAAAACCAGTTCTGCTGAAACCAAGGCCAAAGATCCAGGTCCTTGACTGGTCAATCTCCTGGGTCTTTCATTCAATAGAGCTTCATTTGTGATGATGTCCTTCTCCCTTTAAGAAGAGAATAGTCCTTCATTTTATTATCAAACAACACTTCAGATGGTGGAGGTGTGCTGAACACTATTCAAGATCATTTCTGGGATATTTAGATTTCTGTAGAACACTAAGGATCTTTATTATGTTCCATTGGTTAATGGATAGGAAGTTTTTTAATTCTCTTTATAAATTCAGAAGCATGTATGTTTCAGTGCCAGGATATTAACCAGTGTAGTGTTGCCATTGTTGAGGAGGCAGGCTCATGGTCATGGACGGATTACATTAGGAATGAATGTAAGTCTCTTCCCACCTGACATCCCTGCTGTTGTCAAAGTAACTGGAAGGGTCTGCTGCTTGCCCATCGTATACAATCCTATTTCTCAAAGAATGGCCCATTGAACCTTGCATCAGAACCAGCTGGGCAAATGTTAAAAATGCAGCTTCTGGGGTGCCTGGCTGGCTCAGATGGTAGAGCATGCAATTCTTGATCTGGGAGTTGTGAGTTCCAGCCCCACATTGGGCGTGGAGACTACTTTTTAAAAAAAAAATGTAACTTCTGTAGCTCACCCTGGGCCATAAATTCAAATATCTTGGAATGGGACCATTTTAACAAGCTACTCAGGTGATTCTGATGCTAGATAAAGTTAGACGACTCTTGACATAGAGTGACTTGTCAAAATTGCAGATTTCGCCATGTCATTCTTCTACCTAAACTCTTAATTGGCTCCACAATGTCACAAAGCAAGCTGAAGATCTTTAACCTGCCAATACATCTTTCATACATACTCTGCCCAAGTCTCCAGTTTTTTCTCTCCCCATCACCCACCCTGTGCTGAAAACTCCAACCACCAAGGAACTGTTTGTAGATACTCCAAACTTTCTTCTTTTCTATACTCACCAGGTCCCTTCTTTTTAGAATGCTCTGCCTTTCTTTCCTTCACTCCAGTTTCCTTCTATCTGGAATGTTCTTTGTTTCCTCTCCTCTTCATTATATCCCCCTGGGATAAGTTAGCACCATTGCTGTTTCTCTGTCTACACATGGGTCTTATATCAAGTGATAAATGCAATGCCACTTTTCTTGTCCATCTTACCCACTAGGTCATGAAAGTCCTTGAGGACACAGGACAAAAACATCAGTCAGTTTGGTTGCAAGCAACAAAACTCAACTTTGAGGAAATTAATCAAGAAGAAAAAGGAAGTACTGGTAAGATGCTACATAGTTAGAAGATAAAAAAGGAAGTGCATCAGCTTAGGAAGGACAGACACCAGAGAAGCTGCAGACCACAGCAACAGGAACTTCTACCCATGCCAAGGGAGGCCCATGACAGGTAAAAGGCAGAGCCTATGATAGGCAGCCCCACGAAGTCTTGTGGGATGATGAAAAGAAAATTCCTCTAAATGAAGAGTGTCTGGTGTCATTAGGGAAGAAGTGGAGATGCTTGGCGGAACAAAAACAACAGCTGTCCACTTCACTGGGTCTTGCTCCCAGTTGCGCCCACCCCCACCCCCACCCCCACCCCCGTGTCTGGTGCAGACCTGGACACATAGTAGGCTCTTCCTGAATGGGAAATGAACGATGTCAGAGAGAGAACCAACACTACCTGCCAGACAGTGAGCAAGCGTTTCAATGTTATTGCAGTCAGTCTCTCGCAATTCTACAAGTACATGTTATCTGTGTTTTTCAAATGAGGAAACTAAGACCAAAGAAGTAACTTGCCAAGGTTACTCAGTGAGCAAGAGAAACAGCTAGGATCTTGAAAATGGACTGTACTGCTATCCTTCAGTGAGAAACATAATGCTATTCTCCATGAGAAGCGTACCTTATGTTGAGTTTTGTTCTATTTAATAACATCCCTTTCTTCCATAGCATGCTTTTTTAGGTAACAGTGTCTTAGAGATACCTCCATGTTATCCACAGTAGAGAATGACCAGTATTGCATGAAGTTCATAGACATTAAGAACCAGATTTCTTGAGGGGTACCTGGATGGCCCAATTGGTTGAGTGTCTGACTTCGGCTCAGGTCATGATCTCACAGTTCATGGGTTTGAGCCCTGCTTCAGGCTCTGTGCTGACATCTCAGAGCCTGGAGCCTGCTTCAGATTCTGTGTCTTTCTCTCTCTCTCTCTGCTCCTCCCCGACTTGTGCTCTCTCTCTCTTACTCTCATAAATAAATAAATAAATAAATAGGAACCAGATTTCCTGGGTTGGACTCTGAACTCTGTTTTTTACCATAAATGTGATCTAAGGTAAGTTTTTAAGCTATCTGTACCTCTCTTTCTTGGAAGCAAGGATGATATTAGTTACCTATGTCCTAGGGTTAATATGAGGATTAAACTAGTGAACACGTATAAAGTACTTAGACTAATATCTGATAGGTAGTTAAGTGCTATAACAAAAGAACATTACTTGTTCTTTTTTGACTATTGCATTGCCCTCCACAGTATGTATGGACTATAATATATGTAATCATTCCTGTGTGAATAGAAATTTTGTTGGTCGCAAGGTTTTGGTATTATAGACAATGCTACAAAGAACATTCCTGTTGTGCCTCCTTGTGCACATGTTTGTCCACATATTGGTTCAAGGAGTAGAACTGCTGTGTTAAAGGACATTTGTGTGTAAAAGTTCTAATTTTTATCTATTGCAATGGATATCCACAGTACAAATGTCAAAATGTGCAAAAGGTCATATAGTAAAAGTCTTTCTTCCCACTCCATGTGATATCAGAGATGATGATTATAAGGCTTTTAAGTTTCCTTTATACTAATTTATACTTCTGATGCTAGCCAGGACCTAGAATCTGAATGGTAAATTTATTCTCTGGCTGACACCATCATCATCATCATCATCGTCGTCGTCATTGTCACCTTTATAAATTTATTAGGAACCTTATAAATGATATTAGATACTTCATTTTACCTAGCCTTCCCTATTCCATTTTCCTGCTTTATATTACTTAATTTTGTCTTATTCTTTTTCTAAGATTCTAAGTGCTTCTTATTTTTACACAAGTCCCTTAGTAAAGAGCACATAGATTTTTAAAACAAAAGATCTAGAATAAAAACACTGTTTTGCCACTTATTTGCATTATGTAGCCTTTGCTAAGTTAAATTCTCTGAGCCTATAAAATGGGAACAATAATGTCTACCTATGAGATTAATATTGAGTTACATATATAAATATAAATATATGTGCCACTCCCTACATGTCAGGTACTTTACATGCACTATCTCTAACTCTTGAAGTAGTCACAAGCAAGATTAATAGGAAGGCAAATGCAGCAGACTATGAGAAAATCAAGGAGATAGTAGGAGATGGACGCGGTGTAGAAAATCACCAAACTAAGACCTGAACTTTGAGTTGGAAGAAGTTGAGAGTGGTGGCAGGAAGCGTTTAGGCAGAGCCAAAAAAACATGTGTAGAGGTCCTGAGGTTAGAGAAAACTTAGTTACTCAAGGAATTGAAAGAAATAGAGAAATTTAGGACCATGGAAAATAAGGGAGAGAGTGATAGCAGATGGGGCCAAAAATAATTATTTTGAATTCCCATCTTTCCTTTCTGGTTTTGGAGAGTGTTTTGTGTAGACGTGATTGTTGGAGCTGTTCTCGCCATCTTTCTGCCCTGAGAAAGACACTGGGATGGCAAGAGGCTGGACACTTGAAGACATCACTGAACTACTGAGCCAACTCTGGAAGTGCTCACCTCTGGACTAATTTATCTTATTAGATAATAAATATCCTTATTGATTAAGGCAATTTTAGTTGAATATCCCGACCACTGAAGGCATCTTAACTGATTATATTTAATGAAAGAGGAAGATCACACAGGGCTTTGTAGATCATATTAAAGATCTGGAATTTAATTCTAAGGGTTATGGAGAGCCATTAAGTGCTTTTAAGCATGTGGTAAATTTTGCTTTTCAAGAGATCACTTTAGTTGCAATGTGGATAATAGATTGAACAGTGGTAATAGTGGAGGCAAGTGTAGGAGATACAAACTATTGCAACAGGTAACACCAGAGAATGCAATGATTTAAAACATGTGGTTGCCATGGGAATAGAGAAAAATGAACCTGTTCAAGAGATACTGAGAGATACATTGGAGGCAGAATTGTGAATTGGGATTGTGATTGATTCGATGTGAATGAGGAAGAGGAAGAAATCAAGATGGCTCCCAGGCATCTGGATTGAGCAACCAGCTAGATTGTAGTGCCATTTACTAAGACAGGGATAAACAACTGGAAGTAGAACAGGTGGGAGATTACTATAATGAGTTCATTATTGGACATGTTGAGCTGAAGGTGCCTGAAGCCACGAGGTGGTTACGTCAAGTAAGCAGTTGGACATCTGAGTGGCTCAGAATAGAGATAAAGACTTACGAGTCTTTGGAACCCAGATGGTAGCAGAATCTGTGTGATCTTTGAGATTCTTAGGGAGAGGGTGAGGAATGAGAAGAGGCCATACAACAGAATCCTAGGGCCTCCAGCACTTAGTTTTTCCATGGAAAAGAAGAAGCCAGTGAAGGAGACTAAGAACAGTCAGAAACAAAGAGGGAAAGTCAAAGAGTTTCTACAAAGAAGGCATGCTCGAGAAAGAAGGCGTGCTCAACACCTACAAATGCAGTTGAGAAGTCAAGGAAGAAAAAGACTGAAAAGATTCTGTTGGATTTAGCCACATGAAGGCCACAGGTGACTGGTGAAGAAGCAACTTTTAGACAGATGGAAGTGGAGTGGTTCAGTTCAGAACCCAGTTTGGACTGGATAAAGAGAGGAAAATTCAGAAATGGAGACACAGATGGTAAAGAAGCAGGTCAAGAAATTTGGCTTTAAGAGGACATAGGGCAGGAGCTGAGGGACAAGTGGAATCAAGGGAGGGTTTTGTTTTTCTTTTAAAGATAAGGATGGCTATCTTTCCTTTACCTCTATATCCAATTCATTAGCAAGCCGCTTTAGGTCTTTCTCTTAAATGTATCCCAAGTCTGTCCATCTCTCACCTTCAACCCAGATAACTCATTGGTTTCAGCCACCATCATCCTCACCTGGATTAATTCAGTAGTCTCCAACTGGTTTCTCTGCTTCCGTTTTTATTTTGTTCTTGTCTTTTTGAAATCATAAGGCAGTCATGGTAAATGAAATCACGGTTTTGAAATATAATCCAAACTCTTGGTCTTGGCTTATGAGATTGAGTATGTATGATCAGACTCTTCTCCTATCTTACATCCCATCTACCCCACTGTCCCCCTGTGTTCTGGCTCCACGGGCTTCTTTCTGCTCTCTGTTGCTTTCTCACTCACTGGTCTCAGTGCTTAGCAAGCTTCTTCCTACATCTTTGAATGGCTGACCCCCTTTCATTATTCATGATTGCTCAAATGACTTTTTTGCCTCATCCAAATAGTCTTCTCTGACCTTCTTATCCTCCCCATCCCCATCCTCAGTCCTGTTTTACCCTATTCATGGCTCTTATCATGTGAAATGATCTTGTTCATTTATTTGTTGATTATATCTTCTCATTAAAATTAAAGTCTGGGGGAAACTGGGTAAGGTTTATAGGATTAATATGTATTAGATGTATTACTGCATCATATATGTGTGTATTATATATTACTATGTGTTATGTATAAATGATAAGCATGTGAATCTGATTATCTCAAAATAAATGTTTTCGGTTTTGTTTTTTTTAAGTAAGTTCTGTGAAAACTTGCATTTTGTCTCCTTGTCGGGAACTGTGTCACCATCACCAGAACGAAGTCTGGCTACAGTGGGCACTAAAGAAGTCTTATTAAATGTGTGACTTAATAAATGATATATTTGGTCATGTCTAAAAGAGGATGGGGCGAAGAGTACCAACAATAGCAGGTACCCGGGTACCTGGAAACCAGGAAACCCGGGTCGTAGAATTTAGCACTAGAATCCTTGTCTTACAGTTGAAATTCGAATCCGGGTTTCCAGAACCCTTTCACCGCCCCATACTACCTCTCCATTAGTGGAGTATTGATTAGATGACTGAAGTCCTGGCGACACTCGATCAAATTTCGTCTTTGTAGCCTATGGTGATTCCCACAGTGCAGGGCAGATAGGACCAGCACCTTACGTGTGGGGTCTGGTTCCCATAAAGCATGACCAGGCCCGCACTCTCTGTAACTTGCAAGACTGGGTAAGGAGGCTGTGTGCAATAGCCTGGAAGGCTCACTGAAGCGCAGGTCCTCAGCTCTGCAGTTGAGGTTTCAGGTTTCAGTTCTCCCAGGAGCACGAGATGTCGCAGCGTGCACGGTGCGGCTGCCGCCTCCGCCTCCCCGTCTCCGCTAAGGCTGCGCTCGAAAGCCAGTTCCAGGCGCGGCCGCGCACACTCTTCTGCCCCACACGAAGGTTGGGCGCCGTGGCTGAGGCTGCTGCTAAGCTGCCGTAGCTGGGCGCGCTGGGAGGCGGCGAGCACAGCTGGGCCGGGACTTCCTTCCTCTACCGCAGGACAACAAAACAACCCGGCAGCAGGCACTGAACTCTTGGCAGCTGTCTGGGCGAGAGACGCAGCCATGGGCTCCGTGCTTAGCAGCGATAGCGGCAAATCCGCCGCCGCCTCGGCCGCCCCGCGGGCCCTGGAGCGCAGGGGGGACCCGGAGCTGCCCGTCACGTCCTTCGACTGCTCCGTGTGCCTCGAGGTGTTGCACCAGCCCGTCCGGACCCGCTGTGGCCACGTGTAAGTGCCGGGGGAGCTCGGCTTGCGCGCCCACCCTGGGGAGGGAGAGGTTGGGGGAAGGCATGGGGGATTTCAGGAGCCAGCGCTCGAATGAAGCTACCGCAGGGAGACACCTGGACCCGTCGAGTGCGGGCCGCGGGAAAAATGACCAGTCGGAAGGTGACACAGGATTTCAGGAGGCGAAAACATTAACAAGCGGGCTCTGCAGCGCCTCCCCCCATCACCCCAGCTGCTTGTTCCCGGAGCCCAGGTGCAGAGCCCCAGGGATGGGGATCCCAGGAGCGGGACCCGCCGGGAGCTGGGGCTTGCCAAGTGGGGAAAGTGCTGTTGGCTGGAGAGCCAGCACCCGCTTCGGCACAAGGCAGTGGGCTCCTGCAGAGCATTTCTCCCGCTGAACTCAGTTAATCGGGCCGTGCTTCCCCCTCGCCCTCCCCGCAGAACCCAGGTCGGTTTTGTTTTGCTGGCTTGTGCACGTGTTCTAGAACGCCCACTGAGGCTAGCCTCTTGAGCAAACAAAGATCTGAGCAAACTGTCCTTCCACCCCCACCTCCCTTTCCTAACACGGACATTCAGGCCCCTGAAAGATCAACCCAAACTGGAACGCCCAAGTGACTCTGTAGTCCTAACAGTTTAAGTACCTGTCAGGGCGGGGCTGGGATTTGAACATTAGCACGGAGCCCTGGAGTGTAGCCGTTTAAAAACCCAGCCACAAAGTGACGGGAGCTTGCAGACTACCCTCCCTTACGCAGCGCTTCCCTAAATCGCCGGAAAGTATAGATAAAAATAACTGTCTTAAAAACCAGGTACCATGGAACTAAAACTTGCTGTTAGTTTCTAAGAAGAGTTTAAAAACAAAATCCCTATGTAAAACGTGTGCTTGAGTAACTAGTAATAGGAGTTGGATCTGTGGATTCGTTCACTCTGTTTACATAGAAGCTTGCTTTCCGTGGCTGCCTGGGTGTGTGGCCGAGTGTGTGCCTGTTGGGGTCGGGGTGCGGGGATGGGGGGTGGTTGCAGAGAGAGCGGAAGCCCGCTTAATGTCTTTGGCCGGCCGTTTATAGTTTGGTGAAGCTCCAAGGCAATAATACCGCAATGGCTAGTTAAGTGTTTTTGGCTTACCAGGAAAAAAGTTACCATATTATAAATGCACGTGCACAAAATGTTTTTAAAAGGACTGAGGTGGTCCTTGACACCTATAGACTAGTAACTGAGAAGCAGTTTTCACCACTGAAAAGCCCAGTAGTGAGCCAAGGAAGAAAAATGCAGCCCACACAGTGTTTTAAATAAAGAGTGCCCTGGGCATTATTTTGTGGCTGCATTTTCAGGGCCTGTTGTTTCAGCTTTGTGCTTTAAACTCAAGTCTAATTGACCTCCTGTCTGATTACTGATGTTGTTTCTCAGCTGTCCAGATATAGTTCATTGACATAAACCCCAAGGCCAAGATGGAAGCCAAGATATTGTTGTGTGACGGTATAATATATTGATTAGCTCAGGGCAGTAATAACCTTGTGGTAACTACATTTAAATTTAGCCTGAATGAGCATTAAAACCTTAAAGTTGCCCCAAAGATACACAGTGGGTGTCAAGTCTTGAAGGTGTCTTTTGTAGAACTGAATTGAATTGGGTGACTTTGGTATTGGAGATTGTTATCTGATTGGGGATAGTTTTCTATCCACCCCTGCTCCTTTTGGAGTTTGAATACTATAACTTACTGTTCGCAGGGTTTTGGTTCTGCTGAAGGATAATACATAGGTGTAAAAAGTTAAATCTTTTGTTTCATCTTTTTCTTTGTTAGAGTTTGAATAGGAAACCAGCAACTGGAAAAATAGTCATGAAGTAGCACAACAAGGGCTGGAGGAATGGCCTTCCCTCACTTTTACTGTTCTTTGTTTTGACAAATCTATGTCCATTGTTCTGGCTGTGGGCAGAATTTCCATATTCCTCCCTTTGGCAAATTTACTTGGGTCCCTTCCACTTTCTAAATGTTAACTCCAATTCCTTCTGCACTGGAGACTGTGAGTGCTGTTAACACCATTTGTATTTCTGACATGAATTACTCTCTTCCATTGACCTTTGATTGGAAAATGAAGAAATGCAGATGAAACCTGTCTGTATTATCCCATATGGAAGCTAATTTCCAAACTTTTTGAACTTGTTTGTGTATGCTGATTTCTGTTTATAAACTGATTTCATAGAGGGCTCCTGGATGGCTCAGTCCTTTAAGGGTGCCACTCTTGATTTCAGCTCAGGTCTTGATCTCAGGGTGTGAGTTCAAGCCCCACGTGGGGCTCCGTGCTGGATGTGGAAGCCTACTTAAAAAAAAATAATAATAATGAGTAAAATAAAATAAACCTATTTCAAGTCAAGCAAGATATTAATAATGGCAAAAATACATTGAATGAATATGTACATAGCACTTTATATATCGTATTGTGATGCAGAAGAAACAGTGGGCTTGATTTGAAATTCAGCCCTGCCACTGACCAGCAGTCTGACCACCACGTTGCTGAATCTCTTTGACTGTTTCTTCATTTGTAAAATAGGGTGAATAATGGAATTTTTATGAATTTTTAAGAAATGTAAAAGTAGCTCATCATAAGGCCTCAATACAGGATTTCTATTTCCTTTAAAGTTATTCCACAAAGCAAGAACCCACGAACAGTATTATTTCTTATCTTTATATTTCTTTTAGAATAAAACCGGGCCATAAAAGATTGATCTATGACATTTTCAAGATGTCCCAGATAGCCTTTCTTTTAGCTTAGTTCTTTTTCCTTTGGTGGCCTTGAATTTAAGAAGTTCTATTTTAATGCTCTGTCATTTCAAATTGACTCTATTCATATCTCTGTATCAGTTGTTAAAACATATGTTGGGGGAAAGGTTTCCTACCTCTACTTTATCTTCTACTATCAGTGGGTGAGGGGGAGGGGGTAGATGAGGAGGGGGCAGATAAGTTGAAGCTGTATAAAGGAAACTGAAAGGGAGTCTGATTTATATTTAAAGTAAGTATTCAAGGAAATTTGTTGACCAGTTGGATACGATAAAGGGGGGAGAAAGGGGTGGAAGGCAACTCCTTAGCAAATAACAGATAAAAGGGGACAGAGTTCAGCTCAGGAGGTTGTTAATGAACAGGTGATGGGGCTTGTTGAGCATACAGTGGTCTGAGAGGGAAATATCCAAATAGAAATATCCCAAAGGCACTGGGACAATGGGTTTGGGGAAGGGTCAGAGCTGGAGCTCAGGGAGTTATCTAAAAGAATCAAGAGGTTGAGGGGTGCCTGGGTGGCTCAGTTGGTTAAGTGTCCGACTTCTTCCGCTCAGGTCATGATCTCACAGCTCAGCTCGTGGGTTCGAGCCCCACATCAGGCTCTGTGCTGACAGCTCAGAGCCTGGAGCCTGCTTCGGATTCTGTGGTCTCCCTCTCTCTCTCTGCCTGCTACCCCTTACTTGTGCTCTGTCTCTGTCTCTCTCAAAAATAAATAAAAGCATTTAAAAAAAATTTTTTTAAGTATATCCCTTGTCATATAGAGATAGGTGTTAAGGATAAAAAAAAATAGGCGAGGGAATGGGATGGGAAGTATGTGGGAAAGATGCAATTTTAAAGATATTTAGAGCAGTGCTTCTCAAATTATCTGCTGTAAAGAACCACTGAGGTTTTGTTTGTTTTGTTGTGTTTTTCAGCCCATCACTGACCAATACTTTTATAAAATAAAAAACATATTTTGGGAAACTGAAATTTAAAAATACTAAAGATACATAAAACACAAGCCCTCATTTTAAAAGTTATTAAATATACTCAACAGACATAAAATTACTCTGTCAGATTTCTATACAAGCTTCTGAAAATACTTCTCTCAATTTCTATACTTAATTCAGCATGAACTATTAATAAACAGGGTCTCAACAACCTTTTTTTGGAGGAAGTTAGAAGGTGAGGAAGGTAGTTCAGCTCAAGAAAAATGTAAGGGGCAGTTGCATGGGGTGTGGGACATTTATTTTATTTTATTTTATTTTATTTTATTTTATTTCTTAAATGTTTACTTATTTTTGAGAAAGAGAGAGTGCAAACAGGGGAGGTGCAGAGAGAAAAGGGGGGACAGAGGATCCAAAGCAGGCTCCGTGCCGACAGCAGACAGCCCAATGCCGGGCTTGAACTCCTGAACCATGAGATCAAGACCTGAGCTAAAGTTTGATGCTCAACCAATTGAGCCACCCAGGCGCCCCTAAATGAGGATTTTGAACAGAGTCATGGCATGAGCTGATTTAAAAGGATGACTCTGGCTGCTGTGTTGAGAATGGACTGCAGTGGGAAGAGCAGGACCAGGAGAGTGAGTTAGGAGGCCAGTGTAATAATCCAGCAAAGAGACCAGGACCAACCAGCAAGGGAACAGTGGAGGTGGTGAGTGGTAGAATTTTAGATCAGTATGAAGGTGTAGCTAACAAGATGGATTCAATGTGGAGTGTGGGAGGAAGTGAGGAGTCAAGGCTGAGTGTAAAGTGCTTGGCTTGAGCCAAGGTTGGGGTTGCCCTAATTGAGATAGGAAAGACTGGGAAGGTGGAATGAGGAACAAGGTCAGTTCAGGCATTCCATAACTGCAGGCCAAGTCTGGGACAACCAAGAGATGTTGCATAGGCGATTGGATATGTGAGTCTAGAGTTCAGAGGAAGATCTGAGCTGTAGATAAATGAAACTGGGAATCATAAACATATCCTTGATATAAATCCATGGGGCTGGATGAATTTATTGAGGAGTAAGTGTAGTCAGAAAAGAATAGAGGTCCAAGGACTGAGCAGTGGTACGTACCAACATTTGGAAGCTGAGACATGAAAACCTGAAAATCAGGGGCACGTAGGTGGCTCGGTCAGTTAAGCATCCAACTCTTGGTCTCAGCTCAGGTCATGAGCGCATGGTTCATGGGATTGAGCCCCACATTGGGCTCTGCACTGGCAGGGAGGAGCCTGCTTGGGATTCTCTTTCTCCTTCCCTCTCTGCCCCTTCCTTGCTTGTGCATGTGCTCGCTCTCTCTCAAAATAAATACATAAACATTAAAAAAGAGAGAGAGAGAAAACTTGTAAAAGAAGTAGCCATAGGGGTAGGAAGGAAACCATCTGGTGTCCTGGAGGCCAAGTGAGTGCAAGAAGCACTTTGGAGGGAAGAGGGATCCATTGAATCTAGTGATGCTTGAAGGTCTGGTGGATGAAGATTGAGAATTGATCACTGGATTTAGTAATGTGGAGGCTATTGGTGACCTTGAGAAGAGCAGTTTCAGTGGAATGGTAGGTGCCAAAGCCTAATTAGAGTGGTTTGGTGATCGATCATAGATCATAGGCGCTAGAGGAAAGAAGCATAGGAATTCCTTTGATGTAGTTGGGAGGCAAAGCGAAAGAGAGAAATTGGGACAATAACAGGAAGGAGAAGTGGGATCAAGAGAGTTTTCTTATAAGAGAAGAAAAATGGTGTATGCCACATGGTTATGGAAATGAACCAATAGTGAGGGGGAAACTCATTCATGGGAGAGGAGAGAATTTCAGAAGCAATGCCCTGGAGTGGGAGGAAGGTGCTGGAATTTACAAGCCCGGATTGGGGAGTGGAGGGAGGATTGGCCTTCGCTAGGAGAATGGACAGTTTATTCATTTCACAGGATGTAGAGCATTAAATGGGCGCAGATGCAGGTGAATTGAAGAAGTGGAATATTGTGGAAGTTCCTAACTGATTGCCAATTATCATTGACATATTTGACCTGTGATTTGACTTCAAGATGAAACTTGGAAGTTTAAATATGAGCATCCAGACCCCTGATGTTAAAGCAAGTGTATACAGAATGATTCCTCTTCCCCGTGTGCTTGGGTTAAGCATCACTTAAATTCAGGTGATTAGAATCTCTTGTACCATCAAGGTCCAAACACTCTGGAGAGCCATTGCTCTAATAAAAGAATGCTACTTCCTACATTGCTGTTCCTTAAAAGTCTGGCACTTAGTAGATGTTTAATATTAGTTGAATTAATGAATGAGTCTAAAATAAAATGCAGATTGAATACTTTGGTGAATGTCCCTCAGGCAGGAACAACCACTCTATAGTGACAGCCAACGGATGTTATGTAGTTGAGTAACAGATAGCAGTTCCATCATAGTTTTTGAACTCCATTATTTTTATGAGGTTACTCATCTGTCCCTGTATTACTGAGAATTGCAGAAAGATGTGATTAAGCTGGCCTGAAATATGCCTCCTCTGGTGGTTGGACTGCTCTGTGTTTACTTAGCAACATTAGTATTGTCATAGGCAAATTAAATATTAGTGATATGTTAAATTATGTATTCTCTAACAAACAAAACCTAAATAATGTAGCAGATTGAGTTTTATGCTGAGATTTTCCTCAGAACTTGGCTGCGGGCCTGTGGACCAGGAGCATTGCAGAATCTTGGGTCCCAGCTCACATCTACTGAATTAGGAATTGTTTTAATAGGATGTTTAGGTGATTGATAGCCATGTTAAAGTTTGAAGCATGGCTTTAGCCAACCTTATTTAATTGACAGTAAAATACAGCAAGTTGAGGACAGCATTTGAAGGTTAAAGAGAGGCACCCCTCTAAGATTTTAAGTTAAAAAAAAATAGAATTTTTCTTTAGGGGGTTAAATTTTATTTATTTATATTTTAATGTTTATTTATTTTTGAGAGAGAGAGAGAGAGCACAAGTTGGGAAGGGGCCGAGAGAGAGGGACACGCAGAATCCAAAGCAGGCTCCAGGCAGTAAGCACAGAGCCCGACGCGGGGCTTGAACCCACAAACTGTGAGATCACAACCTGATCAGAAGTCAGTTGCTTCACCGTCTAAGCCACCCAGGCTTCCCTAGGGGATTAAATTTTAAATCAACACATAATGTGGTATAGAGATATGCAGAGTCAGGTTTTGGAAGCTGAACCATTCCTGGGATGGACTTTGAGTGGAACCTAATTGAATACATAAATACATCAAAGGAAATCTTAGGGGCAGTGGGTGGCTGGAGGGTTTATGCTCTAAGAATAGCTGTACTCCGGCCTGTCCAGGCTGATGCTTGTAGGTGAAGAGGGAGTGGGGTGTGTGTGGGTGTGTGTACGTGTTTATTGCCCTACACTGGAATGTTTTAGCCTAAGATTCTTATCACCTTGAATAACAATAGCAATTCCCCTTATTCTATTCACATTTTCAAGCTCACCAAGCCCGCTCAAGATTTTCATTCAGCTTCCCATCGGCATGCCCACAGTGAGGCAGCTTCTTGAGAACAGAAATAAAATGTTAGATCTACCTCATGTTGCCAGTGGCTCTTCCAGAGTCCCATTTGGGACGATGTCTGGATACTTCTTTTGCCTATTTAGCCTTAGACCCCATGGAGTCCCTAATGCATCCCTTCCCTCCTTACTATACATAGGGTTCAGTTTTACCTCTTGAGATTGGGTACATAATTGTACCCGGTGTCCTCAGCAAGCCTTTCCTTAGTTTTCTACAATGCTTTGCTGACCTCTTCATTATAAGGGTCTTATTGATAATCACGTAATTTCAGGAAACAGCAAGGAGTTAATAAAATAACTCTTGGGAGCAGGGTGTTTAAGTTTCCATCTGGTTTCAGAGATCTTAGAGTCATTTCCATATGAATGAATCCATAATTCATTTCTTCAGGAGCTGCAAACAACAAGTGATGTAAATGAATGTGGAGGGTGAGTACTCCACAGGATGGGGGCATTAGCCCACATGACCACAGGGGAATTGAGTCCAGACTTGGAGGAGACTAGCTTTTCACAAAAAGTCAGAAATTTGGGTTTAGTTGTAAGATCTGATTTTAAAGCAATGGCAACTCCCTCAGAATTTTTAAAAAATATTTACTTATTTTTAGGAGAGCGCAAATGGGGAGGGTCAGAGAGAAGGGGACAGAGGATCCCAAGCAGGCTCTGCACTGACAGGCTGACAGCAGCGAGCCCTGTGTGGGGCTTGAACTCATGAACCGCGAGATCATGACCTGAGCCCAAGTCAGACGCTCAACTGGCTGAGCCACCCAGGCGCCCCTCACTCAGAATTTTTGAAAACATTGAAGTAGTTTTTAAAAAAATACAATGCCTTCTATCCTTAGCTTCTGTCTTTCATCCAATTTCTCTTCATTCTGATTATGTCTTTTATGATTGATCATTCTCAACCACCTTATGAAGGTGGGGAGGGGGCAGACAAATAGGAATCGCTTATTGTGTTCATTTCTATCCCTTGGGTTCTTTCAGAAGGATACAACAGTGTTATTGATGGGAATGTTGGGCCCTGCCCAGAAAATTCTCCTTTGATCCATTCCTCATAAGTGATTTAGTTATTTCAGTTTACTGAGTAGCTACTATGTGCCTGGGGTGGGGTAGGAAGGAGGACTGCAAGATTCTGAATGGTTCTGGGGCGCCTGGGTGGCTCAGTCGGTTGAGCGTTCAACTTCGGCTCAGGTCATGATCTCACAGTTTGTGAATTCTAGCCCTGCATCAGGCTCTGTGCTGACCGCTTGCTCAGAGCCTGGAACCTGCTTCGGATTCTGTGTCTCCTTCTCTCTCTGCCCCTCCCCCGCTCACGCTTTGTCTCACTCTGTTTCTCAAAAATAAATCAATGTAAAAAAATTTTTTTTTAAAAAAGGATTCTGAATGGTTCTGAGCTGTATGTATTTCGGTGCTCTTCTTCATGCAATGTTGTTGTTTCCAGTCTATTGTCCCTGGGGCATTTAAAAAAAATTTTTTTTAATGTTTATTTATTCTTTGAGAAAGAGAGAGAGCATGAACAGGGGAGGGACAGAGAGAGGGAGACACAGAAGCAGGCTCCAGGCTCCCAGCTGTCAGCAGAGAGTCCGACGCAGGGCCCAAACCCATGAAACACGAGATCATGACCCAAGCCAAAGTCAGAAGCCCAACCGACTGAGCCACCCAGAAGTGCCATCACTGGGGCATTTTTGTTTTGTTGTGTTGTTTTTCAGTTTTATTGAGGTGATACAGTACAATTCACACAGTGTACAAGTTGATGGATTTTGGTAGTTATCTATAATCCTATAACTACCTCCACAAACAAGACCTAGTACAGTTAATTACATTACCCTAAAAAGTTCCTTCAAATTCTTTTTTTTAAACATTTTTGTTAAAATTTTTATTTATTTTTGAGAGAGAGAGAGAGTGCAAGCAGGGGAGGGGCAGAGAGAAGAAGACAGAGGATCTGAAGGACTCCAAGATGGCAGCAGAGAGCCCAATGTGGGGCTCGAACTCATGAACTGTAAGATCATGACTTGAGCTGAAGTCGGATACTTAGCTGACTGAGTCACCCACGTCCCCCTCCTTCACCTTGTTTGTAGACAACTCCCTTCCCAACCCCCTGGCTCCAACAACCCCATCTGCTTTCTGTAACTACGTTTTGGGATCCTACAATAAGTAGTCTTTTGTGTTTGACTCATTTTACTTATTATAATAGGGCATATATTTGTTGTCATTTGGTATGTCATAAGTCCCTTTGCCTCACTTCCAAAATAAATTCTAAATCTGTCCGCTTACACTGTCTATTGCCTCTTTGCTGGCCTAAGCCATCCCCCTCTCTTGAACTTACTCTTCAATGACTTAAACCTAAGCTCCTCACTCTTAGGAGGCTCTTGTACCTCTGTAATCTGCTCTTCAGGGACCCCAAGTGATCTATATAATGTAAGTCAAATTGCATCACCCTCCTTCTTAAAACCCTCCAGTGCCTTCCGATGACCCTTAGTTATGGCTTTATGGTCGTCTCCTGACCCTTTACTCCACTTCCCCATATCTCCAGGTATTCTCCCTGGGACCTCCTGCCTTTCAGGCATGCTGGCTTTCTATACCTCAGCAACGTCGTCCCTGTCTTTTGTACTCTTTGTTTTCAGCTTGGAAAACCATTCCCAGATCTTCCTCAGAGTGGTGCCTTCAAGTATCATCTCAGGGACCACCCATCTAAATGCTCTCTCTGCCCCACCCAATTTTTATTGTCAACTGTTTTCTTCTCGAAGCATTTATCATTTGCCGGTCTCTTTGTTTACCTGCTTATAGCCTCTCCCATTTCCAGAACTCTGAGAGCAGGGACCTTCGGCACTGCCACGATTTCATCTCAAACACTAACTGACAATAGTAAGCAATTACTAAAAATGTCACCAGTGCATGAATGTTTGTATGGGTGGGTCTTGGGAGGTTTGTGCAGATTTATGCATTCTCTCATAAAGTCTTCTCTATAACCATGGATTAACTTTTCTTGCTAAAAGCGATGGTTATAAAAATTCCTTATGGAATTTTCTCTCTTCAACCTTTTATTGTATTCCAAATTGTTTTGCGCTCTTTAAATTTATTTAAGTAGGACGCCTGGGTGGCTCAGTTGGTTAAGCGTCCAACTCTTGATTTTGGCTCAGGTCATGATCTCACGGTTCGTGAGACTGAGCCCCATATCAGGCTCTAAGCTAGTAGCAAGGAGCCTGTGAGCCTGCTTGGGATTCACTCTCCCTCTCTCTCTGCTCCTCCTCCCCTGCTCATGTGCATTTGTGCACGCACACGTACTCTCAAAATAAATAAATAAACTTAAAGAAATTTATTTAAGTAAGCATAAATGCAGCATAATCTTTTCTTCAGATGGAATTTGGATGTCCTTAAAAAATATTTTTAAAAATATTTTTTTCGGGGCGCCTGGGTGGCTCAGTCGGTTGGGCATCTGACTTCGGCTCAGGTCGTGATCTCACGGTCTGTGAGTTCGAGCCCCGCATCAGGCTCTGTGCTGTCAGTTCGGATCCTGGAGCCTGCTTCAGATTCTGTGTCTCCCTCTCTCTCTGCCCCTACCCACTCATGCTCTGTCTCTCTCTGTCAAAAAAAAAAAAGAATAAACGTTAAAAAAAAATTTTTTTTTAACGTTTTTCTCTTCATGTTCCATTAAACATTTCAGGTTTCTCATCCTCCAAACATTTCCCTTCCTAAATTTACAGCTAACTTTTTCTCAGGAGTGAACAAACTTTAAGTCATAGTAAGATGGTTAATTTTCCCTAACGTTTTTTCCCCTAACGTTTTATTATGAAGAACTTCACACCTACAGCTAAATTGGAAGAAATTGTGCAGTGAACACCTAGATATCCACCAACTAGATTCTACAATTGTTAATTTTGCTATATTGCTTTTATCTCATTTTATCACATACCTATCCATCATTCATCCACCTTACTTTTGGATACATTTCAGAGTAGATTACAATAATCAGCACACTCAATTCCTTCTTCTCTCAACATACATAGTACTAACCAGACTTCAGTATTTGTTTATGTTTTTTCGGGGTAAATTACACCTGTAGTGAAATGAATACCTCCTAGATATAACCCCTATTGAGGTACAGAAATGTTCGTTACCTCCAGATAGTTCCCTCATGTCCACATATCGCCAGCCGATCCCTGTCTATGTATCCCCCATGGGCAACCATTGTTGTGAGTTTTTTCCTATCCCATAGATCAGTTTTGCCAGTTTTAGGACTTCATATAAGTAGAGTTTATACAGGATGTGCTCTGTTGTGTCAGGCTTCTTTCGCTCAGTATATCTTTTTTTTTTTTTTTAATGTTTATTTATTTTGAGAGAGAGTGAGTATGCGCATGGGGAGGGCCAGAGAGAGAGGGAGACAGAGAATCCCAAGTAAGCTCCATACTGTCGGCACAGAGCCCACCTCGGGACTGGATCCCACAAACTGTGAGATCATCACCAGAGCTGAAATCAAGAGTCAGACGCTTAACCCACTGAGCCACCTGGGCACTCCTCACTTGGTATGTCTTTGAGATTCATCCATATTGCTGTGTGTATTGTAATTTGTTGTTGTGTAGTACTCCATTTGGGGAATATGCCTCAGTTTGTTTATTCATTTTCTTGTTGCTGACACCTGGGTCATTTCAAGTTTGGGGCTGTTATGAAAACATTCCTTATTAATATTCTTGTACAAATAGACATATGTTTTCACTTCTCTTGAGTGAAACCATGGGCTTGGTATTGCAGGACCAAAGGGTGCCTATATATTTTGTTTTACAAAAAACTACCAGACCATTTATCCTGAATGATTATAATTGATTAACTTTTTTAAAGAATCATTTATTGTGTAGGTAATATGGTTATAGGGTTAAACTTGAAATTCGACGATGAAAATCTCCTCCTTCTACCACATACCCACCTCTTCTTTCCAGTTCCCATTTCTCCAACGGGTAGGTAAATGTTCTTTTTTTTTTTTTTTTTAATCCTTCTAGATGCTTTTATACATCTACAAATTATAAATAGCTTATACTATATACATAGTTCTACACTTTGCTTTCCAAGAGGTTGTATTTTTGAGTTATCTTGCTTTTGTACCTTGTTACATAGCTTATATATATACACACATTACCTAAACCTGAATATCCCAATATGGATTCTAATTAGATAACTCATATAATGCTTGATCACTTGTATACTTCTTATGCTAATGTACTAGAGTAAGGATATTAAATTCTCCAGTTCACAAGATTTGAATTTGATAACTGTACCTTTAAGGGGAGAATTTTAACCTCAGATTTAAAAAAAATTTTTTTTAAGTTTTTATTTATCTTAGAGAGAGAATGAGAATGCTTCTGGGGAGCTGGGGATGGACTGGGGAGAGGCAGAGAAAGAGGGAGAGAAAGAATCCAAAGCGGGCTCCAAGCTGTCAGCGCAGAGCCCAATGGCTAACTAACCGCTAACCTCAGACTTTTTTGAACTAAGTAGTTCTGCAATCTTATTTCTGCACTCTAAACATGAGACTTAAGTTGCAGTGGGATCAAGTTCATTTCCTTATTGGTAACACTTTAAAAACTCGTGGTTTTTATGTACTCAAAACCAGCAAGGTCTGTTTGTTCCAAGACACTTTAGCCTTGATGTGTGTTCTCCATTTAATAATCACTTTTGTTAAGATGAGGACAACTAATTGACTGACCTACCAGATTTGCAATGAATATTCTCTCATATAATGCAATAACGTCGATGTATGCTCATTTGAGAGTTTCCTGCCACGTCTTTCATTGTGTAAATAATGTAGGGGAATTATAGTTGAGGGACTTGGTTTCTTTTAATGCCTGAAGTGTGCTACTTTTCATGAATATCTCCTAGGCATTTCCATTGTAGTTATCAGTTGTAGTTACAAAAACACTTGCAAGACCCACAAAATGACTATAGAAATGTACTCTGTAAAGCCCACTGGTTTATACGAGTACACCCACAGTCTCAAAGTGTTGCTGCTTCTGCTGGTCACTGGGAGGAACTGAGATGACTTAAAAAGGACTACAGCTCTTTATTGACTCACATGGGGTTTGTTCTGGTAAAGCCATCCTAAATTAAAGTCAGTCGAAAATGCATTTAATACACCTGACGTATTAAACCTCATAGCTTAGCCTAGCCTGTAGCCTACCCAAATATGATCAGAACGCTTACATTAGCCTACAGTTGGGCAAAATCGTCTAATACAAAGCCTGTTTCATAAGTGTTGAATATTTCCTATGATTATTGACTGCTGTACTAAAAGTGCAAAACAGAATGGTCATATGGGTGTAGGATGGTTTTAAGTGTATTGGTTGTTTCCCTGAGTGACTGACTGGGAGGGCCCGGCATTGTAAGAGAGCACCATACTGCATATTCCTAGCCCAGGAAAAGATCAAAATTCGAAATCTGAAGTATAGTTTCTACTGAATGAGTATCGCCTTTGCATCACTATAGTCAAACAACCGTAAGTGGAACCACTGTAAGTTGAAGACCTTCTATACAGACTTTTGAGCCCCGGCCAAAACTACCTGGGGTTCAGAGTGTGTAAACTTGGCAAGTTCTTACACCTCTGTGAACAACCTCAGTTTGCCTCCAGTCAAGTGAGGAAAAGGCAGAGCAGCATTTTAGGGTTACTCTGGGAGCTAGGTGAGATCATGTCTTTTAGGGTCCGCCACAGGGCAGGGCACCAATATTAGTCTTCTGTTTGTCTTGGTATAAAACTCAAGTAAGTTGTGAGGAAAGGGGAAGATTTTTAGTTGACTAAAAACAAAAACAAAGCATCATCCGCTTGTTCCTAAATTAAACGAACCGAAGGTATTGTGTCAGAAGTATAACTTGAGCATATGGACCACTTGAAATAAATACCCTTCAAAAGTACACTCTGAGAACCACTTCTTGGGAACTCAAAGAAGTGCAAGGGCAGAATGTGCCTTACAACTTGCAGTTAATCAGCTGTTAATCACCTGAAGCACAGAGAAGGAAAATACAGCAGAGGACTTCGATCTCTTGATTCTGATAGGAATTTCTCTTGAAAGAACGGTTACTGAATTTTGAGTCGGAAAACCCAGCTTAAGACCAACCAAGTTCAGGTACTTTCTACAGTTGTGACCTTGCAGAAGTAACTTAACCCTGATGTGCCTCAATTTCCTCTTCTAGAAGTGGCAATAGTGATCTTTCCTAGGGGTTTGTTAAGGTCAAATGAATTAAGGCACTTGGAAGTGTTTTAAAGTGTGTTAAAAATAAAAAACAAAAGGGGCGCCTGGGTGGCTCAGTTGGTTAAGTGTTTGACTTCGGCTCAGGTCATGATCTCACTGTTCGTAGGTCCGGGCCCTGTGTCGGGCTCTGTGCTGACCGCTCAGAGCCTGCAACCTGCTTCAGATTTTGTGTCTCCGTCTCTCTGTGCCCCTTCCCCGCTCGTGCTCTGTCTCTCTCTGTCTGAAAAATAAATAAAACATTAAAAAATTAAAAAAAAAAACACCAGTGTACGAAGTTTAAAGTTACTTCGAATAAAAAGTTACTAAACAACAATAAAAGCAAAACATCTAGGAAAAAAGAAAGGGTAGGGATCTAGACAGATCTGGGATTCCAAATAAAGAGCAGGACAATCCCATCAAGTTGTTGCTGAATCGGTCTTTATGTCAGTCTGTTTAGTGTTCATCTTCTAGAGAGAGGGTTTACTGAGTCTGGCCCATTCCAGGTGCTCTTGTCTTCAGCAGGGGATTGTGGGCACCTTGACTGAGGTCCCACCAGATTGTGTCTCATATAAGAGGTGTAGTTCCTGCAGAGCAAAATCAGGATGCTATTGCAAGAAAGAGGAAATGGATGTTGGACAGGCATAAACATCAAGCAGATGCCTCAAGAACAATGCAAATGTCAGCATCCTTTGTGCGCATATAACAATTAAAAAAATGTTTTTAAATGTTTATTTATTTTTGAGAGAGAGAGAAAGCGAGCGGCAGAGAGAGGGTCAGAGAGCGAGGGAGACACAGAGTCTGAAGCAGGCTCCAGGCTCTGAGTTGTCAGCAGAGAGCTGGACACGGGGCTCAAACTCACGACCTGCAGTATCATGACCTGAGCCAAAGTTGGACACTCAACCGACTGAGCCACCCAGGTGCCCAGACATTACGATTAGTTTATCAGAATAATAACATGTATGGTATTTTGCCTCCTTGACTTCTTGCTACTTTCTTCTCTAACATACAAAATCCCACAGAGCAAAGACCTATTTTCTCCCCGAATTCCCCCCCAGAATTAAAGAAAAGAAAGAACACATTAAGTATCCTTTGGGTTATGGTTTTCATTCTGTTTATGGGAATTCTATTCCACTACTTTGTGTTCTTTTGTTTCAGTGCAGGCAGTGCATGAAGTGAGTTGTGACTCCAAAGAAGTCTTATGCGAAAGCAAGAGACTGTCTGCCAAGCAGGGGATGCAAATGCACATTGCATTTGGTAGTACAGCTCCTAGCATGCAAGGTGCCGTGAAAATACAGCGTGCACAAACAAACACAGAGTGGTGGCTCCTTTATACCTTTTCAGGAGAGTGATGTATTCTTGGTTTCTTCTGGGTAGATTCTGCCGTTCCTGTATCGCTACCAGTCTAAAGAACAATAAATGGACCTGCCCTTATTGCCGGGCATATCTTCCTTCAGAAGGAGTTCCAGCAACTGATGTAGCCAGAAGAATGAAATCAGAGTACCAGAACTGCGCTGAGTGTGACAGCCTGGTAAGTGGCCCTCTGCCCGTGCTCACGGTTCCCGGCTTGGACTGCTGAGGAAATTGTTACGCAGCTGATCATTTCACCCATGCCTTTGTCTTCATCCTACCCTGACTTTCTAAAGTTTATTGTCTCTGCCTCTCCCCTTCCTTCTCTCTGTTCTCATATGTGTAGGCTGTGGTGCAATTGGCCCCTGACTCCTACCATCACCTAATTTTTCAGACAAATGCTTTCACCCACCGCTTCCATTTCCTCCCTTCCCGTCGGTCCTGTGACCTCCCCCCCCCCCCCATCATGTTGCCTACTGGCATAATTCCAGTGGCATATTTCCTCCTGTATTCTGGACTTTGCAGTGTTTCTCTCCGTTGATCACATCTTTCTGCGGGTTTCCTACTAGCCTGGTTAGATCATGTGAGGTGTCAAAGACCATGGGAAGATTCTAGATTTTATCCTAAATGCAGTAGTGAGTCACTGAGTGTAAGCTTTCGATCAGGTTTATATTTTTAAGATACTGCTCTGGCATGTGAGCGCAGAATGATTTGGAGGGGGCACATCAGGATTGGTGAAGCCAGTTCAGTGGCTATTGGGATGGCTAAGGTAAGAAAGGTGGGTTAGGGCGAGAGCGTTAGACAAGGATAAAGGATTGTTTCAAGGGGTGTTTAGGAGAGACAGTGGAAGGAAATCGGTAACTGACTGGATGTGGGGGTGAGTGAGAATATAAAGTGTCAGAAGAATCCTCCCAGGTTTCTGACATGCGTAGGTGAAGGTGCTGTTATAGGGAGCAAATTTGGAGAAGAATCCACAGAGTTTTAAATATGTTACATTTGAACTGCTAAGGGGGGGGATAATTATTATATGAAGTCTAGAGATCAAAAGAGAGATTACGTGCTGAGGATCTGAATTTTTTAGAGAACCTTTCTTGATTGTTAATCTATGTTATGTTTTCTTAGTACCCTATGCTTTCTCTTTGTACTATTCATCACCATTTGGAATTATGCTTTTGGGATTTTTTGATATAATGTCAGTTATCCCCACCAGATTTGATTTCCATGAGGGTAAAGGACTGTCTATTTTATTGGCAACTGCGTACCCAGCACTTTGAAAAGTGACTGGTGCACAGTGCTTAATATATTTTTTTGAATATTTATGTAAGACTCCATAATCTGTTCATGGCTGTCTGACTACAGAATGTATGCATGGTCTTTGGAGTCAGACATCCTGGGATCAAACACGAATTCTGTCATTCATTGTTTGTGATTTGGGGACGTTATCATCTAAGTATTAGTTCATCTTTTTGTAAAATGAGGGAAAAGATAGTGTTCATGAGGTGCCTAGGTGGCTCAGTCAGTTAAGGGTCCTACTCTTGATCTCAGCTTAGGTCTTCTTGACCTCAAGGTCATGAGTTTGAGCCCCTCATTGGGCTCTGTGCTGGGTATGAATCCTACTTAAAAAAAAAAAAAAAGATAGTGTTCATGCCATGGGATGGTTGTAAGGGAAAATGATAAAACATGTATGGCTTTTAACACTGTCTGGAACATGGTAAATGCTCAAAATCAATAGCTTTTAATATTTATAATAATAGATTATTGCTTATTTTTACTTTGATATGTTTTGTCATCATATAAAATTCAACATGCACAAATCCAACTCACTGTAGTATTCTGTCATCTAGTTTTTATCCCACCTTTGGTGTCTATGAGAAACAAGAATATTCTCTCAATTATCCTGGATAGAAATCCCCTTCCTTTTTTCACCCCTTATATCTGATTATTCACAAGTATTTTGATTTTTCCTTTGAGGTATTTCTTACAACTGTCACTTCTTTTTTTTTTATTTTTTTTTTAATGTGTTTTCATTTTTTTGAGAAACAGAGCACAAGCAGGGGAGGGGCAGAGAGAGTGGGAAACACAGAATCTGAAGCAGGCTCCATGCTGACAGCACAGAGCCCAATGCGGGACTCGAACCTATGAACCATGAGATTATGACTTGAGCCAAAGTCAGACACTCAACCAACTGAGACACCCAAGTGCCCCTCTGTCTCTTCCTTTTTTTTTTTTTTTTTCAACGTTTATTTATTTTTGGGACAGAGAGAGACAAGAGCATGAACGGGGGAGGGGCAGAGAGAGAGGGAGTCACAGAATTGGAAACAGGCTCCAGGCTCTGAGCCATCAGCCCAGAGCCCGATGCGGGGCTCGAACTCACGGACCGCGAGATCATGACCTGGCTGAAGTCGGACGCTTAACCGACTGCGCCACCCAGGTGCCCCTGTCTCTTCCTTTTTATGTTATTCCTCTTGCCAAGAGTATTGCCATTCCTTCTTTAAAGTTTATTCTTTACTTTGAAAGAGAGAGACAGAGAGAGAGAGAGAAAACCAGCTGGGGAGGGGCAGAAAGAGGTGGGGGACAGAGGATTCAAAGCAGAGATCTCAATGCTGAGCTTGAACTCACGAGCTACAAGATTGACCTGAGCCAAAGTCAGACACTTAACTGACTGAGCCACCCAGGCGCCCCACCTTCTAGAGCCATTTTAGACTCTACCTATTCTTCAGAGTCACGGCCAGATTACCATTTCAGAGGCCTGGCCTTAGTATTGGAGTCCCCAGTATCAAACAGTTTCCTATCTACTTGTCTACATGTGGTTTTGCCCCCTTCTATTAGATTATAAGCACCTATAGAGCAAGCGCAGTGGCTTGCCATCTCTTACAATGTCTTCTACAATTTTGTGTCTAGAGTAGACACTCCATGAATTTATCAATTCCTTTGTCAGTATACAGTCCCCAAATTTCTAATTTGTATGAAGAATGTTTATCTTTGTTGTTCAAGAAATACAAAGGAAGAACTTTTAACAAAAGTAATAACGAGATGTGAGAGAATTGACGTATAAAGTTGGTTGTTAAAAGTTGGAAAACAGTGTTTTGACAGCTACCTCAATCGGTCCTACTTTGTACATCTTTTAGGTGGATATGTGTAAAACAAGGATATGTTTTCACTTTTCCACTTGCTTTTGTTTTTGTCTTTTGTTAAGCAATTATAACAGTTTCCTTACACGTTAGATTTCATGTTTGAGGTTTAACTTCCGTAGTTTGAGTGAAACGAAGCAGGGTGGGTCGACCACCTTACCACAGCAGTACAAAGCTTCTTTTAGCACAAGATCTTATCAGTTTCTAATGAAACATTTAGTAGAATATGTGTTATTTAGCCACAGACAGCCTCATGGTTAGGATCTCTGAATGTATATCTGGAGGAACAAGGGCTCTTTATTCTGCCTTGGTAAAAATGGACTGTTAAGAACTGTCTTTTATGTTTGCTCTTAATGGGGCCATTAAGTATACTGTGTATTGTGAATTCATGTAATACCATTGGATATATTATAAAACCGTGGTATTTATATCTTTCCCTGAGGGACAGGATTTCCTTTACTTACTATGACCGTCTTTAAAATTAAAATCCATCTGTTGGCTCTTTTTATCTGTCATTGTTTTCCTTTCCCTCTGTCTCTTTTTACTGTTTTCTTTTTTCTTTCCTCCACCTTGCTCTCTTTTTCCTCTCCCCTTTTTCTTTCTTACTTCTTAACCGTCACCAGATTAGGTAATGGCATCCAAAAAAAGTAAATTTGAGTTAATAAATGTCTTTCCACTTTAAAAAACATATGCTTTCTGGAAGAACCAAATTCAAGAACTCAACATTTGGGTCTTCGAAGTATTACAGAAATTTCTAAAGTGTTATTTGTGATAATGCCTTAACTTTGTTGTGCTGTTGTCATGAATGCATCCTTTTAATCAACTGACCCCACACTATATATGATCTTACTTGAAATAATGAAAGTAATAAAGCTGGATCATAAGACTTCATTGAGCCCCTTTGCAACAGGCAATTTATTTTGAATTTGCTTTTATATAGGTTTGCCTCAGCGAAATGAGGGCACACATAAGATCTTGCCAGAAGTATATAGATAAGTACGGACCACTGCAAGAACTTGGGGAGACGGCAACAAGGTTTGTTTCAGCACAACATAGTTGAATGCTAAATTTGATATGCTTGGGAGAGAAGTTAATAGACTGGAACAGTTAGCGGTTTTATTGTGAAAATATGTATGGAGTTGTGTTTAGGCTCTGAACCACAACACCTCCTATTGGTAATCATTTTACAAAAGAATTTTGCTTTCTGTACTTGAAAAACTTTGCATGGGGGTACCAACCAAGCACTGGAGAGATTGGAAGAACTTCCTCAGACAAGTTTGTATTAAGGAAGATCCAAAACTAAAACATGAAACTGTTTTAAGTTCCTCACGGCTCTATTTTCTGACTAATAGATTGACGTAGATCCTGGATTCTTTTTCACTCTTCCACTGCCATTGCTCAGTGCCCCAGCTTGTTTCCTCTTGTGTTGCTGGTTTGTCGTTAGAAGGGAGGAAGTGACACCTCAGTATATAGTCTAACAAGGAAGAACAGGTCTGGGCAGGCATCTTTTTTGTGGGTAATCTTATGGGGCTGGAGGAAGGATGGAAATGGTTAGTAGGGGCAATGAAGAATAGTGATCATTATTATTTTTTCCTTTAAAAAAAGAGAAATGAATCTGAGCCATTACTCTCTTGATGGCCAGAGTAATTACAAAGGTTGGAGTCTCTCCCTACCAAAAAAATATGGAAATGATTTGTGTTTTCCTGCATGGGCTGATGGCTTTGAAACCATTAATCTAAGTATGAGCTCAGTTATGAATAGTGATATTCAGTAGGAGTGTGACTTTTTTCCCTCTCCTGAAGGAAAATGTAGTTTTACTTATTTTAAGAAAATGCACTGAAAGCTCAAATTTCCTAACCTGAAAGTCTAGATGCTTGCCCCCTTCCTTTGTTTTACTAGAGGTTGCTTTGCAAATGTATCCATTTATTGTAGGGTTAGTTTTATACCATGATGTTATAAATTTTAAATGAGTATTTTAGCTCAAAGGAGAGTATGAATTCTATTAGCTTGGTTGCAAGGACCAGTAGGAAGGAAGGACAATAAATGGGTTAAGAAAATGTATGCATTTGATTGCAAGGTTGTTAGCCTTTATAAAAATATAAAAATATATCCAGGCTAATTTAAATCCTAATTTCTTCTGCTAGTTAGAATTAAGTAATAAACAAAATAATAGAAAATGAGGAGGGTTGTTGATTAATCAGTCTTCTAGGATGGAGTAAGATTTGCATTTAAGATAGAAATCTTTGCTTCATAGAAGAACTTAACTGCTGCATGATTCAAATTTTTAAAATTCTTAAGGGTATAAGTCTTAGGGAACAGGAAGTTATATCTATGATAGAAAGCGAGCAAAAAATTTCAAGCCTCCATATTGTACCTATGCGTTTAAGGCAGCACTGTCCAATAGAACACATATGTGAGTTTATGTTTTCTAATAGCCACACTAAAAAGGCAATAAGAAACAGCAAAATTAATTTTTAGTGTATTTTATTTAACCAAAGATAGCTTAAGTGTTACCATTTGAACATGTAATCAATATAAACATTTTTGAGATATTTTGCTTTTTTTTATATTAAGCGTTTGAAACTCACAGTGCATTTTGTACTTCCAGCATCACTCAATTTCAATAGCCACATTTTAAGTGACAACAGACGTATATGGCTAATAGCTACTGTACTGGACAGCACGGACGTAAAGGTCAAATACTCCTTATAGTCACCTGTAGTAATATGCTGGTGGGGCTGAAGAACAAACAACACCCAGTTATGTTTCCTGAATTAGGAGAGGGAGGAAGAGAAAGAGAAAAAGTAACCCAGGGACAGCTGGGTGACGTGGTCCCGGTTTGTCAGTTAATGGGTGCTCAGACTGCACTTCTCTTCCAAAGAGAATAAAGTGCTTCACGTGCTGCTCTAGCCGTTTCTCCACGGTGGCCCTGGGAGGATACTTAACTTTTCTCCATGAGAAAAAGCATAGGCATCTGACCATTATCAGGATCAGAAAAATGTCAAATCTGGAAGTTTCCAGAACAAGGGCTGGAAACTAGATCCGCCTACGTTCTATTGCTTAGCTCTAGTTAAATGCTAGCAATTTTAGTCATTTTTGTATTCTGTGCAATTTCCAGGTGTGTGTGTCCATTTTGTCAGAGGGAACTGGATGAAGACAGCTTGCTGGATCACTGTATCACTCATCACAGATCAGAAAGGAGATCTGTGGTAAGGAATTTTGTTACCATATACTTCTGCAAAGTCTAAGTTCAGTATACACTAGAAATCCATTCAATAGGCTTCTGCTTGTAGATATATTATGAAAGATAGTTTATGTCAAGGTTGTGGTAATTCTGTGACTGTTAACAATATGTGAGTGGTAAGAATTACTAATGTGCGGGGCGCCTGGGTGGCTCAGTCAGTTAAGCGGCCGACTTCAGCTCAGGTCATGATCTCACAGTTCATGAGTTCGAGCCCCACATCGGGCTCTGTGCTGACAGCTGGGAGCCTGGAGCCTACTTCTGATTCTGTGTCTCCTTCTCTCTCTGCCTGCCTCTCTCCCCTGCTCGCTCGCTCTCTCTCCCTCTCTCTTCCTCAAAAATAAATAAACATAAATTAAAAAACAAAAACAAAAAACTACACAGCTAAAATCGAACTTGAGTATACTAACTGTGGTCACGTCCTAAGTTAAAAACATTTTTTAATAATGCAAATAAGGTTATCACAATAATTCAGTAGAAATGAGCAGTAGGAAGTTATTCATCTTCAATCAATCTGTTGTTTTATTTCACAGTCTGAGTATTTATCCATATGCGTGCACAATAAATATACATATTGCTTATCATTTCCTAGGTTCATTGCGATGCTTCCTTTTTTCTTTTCAGCCTGGCATTTTAGTTCTACTTTGCAGTGTAACTTTTATGATTTTCATTTTGGTATAGTTGTGAGGGAAAGCAGGGTGGTGATGGGTACATTACTTAGCCATTTTACTATTTTTGTACCCTTGGTTACCAATTTTAGGATGTGAATTCATATTGTACATTTGAACTCTTCCTTCTATTGGATTTTTTTTCCTGAGAGGAAATCCTTAGATTTATCTTTCTGGGACCAAGAGAGCAAACTTTATAATAGTTCTTGAAATATACTTCTAAAATGCATTCCAGAAAGATTGAGTCAATTTATATTTGTGTAAGCGATTGATAAGTAAACCACCTTCATCTTAACCTGGCCAACAGTGGGTACATTTACTTTAAAATTAAAATAAAAGGGTCGCCTGGGTGGCCCAGTTGGTTAAGCATCTGACTCTTGATTTGGGCTGAGGTCATGATCTCGCAGTTGTGAGATCCAGCCCCGTGTTGGGCTCTGAGCTGACAGAGTGGAGCCTGCTTGGGATTCTCTCCCTCTCTCTCTGCCCCTCCCCGCTTTCTCTCTTTCTCTCTCTTTCTCTCTATCTCAAAATAAGTAAACTTTACTTTATTTTTTTTAAGTTTATTTATTTATCTTGAGAGTGACAGAGACAGCACGAGTGGGGGAGAGGCAGAGAAAAGAGAGAGAGAAAATCCTAAGCAGGCTCCACACTGCCAGTGCACAGCCCGACACAGGGGGAGCTCTAACGCACAAAGCTGTGGGATGGTGACCTGAGCAGAAACCAAGAGTGGGACGCTCAACTGACTGAGCCATCCAGACACCCCTAAATAAACTTTTAGAAAGAAAGAAAGAAAGAAAGAAAGAAAGAAAGAAAGAAAGAAAGAAAGAAAGAAAATTAAAGGTTTAGCAGATATAAAATGATACCTCGAAGATTATTTTGAGTTTTATTTTAGTTTTATGTTATATATATACGTGTGTATGTGTATACACACACAGACATATATGTATGTGTATCATTTATATAGATATGAGTTTTGTTTTGTTTTTTAATTTGAATTTTAAGGTTGTTTTCCTCCATAAAATCCTTTTGGAAAGTGATGAGATTGAAACATAGGTATATTAGATAGATAGGTGATAGATAGATAGATAGATAGATAGAGATAGATAGATACAAGGATAGTTCTCACAACAATCCTAGAAGATAGGTGTGATTACCTCCATTTTACAAATGATAAGTTGAGGCTCAGAGAGGTTAACTAAATCTTACAAGGTCACACAGCTGTTAAGTAGCAGAGCCCCAGCTTGAACACAGCAGTCTAATTTCCAGAGCATGGTCGACCCCTGTGATCTACTAACAGGTTCACAAGAAAAGCCACACAATACGATCAAAGATATTTGTTATTGATCCTAATGGCTTAGGCATTTTGGTTCTTGGAATGGCTTGATATGTGTTGGGAGAGCAGGGGAGACTGTCATGGGCTTTTACGGCTTGTAAGTTGCTCTGTGTGAGGAACTGTGCTAAGGAGCTATGGTATGATAGGTCCCTGGGGAGCTAGAACAAGTTAGAAGAAAGCGTTAGGATGGCATAATAATAGCTACCATGTACTGAGTTCTAAGTGCTTCCTTGTCTGCTGACTACCCTGTGGAGGTATTATCACACAGCCTGAGTCCTAACCACTAGTACCCAAGTGCTGCTCTGACTGGAGGAACACCTGGTGCCTTGGGCCATGGTCTTAGGCTGCATCACAGGAGTAATCTGGGGCAGGCCGTGTGCTGGTCTGTCCATTGGTACTGTGTACGTGGCTCCAACAGAAGCCCAGTCCTCGTGCTGCTCAGTTTGCCTATCAGATTAAAGGTGCCCATGGAAGCTAGGTCTTCCTTGATTTAGAGGTCACAGACATCATCGAAGAAAGCTGACCTAAGGGCAGAAATAAACCAGAAATGGTGGGATCAGATTGCCCATAGAATTAATAGCTGAAACCTAGCTTTAGAGGAGATCATCTTTGGTGCAAATCCCATTAATGTCTTCACCTCTGTGTCATCATTCGTAAAATGGGGATGATGATGATAATGATGCCCTTTTCACCGGGTGGTAGTAAGTGAGTCAGGTGATAATGGTGGGCTACTACCGCTTTTGCAACTACATAAAACCAAGGCCAGTGGAGATTTCAAGGAAGCCGTGTACCCTCACTGTTGGGGAACCCAAGCTGGAAGGGGTGTGAAGTAATGAATTTCACAAGACCAGGATGCAATTGTGGCCTTGAGGCAGGAGCAGATTGTTCACAAAATCCATGGTTCAGTAATAACACGAGGGCCGTCTAGGTGGCTTCTAGCACAGAAGACCTTCAGCTTCCTATGTTAATGTTCCATGCTTGAATAGGAAATCAAGACAGGTGTCACTCTGAAGGATCTAGAGCCACTAGAATTCAGGAGATATGCTTTGATTATGAAAAGGCTGGAAGCAGGTACTGTGGCATAGTTGAGGTTCACATGCTTAGGGATCCCCAGTCGGGGAAACACCTCCCGGAGAAGTCCTATGTCCAAGGCTGATTCTGAACTGGTTTGGAAGTTAGCAAGGAATCATTGCTTTCAGGGGCAGGGTTGCTGGGTTTGCTTGCAGATAAGATCAGTGACATCATCTGACCTATCTGGCATAAGAAATTTCATGGCAGTTAGAGATTTGAGCAAATGATTCTGCCTTCTAGATAAAATTAGATAATTCAGAGATCGAACCCCAAGCAACTAATCTTTTCTTTCTTTTCTTAAGACTGGGGTAGTGGGTTAAGAACATCAGGGAATTTTGAATTTTCTCACATGCAGCTTTAAGAACCAACAGCTCCTTGGGGTGCCCGGATGGCTCAGTCAGGCAAGCATCTGACTCTTAGTTTCAGCTCGGGTTGGGCCCTGCACTGACAGCATGGAGTCTGCTTGGGATTTTCGCTCTCTCCCTCTCTGCCCCTCCCACACTTGTTCTCTGTCTCTCAAAATAAATAAACTTAGAAACAACAACAACAACCAACAGCTCCTTTTTGCCACACAGTAGTAATATTCTGCAATGTTTTATTAAATTTTTTTTTTAACATTTATTCATTTATGAGAGACGGCACAAGCAGGGTAGGGGCAGAGAGAGAGGGAGACACAGAATCCGAAGCAAGCTCCAGGCTCTGAGCTGTCAGCACAGAGCCCGACGTGGGGCTCGAACTCACAAGCTGTGAGATCATGACCTGAGCCGAAGTCAGATGCTTACATGACTGAGCCACCAGGTGCCCCATCTGCAATGTTTTATTTTAAAAAATTTCTGGAATATTAAACTCAAAGGAGGCCAATGACATAAACAGCTTGCTTCAGATTGAATTGTGAGACCGCTTTTGAGAGAAATTTGGTATTTTGTCCTCTAAAGGGAAGATGTTTCAACAAGAGCCACACTTTCTGGCTATTCTTTTTCTTTCAGTGGTTGGCTCTTACTTATCCTTTAGAACTCCTCTTAAATCTCACTTCCTCAGGGAAGCCCTCCTTGACCCCCAAATTACTTGTAGCTCTTGCTTTTCTCTCCTCTTTTTTTCTTATTCATCACAATTTGTAATTGTGTATTCATTTCATGTCTGTCTTTCCCTGTAAGTTATTTGGTTCACAAAGTCATGGAACCTCTTGGTTCAACACTGCTTGGCCAGCTGTTGGAAGACAACCTAGCACATAGGAGGATATAGTGATTACGAAAAATAAGATATTAAAGAAAACATCATTTCATTCAAAGGATGCAGTAGTCTCTTAATTTCTGCCTTGTTCCTGAGATTCATTCCTTAAGGGAAGGGACAGGACTTTTATTGGTTTGGAACATAAATTGTGGTGACTAGAGCCTGAGCCACCTGCCCACAGAGGTTTATTTCTGTGGATATTTAGAATATCTGTGACTCGACTGGGTAGTGGGAGAATATGTTTTGGAAGGAAGAAAAATCTGTATTAAATTTGCTTTCAAACTCTTACTAAATTAGATGTGCAGTCTGGTACCTTAATTTTGGTTACATATTTGTCTGTAATTATTTTCGGTGCATGTCTCTTTTCTCTTTTTTTTTTTTTTTTTTTTTTTTTTGACTCAGGAATTTTAAATTTCTTCCCCAAATGGCACTTGGCATCAGATGGTTGCTGTGGAAAAGTTAACCTAAACCACAGATAGAGCTGGGTGTCCATTGTAATAGATGTTCCGAAGGATTGAAGTTGGTGGTAGCTTCTAATCTGGAGGCTGTTTTTCACCTGTGCTGTTCACCATCAGATAAAGTCCATACTGGGATGAGGCCAACATCTGTTGAATGCACACTGCACCATGGTTGATTCCTAATCTGAGTAGCGTGGCCCAGGAGCACTGAGTAGAGGCAAATAATAAAGGATGAGCCGATATTAGTCATTGGCAGCGGTAGGGAGAGTATAGGTGAACACTTAGGTACTTGGTAATGATTAGTAATTCTCGTACCATTTCTTTCCCCTTCCTATTCTTACCCTCTCCTCCTTCAGGTCAGATCCTTCAATGTAAGACACACAAAAAAATCTTTAGAGTACTATAGCTGTTGGCCTGTTTTACAATGTCCTTCTGGTAGATGTACAGCAGAAGACTGAAGTCTCATCTCCACTCGTTCCTATTAAAATCAGACGAAAAACAAAAGCTACTTAAAGTTCCAGGCTTTCTGTATCTTTCTCCTTCGCTAGATCTCAAAGCTCCTTAATCATTGGGCCAGGGGTTAGCATCTCTGTACCTCTGACTCTTGACATGGGGCCTCCAGAAACCAGAGTAGGTGCTCAAATGAGCCATCTATTGAGCAGAACTGGTCCCAGTGTATCCTTCCAGACTCATGTCCTACTACTTCCTGCCACATGCCCTGTCTTCAGCCTCCTACAGCTTTTCCCATTGCCTAAGCAGGCCTGTCCTTTTAGATCTCCTGCTGTTTCCCACATTGATTTTTCCGCCTGTTGATGTTCCTCACTGTGGCATTGCTGGCTCGTTCTTCCAGACTCATTTCAGTTACCAGCAGCTTGGCTGAAGCTTTTGCTGATTTCCTGGGCAAAATTAATGATTCCCTTTTTAGGTCTTGAACTGTTGTTTTGAGTATAACATTTGAACATACAGCGTAACATCTCAGGTATAGCACTTGCTATGCAGTAGTAAAAGTATTTGCTTCAATGGTAACAATAGCAGCCATTTAGTATTTGTGCCAAGGACTGAGCTCATATAATGACTGAGCTTCAGAATGTTAAATGATGTGTTTTAAATACACAAACAGCCCTGCAAAGCAGAGATAGTTCTCATTTTGCAGGATAAGATTAGTTACTTGCCAAGGTTAAGTCAGTGAGAGGTAGAGATGAAATGGAAAACAATTTTCCAGGTACTGGGAATGCAGGAGTGAACAGGACACATGTAGTTGCTTCTGTCATGGAGCTCCAACTCTTCAAGAACAAGGATCAAATAGTAGTAAATATATGGTGTTTACTGAGTGCCTAGTGTGTACCTGGCACATTAAGGACATCTCTAAACATCATAACTGCTCTACAAGGTAGGTGGTAGGATCTCCACTTCACAGAAGAGGGAAACTCATGTGCTGAAGGTCACATAACGAGCAAGAATCTGCAGGGATTTGAACCCAAGGCTCTCTGATTTCACAGGCCATGCAACACAACCCTATCTTTACTGGTTCCCGTATTCCAGGTGCCTAGCACATAGTAGAGGCACAAGAAAGAGTATTGAGTGAACATACTTCTATAACTAGTCTCCCTTCCTTCACACCACAAAAAATTAATGTTGCTTTTCCTTAAAATATTTCTTGGTCTCAGCTGTGTTCTCATTACTACATAGGGGTCTCAGGGTAGATTAAGTGCTATCTTGGATAGCATTTTGTGATTAGAAAATCGGAAATGATTATAAAGCAATAGTAACTTAAACGATGTAATTTTATTAAAAATAAGGCAAATATTGGGGCGCCTGGGTCACTCAGTTGGTTAAGCATCCGACTTTGGCTCAGGTCATGATCTCCCACTCTGTGAGTTCAAGCTCCGTACGGGACTCTGTGCTGACAGCTCAGAACCTGGAGTCTGCTTGAGATTCTGTCTCTGTCTCTCTCTGCCCTTCTCCCACTCACACTGTCTCCCGCTCTCAAAAATAAACATTAAAAAAATAATAAATAAATATGGGGCGCCTGGGTGGCGCAGTCGGTTGAGCGTCCGACTTCAGCCAGGTCACGATCTCGCGGTCCGTGAGCTCGAGCCCCGCGTCAGGCTCTGGGCTGATGGCTCGGAGCCGAACCTGTTTCCGATTCTGTGTCTCCCTCTCTCTCTGCCCCTCCCCCGTTCATGCTCTGTCTCTCTCTGTCCCAAAAATAAATAAAAAACGTTGAAAAAAAAATTTTTAAAAATAAATAAATAAAAATAAGACAAGTATTAATGGAGTAGCGCAAAATTCAGAAGTATATGTTTAGATATTGAGCATACTGAAACCAAGACCTCCATAAAACAGTAAGAAAAAATTACATAAAGCCCTCATTGAAATGTAAAGGAAAATGTTATCATCCAAGCAGATAGATTCAACACTGTTACAATATGAAAAGAATGTTGAATTGCCTATTAGGAGGCCTAGATTCCCATTCTGATACTTAAAGTGGTATAAATTTAAGTTAATTTTTTTCCTTTCTGAAATTGGGTTCCTGGAGGGAATAGGATAATAAATTAATCAGGGCGCTTGGATGGCTCAGTCGGTTGGACTCAGGTCATGATCTCGAGGTTCATGAGCTCGAGCCCCACATCAGGCTCTGTGCTGACAGCTCTGTGCTGATGGCTCAGAGACTGGAGACTGCTTCAGTTCTGTGTCTCCCTCTCTTTATGTCCCTGCCCCGCTCACAATCTGTCTGTCTCTCCCTCAAAAATATAAATAAACATAGAAAAAAATTAAAAAAAAATTAGGTTGTGAGGATCAAATAAGAATAGTACCTAATTTAATGCCTAACACATACCTTGCATTCAGTAATGATTCTGCATCTCATATTTTTTTTAAGTTATTTATTTATTTATTTATTTATTTAGAGAGTGAGAGCAGGAGAAGGGCAGAGAGAGAGGGAGAGAGAGAGAGAAAATCCCAAGCAGACTCCACACCATCAATGCAGAGCCCAACTCAGGGCTCAAACTCATGAACAGCAAGATCATGACCTGAGCCAAAATCAAGAGTTGGATGCTTAACCAACTGAGCCACCCAGGCACCACTGCATCTCGTATTTTAAAATGAATGCATGAGGAAATGGAATTTTTAAAAAGAAACCTAAGTTAAAACATAAGAAAGTAGTGTCTGTTAAAGAAAGCCATTTAAATTAGCCATTAGGGATATACAAATTAAAATCATGATGAAATACCACTGCACACCTATCAAAATGATTAAAATTTTAAAACACACACACACACACACACACACACACACACACACACACACGGGGTAAGGTTAAGCATCCTACTTCGGCTCAGGTCATAATCTCACCGTTTGTGAGTTCGAGCCTTGTACTAGGCTCTGCGCTGGCAATGAGGAGCCTGCTTGGGATTCTGTCTCTCCCTCTCTCTTCCCCTCCTCCACTCGTGCTTTCTCCCTCAAAATAAACAAACTACGACACAATACAATTAAATTTTAAAAATATAGACAGTACCAAATGCTGGTGATAACTCACACATTGCTAGTAGGAATGTAGAATGGTACAAGCACTCTGGAAAATAGTTTGGCAGTGTTTTACAAAGTTAACCGTAAAACTCACCATATGACCCAGCTATCACACTCCTGGAAACTTATTCTAGAGAAATGAAAACATGTTTGTGCAAACATCTGTATACCAATATTCACCGCAGCTTCATTTATAACAGCCAAGAACTGAAAACAACAAATGTCCTTCAGAAAGTAAATGGATACATTCGCACATCCACATCGTGGAGATCTACTCGGCAATAAAAAAGAAGGAACTTTTGATGCATTCAGCAACCTGGGTGAATCTCAGGGCCATTATGCTCAGTGAAAAAAGCCAATCTCAAAAGATTAACCCTATTTATATAACATTCTCAAAATGATGAAGTTCTAGACGTAGAGAACAGATCAGTGGATACCAGGGTTTAGGGAGAAAAGACAAAGTAAAGAGGAAGCCCAAGGACGTTCCTTTGTAATGACATGGCAGTTCTGTATCTTGATTGTGTTTGTGGTTATATAAATCTATACATGTGATAAAATTTCATACAACTACACAGGCACACCGAAAAACTTGAGTTCATGCAAAAATTGGTGGACTCTAAGTAAGGTTTGTTGTTAATTGCCAGTTTACTGGTTTTGATAATGTACTACAGTTACGTAAGATGTTGCCATTGGGACGGGGCGCTTGGTGGCTAAATCAGTTAAGCAGTTAAGTGACCGACTTTGGCTTAGGTCATGATCTGATGGCTTGTGGGTTTGAGCCCCACATCAGGCTCTCTGCTGTTGGCATGGAGCCTGCTTCGGATCCTCTGTCTCTCCCTCTCTCTGCCCCCACCTTGCTCGTGCTTGCTCTCTCTCAAAAATAAGTAAGCATTAAAAAAAAAAAAGATTTGGGGGTATCTGGGTGGCTCAGTCAGTTAAGTGTCCAACTTTGGCTCAGGTCATGATCTCACCACTTAGGAGTTTGCGCCCTGCATTGGCCTCTGTGCTGACAGCTCAGAGCCTGGAGCCTGCTTGGGATTCTGTGTCCCCCCCTCTCTCTGCCCGTCCCCCACTCGCACTCTGTCGCTCTCAAAAATAAACAAACATTAAAAAAAAAAAAAGATGTTGCCATTGGGGAAGCTAGGTGATGGGGTCATAAGACCTCTGGCATTATCTTTGGAATTTCTCATGAGTTTATAAATGTTTGAAAATGAAGAAGGTTATTTTTTAAAGCCATTACTGCTATTAAATTAGGAAAATATGTGTAAATACTAATTGATGCTAGTGGGTTGTAATCTATATTGCTGGTGGAAATAAAAAACTTTAGGGCAATAGATATTAGGAACTACAAATGTTCATAGTTGTTGACCTGCTAATCTCCATTGTTCTATGAGAATTGTTCTATGTTGTTCTATGAGAATAATTCCCAAAAGGTGAACACTATAGATTACATCATTTGTAATAACAAAATATCTGCATACCAAAAAAATCTTACATATTTCAAGAGCGAGGCAATTAATTGATCTGCTAACTGCAGTATTGTTTAAATAATAAGTTGATAAATATGTACAGAAGTGCATATGAAGAAATAAATGCAATTTTACTTAGTATTATTAATATTTATGCAGTTTTAAAATATTATGCTGAGGGGGCGCCTGGGTGGCTTAGTCGGTTGGTTAAGTGGGTTAAGCGTCTGACCCGTGATTTCAGCTTAGGTAATGAACTCATGATCGTGGAATCGAGCCCTGTGGCAGGCTCTGCACTGGGAGTGAAGCCTTCTTAAAATTCTCTCTCTCCCTCTCCCTTTGCCTCTCCCCTGCTTGAGTGCACATGCACATGCTCACTGTCTCTCAAAATATAGTAGATAGATAGATAGATAGATAGATAGATAGATAGATAGATAGACAAAAAATAAAATATGATGGTGAGGAATGGTCAATAGATTCATAAAGTTAAAATTCACTTTGCTGAATAGTTTTTTTTTTAATTTTGTAAAAATTCTGACACTAATGATTATTTTTAATTCTTTCTTGAACTGTTGGTTTCCTTCATTTCCAGTTCTGTCCACTCTGCCGATTACTACCTAATGAAAATCCAGGCAGCTTCAGTGGCAGTTTAATAAGACATTTGCAAGTCAATCACACTTTGTTTTATGATGATTTCATAGTAAGTATATTTTCTTACTTTTACATTGTTTCTACGTGGTGTGTGTTAACCTTACCTTTTTAAATTCAAGCGAAGAAAATTATGGTGGAAAAAATGTGTATAGACCTGAAGTTAAGTAATAGCATTAAGTAGGAAATTATAAAATACAGTGTTTTATAAACTTGACTATTAATATGAGTTATCTGCCTTAGACAAAATTATTTTCTTTGTGATTGAGATAATTGCTCCTTGTATAAGGTACTAGAGTTCACTTTCAAATTATTTTAATTTTTACTCTAGTCCCTCTGTGTGTCTAGTTTTAATATTTATGAAGTTGAAAACTTATGTACCTGAGATGAAATTAAATCACATGAGTAATGAAATGGCTCAGAGTTTATTCTGCATGCAGTTGATACTACATTGAATGGCTAATAACAGATATGGTGTTATCAGTGTAGTAAGACACACAGGTCATGTTTTATTTAAATTCCATAAAACACAAAAGTCATGTTTATTGGACTTTTACAAAACTGAAAAGTTTTTATTAGGAAAAATTATAAACATGTACAAAGGTAGCCAGAATAGCACCATGAACTCCCACATGTCATCAATAACTACCCATCAGTAATTACCAACTCATGGCTAATCTCATTGTATTAAGAATTTTTCGGGGGGCACCTGGGTGGCTCAGTCAGTTGAGCATCTGACTCTTGATTTTGTCTCAGGTCATGATCTCATGGTCGTGGGATCAAGTCCCATATCGGGGTCTGTGGTGGGTGTGGGGCCTGTTAACACTGTCACTCTCACTCTTCCTTTGCCCCTCCCTGCTCACATGCGCTCATGCATACTCTCAAAAAAATAAAAATTTAAAAAATTAAAAAAGAATTTTTTTCTTTCAGTATTATTAGTAATTGACTTACAGCACTGTGTAAGTTTAAGGTATACAGTATAATGACTTGTTTATGTATTGTGAAATGATTACCACCAATATTTTACTTAACATCCATCATCTCATATAGATGCAAAATAAAAAATTTTTCTTTGTGATGAGAACTTTTAGCTTCCAAATATACCATATATTGGTGGTAACTATAGCCTTCATGTTGTGCATTACATCCCCAGTATTTATTTGTCTTATAAGTGAAAGTTTGTACCTTTCAACCACCTTCATCCAATTCCCTCTCCCCCACCCAAGATTTTTTTTTTTTTAAGATGGAAGAAAAGTTAGATGTAGTATGAATAGTTCTAACTTATGACCGTATTTCCCATGATCAGGAATGAGAACAACAAGCCAAAAGTTAATGTAGCCTTTGTTCTACTTTGCTCCATGTGTTGCCATGTGAGGGTAATGTGTTATCCCCTGAGTCCCTTTCAGCAAAGGGGGTATTGCCTATTATGGGAGGAAATCCCTCATAGCCATGTTCTGAAATAGTATATTTTATTGTTTCCTCTATCTAAATACATGAAATATTAAGGGCTAAATTTAACTTTGCATACAATTTTCAGATGATTTTTTTTTTTACTGCTTTCTTTTTATGCAATTTTTTAAATGCAATTTCAAGATAGAATTCAATAATTGTTGAAGACTGTCACTTGAAAATTTTTTCCCTGCTTTCTGATCTGCCCACTGTGGTTACAACACAAGGAGCTTGGGTTCTGACCTGGGTTTACGTAACAACTCGGTCACAGCTCTGTGACCTTGGGCAAGGTATTTAACCACTGGGCCTGTCTGTTCATTTGATAAGTGAGGAGAGTAAAACCACTTTGTCCCATAAGCTCTTGAGAGGCTTAAATTTGATAGTGCATGTAAAGTGATATGCACAGTTTGGGCAAGGGCGTTAGGCAAGTTGGAGATGGGGAGAGGATAAATGGGGGTACTAGGACCACTTGAAGAATTGAACAGGCTACACAACAGAGGCTTCATGTTCTCAGCTCCAGCGCTCAAATAATGTCTTTTCTGGCTGCTGAAGCTCACAGGGCCTCAACAGAGGCTGGTTCCGGTCTATATGTTCTCGTGTTTTACAACACATAGGGCTTCCTCTTTCCCTTAGCTCTGTTAGGTGTTTTAAAAACTAGGTTGATTTCATATCTGTTCTGGCTATTCATAGTCACTCCATTCTTCTCGAGATTTTTCGAAGTATGATTCAGGGCTGGTCAGGAGGAAGCGACTTTGATGAGAGTACTTTCAACCCCCTCAAAACCATATTCTTGGATGTGGAAATAAGGTAGAAGCAGTATTGTTTGTTTTGACTTTTTGGTTTCCCAAGCTACCAAGTACTATACTAAGCACTTTAGGCATATTATCTCATTTTATTCCTTACAGCAGCTTCTATGAAGTGAGTATTATGTTACTGTCGTCACTAGCTATGAAACATCTGAAGCTCAAAAGTTAATAAATTGCCTAAGAAAAAACCAGGATTGGTCCAAATCTTGTTCTCACCTAGGCCTTGTGGCTTTCCTTTGGATTTTGTTGATTTGCATTTATGCTTTTATGTTTTAGAATAGATTTCCAATAGAGACTTTACAGGATAGGGCTCTTAATAGTTTTTGTTTTATTTACAGCACGTGCTAACTTAAAGGTTCGAAAGCCATTTTGACCATCGGGAGGCAAGGAGAAAGAGTTTTGTGTTCAATATATTTTTCAGAGATAGATATTCAGTAGAAGTCCTGGGATTGGTTAACTCTAGGGGAATGTCTTGACTTTACTCCATATTAGAAGTTTACTTGGAACATAGCACCCTGACCATGATTTATAATGTTGACTAAAGATTACTAGTGTAAACTCCAAATCAAGGCTATTCTACTATGACAATAACAAGTTAATTGTTATGCATTAAGAAGAACTAGAAAAATGTACTATCCCCAAAGCAAAAGTTCTGGGATAAGTTTATGAGAGTTTCTGTGGAAACGTGGGACAGGTCACTAAATTCAGAGCTCTACTTTCCTGCAAAATGAGGCATTGCCTTGACCTTTATCCTCCAGTTGCTGAAAACTATCATCTCTGATTCTATGTTTCTAATTATTTTTCTTTATTGTAGGATTTTAATATAATTGAGGAAGCTCTTATCCGAAGGGTTTTAGACCGGTCACTTCTGGAATATGTGAATCATTCAAACACCACATAATTTTATTCAAAGGAAAGGAGAGGAGACCATTCAATTGCACCATTTGTTAAGATGCTGCTCGAACAATTGGAGGGAAATTGTCAATGTTCGATGGGCAAAAATGTACAACACAGTTATATGTTTGTCTATGTTTATTGTTATATTGCATTTTAAAACTGCTTTCATTGGGATGGTTTAAATCTGTTTTACATTCTTGACTTTCTTAGACACTTAACAAAAAATAGTCTCCATCAGCCACCAAGGTATAGAAGAGAACATGAGGCAGGATATGTGGGTGAACGATCTTTATTTGCAAATTGGATGATACTATGTGTAATGCTATAGATTAATAACTATCATCATAGTTGGGCAAGATAACTTATATTTGTTCTATGTAAAAAGATGGAGAATGAAACCAAGTATGGACATTCAAGGAAACCTGAAATCTGCTCTAGTGCTTATCTAATCTCTAACAGAATAATATGGGTAGCCTTGTATCAAAGTAGGAAAGGAAAATCTTGGAAGTCAACAAAGTCCGCTTAACCAAATTATAAAACATAATACTGTAAACAAAGTAAATGTGTTAACAATGTATACTTAATCCTTTGACTTTTTATAACTCTGCACAATAAGAATTTAGTATTATATTTTTCAAATATTTGTAGCTTATTATTTAGAAATATTTCTATAATATAGGTAATTTCTTAAGGACCTTTAGCTGATATTTATAGAAGTGTTCATATTCATAATTTTTAGTGGAAAATCCTAAGGGCTTTGATTTTTTTTTTTTTACTTTTATCTTTTAGAAAAAATAAAATAAAATATAAATACTGAAAACCAAACAGAAAATGTAAGAAACAGTTTTAGAACTCTGCCAGCCACTCTGGATGTCCTCTGTGTATCCACTCACAGTTATTAGCTGTCTTTCACAGGAGTAACCACTACAGTGATATCAATACCTAAGTGTGTATTTTTAATCTGTAGGTTTTTTCTTTTCCTTAAAATGTATTATTAGTTAAGAACTTGGTCTGGATAGAGTTATCCACAGCCTGTATTTTGCTGTTTGCATACTCATGGTGCAATTCAGCATGTTCCTCTTTCCTCTGAATATTGACACATGGATCCAAATATAATAGACTCAGGTTTAATCCTTTTTGGCAAGATTATAGGTCATGGTGTGTTCTTTCATCAGAGGGCACACAATGTCTGGTTCTCTCTTTTCGTGATGTCAGCTGAAATTGATACTCAATGCCTTGATCCATTGATTTATCGTGAGTTGGAGGATATTCTAACCCTATCATTTCTCTTTCATTTATTAGTTGGAACATTTTTATAAAGAGATGTTTCCCCACATCTACTATTTGGTTGACCAATGGTCAGATTTGTATAGGAAAGGGAAGTAAATGTTTGTATTTTCCCTTTATTCACTAATTTTCAAGATAATAAACTTGTTTCCTATTTCTTCCAGAGATCACTTCTTCTTTTTTTTTTTTTTTTCAGTGTTATGAACTCATGAATTCAAACATGTTTGATAGGCCTCAACCCATTTCAAATATTACCTTATTGAAGTTCAAATTGTCCCATATCTGGCTATTGGGAGCCACCCCAAGTTGGTGCTGAGTCGTTTTGACACTACACTAGCCATCTTTAATAGTTTCCTTGCTATCTCAGAAGATCCAGGCTCAACTTGTGTGTTATTTGCCCCAGACCTGGAATCAGCCATCTCTCTAAAAAGCTTGGTTACTTTCAGTGAGAAATGGCATTTCAAAATCATAATCAGGACTCTATGCATGCTCATTGCTAGTAGCTTAGCCATGCTTTGTAGGAGAGAGCTAGGAAATACCTATTTTTTTTCACAAGATAAGACACTTTCTGAGTTTATTGTAAAATTTCCAAGTCAAGTTGAGTACTACAGGGATTTTACTTAATCCTTCCTGTTACTACTATATCTCCATTTTCTACACCGAGAATCTTGGTTTTCAAGAACACAGGGCATGATAGAGTTAGACTATCCCACAATTATTCACTTCCTTTATTTACCTTACACATGCAGCAGCCTCAGAATAACAATGCTAAAACCACCATCACCAATATGGTAACTGAAACAATTAAAATTTTTTCATTTGCTCTACCCATTCTCTATTTTTAAAAGTCATACTATGTCAGCATTTCCAGAACATATTGGTATAACATACTATACTGTCTCCCTTCTATCCCCCATTTAGTCTTACTTCTTCAAATAACTATATATATAGTGCTTGTCACTGGTGGTTACCTGATGACTCTGTTTTTTCATATCTGGATCTTTAATGATGAATCCAGGGCATAGAATGATGTTTCTGTATTGAAAGGAAGAAAAGGAAGCTATGAAGACTAGTGATAACAACCGAGGATAAAATATTTGGCTATACTTAGCTTTTTAATTGTAATCATTATAAACTTTGTTTCTTACACATAAATGTAGACATAATCACGCTGCCCCAAATGTTTTATAATTATCCATTCCTTCTTTAAAGTCTTGCTTACTATTCTGCCGTCCTCTGTGAGGTAATTAGAAAAACATAAAACCGGATGAAATCTAGAGGGCCTTATTTCCTCTCTTTTAGATACCGGCTTCAAGCTTGCTTTTTACAGCTGCAAACAAGTAGGAAGAGGTTTTTAGTTTCACAAGCTCTTGTCCTGCAATTTGGATGGACCACCCAATAAAGCAAAACCTGCTAGACAACAAGTACAAAAAGAGAGGCATTTTTCAAAGATAACCAGACTGAAAATCTAGTCCCTAAAAAAATAATAATAATAATAATAATAATAGTAATAATTTATTTCTGAGCATTAGTACTGATTATCCAGAAAAATAAAGCTTTATTAATTCAGAGCAACACAAAAGGCATCTTTAAATCTGTAAAACAAAAAAACTTCAAAACGTTGAAAACCATATTTTAAGGCAAGCTTTAAATCCTTTACCACTATTAACTTCAGCACAGCAATTCTGCATCCTGTCCCTGGATTCCTCTTAGGATAATTTTGCCACCTACAGGACAAACGAGGTGCTGGCCACCTGAATTATTTTGCCTTCTGAATTAATTATCTTGAGGTCTAACATGGTGAAGTGCAAATACTCATTGTTTCACTGTGCCTTTAACCGTTTATAAAAAGGAATTGACAATTCATTGTTTCAAAAAAAATGAAAACCGTAAATCAAACTGTCATACTGTACATCTTAAACATAAGTATACAGTGATGTATGTCCGTTATTTCTCAATCAAACCAGGGGGTTGGGGGGGGGGGGATGAGAACCAGTATTTGAAGCTGTTGACTATTAACAAAATATTTTACTTTCTCTATAGTGCTTCAAGATGCAATTTTTTCAAGGCCTTATAAAGGAAAAACTGGTTCACGTGTTACTCTTTAAAGATCAAATTCTTCTAACCCAACACAAACCTACGGAGATTTTCCTTTGTGGGCTTTTTAACCCAAGTTTCTAAATTGTAGCTTGAAAAATTGGATTGTGAATCTAGGATAAAGAGAGTTTCAGATCAGATCTCCTAAGAGAGATCTGCTTTGTTTCTTTACCTGGTGTTAGGTGTCTTTCATTTCGAAGTGAGTGTACTCCAGTTATTCAATGTTTATAGTATCATTTGTACCTTTAAACATTGATTTTAGGGATTTTAAAAAGTCACTGAGAAATTCATTCCTTTATTACTCAACTACAACAACAAATCTGTATAGTGATCAGAATTTAAAATGTACAATTCTTTTCTTTCTGTAAATATGTATTATTGTTAGAAATAAAGAATGGCAGGACCATTGCTTTCACTAAAATATCTACTGTGTCTGCTTTTTTTTTTTAATGTTTATTTATTTTGAGAGAGAGAGAGAGAGAGAGAGAGCAGGGAAGGGGCAGAGAGAGAGAATCCCAAAAGGCTCAGTACCTGCAACGAGGAGGCTGATGCAGGGCTCGATGTGGGGCTCGATCTCACGAACTGCGAGATCGTGACCTGGGCCAACATCAAGGCAGTCAACTGACTGAGCCACTCAGGCACCCCTACTGTGTCTGTTCTTAAATACGGATATTGATAAATTTTTACACAAACTTGATTAGCTTTTTAAATTGTCATTGTTCAGGAATATCTATTGCAAACATATACCTTCCTTTAGGCCAGTAGTTAGGTCATTTTACTTCCCGGGAGACATTTAGCAATGCCTAGGGACATTTTTGGTTGTCATAGCTCAGGTGTGCTGTTGGCCAGGGATGTGGCTACATAGAGAGAGGCCAGGGATGCTGTTCAACGTCTACAATGTATAGGTCAACTCTCCACAGCAAAGAATTACCCTGTCCAAAAGGTCATAGTGCTGAGGTTTAGAAACCCAGATTTAGGCCAAGGTAATGCTGAGCATCATGGAGTTATAACTGGTTCTGTTTCCAAAGGGCCTCAATGAAATTTAAAAGGTAAGATGTAAATGAACTCTATAAATCCTACTCCTTGCTAAATACATACTATGTATTTATGCTAAATACATACTATGTAACAATCATGTGTACTTCAGATGTGAATATATTCAAACAGACGAAAGCTTTTTGGGTTTTCCACAAGAGGTACAGGACAGAACACAGGTGCTATTCACGTGACCTCTGATGACTCTTTACTGAGTGCATCCTAAAAGATAGAAGCAGTCCAGAATGGGTTGAGAAGACTTACCTTTATCATTTAGATTATCTTTACTGAAGATGACAATATATGGCAGAGGGACACCTATGTCTGAGATCTTTGAGGCTAAGATATATTTAAGTTTCTAGCTTATTACTGGAAAATCATCTGGTGTTTTAATCTTGGAGGTTCCAGAGAAGGCCACAGGTGGGTCTTGATTAAAGCTAATCATTGCCACAGAGCAGCCGTGTGAGAGCCCAATGAAGGTGAACCCCCAGGAACTTCCCCAGGAAGAGATTGATCAAGGTAGATTAGGTCATGCTGCAATTACAAACAACCCCAGACCCCAGTGCTCATTCAGTCAACTGTGGATCCTGCCTATTCTCTTGACAGCTGTTCTCCAGTCTCAGAATCCCAGCCTGTTTTGGTCTCATGGCATTTGTGTATTACCATGGGCTTCCCCAGTCATCCCTCATCACAGTGGGCTAAAGAGTTGATTACACAGGTCATTTGCACTCACATTGCATTTGCCAAAGCAAGTCATGGCCATATGTGATATCAAGGCATTGGGGAAATGCAATTGCCTTAGGTAGAAGAGAACTGGATATTGGAATGCTAACCATGGAAGCACAAGCCGGGAGGCAGACATCGGGAGGTCCACAGGGAAAAGGTATTAAAAATACTTGTGGAAGGGGGCACTGGGTGGTTCAGCTGGTGAAGCCTCTGACTCTCCATTTCAGCTCAGCTCATGATCTCAGAGGTTCATGTCCCACATCAGGCTCTGTGCTGACAGTGCAGAGCCTGCTTCGGATTCTCTCTCCATCCCTCTCTCTCTGCCCTTCCTTTGTTCTCCCTCTCTCACTCTTTCAAAATAAACTAATAAAACAAACAAACAAAAAAAACACAACATGTGGAGGGGCACCTTGTTGGTTCAGTCAGTAGAGTATGCCACTCTTGATCTCAGGGTCATGAGTTTGAGCCCACCTTGGGGGTAGAGTTTACTTAAAAAAAAAAATACATATGGAAAAGAGAGGCAAAAAGTTAAAACAAGACCAGCTTTTTAGAAACATGAACTGATACTCATTTTGCTATGGTAATTTTTGCTTAATTTTACTCAAAGTTTGGGATCATTTTACCAAATGAAAGCTCTTATAGTTTCTCAAACATAAAACAATAATTTCATTTTTTAAATCACTTTTTCCTTTTCATTAAAAGAAATGTCAGGTGCGTTCTCAGTTCCTTACAAATATATTTTCTCAGTATACTTCATCAGAGCCACTTGTGTTACTTGTTAACTGCATTTTTCTGGGCCCTTCCCAGGTGTACAGAATTAGAATGTCTGAAATTCTGATCAATTCATCAGCAACTTATCAAAATGTATTTAAATCCATCCATTTCTCACCATCTCTGGGATTACAATTTTAATCGAAATCATCTTCATTGTGTGCCTGGATTCCTGCAGTAGATAGGACTTCCTGTCTCCACTTAAGACATTATGGTCCGTTATTCATACAGCAGCGAGAAGGATCTTCAAAAGCAGAAGTCTGATTATGTCCTTTCCCTCTCCGCTGCTTAAACTGTTCCCAAGGCTTCCCCTTATTACTAGAATAAAACCCAAGTGCCTTCCCATTCTCTTCAAAAGACTTTCATGATCTGGCCCCTACCTACCTCTCCAATTTCACTTCACTACACTCTTCTTCTCCTTGATCCTGACACCCCAGCCACAGGTTCACTAAACACACCAAGGTTAAGGTGGTCCCTGTGCCATGGTACTTTCTATTCCTGTTGTTTGAAGGCTCTTTCTCTGGAGTTTGGTGTGTCTGCCTCTAAATCATTCAAACTTTCAGCTCAAATGTCGTTTCTCACCAGATATTTCCTCATAATTCTAGCCAAAAACTCTTCCCCATTTTGTCATTTGCCTACTATAGTTTCTTCTTAACTGTTATTAGAATTTGAAATTAGCTTACATGTTTATTTTCATTTTTATTCAGTGTCCTCTTTAGAATATAAATCCCTTGAATGCAGGCACCACTAAACTACCCAACATCTTTAAAATTTTTTTTAATGTTTATTTATTTATTTTGAGCAGGAGGGGCAGAGAGAGAGAAAATCTCAAGCAGGCTCCCCCTGACATGGGTCTCAATCTTATAATCTGTGAGATCATGTCCTGAGCCAAAATCAAGAGTTGGATGCTTAACTGACTGAGCCATCCATCCAAGCTCCCCTACCCAACATCTTAATGTGCATTTTATTTTTTAATTTTTTTAAACTAATTTATTTATTTTGATGGGGCGCCTGGGTGGCTCAGCTGGTGAAGCGTCTGACTTCGGCTCAAGTCATGAACTCACAGTTCGTGAATTCAAGCCCTGTATTGGGCTCTGTATGACAGCTCAGACCCTGGAAACTGCTTTGGATTCTGTGTCTCCCTCTCTCCCTGTTTCTCGCGCGCTCTCTCTCAAAAATAAATAAACATTAGAAAAAAATTATTTATTTATTTTGAGTGAGTGAGAGAACACGGGGGAGAGGCAGAGAGGGAAAGACAGAAAGTCCCAAGCAGGCTTCATGATGTCTGTGCAGAGCCGGATGCAGGGCTCGAACTCATGAATTGTGAGGTCATGGCCTGAGCTGAAATCAAGAGTTGGACGCTTAACTGACTAAGCCACCCAGGGGTCCCTGGAATTAGTAAGCTCAGGTCATGATCTTACAATTAGTAAGAATACCTCAATAGGTGTCTTAGCTCAGGCTGTTACAACAAAATACCATAAACTGGGTGACTTACACAACAGACATTTATTTCTTACAGTTCTGGAGGCTGGGAAGTTCAAGATCAAGGTGTCAGCAGATTCAGTTCTTGGGGAGACCCCTATTCCTGCCCTGTAGATGGCCACCTTCACATAGCACAGGCACAGCAAACTCTGTTCTCTTCCTCTTTCTATAAAAGAATTAATCATATCATGGGGGGGTCCACCCTTATGAACTCATCTAAACCTAGTTACATCTCAAAGTAGTAACTCCAAATGCCATCACATTGGGGGTTAGGACTTCAACATGAATTTTGGGAGATAACATTCCGCCATAACAATAAATATGCAATGAATGTAAAAATATAGTTAACAATGAAGAAACATCGTAAAGCACATATATATAAAACATGAAACTATTACTATTTATCAAAGATATTAAACAAAAAAAATTATAATGATAACCATTTTTCTCTCTTAACACAATGTCTGGCATAGTGTGATCTCTCAATAGATACTTTTTTCAAGCAGTCTATCAGCAAAATTTCTCAATTAATAGTTCTTCACACAAAGATGTGGTGGAACTGGCACTTTGTAGTAGCATTAATGGTATAATTTACACATTCCAAAGCAATTTGGTGGTGGCATTTTACCTCTGGACACAATATTCTACTTCTGGAAACATTTCCTGGCACTCTAATCCAAAATGGAACCTATGTGCAGGGTTATATTTATTGCACTGCCATTCATATTAACAAAAAAAGGGAAGACATAAATTAGAGTCCAATATTTTTTTATTTTTTTAAAGACCTCTTTTTCTTTGTTGTTGTTTTTTTTAAATGTTTATTTATATTTGAGACAGAGAGAGACAGAGTGTGAGCAGGGGAGGGCAGAGAGAGGGGGAGACACAGAATCCAAAGCAGGCTCCAGGCTCTGAGCTGTCAGCACAGAGCCCGACGCAGGGCTCGAACTCATGAACTGAGAGATCACGACCTGAGCTGAAGTCAGATGCTTAACCAACTAAGCCACCCAGGAGCCCCTATTTTTTTTTTAAAGTAATCACTATGCCAAGTATGGGGCTCAAACTCATGACCCAGATGTCAAGAGTTGCAGGCTCTACCAACCGAGCCAGCCAGACATCCCAAGTCCAATACTTTGTAAAATGTGGCCTTTTGGTTGACACGGTCATTAAATACGTTAATACATTTTTCAGTTTACTGTCAGGTCAGCCTGGAAATAATTTTATCTCTAAATTATCACATTTAAACTCTGGCATTTATGGTTAGTTTTAATTTAACTCCCAGAGGGCAATCCTATTCACTATTTCCAAATTCTTAGGAAATATTTTATTGTTGCTCTAGTCCTCCTACCCCCAATAAATCATATTGTTTCATGCCTCTGCAATTTTGTATACTTCCTTGGCCTAAAATAAGTTTCACGATTTCTCTGAAAAGGCTTTTGTCAGCCATCCAAAGTAGAGTCAACAGCACCATCCTTTATATCATCACTATCCCTCAACCACACCTCCATTGCTACATTTATCATATTTCTTTGTTTATATACCTGATACTCATGAGACTGGAATTTCCTTGAGGGCAAGGCATGGCATTTATCTTCACAGAGGCTTACTATAAACTCAATACATGTGTCTTAGTCTGCTAGGGCTGTCGTAATAAAATACCACGTACTGGGTGGGTTACACAACAGAAATTTACTTTGTCATAGTTCTGTAGGCTGAAAAGTCCAACATCAAGGTCCATCAGGGTTTGGTTTCTAGTGAGAGCTCTCTGGCTTTCAGATGGCCACCTTCTTGCTGTGTCCTCACATGACAGAGACAACATAAGAAAACTCTCTCTTGTAAGGGCATTAATCCCATCATGAGGGCACCTTCATGATCTCATCTGATCCTAATTACCTCCCGCAGGCCCTATCTCCAAACACTATCACATGGGAGGTTAGGGTTTCAATACATGAATTTGGGGGGGGGGGAAGATAGTTTATTGTAACATGTTTGTTGGATGGAAGAATGAATAGCTGATAAATTGATTAGAATACTCATGTTAGCTCCTTAGCATATTTTTTTCTTACTAGTAAAGTATATATGGGGAGCGAAATTATAATAAAGAGAGCAGCATTATCTCTGAATTTGCTCAATATTTTTTCCCTAGAACTTAGCACAATGCCACGCATCTTTAGGCACTCAATAAATATCTGGGGAAAAATTGGTAAATAAATTCTAGTTTGAGGAGTATAGGCAAGATATTCCTTTAATGAGTAAAGCCTTTGACCTAGATGCATCTCTTTTCTCTAGATGTACAACTGCCGGTCAAGTGAGCCAATCTACTATACAGATTCTCTCATAGACAGGATTCTAAAGCAGCAATTCAGGCCACTGGTATAGCTCTTATAGGAGAAGCAGTATTATTTCGCCTTCATTCAGTACGATTGGAGGTATGGTGCTAATTCTGAGAGACCATTGTACGTTATATATTACAGTTGCTGATTTTAATTTGCTCCACATTATACAGTGTAGTAATTTGCTAGAGTTCACTTAGGTAACCAAATAAAATTGCCTAGCCCAGGTAATCAGATAAAATGAAGAAAATGTTTAAAAGACTATTATATGTCTTGACATATAATATATATATTTTACTATACCTCTAAGTGTATTTAACCTTGTTCCTTTGACACATTCTTAATGTATGGAAGACGGTCAAAATTCTGTAAGTAAAATCATACTGTCCTTTGACAGTATTTCAAAAATGTGTTCTCCAAATATTCAGTCTTAAGGCACACTGGAACTATCTTAAAGAGAAATAATAATTTTTAATAAAAAGTTTTTAATAATGTAGTCAAACTCTTAGGAACAGAAAATAGAATGGTGGTCGTCAGGGCAAGAGGGAAGGGGAAAAGGGGAGTTGTTGGTCAACAAATATAGAACTTCAGTTTCAAAAGATGAAAAAGTTCACTTGTTACACAACAAGGCGCATATAGTTACCACTAGACTATGCACTTGAAGATGGTTAAAATGAGGGGCCCCTGGCTGGCTCAGTTGGTGGAGTCTGCAACTCTGGATCCTGGGGTTATGAGTTTGAGCCCCATGTTGGGTGTAGAGATTACTTAAAAATAAAATCTTAAAAAAATGATTAAAATGGTAAATTTTATATATATTTTTTTATCACAACAAACAAACAAACAAACAAAATTGGTATGTGGGTAAACCAAATACCATGGTGTAAATATAATTCTATGCCAGTTTGGGAAGTCATAATTGTCAGTGAAATTTAGGAAAGAGGTATCATCTCACTGGTAACGTTCTTGAGATTTCAAAAATAAAGTATTTAAATATAGAGACTGAACAACTCTCCTCCCTGTTGCTATTTTTTCCACCCACTGGTCTCTCTCCAGACTTGGGATGAAGTTTAAGGTTTTAAGAAGCTTTAGAAAGCTTTTAGAAGAAGCTTTGCTTGCTTCTGTTTTCCCCTATTAGTAATGGTTGTACATTCTCTTAGATATTTATTGTTTTGAGCCACCAATCTGGATTAGTATCACTTAATTATAAGACTTTTGATGGAATTCTTAAGAAGACAGTTTTTGTTGTTGTGGTGGTGCTGTTGTTATTGTTGTTTCTCACACTGAGTATCTTCAGCTCAAATAATTTAGCATTTGGGGACCACTATGAGGGAAGAATCTGCCTGAGACCAAAAGGAATCCAAGGAAAGCAGAGCCAAGAGAAAGTGAAAAAACTAAATCATGAGGTATCTTTTGAGCCTCTGGTTTCAAATATGCATCATCTCAGCTTTACCATGGAATCATGTGAACTAGAGAATTCTATTTATTGCTTAAGCCATTAAAAGAAATATTTATTTATTTATTTATTTATTTATTTATTTATTTAGGGAGACAGAGAGAGCAGAGGAGGGACAGAGAGAGAGGGAGAGAATCCCAAGCAGGCTCCATGCTGTCAGTGTGGAGCCCAACTCAGGGCTCGAACTTATAAGCCATGAGGTCGTGACCTGAGCTGAAACCAAGAGTCAGATGCTTCACTGACTGAGCCACTCACGTGCCCCAGCTTAAGCCATTTTAATACTTGGTTTTCTATTACTTGCAGGGCAAAGAAACTTGACCAATAGGGATTCCATGCAATATTTCTGCATTCTTTTTTTGTTAATTATTTTTTAATGTTTATTTATTTTTGAGAGGGAGAGAGCAAGCGAGCTGGGGAGGAGCAGAGAGAGAGGAGAAGAATCTGAAGCAAGCTCCAGGCTTTGAGCTGTCAGCACAGAGCCCGACATAGGGCTTGAACTCACACCGTGAGATCGTGACCTGTGCCAAAGTCGGATGCTTAACCGACTGAGTCACTCAGCTGCCCCAATATTTCTGCATTCTTAAAATGCATTTCTCCCAGGAGTGCTGGGTGGCTCAGTCGGTTAAGTGTCTGATTTCGGCTCAGGTCATGATCTCAGGGTCCGTGGGTGTGAGCCCCACATTGTGCTCTGTGCTGACAGCTTAGAGCCTGCAGCCTGCTTTGGATTCTGTGTCTCCCTCTCTCTCTGCCCCTCTCCTGCTCATGTTCTCTCTCTCTGTCTCTCTCTGTCTCTCAAAAATAAATAAACACTTTAAAAAAATTTAAAAATGCATCTCCCCCATTACCTAGTTCAAATTGGTAATGTACAACCTTAGAGTTCTAAGTGATATAGACATCAATACCAGAAGTGGGATTACTGTTTCAGATCATCAGAGAAAATGCAGAACTAGCTGAGCTGTGGCTAGGTTGAGGGTTGGGGTAGTAAACATTCCTGCACTGTAGGGTGAGAAACTTAAGATTTTGTAGGTAGATACAAAGCAATTGCCTACACTATATCCTTAAGTTTATTGGGCCTAAAGCATATGGCTATGAAGGGTAAAGCCTTAGAAAACTTAGTAGCAAATCATTAGTGGGTCAGTATTCCAGTTATCAATCTATTAATTCTAAGTTCCAAATTTATTATTTTTGCTTGCTGTGTGAAAACAGATCTGGGCCCTTAAATATTTTTCCTTTGCCAACAGGCACGATAATACTTTTTTCCAACAGAGGGCACTAGAGAGAAGCTGCAGGAGGAAAGGCGTTTTGTTCCCCATTCTGGTAGATCCTTGCTTCCCATAGTGCACAGAGCCAACCCCAGCTTCTGCAGTGCACAGTGGCCAGCAGCACCCAGCAGACAGCATCTGCCTCCAACACCCCCTGGATGGTTTGTGACAGAATGCCTCCAGGGGACACGTCTCTGTAAACAGCTTTCCCTTGCACCCTGCATGCTTCTACCAGCATGATGCCACAGAGACTTCTCTGCCATCCAGTGAACCACAGCTGGGTCCTCTCCAGCTGTGGAGAGGGGTGGGGCCCTTCTCTGGGTACCCCGTTTCAACGTTTTGTTGTTTAATATGGAATGCTTCATGAATTTGTGTGTCATCCTTGTGCAGGGGCCACGCAAATCTTCTCTCTGTATGGTTCCAATTTTAGTACATGTGTTGCTAAAACAAGCATTCAAGCCTATATTCTCTACAGTCCTCGGTACTTATACCAATCCCCTATTAGAGTTAAAAAGGTTTTTATATTAAACTTTCTCTGTTCAAGTGACTGTGATTTCCCTCCCCTGATTGCACCCAGACTGATAAATCAGACTGATTTTTCCTGAGTACCTTCAGTAAGGCATAACAACAAATTTGCAATGTTTTCCTGGATGTGAGCAGAAAAAAAGAGGAGCTGGGAACTCCTCTGAGGTCCAAATCAAAACAGTCCAAAGCACAAAGGTCAAGTGCTCTGACTCACTTTACTTTCTCTGTGTAAGATTAAAATGCTGATTGAGAAAGTGAGTATCCTGTCACCTACAACAGGGAGGAACGAATGAAGGATGTGAGTTACCCTGATACCCTGGGCCACACCACAGCACCTCACACTGGCTCCCCTCCTGACAAACAGGATGACATTGCCGTTGCAAACGACACTGGACCGGAATTCAGTCTGGGGGCAGGGTGCTATTATAGAAGAGAAAGAAGACTTCTCTGCCGGCTCTGCCAGTTTCTTCACCCACACTGTCCTAAGACAAAGTTTGTCAAACTGGGTACATGTTGACCCCAGAGCTGCTGCTAACAAACAGAAAATCTATGACGCTAGCCCAACCTTGGGTCTTCAACTTAGCAACCATGCTGACCTGATAAAGTTTTTGGTGTTTAATCTTAGGAAATTGCCATAAAATGAAACTGATAGGTGACTATGGTTTTATTAAAATTGTAGCACCAGCAAAATCCTGTCTGTATAACAGGCCTGTGATTGACTGAAATCAATGGGATAGGATAGAATGTTCTAATTCTTTAGACAGCCTCAGGCCATTCTTGTACCCTGTACCATTAACAAGTGAATTGCAAATGAAATATACCCCTTCCCTCTCCCTAAAAAAAGGTTATTTACTTTAGTGTCCTTTTTGGTGTTCCCTTGGCAATAGGAATGATTCCAGAAGGCAACACCAGACTGCCACATTAGTTGACAATAGAATTCTCACCACTGCCAAGTCAACCGAATGATACCCATGAGACTCAGTGGTTTTCTGCTTTGCTTCATTAACTCTGTCCAGCAGCAAATGGTACATATCCTGTGATTTCTTCCCTTCTCTTCATGTTTTAAATGTTAAGTTTTCATAATAGTTGTATTTGTTCTACATTGTGGTACACAAGAGGTGGTTGATAGGGGCTACATTTATGATTTAGTCTAAGGCTGTAGGATCATGAGATATTAAAACTAGATCAGATTAAGATTCAACTAAAGGGATAAATTATTTGGAGACTGGAAAAATAGCAGTCTTGTGACATTGCCTCTTGGAGCACAGCTGGAAGGTACTTTGGATTGTCTCCTTTAGAAGCAATATATGCAATATGTATTGAGGGGGAATGGGTGGAATAACTGAAATTTATGTATAGAAAGAAGGGTGTGTATTTCTGCTGGAGGGTTCTTCTACTTGTCTAAAATTTAGGCTTTGTTTGCTTTTTAAAACTGGTGTCAGGCTTTTGCCTCTATTGTTATAGTGGAACTAATCTTGTTATGGTTGTCTTTATCTAAGCCATGTGCCCAGAGAATGTCGATACATGTGTGAAGTAAAGGGGGTCCGGGAAGGAAAAAGAAAAAAAGGTGGAGGAGAAAAGAAAGATGTTTAGATGCTTTAGCTTTAAATTTACATATTTCTCTCAAAGATTAAAAAAAACACCAAAGAAAAGTTGAAATGTGAGTTAATTTGTTGGAATCTATTGCCATTTCTGGTCTAATTTATGGTTCTGCTTCTTAGGATGGCATATTTGATTCCCTGAAACGATTTCAGCTGCATTCAAAATGTCTGTTTCATTTTTGGGTTGGTCTCTCTACTGACTGGCTTTCTCTTTTCGGGCAAAGGAAGAGGCTACTGTCCCTTAGATGATGTTAACATACCTTCCAAGTTAGGCACTAATAGAAATTGACTAAACTATCGGGATCTCAATTCTACCTTCTTGAGAGAGTATAACTGACACAAGTTGGGTCTATATCCCCTCTATTTTAATCATTTTTAACATGGAAGCTGGATTCTAAATAGGGCCACTAGGGCTACTGGTAGGAATATTAGTAAAAATGATAGCTGTACAATAGCACATAAAATACTGCTGATAGGAAATTAAACATTATTAAATAGCACGAAAAATGCATATTCATAGTGACATTTATGAAAGAGTTGAAACTTAACTGTCCCAAGTTAGGGTGGACTAAAAAAGGGTAAATTCATTTATTTTCTATACTTAATTTAATCTCACTTTTGTGAGATTTGCTAATTTGGAGAGTTATGCTAATTTGCAGAGTTGTGCTAATTTGCAGAGTTATGAAGAGAGACTCTGAACTCACAATGACAAGTAACTCAGTTCCTTCTCTTTGGGGAAGAGGAACCACTTTTGCAGTGTTTCATTCTCCTCTGCCTTCCTATTTCCTCCTAAAGTGTTGATTCAATTAGGAAAACGGATTGGAGTCCAGTCAGGAAAGAGAGGTCTCAATAAGTAGTTCAAAAGAGGATGTTTAATATGGAAAACAATTACAAAGATGTCAGGAGAGCTGAAAGACCATGTGTGACAGTGAGGCAAACACAGAAGCTGCTGAGAAAAGGCAGGGACTGCCCAGCAGGCTCGAGGCTCCTGAACCGTAGAGCAAAGGGTGGTCTTCCAGAAGTTAAAACCATGGTAGAAACAAAGCCACAGCCAGAAGCAGAGACGAGAAATGTTTTGGCTTCTTCCTTCCAGTCTCTCATCAGTGTCTCCCATTGGCTGAATATAGACAGAAGTCACTTAGCTGGCAAGGGAGAATGAGAAAATCTGCAAGGGTCAGCTCTAGCAATATAGACCAAAATGGGTGACAGGTAGGGAGGCAGATCTGATAGTCACCAAGCAAATGTCTGGCGTAGACGCTTTCTACTACAAGTAACGAAACAGACAACTGAGAATGGTTTAAACTAGAAGGTCTTAACAGGAGGCAGGACAGTTTCAGGGTTGATTAGATTATTAGAACGGCTCAACTACCTAAGGACCTACATCCCTTCCATGTTTCAGCTCTGCCATCGGTCAGCATATTGGCTAATTCTTTGGTTTGTCCTTTTCACAGTTTCATGATGGTTGCAGAGTCCCAAGCAGCACAGGTTGACAAGAAAACATTCAGATGTAGCATGGTATTGTTTATTCCTATTTGTTTGTTTTTCAGTCAGCAAAGAAAGGCACTTGTTGAAGCACCTCAGAAGAATCCCTCTCACACCTCCTTGGTCATAACTGCATCACATGCCCAGGCTTAAACCACTGGTAAGAAGAAAGGACCCATCCAGACTGGCTCATCTCAATCATGGTATTTCCCCTTGAGCTGGAAATGTCCTCCTGAAGAGCATAGCCAGGAAAAAGAAAAGGTACCCGAACAAAACTTATGATTTGTTGCAGTGGGGGATGGAAATAGGGTTTATAAATGTTTGTTGATGGGAACATGGTGCCCTGTATGGTTTCCCTTCCACATTTTTATTCACTTGACCTCCTTCTTACTCAGCCTGAGTGTGGGATGAGGTGGGGAAAAGAAGAAATTAGGATTAATGCATCAGGAATGTAAAGAATGTTGGGTTTTTTTGTTTTAAAAGAACATTTCCAAAACAGGCTTAATAATTAAATGATATGCCTTCAGCAGATAGGTTATTTATGTACATGATCAGGACTAATGTTAAAAATATTTAGCCACTAGAACCAAATGGGCATTGGACATTCAGGACAGACTATTGCCCAATCAGAATGGGCAAGCTGAGAATGGGCACCAGAGCTGTGCTGGTGCAAACCAGCTGAATGTTGACACGGTCGACAATTAAAAAAGATACCAAAGGGTGGACAGTGAAATGTGAGCCTCACTCCCATTCCATCCCCCAGCTTCCCAGTTCACTTCCCCAAAAGCAACCACTCTTACCAGAAAAACAGACTGTTGAGGCTCTGTGGTAAGACAAAGCGAGGCTTTGTGAAGACAGAAATTAATTTTCTGAATTCACTTATCTCCTCCTTTTAGTACATTAATTGCCTGGCCTAGTGGACTTGGTTGGAGAGTTTTGCATATGGGAGGGCCCAAAAGGCAGTAAGTGGCAAGGGGGAAAGGTCCACATCCAGTCCAAGGGATTGTGGTTGGAAAAGAAAGAAGGAGTAGGGAAAAGGTTAGGTTGAGGGGAGTGCTGAGGGCCTGGGAGCTGAAAGCACATTACTTCATAGGTTGTGCAGAAGCAAACTAGGGGTCAGCACTACATGCAAAGTCAGGGACACAGAATGGCTAGATGAAATGATTCTCCCTCCCAGGCTGGGAGAGAAGAGGGCCCCAAGGGATGCCACGGATGGTAGCTATGTTGAGAGCAGAGCCTGAGGGGCCTTCAGTGTTGAGGGTCAAGGAATTAGAAGAGAATTGTGACAGAGCTACGGAGGGTTCTACGGTGTTGGTGAGGCTGAGTCAACCAGGGTACACACGACCGCGCCTTCGCCCAGCTGAGTCAGGCAGAAGTAGCCTTTACCAACAGCTACCAGCAGCAGAACGTCCGGAACACAACGCATCTCAGAGTGGAGCCAAAATTAGCCCCCCTGCAGAATAGTCCAGCAAGAATTCAAAGGAGACCTTGCAGATGTCAGGACCCGGGTTCTCCAATAGTGTCTCAAGTTCATGTCAGCTACCCCTTGTCCTCCGTCTTATCCTCCCAGATGCCATTTTGAGGGGAGCAGACTGAGAGACATGGGATATTAAAAGCTTAAGTGTTTTAACCTAAATGTAAAGAAACTGATTAAATTATGGCAACAGAGTTTAAACTAAACTAAAAAACATTTAGAGTTTTTCCCTTACTACCCAAAGGCTGTATTTTATTTACACAGCTGAATGTATTTTGAGTAAATCTGTGACACTGCCATAAAAATATCATGTAATTTTTCATGTGAAATGCTGCCAAGAGAGAAAATTATGTCTTTTGGCCATTATGGTTTATTTGTCTAAGCTTAACACTCAGAGGGTAACTACATTTTCCTTACACCCACATTTGTAGAGGATTTCTATATACTATCAACTATATGTATGTAGAAATCCACCAAATAGTATGTAGAAATTCACCAAAAATGTGGGTATAATGACTTCTTAGAATATATGAGAAACAATGCAAACACGTTTGGATTAGGGCATGGGTAAAGCCGACATTGTAGAGGAAGAACGAAGCAAATAAAATTAAACTCACAAAATTAATGTTCTGGTTAAAGATTCTCAGTGAATAAAGGGAAACATTCTTTTTAATAGAAAATACGCTTTCCTGGGTGCCTGGGTGGCTCAGTCAGTTAAGCATCTGACTTCGGCTCAGGTCATGATCTCACAGTTTGTGAGTTTGGGCCCCACATCGGGCTCTGAACTGACAGCTCAGAGCTTGGAGCCTGCTTCGGATTCTGTGTCTCCCTCTCTCTGTCCCTTCCCTGCTCTCACTCTGTCTCTCTCTCTCTCAAAAATAAACATTAAAAAATTAAAAAAAAAGAAAAAGAAAATACACTTTACTTCCTAAAGTGGTCAAAATGAGCAAAATATGATCGGAAATACATCAAAAACGTGAAGTTTGAAATCCAAGAACCATTTTATAAGTAAATTTGAAAAGTACCTGGACTAATGCTATTTGGTGTCTCTCCTGTCAACACCTGTTTGGTGTTTCTCCTCCCAGGAAATCTGAAGCTAAAATTAGCTTTCCTGCTCTGCTTCCACTGTTCCTGCTAGGGAGGAAAATGTTGTAGTTTGGTAAAGGGAATTAGCTGCTCATTGGACAATTCAGTAAATATTCTTCTATGAATTGTCATTTTGAGATGCATAGTGAGACCCACTTCCTCCATAAGGTTTTCTCTAAGTCCATACACATCCAGTCATCCCACTTCCTATCCTCATTATAGTCACTGTTTATGAAAAACAATACTTCGGCAAATACCATTTTTTTTGTCCTTTTATTTCATCAGACACCCAAGAGTGTAAACTAGTCAAGAGCAAAGTTCAAGACACCAGCATAATAACATCTAACAGTTCCAAGGACAATGGCTTCAGTTTATGATTCACTTAGACTGTAGTGGAGAGCCTTAACAAAGCATGGTAAGGATAATTTTCTTTTCTTTTCTGAAACTAATTGAGGATGCTCTATAATGTTCCAGATTTTCCTTAGCTCCTTTCATGCGGTTGTGATCCCATCCAGATGTATCTGGCCCATAAACAAAAATATAAACATTAAAACTAGTGAATAATGATGAAATGTTTAGATCCATGTTTCTACCTCACTTTTCTTCAAAGGCATCAGAAAACAAGGTGTTGGGGGGTGGAAGAATGCATCTGCGAGAGTAACCCGTCAGGCTGTGTTAAGGGGGAAAGTTCAAACCCTCTCAGGGGAGCTTATTATTTAATTTTTCCTCCTCAAAGGATCGAAATTGCAGAACGGATATTTACTTCTTTCGTAACACATCTCGACATGATCAAAACATTTTGTCAGGGACAAATAGTAAGGTCCATACCTTTAACATTAGGGAATATTTTTTGAGGAAAAATTCCTGGAAAACCCAATATATTTGATAGAAGCGGCGAGAAATGGTGTCCCCGCTAGGGGGAGACGTGGGGGGGGGGAGCGGTGTACAGGTGGGCACCCAGCTGTTTATGTCACAACCAGCGGCGGGCGCGACGCGCCGGTTGCTATGGAGGCCGCTCTACCCACCCCGCCCTCTCCCCACTCCTCGGTCAGGTGTTCGCCGCCCCCTGGTGTTCAGCAACCCGCCCGGCTGGCTGCAGGCAGAGCAATGCCACGGGAGGGCTGCTGGAGGGGGCGGTGGGATCCCGGTGCACCATGAGCCTCGGGCCCGGCCCCCTTTCGGGCCGATAAATGCTAAGCACTCTTCTCGCCAGTCCCCTCCCGGCCTCGGCTGCCAAGGCAGCAGCGGCCGGACTAGAAGACCGAGGACGGCGCAGGGCCACTTCTCCACCGACCCGCGCGGGGAAAGCAGCTCCAATCCCCGCGCGTCTCCCGGGCTCCTAAGTGAGCGGCTACGCAAGCAGAGTGGAGGGGCGGAGCGAAGCGGGGCGGGGGCGGTGTGGGCGGGGCAGGCAGCCTTGGAACTGGCTAGGTAGCGGGGCGCAGCTAGACGGCTGTGCGGGCGGGGCCAGGGGGTGGGGGTGGGGGTGGGGGTGGGGGGAAAAGGAGTCAGGAGGCGGAGAAGAGGGCGGGGGCGGAACCGCGGCCGCCTCGTGGAGCCAGGTAAGGGAGCGGCCTCGGGCGGGAGGCAGCTGCCTGGGGGCGGCCTTCGTTCTCGCGCGGCGGGGCGGTGTCCCGCGTACTCCGAGCCAGGGTGGAAGCGAAAGTGAAGCCGCTGACCGGTTTCTCCACCGTGGCCTCCAGCCAAGCACCTCGCCCCACCATTCCGCCGGGAGGAGCAGCCCTAAAGGCCGGCCCTCGCCCGGCGCGTGCGGCCGTAGCGTCTTAGCGTTCGGCCCCGCCCGGTCCCGCCCTGCCCCGCCCCCTTCCTGGCGCGAGCCGCTTCCTGACGCGATTCCCCTCCCCCTTCGGGTTCGCGTAGGGAGTCGGGCCCCGGGCCGCCACCGCCAGCTCGGCCGCTGTCGCCGCCGCTGCCGCCATCGCCTTGATTCCCCCATCCCCCGCCATGGCCGAGGAGCTCTCTGCGGCCACGTCCTACACCGAAGATGATTTCTACTGCCCTGTCTGTCAGGAGGTGCTCAAAACGCCCGTGAGGACCGCGGCCTGTCAGCACGTGTGAGTAGACGCCTCCTCCCCCGCGGGGAGCCGGGTGGTCGTTTAGGCCCGGCATCCAGCCCCGGACCCTCGGCTGCGGCCTGGCAGGAGCGGAGCCCACTGCGACCTGGCTGAGCTCCCCTCGGCGCGGAGGGCCTGTTGCCTCCCGCCCTCCTCCCGAGCTCCGGGCCAGCTTCCTGCGCCGGTCCCGGTGCCCGAGCCCCCGGCCCCCGGGTATCCATCCCTTGCTTTCACGCCCCCGGGCTAGTGGCCAAGCTTGTCTCGGTCGTGTCTTCAGGCCCCGGAGGCCCCCTCTCCTCCAGGCCCGGGAGGAATTGCAGGGAACGTGGAGCCTTTTTGTTTCCTAGCAACCCGAGTGAGGGCTGGGGTGTCGAGTGTCAAAACCGGCCGAAGGTGCCCGCACCGGCGCGCTCGCCTTCCTCGCCCCACTACCCCCCACTCTATGACCTGCCTTGCTTTAAAGTTTTTCCTTCTTTCGGAACCTTGGTCCATTCTTCCCAGATCCAAGAACGCTTATCTAACTTAACCTTTCAACCCTGCTTCACGGACCACTCTTGAAAATGTTCCCTCTCCTTTAAAATTCAGTACATGTTAGAATGATCTAGAACGGGTTTTCTTCTCTCACGTTAGAACTGACAGGATTTCCGGGTATTGAAGTGATAGTTTCCTTTTGTTTTACCCTTCTGCTTATTACTTGGTTACTATGAAGGTGGAGATAGGAAAGGAAGATTGCTGTTTCTTGGAATGAACTGAAGATAAGGCAGTAACTCCAGGAGTGAGGGAGAACACAAAGGGATTAGATGAGGTGGCATGGTGCTGTTCGATTTGGCATACTTACAGGAAGAACTTCGATCATCCTACAGATAATTTTGGTAGAGTGTCAGTAAGAGTTGGAAGAAGCCCTTCTGGTAAAGATATGTAGCACATCTGACAAACCTGGCTGCTGATCAGAGTCCTTGAGGAACTTTGTAAGTAAACATACCAATACCTAGGCTCCATTCCAAATTTACAAAAGAATTTCTGGCAGGTGAAGCTTGGAAATCTTTATTTGAAGAAAGACACTCAGATTTGAAAGTTCTGTGTGCTTGCAAATAGCTGAAAAGAATGGGACACATTTATTTATAAATATATTTCTTTTTCCTTCAACCCTTTTTTTTTTAATTTTGAGAGATAGGTTTTGTAATTTCATAAAGAATGGAATGAATTTTGGGTTCTTAATCAGATTTTATTACAGTTATTTGATACCCATTTTTCTCACTCTGATCCTCAACCTTGACTGCACTGTCTACCTTACTCCTATTATGCGGTCATTGTGTGAGCCAGGAGTATGTGACTTTATAGGAGTTGTGCCAGTTAAGTTTTGTTGTTATGGGACATGAATGACTGTCTGAAATTGCTTTATTTGGTGCAACAAATGCAGATTGTTGGAGAAATATTTTGAGATGTTATGTTAAGGGCACAATGTATGCTTTATTGCCTTTAATCTGTCAGTGTTCATTATTATAATTTGATGCTTTTCCTATGCTTGTGCTGGCAGTGGGTGGACAAAAGGGAAGGTAGGAGGTCAAAGAGGAAGTGTTTCTGGACAGAATCCTTACCCTTTGGGTCATTGACCTCATAGAACTCATTGTAATCTGCAGCTCTCCTCAAAATTCCATGCAGTTGGCTCTAGTTCGCTTCCCTTGTGGGACATTTAAAAAAATATTTTTTAATGTTTATTTAGTTTTGAGAGAGACAGAGACAGAGCGTGGGGGGGGGGGGTCAGAGAGAGAGGGAGACACAGAATCTGAAACAGGCTCCAGGCTCTGAGCTGTCAGCACAGATCCCCACGCGAGGCTTGAACTCAGGAACCGTGAGATCATGACCTGAGCTGAAGTCGGACGCCCAACGGATTGAGACACCCAGGCGCCCCTCCTTGTGGGACATTTTAAATCAGACTAATTTGGCTTGACATCTAGGGTATGGAAAAGAGAGTGGAGATGGTTGTTGAGGATCTTTTTCTAATCATCTCATTGAACTTGGAGATGACTAAATGTTACATTTACTAGACTAAATGTAAAAATGAAATGTAGGGTAGATTTTATTGGTAAGAAGAATGAACATTTACTGCTTTATCACCCCATCTCCTCCCTCCCCGCCCACAGACACACATGCTCTAAGGTTCTGCCTGAACAGTGAATTAAAGTAGGTGGTGGTGGGGGGGAGGGGGAGTTTTATTTGGAAAGGATGGTAATGGTGGAACAGGGCCTTGATTGACTAGGAGTTTGGTGGGGAAATGCAATTGTTTTAAATAATCTAGTTTACCATGTCATTTGCTCTTCCCTTTTCACAAAAGGCAAACCTATGCCTTTAAAAGTGCTTATTATATTTAGCTACAAAATCAGTTTTTGATTCATTGATAGTAAGAAATGAGTGATAAGAATTTTGGATCACTGTGGATCTGTTAGAAAGTAAAAAATTGTCACTGCCATTTCAGTGACAGCAAAGGATTTGCACACTGCCTATTCTAATCAAAGGAGCAGGTTCATTATCATTAGAATAATTGCACCAAAATATAAATTCCTGTATAATCCTCTTTAGTTCCTTCAAACACGAGATGTTGAATGTTTTCTGTATGTCAGATAGAAAGAATACAAAGTGCTCTTTTCCTGGGGACTGTTAATAGACTAGTGGAGAAGACCTAAGCATGAATATGATCTGGAAGCGATTTAAGAGGAAAATTTTATGTGAGCATTGAGAGCAGGTGTCAAAATCAGCCTATGACTAAAGGAGAGATTTCCTCGATGAAGCAGTATTTTAGGTCAGAATTGATTATTCAGGGCTTATTGGGGAATACCCTGATTAGGTTTATGATATATTCAGAGGCAAGGAGGAGTTCTAGAGAATGACTATTTCCAGACTACAAATTTTGGCTGGAGCCAAAGGATGAGTGTAGTAGATAGAGTTTAGAGGTATTGGCAGGAACTTTCTGTATAAGCCAATTCGAACTTTTTCCTGAAAGCCAAAGAGATCTGTTCAATAATTTTTGGCAGAGGAGCAGCATGATCACATTTCACATGATTACTTTAGTAGCAGGATCCAGCTTTGGTGTAGTGGTGAGACTAGTGAAGAGGTCAATCACTGATGTGTCAGAGAAAAAAAATGGTTAGAACCTGAACCAAGGTAATAATAGTAGGAATGGACAGAAGAGATTCCTGACATTTTAAGGAAACCCATGTAAGATTTCATGATGTCCCATAGTTAAGTGTATGTATGTGAATGTGGAATACATGGAACTAAAGCTATGAGTATGGATGGTAGCCACTGAGGGAGGTCTGTAAGTTGGAAGATAGCAGAGGACCTAGATACGACAAAGTGCTAGAGACTATGTATTTAAATCTGGAGTAGAGAAAAGTGCAGCTTGAGAAGGAATGGACAGGATAGGGAGAAAACCAGGATAGAGTGTGACATGGAAGCTGAGAAGAAATACAAGGAGACAGTAGTCAGCAGTGTTAGTGGCCTTAGAGTGGTCAGATGCAATATTTTAAAAAGCAAGTAAACATAAATTAAGAACATTAAAGTTGCGCAGGTATTCAAAGTAAGGTTTAAGAAGAAGGTACCGTGCTCGCTTCGGCCGCACATATACTAAAATTAAGAAGGCACAGACTGGCATAGTAGTAAGGTATTTCTTTTGGTGTTTTCATTTGTAATCTTCAAAGGCTCTTTGAACCAAACCTCTCTTCTTTCCTGTTTTGAATGGTCAAGGGAATAACGTTTGTGCATGGTTAGAAAGTAAGCTTCATTGTGGTGAAAATTACATATAATACGTTGATGCCTTGCCATACTCTTGAAGTTGGAAATCTAATGTTTGTTTTTGTGCATCTCTGTAAGGAGGCATCTCTAAAACTGAGATAAGGGGAGCTTAGATGGCTCAGTTGGTTAAGCATTTGACTTTGGCTCAGGTCATGATCTTGCAGTTTGTGGGTTTGAGCCATGCATCAGAGAGGCTCTCTCTCAAAATAAATAAACTTATAAAAAATGATAATATAGGGACACCTGGTGGTTTAGTGGGTTAAGTGTCTGACTCTTGATTTTGGCTCAGGTCACTGTCTCATGGTTCGTGGGCTCCAGTCCCGCGCTGGGCTCTGTGCTGACAGTGAGGAGCCTGCTTGGGATTCTCTCTCCCACTCCCTGCCCCTCCCCTGCTCTCTTTCCCTCAAAATAAAAAAACTTTTAAAAAATGAGTTAATGTATCAGCTTTTACTTCTCATTAAGCACATACTTGTATGATTCCTTATTGACCTGCTTTGTATTGTCCAGTTCCTGAATTTTCAGTTTATATTTCTCATAATTTTAACAACTTTATTTTGTTTGAGCAGTCATACTCTAAATATATACTTTAAACTTTTCTTCTTTCCTACAGACTTATTATAATTCTGAAAGGTAGACTTGTATAGGTTTTTGCTGACTTAATGAATGCTGCTGTAAACCATCTTTTTTCTTTATTTTTTTAAAGATTTTATTTTTAGGTAATCTCTCTACCCAGCATGGGGCTTGAATTTACAACCCCCAAGATCAATAGTCACATGCTCTACCAACTGTATTTATAAAATGACATAATTAGAAAACAACTATGCTATTTAATTATGTAACAGAAGGTTGACTTAATTTAAAGTCCTGAAGACTAACTTAAAATGTGTGATTTTTTTTTTAGTTTAAGTTGTTATGGGGAATGATTTTGACTATAGACTAAGAAGATACAGGGTACTAGATTTTTAAATAAGATGTGTATATATGCATAAATACTGGAATGTGTGTGTATATGTGTGTGTATATATATATATATGTATATAAAAAGTACACACACATACACACATACATGGAATACTACTCAGCCATAAAAAAGGATGAGATCTTGCCATTTGCTACAACATGGATGGATCTAGAGGGTATTATGCTAAGTGAAATAAGTCAGAGAAAGACAAATACCATATGATTTTACTTAACATGTACAATCTAAAAAATGAAACAAATGAACAAATAAATGATGAACAAATACAAAACAACTCATAAATACAGAGAATAAATTCCTTGTTGCCAGAGGGGAAGGGTTAGGGGATGGGCTAAAAAGTGAAGAGGGATTTAAGAGGAATAAACTTCCAGTTACAATATAAGTCATGAGGATGAAAAGTACAGCATAGGGAAGTCAATAATAAGGTAATAACATCCCATGGTGACTGATGGTGACTCTTCTTACTGAGGTAGGCATTGACTAATGTATAGAATTGTCCACTCATGATATTGTACACCTTAAATTAATATAGCATTGTACGTCAGCTATACTTCAGTAGTAAAAATAAAAAATCCATTCTCAAGAATACCAAAAACTTACTTTGACAATTGCAGCTTTATTTCTTTTGAAAATTAAAATAGTTTTATTTTTCTGTTTATAAAAGTGACATAATTTATAGTGCAAAAAGATACAAGGAATGAAGTGAAACTCACAGTGCCAGCACCCTGATTGTAGTTGAGAACAGTATGCTGTATCTGTTCCAAAGGGTGGCTGGCTAACTGATGGCTTTAACTGATTTATGTATCTTTATCTTTCTATCATCTATCTATTAATATTTGATTGACTAAATGGGATTTAGTGATTTAGTAATTTAGATTTGCATCTTTTTCCCTCCCCCTTCTACTTTGTTTTGAAACCAGTTCTATTTAGCGAATTCAAATAATCCAGCCAAAGGGAGATGAGGAATAAGCAAACAAGTTCTATTTACTTATTTATTTAGTTGGTTTATTTATTTATTTTGAGAGAAAGAGAAAGAGAGAGGAAAGAACAGATAGAGAGTCCCAAGCAGGCTCCTCACTGTCAATGCTGAGCTGGATGCGGGGCTGGAACTCACGAACCCCAAAATCGTGACCTGAGCTGAAGTTAGACGCTTAACTGACTGAGCCACCCGGGTGCCCCAAGAATAAGGAAGTTTTGTATCTGAGGAAGCTTGGTGCTTGGTGGTACAGAAGAAGGGACAGTAGAATTGGATATAAAAGACTTGAATAACTTTGTACTTAGAACATTTTTGGAACCAGCTGATTTGACTAATGTCCTCACTGTAAGCTCTGTTTTAAAGGCAGCAACCTAAGTCTCCTTTTACTTACTGAAGCCTACTACACACATTCACTATTGAGTAAAGGAACGAATGGGCTCCAGGCTCTGAGCTGTCAGCACAGATCCCAATATGGGGCTTGAACTCACAAACGGTCCTATCAGACCTGAGCCAAAGTCAGACGCCCAAAGGATTGAGCCACCCAGGCACCCCTAATTCACAATTCTAAAGGTATGAAAGGAAATATGTCTTCCCAAATCACTATTATTTTATACATTCTTTCAGAGATATGTATATAAACAAAGTTACAAATATTATTTTTTGTTGTTCACAGAGCATTCTATATGCAATTTTTTGTGTCGTACTATTTTCATGTTACTATTTTGAGGATCTTTCTTTTTTCTCTTCTTTTCTTTTCTTTTCTTTTCTTTTCTTTTCTTTTCTTTTCTTTTCTTTTCTTTTCTTGAGAGAGAGAGAGTGCACATGAGCAGGGAGGAAGGGCACAGAGGATCCGAAGTAGGCTCTGCCCTGATAGCAGCAAGCCCCGTGCAGGGCTCGAACTCACAAACCATAAGATTGTGACCTGTGCTAAAGTCGGACTGAGCCACCCAGGCACCCCTGGAGATCATTCTATATCAGTACATGTATACATATTATGGTTGTAGAGTTTTCTTCATTTATTCAACCAACATTAAGTATCCATTATGTGCTAGTAGTATTATAGATACTAGGTCTGTAATATTCAACAAACCAGATAAAAATCCCTGACCTCATGGAACATATTTAGTGTTCTAGTATTCCATTGTTTGATGTATCATTATTTAACCAATTTCATATTGATGAACATTTAGGTTGTTTCTAATCTTTTACTGTTTTAAATAATGCTGCAGTGATTAAATTTGTATAAATGCCATTTCACATGTGAAAGTTTTTTCTATAAGATCAATTCTCACAAATGAAATTGCTGGGTCAAAGTGTAAATACAAGGGAATTTGTCAGCTCAGTCACTCACAGAAGATGGCCACTCTAGAGTCTTTTGCATAGCAAATGTTTTATAATTTTTATGAAGTCCACTATATCATTTTTTTCTATTTAGAATGTGCTTTTAACATCAAATCTGTGTAGCTCTGTATTGTGAATATTTTCTCCTCTTTTTTTCCCTAAGAGTTCTGTAGTTTACTATTTTACATTTACTTCTGTATATTAGTTTCCTAGGGCTGCTGTAACACATTCCACAACCTTGGTGGCTTATAATAACATTTATTTTCACGTAGTTTTGGAGGCTAGAAGTCTGAAACCAATTTCTGTGGACCACAGTCAAGGTGCTGGCTAAGGCCTGAGGCCCTTCAGAGACACTGCTCCAGTCTCTGCTCATCTGAACTCTGTATGTATGTCTGTGCCAGATCTCTCTTTGCCTCTCTTACAGAGATGCTTGTAATGGCATTTAGGACCCACCTGGATAAGCCCAGCTAATTTCCCCATCCCCAAATCCTTAGCTTTAATCAGGTCTGTTGTAATATAAGGTAATATTCACTTGTTCTGGGCATTAGAAAGTGAATATATCTTTAAAAGTTTCTTTTTTCTTAATGTTTTATTTATTTTTAAGAGAGAAACAGAGAGAGAGACAGATTGTGAGTGGGTGAGGGGCAGAGAAGGAGACACAGAATCCGAAGCAGGCTCCAGGCCTGTCAGCACAGAGCCTCTGAGCTATCAGCACAGAGCCTAACACGGGGTCAAACCCACGAGCTGTGAGATCATGACCTGAGCTGAAGTTGGACGTTTAGCCGACTGAGCCACCCAGGCACCCCTAAAGTGAATATATCTTTATATGGCAATTTCCCAGTTTACTACAATCCAGGATCTGTTTTAATTTTTGTATAAGGTGGCAGACTTAGATTGGGGTTCATTTCTGTGCCTATGGATGTCCAGTTGCTCTAACATCATTCACTTGTTGCACCTTTGTTAAAACACTTTTGCTTTTTTTTTTTTTTTTTTTTTAATTTTAAATAAACTCTATGCCACCCACACACACATGGGCCTTGTACTCACAACCCCGAGATCAAGAGACACATGCTCTGCCTACTGAGCCAGCCAGGAGCCCCAGTCATTTTGGCTTTTTAAGATCTATTTTTGCCAGTCTTTAAGAAGTTTCAGTATTTATTTAATAAAACTCTGTTTTGCCTTTATTACTTTATAATGTGTATTTCTACTAAAAATCTTTATTTATGTCTATATTTTGAATAAAGTTCTAAGTTAATTTTAAACCTGATTACTTTGTTTAGTTTTTTATATGAATATTTTTCACTGTTTTTGACACTATCAGTAATCTTTAGTAATGTTCTTACTGTTGGGAGAGTTTATATTGTACAGTTGTTATGTGTTGTAATTTTGGAGGTTAATTGAAGATTTTCTAACCAAACATTTTGTCATCCAAAGTGATTTTTATTTCTTGCTTTTCTGTATTTTATGCCTTTAAATCTTGTATTTGTAGACATGTCCATATTTTTGAAAGTAGTAATTACTGTATTTGTTTCTACTTTTTAGTAAAACTTCATTCAGCATTGAAACATGTTTTATACTTTATAAAAATAGAATCATGCAGTTGTACTCTCTTGCATCTGGCTTCTTGAGCTGAACATTATGTTCATCCATATTCATTCTTATTATAGTATCCTATAGTTTTAATTTTGTGAATATGCTATAATTTGTTTATTCATTCTTCTGTTGATGGACACTTATGTAATTTTCAGCTTTTGGTTATTACCAGTAGTGTGGCTATGAACTTTCTAGGAAATTTCTTCAGATCATATTTGCAGCTCTGTTGGGGATAAACTTTGGAATGGAATTACTAGTGGGTACCGTCAGTTTTCCAAATGGTTGTATTCTATCAGTTTACACTCTTACAGATTGAATGGGAGTTTAGGTTGGCTCACATCTTCCCCAACACTTGGTATCTTTCATCTTCTCCTAAAATTTTAGTTATTCTGTTATGTATGTAATGTTATCACATTTTTATTATTTTAGTTATTTAGTTAATAAGTGGGCTTTGAAATTTTACTTTATTTTATCCCCTCCCTCTAAATATAGCATTTTTGCATCTTGGTTAAGATCTTCTAATGTTCTGTGTTTATATTTTATTTATAATTGTTAAATTAGCACATTGACTAATTTACCTTTAATTGTTAACTGTTCTACTTGATTTCTTTCATTCAAGCATCATCATTCAATGATGATACATGATTATCTCTTGTAATGAATTTTGCTGGTATGAACTTTGACAGTTTTCAATTCTTTATTTAGAAAGTTAGCTTAATAGTTTGGTGACAGTTTTGCTTTCATCTTTTTATTATTTCTCTTTGGTAGCTTATTAGACTTGGCTTCTCTAATATTACTTATCAGTCTCTTCTTTTTCTCTCTTTTTCTCTGAACACTCCTTTAAATGTTTATATTTCTCTAGATTGTTTCTTTAGTGCTCTTTTGCACTTTATCTGCTCTCCATATTTTTCTCCCTAATTTCCAGATCCTTATTTCCAGGTCTTTACTGGATATCATGCATTAAGATATTTGTAGGCACTTTGTACCTTTCCTCTGTCAAACCAACTCTTACAATATTTTTTAACTTGGTTAATATAGTCACCTTTTACTCAAGTCTTCTGGTTATAAATGCTTATTTTTCTCATTCTCCCACAAGTTATTCTCAAAAAATTCTGTTGATTTTATTTGTTAACATAGGAAGCTCCCTGATAACTGTGTCTCTAAAATAGAAATCCCATTTCTCCTATTCCTGCCTTAGTGCAGACCTTATCATGGTCTAGACTGTGGCTCCAGTTAGTCTTGTTTTTTTGTTTTTTGTTTTTTTAGTCTTGCTTTTTTGGTTTGTTTCTGATTCATCCTCCCTTCTTTTTTTTCCTCTTTTATGGTCCCTTTGATTAAAGAGTGCAAACACTGAAACAAAGAATTTAAGTTAAAAGTTTATTAAAAATTTACAAAATATATAGACCATTAAATTTTAGTTTTTAAACAATTGAACTTACAAATGATGGTTTTGTAACTTTGTAGTTTTTATACTTTCTGAAACTACTAAAGCTTGAAACAGCACTCAGGCTTTTGGGATGCCCTTTCTTTAAAAATGATTTTGGTAAGTATTGACAAATTGTTACCCGGAAATGTAGAGCACTCATTTCCTTTTATCTTCTAACACTGGTTATTATTTCTAAAACTAGTTTTTAGTTTGACGGCTGAAAGGTGGTATCTTGGTCGTGTTTACTTTGCATTTTTTGACTCCAGGTTATAATGAATATTTTTAATAATTTATGGTCTTAATTGGTAATCATATCAAATGCTATGTTAGTGATATTAGCTACTACTTATGGAGTACTTTCATAACTGTCAAAAATACTGTGATAAGCATTTTATTGTATTATCTGTTTTAATCCTCTGAATAACTATCAACTGTAGATACTTTTCATTTTGTGGGTGAGGGAACAGATTGTGGGGGAAAAAAGTGACTTGTTCAATGCTGCATAGTTAGGAAACTTATTTCCTATGATCTGTTACACTAGTCGCTCTCAACTTTAGTTAGATGAGGAAGATTGAATATTTGTACTTATAGGGGATTGGATTAAATGTATATGGACTTTGGACCCCATATATGATGGCTATGATTTATCTAGTTTTTTTAAAAGCAAAATGATCAAGTTGGGTATTTGGCTAGGTTAGGAGAGAAGAAATAAAAATTTTAGTGAGTTTGGTTCTAATTAGAATGTTGAGAGATGGTTAGAGCAGGATGGGTCCTTAAATATTTCTCAAACTATGTTTCATTGCTCACTACTGTGGGAAGTTTTCCTATTTCCTGACAATACAAGTTTGGGTAATACGTTTTCCCAAGCAGAGAAACTTTAACTTTGTTTATCCTAGAATTTCCCAAATTTGTGCACTGTTTTCTGGTAGACCTATTCATATTCATGTCTTATGGAATATCTTGAAATACATCAACTTGAGATAAAAGTTGATGTAGTCTATTCTTTCATTTTATCAGGGGAGGAAATGGAAATCCATTGTGGCCAAACATGTTGCTTGAGATCACACTGCTAGTAAATGACACAGTTAGGATAAGCCAGTCATTCCTTTGTACCATGCTTCCTTTAATAATTAATACAATGTTAATACTTATTTTTCATATATTATGTTAAAAAGTTTAAAGCATAATTGAGTGTAGTTTCTTTTATATTTCCATCTAGTTCAGTTGTTAGCCTTATACTCTGAGAAATACATGTACAGTTTTTAAAATTCTGCCATTTATGTACATATGAATAACCTAACTCATTTAGCATGAATATATATCCATAACCACTTGCTTGTGTTTAATCATAGAAATGGAAAGAGTCTTTTTTCTGTAGTTAACATGTCACAAATGTTTGGTTTAGTTTCTGTAGAAAATGTTTCCTGACTGCAATGAGAGAAAGCGGAATACATTGTCCCCTCTGTCGTGGAAATGTGACTAGAAGAGAGAGAGCATGTCCTGAACGGGCCTTAGACCTTGAAAATATCATGAGGAAGTTTTCTGGTAGCTGCAGATGCTGTGCAAAACAGGTAGAGTAACTGTGACATAGCTCTTTGAAAATGAAGGTTCTACTCTACTTTGAAAATGAAATTCCTGTTTGAGTTTTCTTGGTAGGTGCTGGTTTGAAGAGAAAGAAGTTACTTAAATTAGGTAGAAAGGTGAAAAAAGCACCTGATTATAGATTTTACTAGATTATAAATGTATTGAGAACAGAGACTGAGAGATACAATCTGTGAATTTGTCATAATTTTTAGCATGGCATCTTTCTCAAAGTAATTGCTTATTGATTACCTACTAAGTAAACTAAATGAACAAACTGGCATTTAACTCATTTAAACCCCATTCTGGTACAAATTGTGATGGTAGCATCGTTATTGCAATTTTGTACATAGAAATGGGCCAAATAGAGGAAGTCTCTGGTTGCCCACTTTACTTGTGTATTTATGTGTGTAAGAAATTACAAAATATTTTGCAAAGACTAATTAATTTTTAAGGAACAGGTGAGAACATCAGGTGTTGGCAAATAACTGGCATTAATTCCCCAGTCTGGATTTTATTCTGTCACTTGGAGAGGGAGTGAAATAGGGGTGGTTAGGCTTTGAGTATATCCATGTGTCTATGGATTTATTGCAGCCACTTTTTCACACAGCTAATAAAGTCAGTGAGCAAAACCAGTTGCTATTTCATGCATTCACACAAGTCAGATCTGCTTTTCCATCTCTTTGAGGGAGGTGTTAACTGACAGGGCAATGAAGCGAAGCTGGAAAATACACTTGAGAGATTCTGGCTCTACTCCTCAGTGAGAAACTGAAAAATGTTCCAAGTGTTAACCTGGGAACCTAATTTTTTTTTAAAGCACTTTCTAACTCTGCCAAGTTGCAGTGAAGAATAAAGATATGCCCAATACTTTCAGGCAGTGTATTACTGCTTTTAATGTATTTTTTTTGTCTATTATTAGTAGTAGAGTTTCAAATGTAAATTTATTTGCTAACATTTTTTGCAGTAAGTTCACATCTGCATCTAACAAACTTATTACTTATTTTCAGCTTCTACTTAAGAATTAAATCATTTACTAAAAAAATCTTGTTTAAATGGAATACTAAGTTGGTAATGTTATATTTTGGTTTTTGGCTATTGATAATATCTCAAATTTATGACTTCATTTAAAATTAAAAGTCACATTACATTTTGATCAATAATTTACAGATTAAATTCTATCGCATGAGACATCATTACAAATCTTGTAAGAAGTATCAAGATGAATATGGTGTTTCCTCTATCATTCCAAACTTTCAGATCTCTCAAGATTCAGTAGGGAACAGGTAAGCAATATTTATTCTTAAAAAGAGAATTTTTATAGTTAAAATGGGATTGTTTGGGATAACTGTGTGATAAGGTGTTTTTTGTTTTGGGTGGTGTGTGTGTTTAAATTCCCAAGTAACAGAAATATATTTGCCTTCAAGCTTGTTTAACTTCTCTAAGATTGCATCGGGGAGAGTGACTTCATGTCTAAGATTGCATCGGGGAGAGTGACGGGGAGAGTGATGTCATGGTATACTTAAGCTTATGTTATTCAAAAATAATTCTTAAAAAAAAAATCTACATTTCTTTGAATAAAAAACAAACATGAGGGTTGAAGGCTGTTTTCTTTTGCAATTGAAATTACTTGAAAACTAAAAATCCCTTTCAACTAAAATCTTTTTTATTTGCTATTGAGCAATAGAGTTGTTTGAAATTTTAATTTTCATAGTAAAATGTCATATAAAAGTGAAACTTGGTACTATTAAATTCTTAGCCCTATTTTAGTTCCCCTCTTTTTTTAAAGTAGATTTTGTTTTTATTTATGTTTTATTGTCTCTGATGTGTGTATATTAAACATTTTTATGAAATGTATTTTACACAGAATAATGGCTGAAATGTACATGTGTGATTTTAATAGTATTAAGACAAATATCCAGTTACTCCTAACACAAATTAAAAAATAGAACATTCTTCAGGGTCTTAGAATCTTCTTGGGACCCCATGTCCTTTTGAACTGCATATTTCCCGACGTAACCACTCTCCTCTTTTTAGGTTATTTATTCCCTTGCTTTTCTTTATAATATTACCACCTATGCATATATCCTTGTGTAAGGAAAGGCAGTATTGGCAGTAGTCTAGAAAGGCTCCCAGGAGACAATGTGTTAAGCAGTCTCTCTCAAGATTTTATTTGAGTAGCATTTCATTTCATGTGTTGCTAATTTTCAGTGATTAACTACTCTTAAGCACTCATACTGTATGTAGCGTTTTCTACTCCTTATTTGAAACTGTTCTAGTGCTTAGTAATTTTCTGATTGCCTAGTCGACAATTTTTTTAATTTTTTTTTTAAGTTTACTTTATTTTGAGAGAGAGCAAGCGGAGGAGGGGCAGAGAAAGAGAGGGTGAGAGAGAATACCAAGCAGACTCCACACCTCCCCACTGTCAGTGCAGACAGAGCCTGACATGGGACTCAATCCCATGAACTGTGAGATCATGACCTGAGCCCAAATCAGGAGTCAGATGCTTAAATGACTAAGCCACCCAGACGGCACCCCCCCCACCCGTTTTTTAAGTAGGCTCTGTGCCCAATGTGGGCCTTGAACTCTTGACCCTGAGATCAAGAGTCATATGCTCAAAGCTCCACTGACTGAGCCAGCCAGGCGCCCTTGCAAGATTCTTTTTAGATTCTCATTTTACTTGACTTAGTGTCATTAGATGAGATGGGTCACTCCTGTTTTACAATTTTTAAAAAAAAATCCCAGGTTCCTTCATCCCTGTGCTTTCTTTGTTATTGTACCTCTGCTATATTGAAATTACTCAACAATTTGTTATTAACCTAATAGATTATTCGTAAGTGTGAGGTGGTTTGTCTTGTTTAACATTGTCTCTCCAGTGCTTAGCAAAGTTCCTAGTATGTATGATTTTTGCAGTCACTGCTTGTTAAAGAACCAAAGTTTCTTCTCAGGAGTCTTGCCTTCTTCTGTCTTACTTCTCAGATCCAGTTTGATTCCTGATAGCAGTGTTCCTCTTCTGTGCCTTTCTTCTAAAAGTAGTGTCATTTCCCTAGCTCAAGCCCTCATCATCTCTCACTTGAACTATTGCAGCAGTCTTTGTGGGTGGTCCTACTCGAATGTGTTTTACATTGCCAAATTGTTATTTCAGAAGTGCAATTCTGATCTCTTTCTCCCTGTCCTTAAACCTGCCTCCTTGTACCTTGTCAGTAACTTAGCCATGCATGACCTGATAGCATTGTTTCTCATCCTGGGTTCCAAGGGCCACCAAGGACTCTGTGAACTACCTAAACTACCAAATGTTTTGTGTATGTGCATTGTTCTGGAGAAAGGATGTTGAGATTCTTAAGAAGTTCCATGATCTAAAATCCAGCAACTGGTTTATAAGACAGAATTCTTTATTCTAAAGCCCTTTTTGATCTGGCACTTGCCTTGCCCCTTTTGGCCTTTCTCTTTCTTGGTTACCCATCATTGCATCATATACCTTAGCCATGTTGAATTATTCGTACCATATCCTTGTCATCCTTGAGAAGCAGTATAAGTTAGTGATTTAAAAAAAAATGAACCCTTGGAGAGACTGCCTGGGTCCCAGGCTCTGTCACTTAGTAATTGTATGATTTTGGCAGGAAACTATTCAGTTTTCTCATCTGTTTTAAAAAAGTGGATGGTAATGATACTATTAGTACCTCGTTGGGTTGGAAGCCAATAAATAGGTCAATAAAGGCAAAGCATATTGAATAGTAGTACCTTGTTCGGTAAATGTTAGTTTTTAAATATCACCCTCATTATTCCCTCATCTACATAGTTTTACCAGTAGTAGTCCCTTTTCCCACCACTCCAGCTCACACTTTGCCAGTCAATGGACTTTTTCTTCTCTTTGAAGATTTAGACCAAGTGTTAGATCTGTAGAATCTTTCTGACCTCTAGAATTTCTTCCTTTCTTTGTTCTCCAACTAGACCCTCTAACACTTTATTTATTTGTTTAGTCTGTCTTTTTAAAATCTAGAATGGGCTTCTTGGTATTATTCATTTTTATATCCTGTGCAAATTCTAATTGCAATGGAAAAATTGGGTTTGTGTATGGATTGTTAGTAAGGAAAGTGGTGATGGAAGGAAAAGAAGGTTTTTTTTTGTTTTGGGGGGTTTGTTGTTTGTTTTTAATGGCAGGGAATAGAAGATATGATGCCAGGATATAGTAAAGGTCTTGGGAGGAAAGAAACAGTATGTTCAAATTAGGTAGTTTGAGGAGAATTTAGTAAAGGGACTGTTTTCAAAGAGTAGGGTGTTGGGTGAGCAGCTAAATCACAAGGAGTGGTGAGTGATGCACTCTGGGTCAGGGGAGGGGAGGAAGTAAATACCAGAACTCGGAGACAGAAAGCTATAAAGCTATATGGAGAGGACAGTTAGTGAGGATGCAGCCAGCTGAGGCAGTTTTGCTGGGAAGGAGTCTGGGAAATAAGTGTCCTAGCTCTCCTGTTTTACCTTCCCAGTTGCCTGCTGGGCTGAACCCAAATGGGAAGCAGAGAGGGGAGCCTGTTGATTCAGGTTAGTCTCTCAGTACACAAAGCATGGTGCACAACGGAGAGAAGATCTGGAGGGGCAAAAGATACCCAGTATATAAGGATTTCAGTTAGCAGCCAAATATATTGTAATATCCTATACACTATATTTCTCAGCTTCCAAGTAGCTAGGACAAAGAAGAAAACATCCATTAAGTTATTGACATTATCAATGATATTGTAAACAAAGTAGTTTCTAATAAGAAACACAGCTACTTCTGATACTAAAAAAGTGATACTGAAATGATTTTGCCCATAGCATCCTCAAAAGAAGAAACTATGCAGTTAAATATCATCTTTCCTGTGGTAAATACAAAACACGTTACATAGGACTCTAATTTAAAGACCTTCATTGTAGCATATGATAATGCCTTATTGCAGTGTATTAAAACTTTCCTTCCAGGGGCTTTTCTCTGAATTTCTGATATTCTGGCTTAATCTAGGGGTGGTGGTCGAATGGACAGGATCTATATATTCATGCAGTTCTCCATGAAGATTATTTGCTAGCTGCTAAGTTTTTAATAAACATCTCAGTTTGGAGAATTTAAGGTCTTACTCTCTGTCAAGTAACTGGAGAGAGGATACATTTTATATTGCTGATAAAGAGCAGAGCCATGTAATTAATAGCTGAGGATTTGGTGGCATTTTATGAAAATTCATTGCCTTTTTTTTTTTTTTTTTAAGTTTATTTGAGAGAGAGAAAATGCACCTGTGGGAGAGAGCAGGGAGGGACACAGAAAGAGAGAGAGAATCCCAAGCAGGCTCTGAGCTCAGCACAGAGCTCAATGCAGGGCTCCATCTCACAAACCATGACATCATGACCTGAGCCAAAATCAAGAGTCGGATGCGTGGGGTGCCTGGGTGACTCACTTGGTTAAGCATCCTACTCTTGATTTTGGCTCAGGCCATGATCTCATGGTTTGTGAGTTTGAGCCCTACGTCTGGCTCTGTGCTGATAGCTTGGAGCCTGCTTGGAATTCTCTCCCTCTCTCTCTCTGCCCTTCCCCCACGTGTGTGTGTGTGTGTGTGTGTGTGTGTGTGTGCGCTCTCTCTCTCTCTCTCTCTCTCTCTCTCAAAATAAATAAGTAAACATTAAAAAAAAAAAAGTCAGACATTTAACCGACTGGGCCACCAGGCACCCTGAAAATTCATTACTTTATTAATAAAGACCTCTCCATGGCAAAGTCAAGGGACTCCCTAAGAGTAGAGCACATATGTTTTCTCAGGGTACAGTTCACAGTATTCCTTCATAAGTACAAATGGATGATTTAAACTCTGACTCCATGACTGTGGAAATTCTTTTTTTTTTTTTAATTTTAATATTTTTGTTTTTGCATTTATTCATTTTTCGAAAGACAGAGTGGGGGAGGGGCAGAGAGAGAGGGAGACATAGAATCCGATCCAAGCTCCAGGCTCTGAACTGACAGCACAGAGCCCGATGTGGGGCTGGAACTCATAGACCGTGAGATCATGACCTGAGCTGAAGTCAGATGCTTAACTGACTGAGCCACCCAGGTGCCCCTTGACTGTGGAAATTCTTAAAGTGGTGTTTGCATGTACCTATCTCAGTAGTAACAAAATTTCAAAATAAATCCATAGATCATTTTATTAGTTCAACATAGATTTATTATACTTTCTGAACTACTGGGCACACTCTACATGTTATAGAATGTACAGGGATGAGCAAAACAGACACAGTCCCCTTTTCTGTGTATGTAGTAGTATAACTTCCAGTTGAGTAATCCAAAATAAACTAGCCCATGAGTTTCAGTCAAATCATTCAGGGTAGAACTATGTACTATGGAGTAATAAATATTGGAGGATGTTTAACAAAATTATTGCATTAGTATGGGGTAGTTCATCATAATGAATATATAGCAGTGCTAGTTAAGTCCATTTGTAGCTCACAACAATAAAATTCTCGTTTTAATGTATAAGACTGCATGCTTTCTGTTTTCTTTAGCCTCTAGAAGTGAGGATGAGGAGGAGTGGGAAGGAAGATGAATGTAATCATTAAGATACCAGACACATTTTATCTTCCTTGGAAATTGTTTGGTCTGTTTGTAGGCTTTTCCTACTAATTTTGACTCCTTGTAAACATTAATAAGTAGGTATCAGTGGATTCATACAGTTTAGTCCAAATATAGCTCTTCACAAAGACTGAATTAAAGTTGAAGGCAATCTTACATTGTCATCTTTTCTCCAAGATGTTGAACATTTTTAGTGGCTAAATCTTTATTAAGGAATCTGGTACAAGTATTATATAAAATGGGTTTTCATTATTCATAAGCCTTCTTTATATAATATGGATGATAATCCTTTATTACATGCATTACAAATATTTATATATATATTTTTTTTACTCAGAACTAAATATTTTTTTGCCATTTTGTAAAACACATAAACATAGAACTTGAGGTTTTTCTTTATATTTTTAAAAGACTAGAAATGGGATACTGTAGTATTTTGAAAACTTTGCTTTAAGGACTATCACAGTTTAATTTAGCATTAAATGGCATAGTTATACATAATTTTAATTGTTTTTTTTCCTTTTTTAAAAAAGTTTTATTTAAGTAATCTCTACTCCCAATATGGGGCTCAAACTCACAACCCTGAGATCAATAATCGCACGCTCTTCTTACTGAACCAGTCAGGCACCCCCTTACCTTTTTTTAAAATTTGGAAAACAAACTTAATATGAGCTAGCTAGCTATCCTCTTAACTGATTTTTAAGTGTATAAAATAGTATTGTTATCTGTAGGCACAATGTTGTACCCCAAATCTCTAGAACCTGCCTTGCGTAACTTGTGTTTTATACATGTTGATTAGTAACTCCCTATTTCATCCTCTTGTAGCCTCTGGCAACCACCATTCTATTCTTTGCTTTTATGAGTTTGGCTAGTCTACTTAACTTCATGTAACTGAAATCATGCAACTGAAATTGTACTGTGACTGGCCTTATTTAACTTAGCATAACATGAGGTTCATTCATGTTGTCATCTGCAGGATTCATTCATTTGCAGGATTTCCTTTTAAGGGTGAATAATCCATTGTATGTATATACCACATTTTCTTTATCCATTCACATCTTTGTTTCTTTATGCATTCACAAGATTGTTTCTGCCTTTTGGCTATTATGAATAGCACTACAGTGAACATGGGAATGCTAATATTTCTTTACTGTCCTGATTTCAGTTGTTTTGGATAAAGACCCACAGGTGAGATTGCTGAATCATATGGTAGTTTTGCTTGTTTTTTTTGTGGGGGAACCTCCGTACTGTTTTCTATAGTGGCTGCACCATTTTTGCATTCCCACCTACAATATACAAGGGTTCCAGTTTCTCCACACTCTAACACTTGTCTTTTGTTCTTTTGATAATAGCTATCATAACAGGTATGAAGTGATAGCTCATTGTGGTTTTGATTTGCATTTCCCTGATGATTAGTGACCTTGAGCATTATACCTGTTGGCCATTTCTAGATTATCTTTGGAGAATTATTTATTCAAGTTTTTGGCCCATTTTGTAATTGGGTTGGTAGTGTCTGCTGTTGAGTTGTAGGAGTTTCTTATATATTTTGTAAATTCACTGTTTATCAGGTACATGGTTTACAAATATTTTCTTCCATTCTGTAGGTCATGTTTTCACTTCTTGTTTCCTTTGCTGTGCAGAAGCTTTTTAATTTGAGACAGTCCTGCTTGTCTGTTTTTGCTTTTGTTTCCTGATTGCAAATGCGTTTGTTCAGTTTTTGGCTAGTCTTGTTATGGTGTCTTTTGACATACTAAAATATATACTATATTTCTGTATGTTTATATAGAAATATAATTATTTTCTTTATGATTTTTGTGTTTTGTGTCATGCTTGAGAAATCTTTTCCTACATCAGGTTATAAGATATTTTTTTCTTTAACATTTTAAAGTTTTGCTTTTCACATTTATTTTGGATGTATAATGTGACAGGAAAATTTTTCCCCACGTGATTAGTCATTTGTCCCAGTACCATTCATTGGGTCCATTTTTTCTCACTGATTTACAATGCCATTTCAGTCCTACACATCTCTGTATTCTGTTCTATTGGTCTATTTGTTTATTGTCTAGTATCAGGCTATCTTAATTACTATGACTTTAACAGTGAGTCTTAATGTCAGATAAGGAAAGTTTCCCACCTTGTTTTACTTACAAAACACTCTCTGCTGTTACTGATCCTTTGCTATTCCATATGAATTTTAGGATCAGACTTTTGAGTCTCTTGAAAATCTCTGTAGAGATTTTGATCAGAGGCGATATAGAGGTTGAATTTATTGAAAATACATTAATTTGGAGAGAATTGACATCATATGGTACTGATTTTTCCCACCTCTCTCTCCCATTTTTAAAAAAATATGCTGGAAGAGGGGTGCCTGAGTGGCTCAGTTGGTTGCGTGTCCGACTTTGGCTCAGGTCATGATCTCACAGTTCTTGGGTTCAAGCCCTGGGTTGGGCTTTGAGCCCACAGCTCTAAGCCTGGAGCCTGCTGCACATTGTGTCTCTCTTTCTGCACCTCCCCGCATTGTGTATGCGCTCTCTCAAAAATAAACAAACATTTAAAAAATATGCTAAAAGAAATCCGTTTAGAGCATGTGTAAATGTTTTATTGTATCTTTTCCGAAAAGTGTATAATTTTTGTTAATATACAAATGGATTTTTTTCCTGTTTCATAATCTAAGTGGTTATTCCTAGTGATTAAGATTAGTACAGATTTATACATTAAGGTTGTATTTTGCAACTGTTGATTTATTAGTTCTAAGAGTTCCAAATAATGGTAGAATTTTTTTAGATTTATTAAATGGAAAATTATGTTGTTTTTTATACAGTTTTGTCTCTTAGTGCTTCATGTCATAATTTATTGCATTAACTAAGATCTCTATCTGATATTAAATAGGAGGCACCTTTTTCTTGTTCTTCATTTTAAGTGGGAATGCATCTAGAATTTTCTATTATGTTTACAATGTTTTTTTTTTAACCTAACATAGTTATTCTTTATCTGTGTCATGATGCTATCACTCTCAACTTAAGATTTCCTCCTTAAATAGTTCTATTCAAATCAAAATCTTTAATGGAATTAAAAAAAAAATATATATATATATACACATACATACACATCTGGCTCCATTCCCAGATATTGTGATATCTAGAGTCTAGGCATTTGTATTTATTTTTTAATGTTTATTTATTTTGAGAGAGAGAGAGTGCAAGCAGGGGAAAGGACAGAGAGAGTATGAGGGGAAAGAGGGAGAGAGAGAGGAATCCCAAGTAGGCTCCAGGCTGCCAGGGCCGAGGCCTGCGTGGGGTTCCAACCCACGAACCGTGAAATCATGAACTGAGCTGAAATCAGGAGTTGGATGCTTAACTGATTGAGCCACCCAGGTTCCCCTAGGCATTTGTGTACTTTTAAAAGCTTTGTGAATGATCAGAGGGGTTTTTTTTGTTTTTGTTTACATTATGGAGATTGAATTTTATTGGATATTTTTCTGCATCAAATGAAATTATCTTTTTTAATTTTAATTGTTAATATGCTGTCAGTGATAGATTTTCTGTTATTGAACCCATTGATGTATTTCTGGAGTAAATGAGTAGGCTACCAGTAATAGACATGATACAAATGACTAGAAAGGGCTGGAATGATGATAATGAGAGTTGTAATGGAAAACAGAACTATATGGGCAATGGAAGAGAGAGAAAGCATTTTAAAAGAGCGTTAAATTTGATATTAAAATGTTTTAAATCACTTTTGTGATTTCATATCTCATCAGTGAAAAAAATCAGGCATGCATTCCTACTGTGTGTGTTTATTTAAAAACTATGCATGTATTTTTACAGCACTGATACTTTATGTTATAAAGCATGCAAAATTTAAGTGAGATAAAGACGAAATCGTTACTTTAAAATAAGTTTTGCTTTATTTAATGGTATAAAATATTTTATTCTTAAAGTTTTATTAATACTTTCACTAAAACCAGTGTTGTTGACTGTACTTCCTAAAATTTTTTTTAATCTTAAACACTGTGACATAATCAGAGATTTGGAACTATGTTCACTTTACGTTGATACTTGATTTTGATGACTGTCATAGCTGAAAAATATACCTACCATACAAAAAAGATACAGATCTGAATGGAAGGAGTATGTCATAGGTTGAGATTACTAAAATTTTCAATTTCACTCACTAAATGTCAAAAGAGCTTTTGTTGAAATTTTCATCTTCCTTAATGATGTTATAGTTGTTATTACAAAGCAATCAGAAGTTGTAACAATGTTTTTATTTTTTTAAGTTTGTTTATTTATTTCGAAAGAAATAGAGACAACACGAGTAGGGGAGGGGAAGAGAGAGGAGAGAAAGAGGATCCCAAGCAGGCTCTGTGCTGCCAGCACAGAACCCAAGACAGGGCTTGAACTCACAAAACTGTGAGATCGTGACCTGAGCTGAAACCAAGAGTTGGACACTTAACTGACTGAGCCACCCAGGCGCCCCTGTTAAAATGTTTTTAAAGGGCACCTTCAAAACCCAGTGATTGTGTTGATTTGGAAGATATTTTTAATGTTCTTATTTTATTTTTTAATTTTATGTGAGAGAGAGCCCAAGTTGGGGAGGGGCAGAGAGAGGAGGGAGACAGAGGATCCGAAGTGGGCTCTGTGCTGACAGGCTGACAGCGTGCCCCATGTGGAGTTTGAACTCATGAACCGTGAAATCATGATCTGAGCTGAAGTCAGATGCACACCTGACTGAGCCACGCAGGAGCCCTTTTATTTGGAAGATTTTGTTTACTTTTTACTTTTTAAATTTTTAAAAAAGTAAACTCAGTGCCCACTGTGGGGCTTGAACTCATAACCCTGAGATCAAGATGCATGCTGTACTGACTGAGCCAGCTAGGTGCCCTTATTTGGAAGATTTTTAAAGCAATTAGAAAAATCTGTTACAAAGCTCAAAAACATTGATATGAGATTTTTTAAAGTAAGTGATACATACTGTTTTTGGTGACAAAATCGTAACATCTCTTTAATAAATGCAGTCTCTGACTGAGTTATTTTAAAAAGGTGTTTAGTCTCCACATTGTTAAAATACCACCTTTACCTGAAGAGACAGATGAGATCTGCTGGAAAGGTGCAGAAAATAGTGGTTTAATAGTCTCTTTGGGTGTAGAAACTGGGAAGCTTGCCTCCTCGCTCAGCATAAGATCTGTGTGGAGACCTAACATGGTTTATCTTCATAGAAGGAGCTGTCATTGGAAGGGTGTCTACAGTATATATACAACTTTCTTGTATATAGCTTTATTATGAAAAACAAATTTTAAAAAATCAAAAAGAAAATTACATCTGTTATTGAGATGGTATAGTAGTACTGCTTGTTTTTTGTTTTTGTTTTTGTAAAAATATGAATAACCAGTTTTCTAAGTTTAACAACTCTTTTAATTCTGGTGTTGAGATATAAGAGAAAATCTCTGTAGGGTACAGCTTTCTTGCCCACTTCTTGTTTCATTTCTGTTTTAATGTTTCTGCTATTGAAAGGCCTTGTTTCTATAAAATTGACCACACTGATGAAGTTCTGTAATGCCTAAGTGACAGTTCCCATTTAGAATATACCCACTCTTTCCTCTGGATTTCTCTAATGCTGCATATGACATTTGGCTCTGGCACAGGGTCCAAGTGAGGATGTCAAATGGTTCTGTATATTAAATGTTGGAAAGCCTAGTTCCTTTTTGGAAAATATGAACATAATGATTTTCTTAAATATTTTCAAAAATATTTTCTTACGCCTACTCCACGTTGGAGGCCATAGCTTTAAACCATATCCTAGTTACAAGTCAAAAAGTTCACAAATTCTTGCCTCAGCCCCAGCATTCAGTAACTTAGTAGATTAGGTAGAAGAGTCTCTTACTGTGAAAGTCTGAAGGACCTGGGGAAATACTATCATGCTATGGATTTAAGATAATCCTGAAAAATTCTATATTATTTATTTGCAATTGCATAAATTAATTTTAAAGGACATAAGGACTTAATAAATAGTCGTCTTACTCAAACTTATTTAAAAAGTAAATGATGCCATAATTGTTTCATAGTTCAGAACTATTTGAAGTTCAGGCTTTAAAACAAATTCAGACTAGTCATTTTCATTAGCAATTCAAGTTAATGAATCTGTAATGTGCTTTATTACTTGAAGTATTAACTATTCCCCCTCTATGTTTCTTAAGTAATAGGAGTGAAACATCTACGTCTGATAACACAGAAACTTATCAAGAGAATACAAGGTAAGCTTTTGAAAATTCTGCTACTTTAGTAAATTACATCTATCACTTTATAAAAATAGATTTTTTAAATTAAACTTTCTTAGTGAATTCATCAGACAATGCTAGAAGTTGGGAATTTAGAAATAAATGCTGCAGATGCTTTTACAGATCACATTAAATTAGAATAGCTCTCCTTTTTAGCTCTCCTTTTTCACTGTGGTCAGGTTTCTTCCATGCATAATTTAGGTAGAGTTGTCAATATTGAACTGTCTCTTGTTGAAATTCTGAGGTATTAAACATCATTGATGTGTGATCCTCAAAATGTTTTGACATGTTGATCATTCTGATGATTGATGCTTTTGTTTTTCACTTTTCTTATGAATTTTGTATGTTTGATTGCTAGAGACTGGGATAAGCTAAAGATATGATCTTGATGGGAGTCTTTTAAAAGTTTTGAGTTCTTAGATAACGGGGGTGTCCAAACTGGGACACCACAGGATATGTACAACTTTCAGGGGAGTTATAGTGACATCTGTTGGCCTTACACAAATGATTAGATTTAAGTTGTTTGGACCCAACTGCTTCATAAGTGGGACAGCTAGATTTGTTTTGTTTTAGGCCTTGAGGCACCATGAAAAAAATGTACTGAGACATTTTAAGGGTACGTAAACTGAGATTGTTTGGGAACATCTGTTGTAGATGATTTATTGAAGATAGTTTTTTCAAAATTTTAAGTAGTCTAATAAGTATAACTTTTTAAAAAAGAAACTTACAGTAATTGGTCACAATAGGAAAGCATAATTTTTATGTTACAATTTCAAATTAAGTACAATTCATTTAAAATTGTTTTATAGCTCTTCTGGGCATCCTACCTTTAAGTGTCCCTTGTGTCAAGAATCAAATTTTACCAGGCAGCGTTTACTGGATCACTGTAACAGTAATCACTTATTTCAGATAGTTCCTGTGGTAAGTACATATGTTTAAGATGTTCTTCTGCATTTTTAAATACACTGTTTCATTTATTTCATTCATGTGTACAAGGGAAAGGAGTTGATTTAAATTTGGATGGGGCATTATCATTAAGGTAGGTTTAGGTCAACAAAAAATTGATGACTGTGAAGCAAAACGAGATATTTAAAATTCCAGTAACTCACTTATAAAAAGGGAGATGCTTATTGTAAGGGTAATGTAGGAGAATAGCCCAGAGGAGAGTGAAATAATGAAAGGTGAGCTGGGGATTCATTTGAGGAGTGGTAGAACCAAACTTTATTGGGGCTTCTCGGTTTCTAAGTCTAGAGAATGCAAACAACTGGGTCTGATCTGGTGGATCTGCTGCAGGTGAAAACGCTTATAAATAAGTATAAAGTCAGTAGGTATTTTTAATTGTATCCTTGCAGGATCTAGTGTATGAATGCATAAAGTAAGGAAGGAAAAGAATTGTACTTTCTTTTTGATGCATACATATCTTTTTGATGCCATTTTGAGGCTGTGTAAGAAAGGGGTGAGACCTTTTTGATGAATGAGGGAGACAGAGTGGAGTGCGGGATTCCAAGATTGTGGTAATGGTCCTACAAGTCCTCTTTTGGAACATGAGTTACATAGGTAAGTGATTTCACCTGTGGATGGAACAGGAGAAACTGAACTGAACTGGAAGAGATACTTCCTTTTCAGCTGTACATTTTGATACATAAATATTTTCTTCAAAAATAAGAGTAGAAGGAAAATTTTATAAATTAAGGATTATAGATATTTCTAAGCAGTTTTAGTGGATGTACTAGAAAAAAGTGAGAAAGAATACACCTCAGTAACTGTTGAGGCCGCCCTTAAACTCTCACATAGCACTAAGGGAGATACCACCTACTTTGCTCATTAGGAGAGGGTCAGTTACTGTTAAATAAACATACAATTGCCAAAGATATCTCCAGGAGAAATCTCACATTTAAGAGATTTCATTTGTTTTATATCACACTAGCAGATTTTTGTTTCTGCATTGTATTTAACACAGCACAGACTTTGGCTAGAGTCCAATTACCAAAAGTTTCTTCTTATTTCATTTCAGTATATCATACATTCACTTTTTAGTATGTCCTCATTAAAACCTTCAGGATACAATTTAAAGTTTACTTCACTTTCATTTTACTTATAAAAAAGTCATAATAATTATAGTTCTTTGTGGCTCAAATGAGATTACGTACTTGTTAAAGATAGCAACTATGATTGGTATTATTAATTAGCAATTATGATTGGGTGTGTTGCTTCTATTCAAACAGTTGTATAATCAGAGTTTAATAAAATGTATAAGATCTTTTTATTGTGTTGAATTATATTACTATAATTTATCTGAGGTAATTTGGTCCAGAAGTGATCTTTTCCTAAAATTTGGATCTTAGAAATGGTTTTCATGTAAATGTTTCGGTAACATAAGCCTGTGTTATTTTAATACTTTCAATAATTTGTATGTTTGGTTATTTTCATTATTTTTTATTTAAAACATTCTGTTTCTTATAGACGTGTCCTATTTGTGTGTCTCTTCCTTGGGGAGATCCTAGCCAGATTACTAGAAATTTCGTTAGTCATCTAAATCAGAGACATCAGTTTGATTATGGAGAATTTGTGGTAAGTGAAATTCTTTAAGCTTAAGAAAATACTGCTTAAATATTCAAGTTAAATTAACTTTTTCAATCTAGACTTGAGTTTTGAGACTAGCTGTTGTATCATACTGGATGGTTATAGAGCAGGTTCTGTTGTTTTTGTAATCTAGGTGAACTTTGGTTTGTGGGAGTGATAAAAGGTGAATTTACTATTCACATCCTATACTAGAGAGATAATTAATATAAGAAGAGCAGACTCCCAGATTGTCCAGATGATGACTTACATGAAAACTGTCTAGATTTAAGGGATAACTGTACCTGCTTAGAGAAGTAAAAATGGTTCAACAGATGGAGAGTGTATTTCTCAACTTATACTAAGTTGCTTATTATAATAGATTTCTTGTATCCACGTGAGGTACAGTCTTTTTTAAAAGTGAGGGAGCTTAATTATTAAGTGGAGCCAGGTTGAGTAGATTCTGGTCTTAGTTGATGGCTTTTAACAGGGTGCACAAGGGAAGTTACATAATGTAAAAATGCATCCCTAAAGCAAAACATGTGGTTACTTTCTACCTTCTAAATGTGTCATAATTTTTTAAAAAAATTAGATGATTTGTTGTATTGTGAAATTACATTTTATTCAACTTCAGTGAATTAAAACCTTATCTAATTCAATATTGATCCTGACAAAGAATGGCTGATACTTGTTTTCCAGTTTAGGGAATAAGCACAGGTATGTGCAGTTCTGACAATGGAATGAACAGAATTTACACTTTGCTCTCCAATGTTGCAGTTATATCATTCTTGATAAATGTTTCTTTATTTTGTGGAATTTGAGTATTTAGTCATATTGTTTTAAAATAACTCTATGTAAAATTCAGATGTACTTATAATTTTAGCATTTTTATGAAATAATTATAGATTCTTAAATTCTCATTTTAAATAAATGTTTACTGTGGAGAACTATGATTTGAAAAAACAAAAATCTATCTTGTGAACCACTTTTGATCTAATTGTCAGATTGGGTTTTTTTTTTTTGCCACAGAAGAGTATGTAATTTTAATTATTAGGACTGTCAAGTGGAAGCCTATTAAAGCAAACCGATAGGACATAATTGATAGTAAGCAGAATTGTTTAAGTGAAAGTAGCGATATAACTAAGATTGAGCAATAGTTTTTAGCTTTGTGTTATTATTAAGAAGCTGCTATTCGGGGTGCCTGGGTGGCTCAGTCGGTTAAACATCTGACTTCAGCTCAGGTCATGATCTCACGGTTTGTGGGTTCATGCCTCGTGTCAGGCTCTGTGCTGACAGTGCAGAGCCTGCTTGGGATTCTCTCTGGCTCTCACTCTCTATCTCTCTCTCTGCCCCTCCTGGACTCACACTTTGTCTCTCTCTCAAAATAAATAAACTTAAAACAAACAAACAAAAAAAACTGCCATTTAGTGCTCTTAATTCAGTAAATGCTCATTTTCTTTAAAATGAATTTATTTTTAGACATTTGGCATTCTTTTCTAGAGATAACAGAATTTATCACTTATGATTGTGGGTTACCTTTAACTGTACTTTTAATTAATGGCCTTATCATAAGGTCATTATAACTTTGAAATTTCATTCTCTGCTGATCCTATGTATTTATCAATTTTTTTTTTTAATTTTTTTTTTTCAACGTGTATTTATTTTTGGGACAGAGAGAGACAGAGCATGAACGAGAGAGGGGCAGAGAGAGAGGGAGACACAGAATCGGAAACAGTCTCCAGGCTCCGAGCCATCAGCCCAGAGCCTGACTTGCGGGGCTCGAACTCACGGACCGTGAGATCGTGACCTGGCTGAAGTCGGACGCTTAACCGACTGCGCCACCCAGGCGCCCCTATCAATTATTCTTAAATAATTACAACTGAAATTAATTACTTATTAAAGTTCAGGTATTTAAATCTTATATTTTAAAGGAGAGTATATATTATAGTATAAACATAAACCATTTCAAGTATGTGTAATGTATTGGGCAAAGTATTGAGTACTAAGTATGTTTTTCCTTTTGACATGTTAATGTCATTGTTTTTAGAATCTTCAGCTAGATGAGGAAACCCAATATCAAACTGCTGTTGAGGAATCTTTTCAAGTAAACATCTGAAGGCTGTAGACATCTCTGCATCTTTGTGCCTGCAAGTGCCATCTTTAAGGGGAAAACTACATGAAGTCACCGTTTCAATAACTTATTGTGTGTATTAATAAAAGTAATTCAGTCTTTTGATTTAGTTTTTCAATTAAAAAATAAAGGTGAACCATCTAAAAGTGAAAGTTAGGACATATTCTTTAAAAATATTGAAAGGATTATATTTCATTAATGGAAAAAAGGGATTCCCTGTTGTACTTAACTTTTTTATATTATACATTCTTGACTTTTTCCTTATGTTGCTTTTGGAATTTGGTGCAGTTCTCCCATTGATGTTCTTGTACACAGGTAACACACAGTAGCACATCCTGAAAGATGTGATTGATATAAACCTACCAAATCTGAGCCAGTTATCAGAGTTGCAGAATGGAGACTTGAAGTGCTAAATGAAACAATCCAAAGGAAACTTTTTTAATACAGATTCTAGCTGAAGAATTCAACTATAAGAAAATTGTATTTATATAATGTTTAGTATTTTTGAAGACTAGTGAGATTTCTTTAATAATTATAACTCTTTAAAAAGTGAAAGTTCATTGTAAAGATATTTCCTTTTTGCTCTAGAAGGAAATATTAAGAGAAAAATTTCTTTGGTGGGCAGTTGGTAATTTTAAATCCGGTTTGTTTGGCTGACTAATTTGTAAACCTAAAGTATATTAAGCTGAAGTACAGCTCTTTGGCCTCAGAGTTTTCAATTGCCAGTATTTCTCTTTAGCTAAGATGAAACTTTCGTTAGAAACTTTCAGTTGGTGATATCATATTCTACGTCTCTGAGGTTTGGCTTTATCTCAGTTTAGAAATTCATTCAAAGCTAAAGATGTATATGTATATATGCATACGCTTTTGTATGTATATATACACACATATGCATGCAGTTTGTCAGGTTATCTACAGAATTTCTATTAAGGTTTTTTAAATATACAAGCAATATGGGATTGACGTATTTATCTGATTTGATTAAAATTTTGTATATCACCCAACTTTTAAAAGGTAACAGTCAAATGCTAAGTGGTCTAGTTGGCTACTATTACACCTTAAAATTGAATTTACACACGTACATAATTACCTTGTTTATATGGTGCTCATTTGTTATTCTCAAAGATAATGCATGACTATGAAGTAATGAGATGGATGCTACCAGCTATTCTGTTTCACTACTTTTTAGTCAAAACTGGGTTTGTTCTTCATATTTATTAATGAGAATCATAAAATAACTTGTACTAGAAGGCCTAAACCACAGAATGAAAGATAAAGAGTGTTACTAGTTGACATTCCATACTAACATGCATTGTTTATGCTCTCTTTAAAATAACTAAAAGAACATAAAAGAAAATCTCAGAAGTAGTTTGCTGCTAATATATACATATATTGTATGAAAGGGTATATTTTGGTTTTGTTAAAACCCTTGTTGACTTTTCTACAGTGAACATTTTTTTTAAACTTGATTTAATAAAAATGTTAATTTTGGAAGTGGAGTTTTGTAAAAACCTTTTTCAGTCAAACAGTAATGACTATGGGTAGTAATAACAATCACCAAAAAAAGCCATACATCTTAATAACATATGCCTTTGTTCTGTCATTCGAAAGAGTGATGTTTACTATGTGCTTGAACATTTTCTCTGCAGTTACAAGAGTGTAATTGGAAGACTAGCTGTTTAATGAACTCTTTTAAAAAGATTTTTGACCATAGGTTTTTCCAGTTTAAAGCAATAACTTTAGTACTTTCTTTCAAAGTTAATACTTCCAGTATATCAAGTTAAACCATTCTGAGATTTGAGAACTTTAAAGGAAAATTGTAATAGAGATCACCTTGATGAAATTGTGTTTTGAAGTTTGTGGATTAGTTAAAATATCAGTAATAGTCTTGTGTGTCTTTCCTATAAGCATTTTCAGAAGGAAAATATTGACTGCTATTATCTGGGAACTCCTCAGTATGGAAATGTTTGTTTAAAATCTCACCTTTTGTCAGTGGATTAGAAATAGGGACAGGCTTTACAGATTTACAGCTTAAATTCAAGGAGGGAAACTCTATTGATACTCTGATACCTTAAATTTCACAATACCACTTATATTTCCCTCAGCAAATTACAGTTTATGTTGTTAAACAGAGTCTTATTTGAGATGTATTACTTTATTTTTCAATTAAAAGTGGTTTTCTCCTACTTGTGTGTCTAATTAAAATTTTGTCTAGAGGCAAACATGATAACATTTAATTCTCATAACTCACCCTAGAAGACATGTAGGAGATAACCCACCATTTTGCACTTAAAAAAGTGGCTAGGAGAGGGTATGCTGATGCAGTATGTTGGATTTAACTTGATAACCCCATTTTACTTCAAATGGTAAGTCAATTTAGAAGGCTATTCTGTCAAGTGTTTATGCAGCAAGATTTCCAAGCCCTGTTAGCAACCAGGCAGAAAGCTAGTTAACTGGTTAGTAAACACTTTTATATGGAGAAATTACCCTTAAGTAAGATATCAGGGCTGTAAGAACATATTGCCAAGTACAATGTCAGGTATCTTTTGGGCTGCTTAACAAGTATCAGTTATCTTCATTGAATCATAACTTTTATAGAAATCCAATAGGGCTGCTACTCAAAGAATAAACCCTTTGAGGAGGTGATGACATTTTAGCCTTTGTAGAAGGTGTGACCCAGAAAACATGTAAATACATGTAGTATAAAACTCATAATAGAAATATGAATAAAGTACTCATTCCATGATACCACTTAGTGTCAATATAATTTTCTATTATGCAATACAATTTTGAAAAAAGGTGTGGAATGGAGAGGAGTTAAGCAATTAGAATACAGGAGCCTCAAGAAAATGGGTATTACTACCTGATTCCCTCCTAATCCAACATCAGTTGTCCAATCCTGGGGCTGAGAGAAGGGACAGTCACCGCACTCACATCCCTGAAATTAAAAAAAAAAAAAATTGTATTGCATTATGTACGTTAACTTACAAACTTGCATTAAACTATACTGTACGGTTTTCTGTATTAATAGGAACCCTTGAGAGTATAGGTGAGGGATCTACCATTACAGAATTCAAGATGATCAGAGAAAGGGAGTGAATGTGGAGGAGACCTAATCAGATGAGTTACAGTCACTCTGTGCAAGGGAAGAAGAAACACCTGAAACGTGAATGAAGACATTTCCTGTCAAATGCAAAACAACGCATGATAAAGTGCACAAAGTGAACAATTGCCTGTTGTAATTGGAGCTTAGATCAAGAGAAAACATTGCTAGAATCCTAGAAATCCCCTAATTTCTGCTTGCAGTCACAACTGGCCCCCGCCACTAACTTCTAATACCACAGATTCTGCCTGCTTTTATGCTTTATAGGAAAGGACGCACACAGTAAAAATCTGGCTACTTTTGCTCAACATTGTTTTGAGATTTTTATATGTAGGTTTTAATTTAGTCAAAAGCAGCCTACAGTAACTTGTCTTTTGTCCAGAACAAAAAAGCTAAAAAGTAGCTTCTCAAGCTACTTTTTAATATGTGTGAGTGTTAGATGCATTGCAAGTGGTTCTTTGATGGATGCTGGCACTTGTAGGTGCCAGATCTGGGTAAAAGCTGAAAACTTGCTGGCCTTCCCCTCATGAAGCTGCGGAAAGACAGGTGGACAGTGTAACCAATGACCTTCCACAGCTTTTGCCTGACCTTTCTCATAAGCTATGTGTGGGATGTTCTTTTTCCAGGGCATTTTGTAGGCAGTGGATTCTAATACGTGTAGGGACTATTTTCCCTGGGAATTGAGTCTAATGCTACCAACAGAGTTACTGTGAATACACAAGAAGAGATACTGAGGGGGCGCCTGGGTGGCGCAGTCGGTTAAGCGTCCAACTTCAGCCAGGTCACGATCTCCCGGTCCGTGAGTTCGAGCCCCGCTTCGGGCTCTGGGCTGATGGCTCAGAGCCTGGAGCTGTTTCCGATTCTGTGTCTCCCTCTCTCTGACCCTCCGCGGTTCATGCTTTGTCTCTCTCTGTCCCAAAAATAAATAAACGTTGAAAAAAAAAATTATAAAAAAAAAAGAAGAGATACTGAAAGTGTTTAAAACCAAGACTAGTTTCTCAGGTTAGCCTGGTTTTGATGATTTTGCAGGCTGATCCATGGTTTTGGACAAATTACTTAGCCTCTCACATTTGTGGGTCTGAGGATTGAGTGAGTTTATACACAAAATTCTTGGAACACAGCCTGTTATCTTACTGTGTATTCAGTACACTTCTACCAATTATGTTTATATCTGTCAGGTTCTCTCAAATCCTACTAGGAAAGTCTGGGATAATGTTTCTTTCCTTTTAGCATACAGGTTCTAAAAGGTTATTATTAGTCTTTGTTATCTGCAACTTTTGCAGGAACATCTGAGACCTTGTGTTTGTCTCCGAGAAGTACAAATACTCCAGGTAATGAGGACTTCTAAGTAAAAATATCTTTGGGGTGCCTGGTTGGCTCAGTTGGTTGGGCATCTGACTCTTGATCTCAGCTCAGGTCAGATCTCAGGGTCGTGAGTTCTGGTTCTGTGTTGGGCTTCACGCTGGACAGAAGCCTACTTTAAAAGGGGGGGGGGGAGCACGTGGGTGGCTCAGTCGGTGAAGCGTCCCACTCTGTTTTGGCTCAGGTCATGATCTGGTTTCGTGTGTTTGAGCCCCACATCAGGCTCTTAGCTGACAGTTCAGAGCCTGCTTGGGATTCTCTCTTTCCCTCTCTCTCCACCCCTCCCCCACTCATGCTGTCTCTGTCTCTCAAATAAAACTTAAAAATATATATTTTTTAAAGTATAATCCTTATAAAGAATAATCAGCTCATAATCCTACTGAGCAATCAGATATATGTCCAGGATTTATTTATTGATGAGAAACTTAACCCCCTACACTCCTCCCCGGTTTTATTGAAATATAGTTGATGTACAGCACTGTGTAAGTTTAAGGTATACAGCAAAATGACCTAGATTGTGAAATGATTACCACAGTAAGTTTAGTTAACCTCCGTCATCTCCTGTAGATACAAAAAACAGGGTTTTTTCCCCCTCTTGTGATGAGAATGCTTGTGATTTACTCTCCCCACTTTCACACTTGATCTTAGCCAAAAGGCGGAGAAGCGATTACTCTCCCCACTTTCAAAGATACCATACTACAGTGTTAACTATAGTCTTCATGTGCATTATCGCCCACTTTATTTTTAACATGCCTGGTTCTTAGCCAGCAATTAACTTGAAGAAACCACTGTCTAGGAGAAAATTTACTTTGAAACATTAACAAATCACTTGAATAACTTATATAAGTTTGGGTTATTCAGTAGTATTGAGACTATTACTTCATCTAACTTTGTTTTTCTGTTTCTAGATACAATTGATATAATACACTTTTGAAGCATTTTTTTTTTTATGTTTATAAAGTGATTTTAGGTTCATTAGACCAACAATTCTCAACCTTTTTGGTCACAGGACCCCATTACACTCAAATTATTGGTGTAAAAAAAATTCTGCCATAATTATGATCCTAAATATAAGAAAACAGTTTTCTTATATTTAGAACAAAATATTCATAGAAAATGTTTTTGTAGAACTGACACACTTCCTACCTGTTATCCATTCCTCCACCTAAGCAAGAGGTTTCCTAACACAAATTTATGTATTTATTAATTTGTTCCTTTAAAAAAAGAAAAAGCTTCCAACAAACATCCTACTAAGGTAACATCCTTAAGCAACTTGGTATGCAGTTTCTTTTAAAAACTTTGTACTTAAAGTCTTGATTATCAATCCACACATGCTTCCACTCTCTACCTGTTTGTTGTGGGGGACTTCATTTCTGTGTCCTAGCTGGAGCTTTTTGAAATTTAGATACCTCAAGAAGGTGCTTTAGGGATTCTGCAGAAAAACAAGTATTGTATACCAGAGTAGGGAGATACAAGTTCCCAAGAACTTCCTTTCTTCCTCCCTCCGTCCCTTCTTTCCTTCCTTCCTTCCTTCCTTCCTTCCTTCCTTCCTTCCTTCCTTCCTTCTTCCTTCCTCCCTCCCTCCCAGCCTCCCTTTTGGAACTTAAGCTATGTCTTTAGTTAGCAACCTGCAGAATTCCAGCAGTTTATGGGGAAGACTAAGCTGAACAGAGATGATTATTTAGCAAAAAGAAAATAGGAATTAAGTCTGTGAAGGTAGTGCTGCAGAGCTGAGTGGAAGAGCACTTTTCTGGGCTACTGAGATTTTCCAGAATGTTTTCAGGCTATGGCATATCACATCCAAGCAATCTCCACAAGACAACTTCATGATTCTATATTTTAGTCTGATCAAAGGTAACGGGATCACCACCTGTGATTATGTGTTTTTGAGATATAATTGACATAACATTAGTTTCAGGTGTAGTAATGAAATATTTGTATATATTGTGAAATGATCACCACACTAAGTCTAGTTAACATCCATCACCACACACAGTTGCCAGTTTTTTTCTTATGATGAGAACTTTTAAGATGAATTCTTTTAACAAAGTTCAAACATACAATACAATATTATTAACTATAGTCACCATACTGTACATTACATCCCCATGAATTACCCATTTTATTTTTAGCATTTATTTATTTTGAGAGAGAGCGGGGGAGCGGCAGAGGGGGAGAGAGAGAGAATCCCAAGCAGTCTCCACACTGTCAGTGCAGAGCCCAACATGAGGCTCAATCCCATGAACCGTGAGGTCTTGACCTGAGCTGAAATCAGGAGTCAGACGCCTCGCCGACTGGGCCACCCAGGCGCGCCCCGACTTACTCATTTTATAACTGGAAGTTTGTACTGTTTGACCACCTTCATCTGTTTTGCCCATCTCCCCCTCTTCGGGCAAACGCCAGTCTGTCCTCAATTTATAAGTTTGGTTTTTGGTTCGTTTGATTGTTTATGTTTATTTTGAGAAAGAAACGGGGAGAGAGGGAAAGAGAATCCAAGCAGGCTCCACACTGTCAGCTCAGAGCCTGACCCAGGACTGGAACTCACGAACCATGAGACCATGACTTGAGGCAAAATGAAGAGTTGGATGCTTAACCAACTGAGCCACCCAGGCACCCCTGGCTTTTGTTTAGATTCCACATAGAAGTGAGATTATGTAGCATTTGTCTCTCTCTGACCTATTTCACTTAGCATAATGCCCTCAAGTTCCATCCCTGTTACAAACGGCAAGATTTCCTTCTTTTTTTGTGGCTGAATAATTCCTCTGTGTGTGTGTGTGTGTGTGTGTGTGTGTGTGTGTGTGAACACTTAAGTTGTCCCATGTCTTGGCTACTATAATAATGTTGCAATGACATGGGAGCGCAGATATATCTTTGAGATCCTGATTTTATTTTCTTTGGATATATACCCAGAAGTGGAGTTGCTGGGTCATATGGCAGTTCTATTTTAATTTTTTGAGGAAACTCCATACTGTTTTTCACAGTGGCTGCTCTGATTTTTGTTCCTACCAACAGTGCACAAGAGTTCCCTTTTCTGCACATCTCACCAACACCTACCTGTCTAATTTTTTAAAAATCTTTTAAGTTTATTTTTTTATGTTGAGAGAGAGAGAGAGCATGAGTAAGGTAGGAGCAGATTTGGTATCAAATAAAAGAAATTATCACCAAGACAAATATCAAGGAACTTTCCATTTATGGTTTCTTGCAGGAGACTTATGGTTTCAGGTCTTATGTTCAAGTGCTTTAAATTTTGAGTTAATATTTGTGTATGGTGTAAGATGGTGGTCCGGTTTCCCCAACACCATTTATGTATTTTTTATTTTTTATTTTTAGTGTTTACTTCTTGAGAGACAGACACAGAATGTGAGTGGGAGAGGGGCAGAGAGAGGGAGACACAGAATTTGAAGCAAGCTCCAGGCTCTGAGCTTGGTCAGCACAGAGCCTGATGCGAGGCTGGAACTCATGAACCATGAAATCATGACCTGAGACAAAGTCAGACGCTCCACCGACTGAGCCATCCAGGCGCCCCTCCCCAACACCATTTATTGAAGAGCCTGTCCTTTCCCCCACGATATATTCTTGGCTCCTTCGTTGTAAATTAACTGACCATGTATGTGGGTTTGTTTCTGGGCTTTCTATTCTGTTCCATTGTTCTATGTCTCTGTTTCCATGCCAATACTATATTATTTTGATTACTATTGTTTTGTGATATAGTTTGAAATTGGAGTGTGATGCCTCCAGCTTTGTTCTTTCTTAAGATTGTTTTGGCTGTTCAGGTTCTTTTGTGATTCCATGTAGATTTTAGGATTGCTTCTATTTCTGTGGAAAATGCCATTGGAATTTCAATAAGGATAGCATTGAGTATGTAGGTGCCTCTGCTTTTGAATTCATAAAATAAGAAACTCTTGCAATATGAGGAAGATTTTGACTTCATCTCAAGTTAAACTTCATCGTTTTCTTCAGTCATTCCTCATGACCTGGTTTTAGTGTCACTTACCTTTTTGGTCTTCATTAGCTGATCCCAGTTCAGTTTTTTTAATGCTCTGAATTATTGGCTCCATGACTGGGATATAGTGCTTTAAATTTTTTCTTTTTTCTTTTCTTTTTAAGTTTATTTATTTATTTTGAGAGAAAGAGAGAGGGAGAGCATGAGCTGGGGAGGGGAACAAGGAGAGGGAGAGAAAGAATCCCAAGCAGGCTCCACACTCAGCAAGGAGCCTGATGTGGGGCTTGATCCCATGACCTTGGAATCATGACCTGAGCAGAAACCAAGAGTTGGCCGCCCAACTGACTGAGCCACCTAGGTGCCCCTTAAGTTTTTTTCTGATCAATGCAGAACGATTTGGTACTGTTGTATGATTATATTAGAAACCATATTTTAATCAGAATTGCTCAATGTATCAACAATAGCCAAATTGGAAAGAACCCAAATGTCCATCAACTGATGAAGATGTGGTATATACGTATACATATAGTAGTATTCCATTATATATATATTTATATATATATACATTCTTTTTCATCACCAAGCAGTATTCCATTTTATATATTTTATTTTATTCATATATATATATATATATATATATATATAATGGAATACTATATAATGGAATTCTTTTTCATCACCAAGTAGTATTCCATTTTATATATTTTATTTTATTCATATATATAATGGAATACTACTTAGCGATGAAAAAGAATGAAATCTTGCCATTTGCAACAGCATGGATGGAACTGGAGGGTATTATGCTAAGCAAAATAAGTCAGAGAAAGACAGATATCATATGATTTCACTCATATGTGGAATTTGAGAAACTTAACAGACAATCATAGGGGAAGGATAGGAAAAATAAGATAAAAACAGAGGGGAGGGGCGCCTGGGTAACTCAGTTGGTTAAGTGTTCGACTTCGGCTCGGGTCATGATCTCGCAGTCCATGGGTTGGGGCACCGTGTCCAGCTCTGTGCTGACAGCTCAGAACTTGGAATCTGCTTGGGATTCTGTGTCTCCCCCTCTCTCTGCCCCTCCCTGTTCTCTCTCTCTCTCTCTCTCTCTCAAAAGTAATAAAACCAGAGTGGGGGGGTGAACCATAAGATCTCTCTGTCTCTCCTCAAAAATAAATGAATGTCAAAAAAAAAAAAAAACAAAAAACAAACAAACCCAGAGAGTGGGGCAAACCATAAGAGACTCTTAAATACAGAGAACAAACTGAGGGTTGATGGGGGTGGGGAAAATGGGTGATGAGCATTAAGGAGGGCAATTGTTGGGATGACAACTGGGTGTTATATGTAAGTGATGAATCTCTGGAATCTACTCCTGAAGCCAAGACTACACTGTATGTTAGCCAACTTAAGAATAAATTAAAGAAAACAAAATTGCTCAGGTATACGAACATTGATAGCAATTTATATCAGTTATAACCTCTAAAATGTTTTTCATAATTTAGGACCTTCCATTTATGACTAGTGAATTTTCTTTTTCAGTTTTGGCTCCTTGTTGCTGCATACATGTTTTGAATTTTAATTTTGGCATTCAACATATTAGCTATCACTCCAAGATGTATTTGCAAATTGGATAAATGAGGCCTTGACCTTGTTGCACAGGACGAAACCAGCCCAGGAGCAAACCATTAAAGACAGCTTTAGTCAGGTTTCATCCATTAATAATAGAGTATGGTTATCTAACCACTTATGAATAAATTTAAATTGTCGTCTCCAGCTCTTGCACATTGTTCACAAGCCTAACAGTTCTCAATCTACTGGTCCAGTAAATGTGTTCAAAAAAGAAACGTATTCAGTTCAATTTGACTTAGTGACTATACAGTGGGTCCTTTATTTTACTATTTTCTAATTGCTTACAAGCCAGCTACTCTAGAATTTTGTCAAGCAACATAATTCTCACTGGTAATTTCCAGAGAACTCTGCCTCTGTCTTTGGAAAGTTGGTTCTATTAAGAATTCTTAAAGGTGTCTGCATGTGGGATGTTGTATGCTCTTCATTAGTGATAGGTGTATGATTTCAATAGAGCTGGAGGTTTTTATTTCTTCCGTTTGTTATATTCTTGAATATTAGGGAGGACATTCTGGTTCTGAAGAAGTATTTCTTGCACAAAATTCAGCAGTTTGATCCAGATAAGGTTTCTTAGGTACTGAGTGGTTGGTGCTTATTGAGGGCCTATGATATCATGAGTACAACACTTTTCAGTGCAAGCATGTCTAAACAGAAGTGAAGTTCAATGTCAGGCTTATTCCTTTCAGATTTCTGATAAATGACCTTGCAGCTTATTATGTGATGTAGCCAAATATGATGTTAAGGAGGTAAGTTGATCTGAGGTTAATGAAAGCTAGAATACAGGAAAGGTTATATTTATTTCATAACAGTTTGAGTTGGGTTTAAGACATCACATTATTTAATCCAGGGATGGAAATGTACACATGAAATCAAGGCCTGTCCCTTTGTTATTCTAAACCTGGGACTTACTGGGGGCACCTGGCTGCCTCAGTTGTTGGAGCACGTGACCTTTGATCTCGGGGTCGTGAGTTCAAACCCCATGCTGGGCATGGGGCGCCTAGGTGGCTCAGTCGGTTAAGTGTCTGGCAGGTCATGATCTCACGGTTTGTGAGTTCGAGCCCCTAGGCTCTCTGCTCTCAGCACAGAGCTCCCTTCGGATCTCCTGCTTCCCTCTCTCTCTGCTCCTCCCCCACTCACACTCTCTCTCTCTGTCTCAAAAATAAAATAAAAACATTAAAATAAATTTAAGCCCCATGGGTTGGGCATAGAGATCACTTAAAAACAAGAAAATAAAAGAAACCTGGGACTTACAGGCTTGTCTCTTGTCTTGCCCTTATCATTGCTCAAGGATTATTTGTGGTAGTTCCTTGATAACATCACAAATTTAAAAGTGATTATTGTCATGATCATCATAGATTGATATTCAACCCACCTTGGGAACATGACAGGGCTGGGCCCCCCGCGTTGTCTCTCTTGGGTTATCTGTGGCCCCAGGTCCAAAAATCAAAATCTTGAGGTGAAGCCAGAGGTCAGTTCATGTATGACCAGTTCAAAAGCACTGAGTCAAGAGGGAAGAGATGAACTGCAGTGCTCTGGTTTGGCGATGGACATGTTAGTCCTGGAAGCAGACCCACAGCAAGAAGAGAAGGAATGAGGTCTGAGCACGCGGTGCTGTGGGGTTGGCTCAGGGGAACCTTAGCAGAAGTGGATTCTCAGAGCACGGGGATCCCTTTCATTGTTTTTTTTTTTTTTTTAATGTTTTTACTTATTTTTTTTTATATGAAATTTATTGACAAATTAGTTTCCATACAACACCCAGTGCTCATCCCAAAAGGTGCCCTCCTCAATACCCATCACCCACCCTCTCCTCCCTCCCACCCCCCATCAACCCCCAGTTTGTTCTCAGTTTTTAAGAGTCTCTTATGCTTTGGCTCTCTCCCACTCTAACCTGTTTTTTTTTTTTTTTCCTCATTTTAGACGTGAGGACTCCCTTTCATTGTTTTAATGCCACCTGACGATTGGATATGAAGCTTTCACATGAGAGGCTCTCAGCCAACAGCTGTCCTTGTCACCATTGTCATGGGGTTGTCCCTCTTATACTGAGACTCGGTTATCTGGAACTAGAGATATGAATACACATGAAATATTATTTACTTGTATTCATGTATCTTGAGCTTCAATTTCTCTAGTAACTAAGTGTATATTATTATTTTCCTGAGTAGAAAAGATGGAAGTCAGGGTTTATATCCTGAGAATCTTAATTCTGAAAAGTCCCTTATTTCCTAGATGGCGGTCTCAGAGCTAGTTAGTACTTGTTTTATTTTACTGTGTTGAATTACTGCTTCCTCTTGGCCTATGTGACACTCAACTCTCCTTGGTTTTCCTTAGATTCCCCTCCTATTCCTTCCCTGCTGGCTCACCGTCTTCGACCTGGCACTTACATGCTAGAGTTCTGGAAGGCTCAGTCCTTTCCCCTCCTCTTTTCTCGCTGCATTCTTTGCCCCTAATCAGAGATCTCATCTTTGCACGTCAGTGATCATATTTGTGCAGGTTTCAGGTACCGTCTTTACGTTAACCGATCTCAAATTTTCCTCTGTGCCTCTCCTCTGAGCACCGGCCCTGTATGTCTATTTGCTTAGCATCTCTGATTGTCTTGCAGGCACCTTAAGTTCACGATAGCTATCTTCTCCTCACACTGAGGTTTCCGTGTTCCAGAACTCAGAATCATAGTACCTTCTAGCACTTGCCTAAGCCGAAAAAGCCTGGGAATCATCCTTGGAACTTGTCTTTTCCTTACTTCACATATCCAATGCATTATCAAACGCTGTTATTTTATCTCCTAAATAGTTCCTTGCTTTTCTTCCTGTCTACTCTCCTCCCACTACCCAAAGACATCATCCCTACTTGTGGACCGTGATCAGTCTTCCTGCATCTGCTTTTGCTCCCCTTAGTATACATATCCCCCAGGTGGTCATCATTTGCTGGTTAAAATCATCCAGTGTTCTCATGAGAAAAAGAAAAAAAGTTCTCAACGTGGCTACAGACTTCCCCGGTTGCTTTTTCTTTAACCTTCCCAGCCTCATCTAACACCACCCTCCTTACTAGAGACCAGGGTGGGAGAGCCACAGATTCCCATCCCCTGAAGTTGCCACATGCATCCCCAACCCAGTCTTCACACATGCTGTTTCCTCAACATAGGACACCTCCCCCCTCATGCCCTTCCCCGGCTAGCTACATACGATCTAATCATCTGAAAGCTCACTTCTCACCTTATTTGTTCACGGGCGTCCTGACGTCCCTATGCTCTCAGAGCACTCACGTCCCACCTCCCTGACAGCTGTTTTCTGTGCTTCCCAATTAAACTAAGTACTTACACTTGAGTCCTTGGATCAGCGTCTACTTCTTATGAACCTCAAACTAAGATATGCAATAAATCTCACAGTGTGTCTCAGAGTGTGGTGCCTGGCCTCGCGGTCTCAACATTATCTGGAAATCTGTTAGAAAAGCAAATTCTTTTTTGGAATACAATTTTTTTAAAGTTTATTTATTTATTTTGAGAGAGAGAGAGAGATAGCGTGAGTAGGGGAGGGACAGAGAGAGAGAATCCCAAGCCAGCTCCACGCCGTCAACACAGAACCCAATGCAGGGTGCTTGAACCCACGAACCATGAGATCATGACCTGAGCTGAAACCAAGAGTCAGATGCTTAACCAACTGAGCCACCCAGGCTCCCTAGAAAAGCAAAGTTTTAACCCAGACTTCTGATACAGTAGCTCTGAAGTTGGGGTTAGCAATCTGTGTCTTAACAAAGCCTTGAGGTGATTCCCATGCACCTCAAAGTATAGAACCACTGGAGTAAGTGATACTTTGTGTCCCAAACAGAAAACCCATCTCTTTCCCCCTTGTTCCAAATATATCTCTAAAAAGTTAAAAAAAAAAAAAGGGGGGGGGTGCCTGGGTGGCTCAGTCAGTTAAACATCTGACTCCTGATTTTAGCTCAGATCGTGATCTCATGGTTTCAGAGTTCAAGCCTGGCGTTGGGCTCCATGCACTGACCCTGCGGAGTCAGTGCTTAGGATTCTCTCTCTCTCCCTCTCTCTCTGTCCCTCCCCCACTAGCACTCTTTCTGTCTCTCTCAAAATAAATAAATAACTTTAAAAAAATAAAAATAAAAAGTTAAAAAATATAATATTCAGAATTTTTAAAAGAATCTTAGCTATTTGGGGGCACTAACCATCTTGAAATGATTCTTAAGAGTTTTAGACCATCACTGCTTTTTATTCTTCTATACATTCCATATACACGACTGATCCCATTAAAAAAAATTGGTGTTATTCAGACATGCAGTTACTTTGATTTCTTTAACTATTTCCCACTTTCCTTTCTTACTGAGATCGGTTTATGATAACATTATTAAAATTTCCTTTCTAATACCTTTTTTTGTTTTTAATGTCTTTGGTCTGGGGATCATGCTACCTTTATCTGAACTCTTGAAATCTGATTCTGTCCCCCACTAATTCATGAGTAATTTTCCTTTAAAGATTTTTTTCCCCATCTATTAACACATTCCATTCAAAGTTCTTTTCAGTTGTACCTTGATAATTTGACAATCTGCCTTTTTTTAGGAGATATTTATTCTCAACAATGTTACATATTTTCACTGTCTCCCAATATTGAATCTCTAACTGAATCTCTGTTCATATCTTGTGCTTCTGTAATGAAGCCAGGCACTTGCCAGTTTAGCTTCTCTGGTCCAAATATTAGTGGAGTTTCGAACACAGGAAGATTAATTTCATCAACTTTCTTCCACTATAAAAATGGTGGCAGACCGTTTTCTTGTCCATAGGAATGCAAGAACATAAGGAGAAACATTTGATAATCTTAGAATTTGAGTGTTATTTTTGAAAACTATAAATTGTGTGTACTGTTTTGTTCTTTTGTTCTTTGGTATTTACCAATTTCTGCACACTATAAAAATAATAAATTCCTTAGCATGGAAATCAATGCAATTTTCCACTAGTCTCCATTACACAATCTACAATCTGGTTTAAGTTAACTGTTTGAAATTCTCCCCAAATACTCTTCACTTAGTCTCTTTTCTTTTTTCTTTATAGTACCTCTCCTTTAAGTTTTTTTTTTTTTTTTACATTTATTTATTTTTGAGAGACAGAGAGAGAGCGCGAGTGACGGAGGGGCAGAGACAGAAGGAGACACAGAATCTGAAGCAGGCTCCAAGCTCTGAGCAAGCTGTCACACAGAGCCCGAGGCGGGGCTTGAACCCATAAACCATGAGATCATGACCTGAGCCGAAGTTGGATGCTCAACCGACTGAGCCACCCAAGTGCCCCTATAGTATCTCTCCTTTAAATTCTTTTCCCATACCTCATTTCGAAATTTGATTCATTCATAGCTCAACAATATAAATTAAATGACTAACCTAGATATGTTCTAGTGCTTACGATGTATCAATGAAAAAAACAAAAATCTCTGCCTTCATGAACCTTATATTCTGCTTGATCTTTAGGCAGAATTTATTACTCAATAGCAATTTATTTATACCTCTAATAGAACATTACAATTAATTTGTATTAAGTCTCTTTCCCAACTAGACCAGTTGTTTTAAACACTGCCTGCTCACTAGGACCACCTGGGACCTTTGGAAAAACAATCATACTCAGATTCCATCTCCAGAGGTTTTTATTTATTTGGTTTGGTGGGGGAGGGGGGGGAGGCCCACATGATTCTAATATACAGCCGGGGGTTGAGAACTAACCACTGCACCAGAAGAGACTATGAAGTTTTTGAGGGTATGATAATGTTGCTCATTTGGTATTGCCCAACCTAACACACAGTGGGCAATCAACACGTGTTTGTTGAACTGTTTTGTGGCAGTAAGGAGAAATAGCACCGCTCTCCCTTCACTGAGGGACTACGATGTTGAGATAATAGTCTCTAAGGGGACTTGAAGGAATTGGATTCATTTTAGGTAATGATTATGATGCATAATCAATAAAAATTAACAGGCAATATCCAGCTCTTCCTGTAAGTGGCCTGAGGTCATCTCTGGAAATGGTTTGCTACTCACTTGACCAGAAGACCCTGCAAAATGATTCAAATCAAGAGGTTGGAGTCTTCGTGTTCACCTTGAGAACACACACGAAGCTGTCCAGGCCATCAAGGGTATGCATATCTGAAAAGCCACCAAGTATCCAAAGGATGTCACTTTACAGAAGCACTGTGTGTCATTCCATCACTACAATGGTAGAGTTGGTACATGTGCCCAGGCAAACAGTGGGGCTGGACACAGGGTCGGTGGCCCAAAAAGAGTGCAGAATTTTTACTGCAGGTGCTTAAAAATGCAGAGAGTAATTCTGAACTTAAGGGTTTAGATGTGGTCATTGAGCACATCCAGGTGGCAAAGCCCCTAGGATGAGACGTAGAACTTACAGGGCTGGCTCCTGGTCGGATTAACCCTACATGAGCTCTCCGTGCCACAGTGGGATGATGCTTGCTGAAGAAGGGCAGATTGTTCCTAAACCAGAAGAAGAAGTTGCACAAAAGAAAAAGATATCCCAGTGGCACACGGGTGGTTTTGTCAGTTAAGTGTCCGACTCAATTTCAGCTCAGGTCATGATCTCACAGTTTGTGGGTTTGAGCCCAGCATTGGGCTCTGCAGTGATGTGGAGCCTGCTTGGGGTTCTCTCTTCCTCTCTCTCTGCCCCATACCCCACTCATGCTTGCTCTCTCTCTCTCTCTCTCTCTCTCGCAGAATAAATAAACTTAAAAAAAATTTTTTTGAAAACCTGTTATAAAAAAAAAAAAAGATACCCAGAAGAAACTGCCCGTCCACACACACACACAACTCGTGTGCACACACACACTCTCTCAAAATAAATAAATAAACATTAAAATAAAATAAAGATTACATGGCAACTGGGGATAGAGGAAAACTCTAATTATGTGTAGACTCCAAAAAAAATGTGCAACCTTGCCATGATTTTAAGCTTTAGGGACAGTTATTATCCTGAAGGATATAAAGTGTTGTGATACATTTTCATGATTCTGTGACAGGAAAACTGGCAGCTCTGGGGGAAGGAAGCACGCATTTCTACTTTTTATCTGTCACCTAAGTAACGTCTTGTTCCTAAATACCAGGTGGAGTTAGCTGTAGCGAACATGCAGAAGGTAAGAGGAATGGCGTCTAATTAAGGGTGTAGGCAAGCGGCACACTGAACAGGCCGGCTAAAGCACATCCACTTAATAGCCACAAGGTGGCAGCCTAGAACTAGGACATGACGGCTGAAAGGTTCGAAGACGGAACACCTTGAACACTCTCCAGAGCGGAGAATGGAGAGCAGGTCTATTGAGGCAATCCAAAAGGAAAAGAAAGAAAGAGATTGTAGTACCTACAGCATTCATGTTTAGAATTTTGTGTCCCTAGAATAAAAGCCAGACACACACACACACACACACACACACACACCCAGACACGGCAAAATCTCATCGAATGCACGCTTAACTTGCCTCGCTCTCTGAGATTCTTTTATTTATTTATTTTATTATTATTATTTTTAAGTTTACATCCAAGTTAGCTAGCATATAGTGCAACAATGACTTCAGGAGTAGATTCCTTAATGCCCCTTACTCATTTAGCCCATCTCGCCTCCCGCACCCCCTCCAGTAACCCTCTGATTGTTCTCCATATTTAAGAGTCTCTTATCCCCCTCCCTGTTTTATATTATTTTTGCTTCTCTTCCCTTGTGTTATGTTCTGTGTCTTAAAGTCCTCATATGAGTGATAACTTGCCTCACTCTCAAGAAGCCCTACATGAGTTTGAAATGTTTCATGCATGAGTTGGCTGTTTCCTCACGTGTTTTCTCAGGTGGACATCACTTCCTTTGTACCATTTAGGGTATGATTTTTCAAGACTATTTAAGGACTTCCTGAGAGAAGTTGTGCTTTTATTTGATTTTCACCTAACATATTTACTTTTTTTTTTTTTTTTTTAGTTTGAGAGAGAGAGAGAGAGAGAGAGCATGAGAGGGGGAGAGGGGCAGAGAGAGAGGGAGGGAGAGAGACAGATTGAGAATCTTAAGCAGGGTCTAGATCCCACAACCCTGGGATCATGACCTGAGCCAAAATCGAGTTGGATGCTCAACTGACTGAGCCACCCAAGCACCCCTAACGTATTTACTTTTGAGCCTAACCCTCTTATAACATGTTACTCTACTCTGCTTATGAAAATATACTTTTACAAATGTGTATGTAGATTATACATAAATATATCTTATGTGTTATAAATATATCTAACATATAATGATAAATTGGGAAACCAATGTTTTCCATCATTTCTTGCATGCAGTAGGTGCTCAATGTATGTTTACTGAACTGAAGGGGAACAGAGATAAAGTGTCTAGGAAAAGGAAGGTACAGACTTAGCAGCAGAGCAAAAATTCAACACAATGTAGAAGTCATCGAATGTCATAGAGCAGAGGCCACGGTACAGAGGGTCATACACTCTTTAACATAGTGTAGACAGGTAAACAAGCAACAGGGGAAAAAGAGAATTCCCACTTCTCTGCCTCTTCTCAGAGCAAAACTACCACATCCAGGAGGCCGTGAGACTCAGGGTCTCTTCCTCTGGTTGGATTCAAACTGTCACCATGTCTACATGTCTTTCTAGTGATTTGAACACCAGTTCTTCTAAGATGAATATGAAACTTCAGTAAAAATAAGAATACCATGAAGCTGATTACCGGAAGGCAAAGTTTTGAGGGTAAGCATGCAGTTTGAACTCATATGTCCAGTACTGTGCACAGAGTAAGTACTTAATAAAAACTGATTACAAACCCAACCCCTCCAAAAAGAAGTTCAGGAGATAAGCACTGAACCACATGAATGTAGGGAATTACTGGAGGACTGAAAAGGAAATGTTACTTATGGTAAACCATTTATATACTCCTTCAAACATAGCTTTTGTTAAGTATCCAACAAATCACAATTACATTTGAGCAAAGTCGCCTTTCCCCAGACACACACTAGGCTAAAAGCAATGTCTATAGAGAGGGTAAAGGTTACCATATCACCCTGCCTTCAAGGAACTTATAACTTAGTGGGAGAGGATGATGTGTCCATAAAAAAAAAAAAATTCAATGATGTATGGCAAAAATAAATGCTGTAGAATCCCAGAGGAGGGAGAGGTCATTTTTTTTTTTTTTTTTTTTTTTTGACGTTGAAGCATTCATAGAGGAGACTGCCATTGACCTGGACTTTGGAACATGAATCAGACATAGATAATACCAGGAGGGGGAACATGGTTGGAGCAGAGGGCCAGGGAACAGGCTCGGGAAGGTGTACTTAGGAGGGTGACGAGACGAGAGTCACAGAACAGAAGTTCGTGGAGGGTGTGGCACGAGATAAGACAGAGATACATACGGGCAGAGCTGAGACTTCCTGGGGGCCAAGCTCACGAAGTCTGTTCTTTATCCTAGAGGCACTGAAGGTCTTTGAAGAGGGTAGTGAGCCGATGGAGGCTGAACTCTTGAAAGATTATGCGGTGTATGTTGATTTGGGAATGATGAGAGATTTAGATGGTATTTTATTTTGTTTTTTAAAAATTATCCAAACACCATAAAATACAATCTGTAGCTGCCATGTGTATGTAAATGTTCAAACGTATTATAGTCAATAGATTTATTACACAATTATAACTAAGTCACAAAATAAATAGGAGAATCATATGTTATTTTAAATACAGTATTTTAAAATTCAGATGTTACTGGGGAGTGGATGATGAATGAGAGGAACAATGGCTATGACTTCATTTGGAAGTCACATTCCCAACCTTACCTGAAGGGCTGAGACCAGAATCTTAGTTTTGAAAGGCGTTTTCAGTGGCCAGCAGGGCAGTGGGTCGCTATACACTATGGGGTGTCAAAGGACCAGCTAACCTGAATCAAAAGTTCTCTTGTCCAAGATCTCCAGCCAACTGCAGCACAAACCATTTTTTTTAAATGTTTATTTTTAAGAGAGAGAGAGAGAGCACGAGCACAATTGGGGGAGGGGCAGAGACAGAGAGGGAGACACAGAATCTGAAACAGGTTCCAGGCTCTGAGCTGTCAGCACATAGCCCAACACGAGCCTTGAACTCAGGAACAGCAAGATCATGACCTGAAGTCTGACACTTAACCGACTGAGCCACCCAGGTGCCCCAGCAGCACAAACCTTTTGTAAAGACAAGCGGTATCCACATTTTCACTTATGTAATGGAAAAATACATCTGCTATAGTCTGGCAGTTCATCAAAAGATTAAATACAGAGTTACCTTATGAACACAACAATTCCACTCCTAGTATATGCCCGAAAGAAATGAAAAATATAGCCACATTAAAAACTTGTGCAAGAATGTTCATAGCAACATTATTCATAGTAGACAAAAATTGGACACAACCCAAATGTCTATCAAATGATGCATGGATAAATAATAAAATGTGGCATATTCATATAAATGAAATATTGTTTAACAATAAAGAACTGAAATACTGATACATTCTACAATAGGGATGGGTCTTGAAAATGTTATGTTAATTGAAAGAAGCCAGACACAAAAGACCACATATTGTAACATTCCATTGATATGAAATGTCCAGAATAGGCAAATCCACAAATCAACAGAAACAGAAAGGAGATCAGTATCTCCAAGGGTTGAGTGGGTCGTGTGGAAAAGGAGAGTGACAACTAAAAGGTACAGGGTTTCTTTTGGGGGTAATAAAATGTTGTAAAATTGATTGTGGTGTCAGTTACACAACTCTGTGAATATACTAAAAGCCACTGAATTCTACACTTCAAAAAGGTGAATTATATGGCATGTGAATTTTATCTCAGTAAGACTGTAACCCAAAAAAGGCAACAGACACATGAAAAGACGCTCAACATCACTCATCATGGGGGAAATACGAATCAAAGCCACAATGAGATACAGCCTCACCCCTATCAGAATGGCGAAAATAAAAAACACAAGAAGCAACAAGTGTTGGTGAGGATGTAAAGAAAAAGGAACACTTACGCATTGTAGGTGGGAATGCAAACTGGGGCAGCCACTGTAGAAGACAGTATAAAGGCTCCTCAAAAAATTAAAAATAGAATTACCATATTCCACTACGAGGTATTTACCCAAAGAATCCAAAAACATTAACTTGAAAAGATATATGCGCCCCTATGTTTATTGCAACAGTATTTACAGTATCCAAGATATGGAAGCAACCCAAGCATCTATTGATAGATGAATGGATAAAGAGGTGGTAGACAGATACAATGAAGTACCACTTAGCCATAAAAATAAGTGAGTTCTTGCCATTTGCAACAACATGGATGGATCTAGAGAGTATAATGCTAAATGACATAAATCAGAGAAATAAAATGCCATATGGATCCACTCATGTGTGGAATTTAAGAAACAAAACAAAGAAATAAGAGACAAACCAAAAAAACAGACTCTTCACTGTAGAGAACAAACAGATGGTGACCAGAGGGGAGGTGGGTGGGGAAATGGGTGAAATAGGTGAAGGATATTGAGTCCATTTACTGTGATGAGCACTAAGTGATGTATGAAATTATTGAACCACTATATTGTCTACCTAAAATGAATATAACACTGTATGTTAATTATACTGGAATTAAAAAAAAAAAAAAAAAAAAAGACTGACCAAAAGAAAAATGCCTGCTGGAAAGGATTTCTTTCTTTTTTTTTTTTTTTTTTTTAATTTTTTTTAATGTTTATTTATTTTTTGAGAGAGACAGAAACAGAATGCGAGTGGGTTAGGGGCAGAGAGAGAGGGAGACACAGAATCCGAAGCAGGCTCCAGGCTCTGAGTCATCAGCACAGAGCCCGACACGGGGCTCGAACCCACGAGCTGTGAGATCATGACCTGAGCCGAAGTCGGATGCTCAACCGACTGAGCCACCCAGGCGCCCCTAGGATTTAAGATATCATCTAACATAGTTTAATCAATTAGATGTAGTTCATCTAATATGATGGCAACCAATTCATTGAGCACTGATAACACGCTGGGTGTTTGGATGTGATATTGTGAAAGCCCTAAGGAATGGCACTTGGCTCAAACTGGATCAGAGAGAGTTCCCTGGAGGACATGGTGCCGAAGCTGAGAGTTGAAGGGTAATCAGTCATCGGCATGGTGGTACTCAACAGTTTTGTGGGGGTAGTTTTGGGGAGCGCTGTGCAGGGAAGCCATATATACTTCATATAATTGGTGAATAAAGTACCAGATTAAAAGGGGCAGGAGACGCAGCTAAAGATGTAAACATAGCATGAAAGGCCTTGAGTGCCATGCTGTATAGACTGGACCGTGGAAGCGTTTACTCCAGAAAGTGACACAGAGTTTGCATTTCGGACAGATCACTCTGTACATGGGGAAGAGAGAGTCACAGGAGGCCATATTGACCGAGGGGATCAGTTAGGAGGCCAAAGTCCAGAAGAAAGACATGCTTGAGAGAGTGAAAGGGTACACAGTTGGAGGGATGATAGAGGAGAGAAGGGAGGAGAGAAAGGATTTCCAAGATGTTGAGGAAGGAGTATGAGGAAGAAGAAGAAATTCAGAAATCTAGCACTGTGGTTGATGTGCCCAGGTGGAAGGAGCCCTTGACTGCGACAAGCTTGCAGAAGGTGGAGTTGCCCAGAGAAGACCAAAGTGAATTGAGTTCTAGACCTGTTGATTTTGAGAGATGTCCACATCTTGGATCTTGGATCTGAAGCTTAAGGATAAGAGGTCAGTGAAAGCACAAGAACAGATTAAATCACCCAAACTGATGTGTGATAATATTGAATAGCTGTTAACATTCATTACCCACTTTCTGGGAGTTCGTATGCATTAACTTATGTGATTCTTCCCACAAACATTTTCAGTCGATACTTTTACCCTATTTATGGAGATATGAGAGATTAGGAATAATAATTTCTATAACCTCCCCCCAAACCTACCTGTCTGCTTCATGTACGTGGTCGGTTGGCTTCAAGTATTTGGTCTACGGTGGATGAAGGTCACTCTGCTTGGAGTGCAATCCCTCCGCTTAAGTACTAGATCTCATCCTTGCTCACTTTGGACACTGTTTCAACAGCTGTCCCTTCTGTCCATCCATCACAAAAATTTCCCTCTCCACTGGATCATTCTTGCCAGCCTACAAACACAGTGATTTCTCCCAGTTCAAAGAAAGGCAGATCAAAACTCTCTCTTGATCCCCATTCTGCTTTCTTGCTCATGTCTCCTTTTTCTTCTTCCTTTTACACCTCAAAAGAGTTGCCTCTATACATTGTCCCTAACTTCTCTATTTCCTTCTTATTTGAACTCAGTTCATATAACTTTTATTGCCAAAATTGTCCTTAGCAAGTGGCCAGAGACCTCTGTTTCGCTAAATCCAAGGATCAGCTCTCAGTTCTCCTCCAATGTGACGCATCTGCAGCATCTGACTCAGTTGATTGCTCCCTCTCTCTTTTTGTTACTTGCTTTGGAGGCTACCACAGTCCCTTGGATCTTCTCTTACCTCTCTGGTCACTCCTTGTTAGCGGCTTTTGCTTATTCCTCCTCATATCCCTGAGCATTTAGTGGGTAGGGTCCCTGCACGCAGTCCTTCCAGATCTTCGCTCTTCTACTTTACGTCTTGTTGGTCTCATCCAGCCTCATGGTGTTAAATACTCTCTGTATGTTGTTAATCTCAGAATTATATCTTTAGCCTATACCTGTTCCCTAAATTCTGTATTCACAGATCCAACTGTCATCTTCGATTTGATGTCTAGAGGAAAACTCAAACTCAACTCGTCCAGACTAAACTCTTGATCTCCCTCTTCCCATCCAAACTTGATTGTCTTTCATTTCTTGCAATTTCAGTTAATTGCAACCTCTAATATTCTGGTTGCTCAGCCCAAGAACTTGGACTCATCCTTCATTCTTCCAGCTCTCCCATAACACACATCCCAGTCCAAATTCTGCTGACTTGACCTTCAAAAGACGTCCAGAATCCCACCTCTTTGCTCCATCCCCATTGCTGCTCCCCTGGTCTAAGCTGTCATCTGCTTCTCTGTTGATTTTTGCAATAACCCTTTAATAATCCTCATTTGCTGACGTTTCAAGCTATTCCCAGTATAGCAGCCAGAATGGTCCTGCTGAGACTGATTTGATCTTGTTATTTCCTTGCTCAAAATCATCCATTGAAGGCTTATCCCACACAGAGTAGAAGCCGAGGTCTTGGCGAAGTCTTACAAGCCCTCCCCTCTCTCTCCACACACACACACACACACACACACACACACACACACACAGTTGCCTTCTTGACCCCTCCTCTTTCTACTCTCTCCCTCATTCACTCCAGCCAACTGTCATTCCTGCTGTTCTTTGAACGTATCAGGTGTGCCTTCAACTCAGGGTCTTCCATTTGCTACCCCTCTGCCTAGAACTCTCTTCCCATAACAATCCCCAAAGCTCGCTCCCTCACTTCTTTCAGATTGTTATGCAAATGTAAGCTTCTTGGTAAACCTTGCCCTGAAAATCCTATTGAAAATTGCCACCAACACTCTTTGTTCTCTTTCCTAACCGTGGTGGGTTTGCATTACCAATTTAGCTTATATTATTATTATTATTATTTAGCCAGACCGGTTTCCCAGAGTGCCTTCCCTACAGAGTTGTCAGGCTGCATGAGATGTGGAAGGCCGCGGTGAAGGAATGCCATACTGGTTTCACACGTAGAGGACGGGTACAGTGTGCAGAGTGCTGGTGCAGCCAGCTGTGGTGTCGCTTACCTGTGGGCTCACCTGGCTGGCACCAGACTGTGGCTGTCCCCACAACTCTTACAGCTCTCTCTCGCTGGAGCCTCCTTTAGTGTCTCAGACTCCTGGGTCAAGGGTGTGTGTAGCTCCCTGATGAAGGGTGCTGGCTTCTCGCGTGGGACTTTGCCACATCACTGAAGACAGAGGCTTGGAGGCAAAGAGAGATAGATGATCATTCTAGTCCATCCTCCAGGTTTCATCTTCTTCCCTCACTTCACATCCGCCTTTCCTTGCTGGCTACCCGCCCTGCTGACTTCAGGCACCAGCGCCAGGCACAGAAGCAACAGTACATATAGACCCATTTCCACAAGTGCATGCAATCAAAAACTAAATGCATGTGCGCACGTGTGTGTGTGTAATTTTTTTTAATGTTTACTTCTTTTTCTTTTTCTTTTTTTTAATTTTTTTTCAACGTTTTTACTTATTTTTGGGAGAGAGAGAGACAGAGCATGAACGGGGGAGGGGCAGAGAGAGAGGGAGACCCAGAATCGGAAACAGGCTCCAGGCTCCAAGCCATCAGCCCAGAGCCTGACATGGGGCTCCAACTCACAGACCGCAAGATCGTGACCTGGCTGAAGTCGGACGCTTAACCGACTGCGCCACCCAGGCGCCCCAATGTTTACTTATTTTTGAGAAACAGAGACACGGAGTGTGAGTGGGGGAGAGACAGAGAGAGAGAGAGAAAGACACAGAATCTGAAGAGGCTCCAGGCTCCGAGCTGTCAGCACAGAGCCCGATGCGGGGCTGGAACTCACAAGCCGTGAGATCATAACCTGAGCCAAAGTCAGACCCTCAACCAACTGAGCCACCCAGGCGCCCCTGCCCACTGTGACCATTTTAAGCTACTGATGTGATATCGGTAAATGGGGACTGGGGAAGAGATGCTAGCAATTAGCTCTCTCGGGCCAGTCCTAAGCAGCTCCTGTCCACCACTTGCTACTCTGCACCTCGTCTAATAGACCCATTGACATTTTTTCCGTTGCTCTCATCACCTTCTACCATGCTACATATTTTAGTGATCTGTCTCCCAGCTTGGAATGTAAACTCTATCAAGGTAGGGGTTTTTGCTTGTTTTTGTTCACTGCTGTATCTCTGGCTCTCAGAACGGGCGTCGCACTCACTAGCTGTTCCATATGTATTTACTGGAGGGGGTGAGGGAATGAATGAAGGAATGCAGCGTGGGAGGGAGGAATGGGGCACTTAGGAAAGTTATAAGGGATTTTCTCTGAGAAGCTCCCCTACCCCCAGTATCTCCTTGCTCTGGAAGTTAGATTCCCAAAGCTCTGCTCTTTGGCCATCTTCTGTTGCAGTCACGCGATATAATCAGTATGTTTTCAGCCAGCCAGACCTTCTGGCAGAAGGTCTCTTCGAAGACACGGCTGTTGTTCAAAATCTGTGCCCCTGGTGCTCAGGCTAGTACTTAGCACTTGTAGGTGCATAGCATGCATTTGATGGAAAATTAAATTACAAGGAGATTTAAAACATTTTAGACATCCCAGCAATTTACCTCAGGCTTTCCTCAGAGGTATTCTCTCTTAGCATTTTCCGTGGAATCTTAACAGAAATTGGACTCTTACAATGCTAGTTTTGTCCTTCAGTTCTCTAACATGTAGGCCTGTTTGGGGGATCGGAAATAGATATTAAGTGGTACTGTATAATGAGACGAGTCACATTTGGGATTAACAGAAAGTTGATTTGCAGCCCAAATTTTTAGTCCAGAAATACCACTGTCAGGATAACCGATAACTGGACCAGGCTACTTCTGTTTATTGATTTTCCTAGAAGGTGTTGTTTTATAGGATCTCGACTTTTGAAACTTTGACTTCCTATCCATCATTCATTAAATTCTGCCCCACTGGCTTCAGAAAAAATGTCATCTGGCCAGAGAGTTGTCCTTTGGCCACCTCATGTGAATAGTGCCCCTCAGTCACTCTAGCCCTCCTTCCCTTCCGTTATATCGTTCTTGAGGGCATGTACCACTTCCTGGCAGGGATTTCCGTGGTGACGTATCTGACGGTTGTCTTGTCTCCCATGAGTACACAAGTGCCGTGAGGGCAGGACCTGATCTGTTTCGTTCATTGCTTTATCCCCAGTGCTGCCAATAACACTGGTGTAAAATCGGGGCGGGAAACCTGTGGACTGGATGGTTACGAGCTTTCTGGAGCAGTAGGTGGATCTGAAACTGATAAAGACGAGAACAGGATAGCTGATACTAGGACTGCGTGGTAGCCTCCTCTTCTTTTTTTCTAAGTTTATTCATTTATTTTTGACAGAGAGAGAGAGAGCGCACATGCAGGAGAGGGGCAGAGAAAGAGAGAGAGAGACACAGACTCCAAAGCAGGCTCCAGGCTCTGAGCTGTCCACACAGAGCCCAATGTGAGGCTCGAACCTGGGAACCCGAGATCATAACCTAAGCCGAGTCTGACGCCCAACAGACTGAGCCACCCAGGTGCCCCCTTCTCTTTTTCTACATAGATGGACAGATGGCTCTCCCATGGCTCCCCTAACCCTTCCCTTCTGACTCTTTCCAGGTCTGCCGCCTTCCCACCATTACTCAAGCCTTGCTGCTAACGTGCTTGAGTCTCTCTTTGCTTAACAACCTTTGTTAGAACCTGCTGCTCCCTTAAGTCACTCCCTACCTTTCTCCTTTTTCTCACCATCCAAATTCTCTAACATGCGGAATGTCCTGATAACTTCCATCTTTTTTCCATGTATTCCTCCTTTAAACTTTTGCAATGTGTCTCCCGTTCCCAAATATTTCTGGAATCTTCTCCTTGTGCAACTATATCCAAAATGGTTTTTCTTAACCTTTTGAATCTATCCTCTAAATAGCAGAGTAAACGATCTGAAATGAAAACTTGATCATCATAATTTCCCACTTGAAACCTTCCCAGGCTTTCCATCCGTTTGAAGATCAAGTTCAAGCCTGTTTTTCATGCCACACCGCCCCTGTCCCCCCACCCCCCAGCTCTGATGTGGTTGGTTCCTACCACTCTCCTCTGCTCAGCTCACCATTACTCTGTTGGGCATTAAGCTTTCCATCTGGACCCACTGTTTTATCCTTGCTTGAACTGTAATTCCTTTGCTCTGGCTGCCTTCTGTCTAAAATATCAGAGCTCCCTCCCCATCCCCAACTAGCTAATTGCAAATGATGTTTTTTAGAAGAATATTTATTTATTTAGTTTTAAGAGAGAGAGAGAGAGACAGAGAGAATGAGTGGGCAGGGACAGAGAGAGAGGGAGAAGAGAATCCCAAGCAGGCTCCATACTGTCAATGCAGAGCCCAATGTCAGGCTCAATTTCATGAATTGTGAGATCATGACCTGAGCCAAAATCAAGGGTCAGAGGCTTAACCGACTGAGCCACCCAGGTGCCCCAACTGATGCTTCAATAATTTAAAAACATGTTTTTTTAGTCAGTAGAGCATGTGACTCTTGATCTCGGGGTTGTGGGTTTGAGCCTTACGTTGGATGTAGAGATTACTTAAACATAAAACCTCTAAAAAAAATAAAGATAAAATTTTTTTTGAGCAACTATGGATCAAGTTGTCTTAATATCATCTATTGAATCATCTGTCCACTGATTTTAAATGTCGCATCTAGCATATTCTTAAACTTGCGTATGGTTTGGGGATTTATATTGTTTTATTAATATGTTCCTATTTTTATTATTGTAAATCTCAAATGACTTTTCATGTCTAACATCATCAGGTGAAAGCAAGCTTCTCTACTTTCTTCCCGCATAGCCTCTGACACCCATCCCCTTCTCTCAATTCATTTTCAAAATTTTCTTGACTGTTTTCAGATACTCATGTTCCCAGGTGAGCTCCAGAATCATTTTTCAATTTTTCCCTCTTCAAAAAATGGGATTTAGATTGAAATTGTGCTATAATTATAAGCCATTCTAGAAAGTATTGTTTTGTTATTACTGTAAAGTCAGGAAGAGGAAAGCAGAGGGGCCAACAATTGTTCGCTATAATTCTCACAGTCCCCACCCAACATTAATTTGTTCTATACTTTATTTTTTGATATCGTGTGATTGGTTTTTTTTTAATGTTTATTTATTTATTTAGAGAGAGAGAGCATGTGCAGACAAGCTGGAGAAAGGAAGGGAGGGAGAGAGAGAGAGAGAGAGAGAATCCCAGTTTCTGAGCTCTCAGCATAAAGCCCAATGCGGGGCTCAATCTCAGGAACTGAACCATGAAATCATGACCTGAGCCAAAATCAAGAGTCCCAGGCACCCCTGCAACTGTTGAGAAATGGTTTCTTGTCAAGCAAAATGATCTAAGATTCAGGAATTGGCTAAAGAGATCATGGGGTTATCTTCTAACAGAGCTCTGGGGACTGTCAAGAGAACACTCCTTGATTTTGTAGGGGTGCATGCCTTTGATTGTCTCCTATTGACGAAGGCAAAATGGAAGTGGTAGAAAATGGTGGTCATGCAAATGGCTCTTGGCAATAGAAGTGCAAACACTCTTGTCCAGTAGAGATACAATTGGCTTCTGCCCTTTAGAAGGATAACTTCAATATTATACATCATTTTCCTATATAATATCCATTAGTTTTGCAAATATTGTTAGCATACATATTCCATCATTTCTGATTGTCTCTATAAATGACTGTTCTTCAAATTCTTCTTGAAAGTGGTTCTTGCATCTTACTGGTTCTTTAGTACTTAACTGAATACAATCTCGGACATGTGTACATTTATGTTTACATAAGCGTCATAATTTTACTTTTTTGAAAATTACACTTAAGCAGTATTGTGCCTTAACAGACTATGTGGGAAATGTAATTAAAGCAGAATTCTTTTGCCTATAATCTTTGGAGGAATTAATCTATATATGTCATATATGATTATAAAGCAATTCAATGATACAGAAGCCAGCAATCTTGAATATCTTAAACCCAGGCAAGATCATAATGTCCAACCCCTTACCTTAAATTAAAAATAATACTAATGGTAAAGACAACTTTTCAGACAAAACAGCAGATATCACAGATATCACAACTTTTCAGACATGAGCAGATATCACAGATACAAAGGAAGAAGCATTTATGAGGCTCATTCAAAGATTTACTCTCAGTAGGGGTATCTTATAGAAAAAGAACGTTTAAAAAATATTTTATTATTTATTTATTTATTTTGAGAGAGAAAGAGCATGAGCGGGGAAGGGGCAGAGAGAGAGGGAGACAGAGGATCTGAAGCAGGTTCCGTGCTGACAACAGAGAGACGGACCCGGGCCTTGACCTCATGAACCGTGAGATCATGACCTGAGGCTGAAGTTGAAAGCTTAACGGACTGAACCACCCAGGTGCCCCTAGGAAAAAAGAACATTTTATAATTACTGTAAGATCAAATACATCAAGAAAAAAAGTTTGGTATTGGGGTGCCTGGGTGGCACAGTCAGCTAAGCATCTGACTTTGGCTCAGGTCATGAGCTCACAGTTCGTGGGTTTGAGCCCCGTGTCAGGCTCTGTGCTAACAGCTCAGAACCTGGAGCCTGCTTTGGATTCTGTGTCTCCCTCTCTCTCTGACCCACCCCAGTCACACACACACACACACACACACACACACACTCTCTCTCTCTCTCACTCTCTCTGTCTTTCAAAAATAAACATTAAAACAAACAAACAAACAACATTGGCATAAGGCACCTGATATTCCATCGGGTGGGTAGAGAACTAGATTCTGGGGACAAATCTTAGTCCCACTAACCTTCATCAGCAGATGGCCTGTGCATTTTATCAGCAGTGCTAACTTCACCCCAGGAGAAAGTTCTTCCCAAGTCCAGGTTTGGGACCTTTTTTTTTTGTTTACACTATTCTTACAGTTAAGCATAAGAAAGTACACCAAAGTTCTGAGTTTTCCTTGATTTCTTTAACGCTTTCAAATAAATACAGCAAATGTTCTGTATTTGTCAATTGTTTTTCTTCTTTTTTTATGGCTTCAAGCAAATACTTAGTCCAGCTGACTCTAAGGTCCACAATTAAACAAAAAATGCCCTTTTCTTGCTCCCATGTTTTGGTTCCTTTCTTCAGAGCTAACTCTTATGGACGGCTTCTTGTGTATCTCTTACATATGGGCAGGGCACAGACAAGCAGACCTGTCTGAGATCTCTAGTATCTTTCTCCTTTTGAGCTCTGGAGATGGCCCTTTCAACAGTACCACCAACCACAGGTGAATGCTCAATGACATCCAGATGGAAGAAGGACAGCTAGGACAATTTCTCCTCCACGTAACTTGTCACTACTCAGGGTGACAAAGGTGGGCTTGTCCAGTGCTTTTTCAGGAAACCAGACAGAGCATTTCTGATGAAAAGAGGAAAAGCCAAGAGACATGACCTGGGAGAATTCCGACTGGTGGAGGGCCAGGCCTGCCTGTTAGAGGGTCAGAGAGCTGGGCAGAGGAGAACCCAGCTAGCCTCCTAGTGCTATTTGCAAAACCCCAAAGGAGTGAGGCCCTGCGTTCGATTCCAGGCATCTCCACCAAAACAAAAAAGGCTGCAATTCTTTGATCTTTCTGAGAAGCTGAAGTGCCCAGGGCCAGAGAGTGAGGTGGACTTTGAGGGGTAAGGAAGAGTGGGGGAGGATTGGGAAGCCTTGGGAGGGTGTATGGGGCAAGGGATGGAGACGGTAGGAGTCTTCCAAGGGCCCAAACTCTGGGGCTGTGCTCCTTTTGAGGGTCCAAGAGGACAGGTTTACAATTTCAGGCCAGTGCGGTTTTGAGACCTTTGAAGGCCTGGGTCCATTTGATTCTTTGGAGCACCCCCTCACCCCCCTGACATTTCTTTCGTACTTTTTCTTTAATGTTTATTTATTTTTCAGAAAGAGGGAGGAGAGAGGGAGAGAGAGAGAGGGAAAGCACAAGTGGGAGAGGGGCAGAGTGAGAGGGAGACAGAGAATCTGAAGCAGGGTCTATGCTGTCAGAGCAAAGCCCCATGGGGGTCTCGGACTCACAAACCATGAGGTCATGACCTGAGCCAGAGTCAGTTGCTCAACCGACTAAGCTACCCAGGCACCCCTCAAACATAATAAAATGTACTAAATGTACTGACATTACACATTCCATTAGTCTAGTCCCCCCCCCCAAAATATTACGTGTATTTATATAATTCTACTTTTGAAAATATTTGGCTGTAACTTTAATTTTTTATTGTTTTTCTTCATAATCATGTTTATTTGAGATTTCTTGCAAAGTGAGAAAATCTGATCTGTAAATTTTTCAAATGCAAAAATATTTGTGAATATTAAATGTAATGACAGATGCATTTGACATGAAATTTGGTACATTTAATTAGACATTTATTAATTGCACATCTGTAGCTTTATTTTTAGTTTAGAGCAAAAAATTTTCCCCCTAGCTCTGTCTTAAGTGTTTTTGTAGACAGCATTGTTCAAGCTCATTGGCCCTAGGCCCCGTTTCTATGGTGCCTAATGGATAAAACAGCTTGCTTACAGTCCTTGGGCTTGATGGTTTGAGCTGCTTCCTGGAAATGTCAGGAAAAAACTGCCTATCCCTTCATGAGAATTCAGTGTGATGTCCATCCAGGGAAGATGAGGCACGATGGAAGGAAGCAGCTCTCTCACCATAACATTGTTTTTCATTCTTATTAGGTTTTAAGTTCTAATTCCAATGTAAGTAGCATACAGTGTTATATTCATTTCAGGTATACAATATAGTGATTCAAAATTCCATACATCACCCAGTGCTCATCACAAATGCACTCCTTAGTCTCCATCAGCTATTTTACCCATCCCCCACCACCTCCCCTCGGGCGACCATCAGTGTTTACAGTTAACAGCCAGTTTCTTGGTTTGTCTCTCTTTTTTCTCCTTTGTTCATTTGTTTTGTTTCTCAACTTCCAGATATGAGTGAAATCGTATGGTATTTGTCTTTCTCTAACTGATTATTTAGCTTAGCATTATACTTTCTAGATCCATCCATGCTGTTGTCACCCTAACGTTTTTGGGCCATGGACACCTTTTGTTAGTCTGGTGAAGCTCCTGAGAAGCTCCCTTCTCAGGATAATGTTTTATTTATTTATTTATTTATTTATTTATTTGTGCTTATTTATTTATTTTGAGAAAGAGAGAGAGAGCACGCATGATCAGAGGAGAGGGAGAGAGAGAAATAGAGAGAGAATCCCAAGCGGGCTCTGCAGTGGATGGAGCCTGACTCAAGGCTCAATCTCATGAACCGTGAGATCATGACCTGAGCCGAAATCAAGAATCAGATGCTCAACCGACTGAGCCACCCACGCGGCCCCAGAATAATGTTTTAAATGCATAAAATAAAATACGTAAGATTACCAAAAAACCTACAATTATATTTAAATCTAGTTAACAAAAAGAATGTTTGTGATACAGTAATACAAGTGTTTGTTACTGTAGTAAATGACTAGACCTAGCTATGAGCTCCATGACTGCCATAATTCAAAGCAGCAATGAGCATACACAACATTTTGAGATATTAACACTTACTGTGATCTGATATGAAAATATTTGTTATTTTTATTGGTGACAGTCACAAGTATTGATACCTATTAAGGTTTGTGCTTATTTTGCAGTGGAAGGAAATCCTACATTTTAATTAAAAGTCAATGAAATTGAGATGTAATTATTTTACATAATTATTTTCTCCATCAAATTCACAGAACTCCTACTCCTGAATTCTATTGATAAATGTGGATCTCAAGTTAAGATCAATGGTGGCTGAGAGATGTTCCACCATCATGAATTATTATATGGGAGGATTACAGACACCAAATGACTCTCGACCTTACCAGATTCTGGGGCTGAGTCTCTGCTTCTCTTAGCCCCCAGAACCACTGTCCCCAACTCTCCTGTTGTAGTATTAGTCAGACCTTTGGATATTTGAGATGTTTGAAGTGATTTCTAATCTCTAGTTCAAGGCTAGAGGTAGGACTCTGAACTGTATTCTTTGAGCAAATGATTCCCCAGACAGCTCTCCTTAGGTATCCCACCTTAGAAGTTTTTAATTTCCTAAAATTTATTTCACCTTTAGCTCTAAAGTTCACATTTCATACCAAACCACCACCAACAACCTACCTTCCCATCCATCCATCCATCCATCTAAACATTCAATCATACATTTAATAATGATACCACGCTGTAAAGATATGAATGTGTAACTTATCTCCTTTGCTCATAACCTCATACCAGGAAATATCTACATTAGTGCAAAGGATCATCTATGATAGGTCCATTCTCTAGGATTATCAAAGCAAATCAAGTCACATCACTATGTAGGACTAGTTTTTAGGGCCAATTTGTGAAATAGGCAGGTTACTCTTGGCTTTTGGTCCTCAGTCCTGAAATGTCTAATGGTTGGCAGTAAAATCCCCCAACACATGTATAAGCTGACACTCATTTCCATGACTGCTCATTACCTCTCTTTCTCCTCTCTCTTCTCTTAGATGAAGATGGAACCGCAGCCTGTCCTTCCTGTCTCTTTTGTCAGAAAATGGCAATGACTTCATCTGCAGTGTCTGTGAGGTTTTGTTCTTTCATGTTCTAGGCTGAGGCATAACCCTACAGCACGCTCATCTGGAGAGCCAACTCCATGGAAACATTGACAAGTAGCTTCAATTATGACACTTGAATGATGACTCTTGAAGCCAATGTTGTTCTTTCCCTTTTATTCTTACCCTAATTGCAATGAATCACATGTCACCTACTCCATGCACACCTTGCTCTTCTGGCCATACAGAGCAAAGGCAACAGCTGGAGGGCCCAGAACCCACAGAAGCACCTGTCAAAGCATAAATCCCTGGTCACAGAGCAGCTGAGCATTATTTATCTATATCCAAAGATTCCATGATGGATGTGTGAGGAATCAGATGCTGCTGCTTCTCACCATTATGGCAGGGATCTGAAAATCCAGAGCTATGACTGTCTTCCCCACCCAAGGGCATAGTCTTTAGTTCAGAATGATGGGGTTCCCCACCTTCCTGTTAGCTTATCAGGTACCTTGGTGACCAGTAAACTTGCCAAAAGCCAGGCTGTCACCTTCTCCCCTGGACTGGCCCAAGAGTCCATCTTCCCTTTTCAGTTGGCTTCCTAAATCCATGTATAGACTACGAGCAAGTACTTCACTGTTGGACCTTGGTCCTTGGTACCTACCTTTCTTTGTAACAATGATCAGGTTGAGTCTTTACAGATGACTTTAATGCCGAGTTGATTTAAACACCCCTATAAACTTTTCAAGAGCAGGGATCATGCCACTTGTTTCTATATCTCCACATAGCAATATTTCTGTAAATATTTTGGAATAAATATGTCAGTTAAAGTATACTTTGGTTTTCTCCAATAATTTCGCTTTTTCATGAACTCCCCTACGTACACATCTCTGGTCCATATTCTAGTGTTGTCTATATTCTAGGCACTAACTTTATATACATAATTTTTAATATGCTGAACATACTCTTTTTTTTCAGGAACAGATTTATTTTCCTAATTTAAATTTTAGTTAGTTAACATACGGTGCAATATTGGTTTCAGGAGTAAAATTCAGAGATTCATCACTTATATACAACACCTAGAGCTCATCACAACAAGTGCCCTCCTCAGTACCCATCACACTTCTAACCCATCTCCCACCCCCCTCCCTCTATCAACCCATAGTTCTCTATCATTAAGAGTTTTTTGTGGTTTGTTTCTCTCTCTTCTCTCCATCCCCCCTGAATCCACTTCCCACATGTGTATCTGTTTTGTTTCTTAAAGTCCATATATGAATGAAATTATATGGTGTTTGTCTTTCTCCGATTGACTTATTTTGCTTAGCATAATACATTTTAGCTCCAACCACATCATGGCAAATGGCCAGATTTCATTCTTTTTGATGGCTGAGTAATATTCCATTGTGTGTATATATGTGTGTGTGTGTGTGTGTGTGTGTGTGTGTGTATACAGACCCAGAGAGTTTAACTTTCTCATGCTCAGGTAGCTATTAAATTGATGAACTTCTATTTTTTTTAAAGTTTATGTTTTTAGTGATGTCTAAACCCAACGTGGGGCTCAAACTCATTACCCCAAGATCAAGAGTCGCATGCTCTTGTGACTGAGCCAGCCAGCTGCCCTTAAATTGATGAACCTCTTATCTAAGGGCCCAAACCCTTGTCTTTCTGAGTCTTGTTCTACCTTCCTGTCATTATAAAGCAATAGTTCTCCAAGTGTGGTCCACAGACTTCTGAAATGTCCCAGAGACCCTTGTAGGGACCCACAAGCCAGAACTATCTTCATAATAATACTGACATTTTGGCCTTTTTTTAAAACTTAAGTTTATTTATTTTTGAGAGAGAGAGCCAGAGAATGCATGCTCACAAGCGGGGGAGGGGCAGAAAGAAAGGAGACAGAGAATCCCAAGCAGGCCCCTTGTTGCCAGCACAGAGCCCGATATGGGGCTCAAACTCATGAACTGTGAGATTATGACCAGTACTGAAACCAAAGTTGGATTCTCAACCCACTGAGCTACCCAGACCCCCGGGTTGTTGTTGTTGTTGTTGTTTTATTGTTGTTGTTGCCTTTTTAATGTGTTGACAATTGCACCTTGATGCAAAAGCAGTGGCAGTAGTAGCCATTGTATTTTTTTTGTGTGTCTTTTAAGCCGGCTCCATGCCGAGCACAGAGTGCAACAGAGGGCTTGAATTCAATACCCTGAGATCAAGACCTGAGCTGAGACCAAGAGTCAGATGCTTAACTGACTGAACCACCCAGGCGTCCCTAGTAGCTGTTGAATTCTTCAGCACCATGCCCTTGCAGTAAAAACAACCACAGTCGCACTTGAAAATGTCCTGATGAAGCTATAAAAATTAATTTTATTAAATCTAGGCCCCTGAGTGCACATCTTGTTAATATTCTGTGTCATAAAATGGGAAGTACACGCAGAGCACTTGCGCTGCATGCCGAAATAGGATCTTTGTTTTGGGCAAAGCATTTGTGTGATTGCTTGAGACGTGAGCTGCTCCAGCTGCTTTTTTCATAGAACACCGCATTTGCTTATGGAACAAGCAGTAGGCAGACGGTGACTATTAGGTATTTCGCAGAAATGTTCTTGAAAACGAATGGAGTGGGCTTAACCTATCCGGGAAACCAACTGACGGCGTTTATTACCAATGCTAAAACTTGAGCTTTCAAGAGAAAGGATTTTTGGAACACCTGTGTCCAGAAATTCGTCCCTGCGAATTTAATGGTTTCCGAAATCTTTATCAGCTTTTCGGATGAGATTGGTGGTGTCGACCAAGAGATTTATCTGATAAGGGATACGAAATGTGTCAACATTGGGAAGATCCAGATTTTCTGAAGGACAAGTGGTGTTACAAATCATGCATAGGGAGGGGTGCCTGGGTGGCTCAGTCGTTGAGCGGCCGACTTTGGCTCAAGTCATGATCTCGCAGTCTGTGAGTTCGAACCCCGTGTCAGGCTATGTGCTGACAGCTCAGAGCCTGGAGCCTACTTTGGATTCTGTGACTCCCTCTCTCTGTCCCTCCCCCGCTCACGCTCTGTCTCTCTCAAAAATAATAAACATGTAAAAAAATTAAAAAAAACAAATTATGCATAGGGAAAGCATCCATTTGAAATGCAAGATTAGACCAATGGATTTTAATATAACAAAGTATGAAAAGTTCATCGTTGTGATTGAAGAAACTGTGGCATGTGAAATTTGGGTGTAGTATTTAAGAAGAACAGCCACAATCATCTAAAAAGGCTGTTAAAATACTCCTCCTCTTTTCTTTTTTTCTTTCTTTCTTTTTTTTCTTTTTTTGGTAGCCATGAGAGGATTTGTTTCTTTTAACGTTTATTTTGAGAGAGAGACACGGAGTGCAAGCAGGGGAGGGACAGAGAGAGAGGGAGACACAGAATCCAAAGCAAGCTCCAGGCTCAGAGCTGTCAGCACAGAGCCCGACGCGGGGCTCAAACTCACGGACTGTGAGATCATGACCTGAGCCGAAGTCGGACACTCAACCTACTGGGCCACCAGGCGCCCCTGCTCCTCTTTTCAACTACATTTCTGTCTGAGGCTGAATTATCTTCATATGCTTGAATTGTGACAACGTATCACGGCAGATCTGAGAATTCAACTGTCTTCTAGTAAGCCAGACATTAAGAGATTTGCCAAGATGTAAAGCAGTGCCACTCTTCCCATTATTTTTTGAATATGTGCTCACTTTTCATTAAAATACATATTTTAAAGTTTATTTTTGACAGAGAGAGAGAGCATGCGCGAGCGAGTGGGGGGAGGGGCAGAGAGAGAGGGAGAGAGAGAGAATCCCAAGCAGGCTCCACCCTGTCAGCGCAGAGCCTGATCTCACGAACTGTGAGATCATGACCTGAGCTGAAATCAAGAGTTGGATGCTCAACCGACAGAGCCACCCAGGCGCCCTTAAAATATATTATTATATTAACATATAATAAGTTTGAAATTTATTTAAAATTACTTTTAATCAATTAATAATTCAAAAATTTTTCAGTGTGAATTTCTAAGAAGGTCAATATTGATAGATAAAATAATAAAACTTCTTTGTGAGTTCTCAGTCACTTTTCACAATGAAAAGGGGTTTCAAGGCAAAAAATTTGAGGACTGCTGTGGAGTAAGGCACATGTGACAGGAGGGGACAGGAGGCAAACACTTCCAGCAGAATGCCCGAGACGTTTCCCATTCATGGGAGACTGTGGTGAGATCAATCGTACATTCCATCTTTCCTTTCTCAGTCATTTTTGTGGTTAAAGCAGCCTAGGCTGAATGTTACTGCGGGTTAAAAGCTGGAGCCCAAAAAAAGAAGGAAGAAAGAAGACTATCTTTCTCTCAATTTTTTTTTTTTTGCTGTGTCCAGCGAATCTGCTCCCTCCTGCAGCAAATGTTTAACGTCCATTAAATTTTTTTAAATGTTTATTTAATTTTGAGAGACAGAGACACAGAGAGAGAGACAGAGCATGAGCAGGGGAGGGGCAAAGAGAGAGGGAGACACAGAATCTGAAGCAGGCTCCAGGCTCTGAGCTGTGAGCGTGGAACCGAACCGTGAGATCATGACCTGAGCCGAAGTCAGACGCTCAACGAACTGAACCACCCAGGCACCCCAATGGACACCCATTTTAGACCTGTTCTGGCTTGGGGTGAATTTTTAATGGCACCACGCCCTCTGAGCTACAGTAGGGTTGCCAAACTTTTCGGGCCACCTGGTGATCCTCTTGTGATGGTGGGAGGAAGCTGCTATCTCATCATCCTGCTGCAATTCTCCCCCCACTGTTTCTTTGTGGGCTAGCTCCCAGCATCAAAAAGCTCCCTGTGTAAAGCCAGTCCAGAGGGGTGCCTGGCTGGCTCAGTCAGTAGAGCATGTAACTCTTGATCTCAGTGCTATGAGTTCAAGCCCCATGTTGGGTATAACAGTTACTTACAAAACAAAACAAAGCAAAACAAAACAGTCCAGGAATTTGAAGTAGGATCATACGGTGTAAGAATAGAATGGTTCCTCACCGCCTCAGCCAACTTGCTTTGAAATCTGAAGAGCAACTCTCGGTCCCTCGGTATTTTCCTAGAGTTATAGATGTGACCATGTTGTCATTGATGTTCACCATGGAACACGATAGATAGCATCTTTGTCTTCAGCCAGGGGTGTGGCTGGCAGTCCAGCCAATTGTGTTGAGTTGGCCGTAATAGCCACCTTTAGTGTAACCAATAGCTAGCCCATAAACAGGAGACTGTGAAGAGTCTGGCAAATAAAAGAAGAGAACAAAAAAGAGAACTGATGGTTCATTTTATGTGACAACTTGGCTAGTCCATGGAATCCAGATATCTGGTCAAATACTAGTCTAAACGTCACTGTGAAGACACTTTCCAGATGATGCTAACATTTAAATCAGTAGACTTTGAGCAAAGCCAATTTCCTTTCTTTGTGTGGGTGGGCCTCATCTAATCAGTTGAAGGCCTTAAGAGACAAAAGACCAAGATTGCCAGAAGAAGAGAGAATTCTGCTAGCAGACTGCTTTTGGACTCAAGCTGCAACATTGCTTTTTCTCTGGGTCTCCAGTCTACCAGCCCACCCTGCAGATTTTGGATTTGCCAGCTTCCACAGTTATGTGAGCCAATTCTTTAAGTAAATTTCTCTATCTATATACAGATCCTATTGGTTCTGCTTCTCTGGAGAACCTTGACTAATACAGTAATATAGCACGATTTTGAAAAATCGAGTAAGGGATGGGAGTTTGGGGAGGGGCTTAGAAGAATGCGATTTATTGTGCTCAATCGCAGGGGGTGCAGATGTCTTATGAGCTCTTTTGCCCTTTAATTGGCTGGGGCCATAATGAATTTGTATTCTCCTTGCTGCCCGGGGACTTCTTTAGTCACCACACCTCCATTTTCTTCCTTTTTTCCTAGTTCCATTTAATTTAATTTAATTTAAATTCAATTACATGCACCTCCCTAATAAGTTTATAGAAGTGTTGATAAGATTTCATAAAGAGCCACCATTGGGGAACACATGACATAACTTACAAAAACTTTTTGTTATTGTTTTTGGAAGAAGAACTGGGTGAAGGAAGTGGGCGTTCTAAGAGGAAAGATACGGATCTTGTGTTGCAACCTCTGTACTATTTCCTATTAGAAAGCTTTTCATTCTTGACATCTGCCATCCTTAGGTCTAGAATATTCTCGTATTCCATGGGGGGTTTTGAGAATCACATTCTTGAGAGAAATGCGCTTTCCTGATCGTTCCAGGAGCTCTCAGAACAATCCATATGGCTGGAATCTTGAGCACGGTTCGCGATAGTCCCCGGGAGAAATGAAGACCAGAGGAGGACCAGCAGCCAGAGGCAGACACGCTCTCCAGGAGACAAGTGAGCGGGGCTGGAGCCATGTTAGACCAGCCAAGGGTAGCCTCTGCATTAGAGCCTCAGTGACCATCCCAGGAAGAATGAAATGTAGAATCTATCCATTAATTGCAGTCAAAACACATTTCTGGAGTTGGATTTCAGCCACGCCCCCATGACTGTCCAGGAGATTCCTAGAGGGGCTGTCCATGTGCTGTGTTCGGTAGGGTTCACAGCAGACTACAACCGTCCTCGGAACTGTTGCTTCCTACCTCCCTGATTGCAACTTCCTAACTTGGAATGTGAGCCGTCTGCCCTAACGCATGGCTTGCAGTCAGGGGTCTCAGTTGCACGTGGCTCACAAAAGCAGATGTGCATAATAAATACCTTTATTTTTCGGTAACTGTAAGTATTGTTTTGAGTCCCCATCCACATAAATGGGAGAAATTTAACTGCTGCCGATTAAGGATTCCCATCTTTTACTCTGAGGCTCATGCCTAAGCTTGACAGCCCAAGGCCCCATCTCATCCCGGTGGCATCCCCCCTCAGGCATGCTCTGAAACATCTGTCTCTCGTCTGGTCGTTGGTTGTCCTTCTATGCAGCCCTTTATGGAGACACTTGGATTCCTATCCACATGGCCCCGCAGGTGTGGGGCTTTCCCTGATACTTGTGTGCCACTCTGGTCTCTTAGGAGTTATTCTCCTTCTTTCCAAGGCATTCTTTTGCAGAGTGTTTTTGTCTCCTTGTAGCTCTAGTCAGGAAACAGGCCCATTTGATTCGGGATCCCAGAAACCATCCGCAGGATCCCTGGGAACAAGTGAGGAGTTGGGTTTGTAACTTTCCCTTTGAACACTTACCCTCCCCTCAGAGGTTGGGAATGACTGGCTCAAACTCACAAAGAGCATCCTCCCAAGTCCTTTGTCTCTACCATGCATCTTTTGACATCCTTCCTATGAGCGCAGAGTGGGGCAAGGACCAATCCTGAGTGGGGAGGGAATTGCTGAGGGAAAAAGTGGTGTTGCAAAAATATCATATCGCATCACGGTTGAGAGTGGAACCGTGGGAACACAGAGAGTAGGTTGTCTCTAAAGAAAAGTTAGCCCAAGAAAACAAGGAAAAAGGGAAAGAACTGAGAGATGGATTGGAACACTAGTTTATCAGAAAACCGGTGACCATTCCTAGCTTTGGACCCTCCCCCTTAGGTTTGCTTCGTGGGAATTTTCACGAGTGAGGTATGTTGCTATTTTGCTACTTTATATATAATGATCAAAATATGCCAGATTTCTAACACATAAATGGATTTTGAAACTCAATAAATTTTCTAATACATGAATGAATGATAAAAAAAAAGCCAGGGACATAACTGGATATACGAAAGCAGCACAGGGTTAGATGAGCAGAAGGAGCTTCACAAACGTTACTATTTGAAAGATTAAAAGTTAATTTCAGGAATTCACAAAAGGAAAACATAAAAATAAATAAATAAAAAATAAATAAAAATTAATGTGATATTTTCTTTTGCTCAAGTGGTCGTCAATAATTCTGAGGACAAATATGTATAAATTAGAGAACTTATTTCATTAACAGGTCTCAGCCAGGCACTTAACTACTGAATGTTGACTCAGGGGGAAAAAAAAAAAGCCAACAAACAAGGCTGCAGAGCTGTGTTCAGGATACTGGACTTTAACTCTCTGACTGCAGATAATACTACTACAGCGAGCTGACCTGCAAGATGGATCTTTGAGATCAAAGGCTACAAATTATGATGTTTGCCTTTTAAGAAGTAAATGCTACTCTGACTTTCTTAGTTTGCACATTTCAACTGGAAGCCACAACATGGATTCATGGTATCTGCCTTGGTTTCTGTTCTTTGCCATTCTCTTCCTGGTTCCTGGCTTGGTAAGGAAACTGTGTTTGGAACACAACGAGAAAAATTGGGGGCCTATTGCCTGTGTGTTCATGTTTTTGCTTTTTAGGAATTTCAAGATGTGAATGACATGAGCGGGGCGAGCTGGGGCAGGCAGGGTCACGGGGTGAGAAGCAGCCCCGTCAGAGACAGAGTCAGGGACATGGACATAAAGTTATATATTTCTTTCAGTTTCATTTTTGTGTAACAAGTTTTCTCCTGATAAGGTAGAAAATGTGCAATTTGAAAAGCATTCCATTTTTTACTGCCGAGTGAAATGCATATTACTGTTGCGGTGCCGTAAGACATGAATGGTGGATGTCACAGGCAAAGCCAGAGCTTACGGTTTTGTAGCATGGGGTTTCTCGTCTGCCTCTTTGTCAGGTTAGACCAATCTTCCTACAGTGACAGGTAGTTTGTACCGTAGACCAACCCAAAGTTTTAAACCTAGGGGGTTAAAAACCAAAATGCCTAGGGGGAATTTTAGTTGTGATTTTAAAATAAGCTATTATATTGAGCTGATATTCTATGAACAGGACCTACAACATTGAGAACAAGAGATGCCATTTAAGACACATTATAACTGTAGTTATGAACAAATACTTGATAATTAAAAAAAATTTTTTAATGTTTATTTATTTTTAAGAGAGAGAGCATGAGCAGGGGAGGGGCAGAGGGAGAGGGAAACACAGAATCTGAAGCAGAGCTGTTAGCACAGAGCCCGATGCAGGGCTCGAACTCACAAACCATGAGATCATGACCTGAGCCGAAGTCAGACCCTTAACTGACTGAGCCACCCAGGCACCTCTTGATGACTTTTATCATTAGGCACATTAGCATTCCTCTCTGAGTGTGCCTACGTGTGGCTAATGTGTGAGACAAACAGGCACTTCTTCATATCAAGAAGAGTAACTATCCAACCAGTTCATTCCTACTGCTTGCCAAACAGTCCATATGATTCTGGTATTTAGATATGTAAGCTGTATTAACCTATTTTACAGATAGTCTGAGTTTCTGGAAGGTGAACTGACTTGCTTTGAATTGGTGGAACCAGGCATAAAACCCAGACCTGCTGCCTGCCAGTCCCATGAGCTTTCTCACTACACTCTAGACTTCCCTAAGAAATTTCTCAGGTTTAAGGGGTGCCTGGGTGGCTCAGTCGGTTAAGCATCTGACTTCAGCTCAGGTCATGATCTTACAGTTCGTGGGTTCGAGCCTTGTGTCAGCCTCTGTGCTGACAGCTCAAAGCCTGGAGCCTGCTTCAGATTCTGTGTCTCCCTCTTTCTCTCTGCTCCTCCCCTGCTTGTGCTCTCTTTCTCTCTCAAAAATCAATAAACATTTAAAAAAACTAAAAAAAAGAAATTTCTCAGGTTTACTTCATTTTTTCCATTGGGCATATAGTCTAGGTTTTTCATTTGGTCACTTGTAGAGAACCTATTTTCAGAAGTGTTATTTTTTTAATGTTTATTTTTGAGAGAGAGAGAGAGACAGACAGAGCAAGAGCGAGGGAGGGACAGAGAGAGAAGGAGACACAGAATCCGAAGCAGGCTCCAGGCTCTGAGCTGTCAGCCCAGAGCCCAATGCGGGGCTCGAACCCACAAACTGTGAGATCATGACCTGAGCCAAAATCAGACGCTTAACCGACTGAGCCACCCAGGCGCTCCTTAGTGTGTGCATGTTTTTTTTAACGTTTATTATATTTTTGAGAGAGAGAGTGCACACACCTGAGCAGGGAAGGGACAGAGTGACAGAGAGAGTCCCAAGCAGGCTCCACGCTGTCAGTGCAGTGCCTCATGTGGAGCTTGAACTCACAAACCATAAGATCATGACCTGAGCTGAAATCAAGAGTTAGACACTTAACTGACTAAGCCATCCAGACGCCCCTTAAAATTTTTTTTTAATTGCAAAGTATACCCATTGATTTTTTTTTTCTTAACATTTCTCAAGCAGTGTCTTGAGAAAAACGTGAAAGTAAACCATGATTGATGAGGTCTTCAATAAAGTTTCTTTATAAGGGGTTGTTATAAATTACAATAATATTTCAACAATGGGGATAAATTATTAGGTTTTTCAAACATTGCTCCATGAATCCTTCAGAGAATCATGTTTAAAGTGAACATTTATCTGAGGGCTGGAGTCTTACATGCTGCCTTCTTTTCAATCTGTGAAGTTAGTTCCTTGTTTCTTTCACCTTCAAATCCATATAACAGCCAATTTTATTTTTTACATGAGATAAGAAGACCCTTTCATCCAAAAATTATTTTAGACCTCAAATTAGCTGTCTTAGATATAAGCCAGAAATTATTAATATATTAATATTAAAGAACTCCCCTCCCTCTACAAATTACTAGATATAAATTGGAACCAAGAAGATCTTTTATGTCATGGGTGTCATAATAATGCCTTTTTTTTTTTTTTATGTGTTTGTTTCTCAGCCAACTCCGGAAAACTTTGGTGAGTCTATTTTGAGTTTTGTTCTAAGTTATAGTAAAAGAAAGTCGTGTGGATGATAGAACAACAGGACAGAATAACTTAGGACACATTTAATGCTAGGCACAATGCATAATTACGTATGCATAATTGTATAATTGCATTGAACTTTAGTCAAACACTGGCTTCTTTTGATTTATTGAGAACTGTTTTATTGTTCCTGTTCCAGGGTTCCACATACCCAGCAGAAAAACAGATGGTGATATAGGAAAATCCAAACACAATGACTCACATGAGACATCCCATAAATGCTTGCTATTACTACTTTTGCTATTTTGCATCAAATCAGGTGGACCCGATGTCCATCCTATTCTGTCGTACCCTTAGAGATTTGGCCCTATTATTCACTCCTTTGCAACTTACAAGAGTAATTCAAATTTAAATTAGGACTTTTGCTTGAGAGTTCCAAGATATGTTACTAGCAAAGGGATATATACATATGGGTAGATTGGGCTGGTTTGACCAGATTTAAACATTTGCTTCTCATTTAATCTAGTCATCTAGTCTAGTCTTTCAAATTCAGTTTAATATTATACAGAGTGACCAATTTCTTATTCCTGAAGTCATTTGACATTCAAGGGACATGGATAGGACAAAAGCATATATGCAAAAGCCCCATAGCCCCAAGCCTGGCTCATGGGAGGTTCTCAGTCAACCAGTCAATCAATCAATCAATCAATCAATGTATGTTGAATCAGAACCTAGTAGTCACTTACCTGATACAAAGAACTTTCCTTACTTTTAATTTGATAATTGATAAAGATTGTCGTCTTTCAAAACATAATGCTCAATGTGTTTTTCTCTTTCCTTTAGTTAAAGATGTAGATGGTGGAATTGATCAAGATATATTTGATATCAATGAAGGTTTGTAGATTTTCTTTTTTACATATTTTAGTAAGTAGAGGGTTTGAATCCAATTTGCTAACATGAATTTTTATCTTCCCTCTTAGATTTGGGGCTGGATCTATTTGAGGGAGACATCAGACTTGATGGGGTGAGTTGAAACAAAGCAAGGAAGAATCTTCTATTAACTACTGCAAATTAAAGTACAGAGTATATGAGAATGATTGGACAACATGGGCTTTGTTAAACCCAACTGTCTCTAGAGATACAGTATCATAGAGACAGATGTATTCAATAAATACATTATACCCTGAGGGACTTGCATAATAATGCCTTCATTATCCATTACTCAGATTTCTGTGTGGTTAAAGCCATCGTCACTCACTATGTATGCCTTGATCTTATTGGTCCGATGAATTTTCATTATTGGGACAATATGATGCTTTCATTTTTATTTTCATTTAAGTTTATGTATTTATTTTGAGAGAGAGCACAAGGGAACAGAGGAGGGGCAGAGGGAGAGGAAGAGAGAGAATCCCAAGCAGGTTCCACACTGTCAGCACAGAGCCCCGCACAGGGCTCGAACTCATGAACTGTGAAATCATGACTTGAGCCAAAACCAAGAGGCAGGTGCTTAACCAACTGAGCCACCCAGGTGCCCTGATGTTTTCATTTTTAAATAAAACCTCCCTGATTTAATCTAGTTGAGGCCAAATTAAACTGAATTTTTAAACATATCAATGAATCAGAATTTTTACTGTAAAAGATAGATTTTGTGACTTCTATCCTGACAGCTAAAGATAGTGTTGCCAAGTAAAGATCTTGCCAAATCTATGCATGAAGAGTATATGGCACATGGATGAGCATAGATTACTTACAGGTAGTTCTGCTGGGAACTTCAACTCAAGAAGCAGAGCTGCGGTGTCTCAGGTTTAGTCTTGGGCTTGTTCTTCTATCTGTACTCTTTCCCTCTGGATCTCACCTTGTCCAAGGGCTGTAAATGTCATGTCTATGCTGATGATTCTGAAGATGTGACTCTTATCCATCCCTTCTCCTGCACTCCAGACTTGTCTATCCAGGTGCCAACTGGTCAGTTCCATTTCCGCATTTATGAGGTGTCTCACATGTAAGGCGTTCTCAACTGGACACTGGGAAGGGGCAAAGAGGGAGAGAGAGAGAGAGAGAGGATCCCAAGCAGGCTTTGCACTGTCAATGCAGAGCACAACGTGGGGTTTGATCTCACGAACCATGAGATCATGACCTGAGCCGAAACTGAGAGTCAGATGCTTAACGGACTGAGCCACCCAGGAGCCCCGCAAAGTGGTCTTTGAAACCAGCAATGATATCGTTTCACTTCCGGGCTTGAAACTCTTCAACAGCTTCCTACTGCATGTAGAACAATAGCCAAACTTACCCACAGCCTTCAAGACCTTGCATAATTTAACTCCTGCCCACTGTCCTCCCATCTCCTCTCCTTCTCTCTTACTGCGTCTCTTTTCTCTCTTAACTCTTTAGGCTACTGGCCTCAAAACAGACTCAGAACATACCGAGTGTATTCGCCCCTCAGAACTGGCAGCCTTCCTCCACTACCTTTAAATTTATCCTGCTTAAAACTACTTATTTTCTTACATTTTAAATTTCATTTATTTCTAGATTAACTATTCATTGTTCCTTAGGTTTTTGCCTGATTCATTTAATTAACCCTTCACATTTATTTTTGACAGGCACAAGATAGAAATTCCATCATTGGAGAAAAATACAGATGGCCTCATACCATCCCATATGTTCTAGAAGATAGCTTGGGTTAGTATATACCTTGGAGAATCCATAACTGATGTATATTCCTGACAGAATATAATCACAGTATTTTCACGAGTAGGCTCTTATGGGCTTTCAGGATTTCTTTGTTGCTTTATGTGGCTATGGACAAATATTTACTTATAAAAATAAGCAAAATGAACAATGAAAAGAACCACAGTGCTTTTGTCTGAAATATTTGCTGAATTTTGACCAAGAAAGGGATTAACGCAACCAACATTTTTAAAAATTTTTTTTTTCAATGTTTTTTTATTTATTTTTGGGACAGAGAGAGACAGAGCATGAACGGGGGAGGGGCAGAGAGAGAGGGAGACACAGAATCAGAAACAGGCTCCAGGCTCTGAGCTGTCAGCCCAGAGCCCGACGCGGGGCTCGAACTCCCGGACCGCGAGATCGTGACCTGGCTGAAGTCGGACGCTTAACCAACTGCGCCACCCAGGCGCCCCAACGCAACCAACATTTATGGAGAGCCTACTTTGTGTTGGCTGCTGGGGACACAAAGATCAGGAAGGTAGTCTATCTGAAAGCAGCGGTTTCCTCTATGGTCAGGTTTTACGTATGAGTTGAAAACAAAAACAACCAGGGGCTCCTGGGTGGCTCAGCCAGCTGAGTGTCCGACTTCAGCTCAGGTCACAATCTTGCAGTTTGTAGGTTACAGCCTCACATCGGGCTTGCTGCTGTTGGTGCAGAGCCCGCTTCGGATCCTCTGCCCCTTCGCCCACAACACTCCCTCGCTGGCTCTCTCTCAAAAGTGAACAAACATTACATTAAAAAAAAACCCAAAATAAGCAAACATAAAACAACCAAACAAAACTTTAGGGACTGGCATTGGTTTGCCAAAATTTTATTTTGCCAAGCGAGGAACTTACCCAACAATAAGAACCCACTATCTTTATCATCATCTTTTCATAACATAAATAATATTTTAACACTAAAAAGTCAGAAGAATCCAATCCAAAACAAAAGACAGTATAGAAGAAATTTAATTGCAAAGGAAAACTCTAAATGTGGTCCTCATTTTATTTACGGTTTCAGTTGCCAGAATCATTTTAGCAACTGTTGTTTGGGAAACTCTTCTTTTCTTTTCTTTTTTTTAAGTTTATTTATTTGGGGAGGGAGGGAGAGAGAGAGAAAAAGAGAGAGAGGGAGAGCGAGCACACAAGCAGGAAGGAGCAGAGAGAGAGAATCCCAAGCAGGCTCTGAGCTGTCGGCTCAGAGCCCAACGTGGGGCTCAGTCTCACAACCGTGAGATCATGACCTAAGCCAAATCAAGAGTCAGATGCTTAGCCAAATGAGCCACTGAGGTGCCCCTGGAAAGTTTTCTTGAAGTTCATACATTTCAGTGGAGATTCAGATCGGCCAAAAGTTAATTACAATAGAACGGGATACATATTTTGCTTAATGACATGTTGAAAAGCTGTGGGAGCGCATTGCAGGGGCATGTGACTCAGCCTAGATGTAAAGGCATCAGGGGGCAGGTGACACTACGTAGCAGGGCTACCAGGACATTTATGCAAGTTGTACATGGTACCTAGGCGCCTGGGAAGGGGGAAGTGGGACTGAAATCAGGTTTGCATTTCGTTCATCAAGAGGCATTTGTTTCTTTGCATGAAGTGCTATTTACTACCTGCCACGTCGAGACTTGCAGCATCTGCCCAGACGAAGTGTTCCTTTGTAATAATCCGCAGAAAGGCGTCATGCGGGCCAGCACGGCTTCTGATAGCAAGGGAAGGGTGCTCCAGGCAGATGGACCACTATGCGCAAGGGCATGGGGAAAGGGTAAACCCTTAACTGGAATTTTGGTTGGAAATGGGGAGTTAGTGAGGTTGAACAGGTAGGCAGAATCTAGTTTGGACAGACTTGAGTGTTTCCCACATTAAAGAACTTGGTGTGCATACTGATGGTGACATGGAACCTCTAGAAGTTTTAATGTGGGTGTGAGATTGCGATCAAGCTAGTTGCCGTAGAGAAGATGTATCATTAGTGGGGGGGGGGAGGAAAAGAGATCAAATAAGGAATCTATAGAAGAAATTTAGGGAACGATTGAGAGTTTCTGAACTAAGTCTCTCTCAGCGAGGATAGACAAGAACGGACAATTCTAAGACAGCCTTAGGAAGCAATTGTTAGATTTAGTGATTGACTGCAAGAAAAGGGATCGAGGTAAAGAGATGCTGGTGCCCAGGATTCAGTCTTAGGCAACTGAGTGCATGGTAGTGCCTGTAACAAGAACAGGGAATATGTCTGAAAGAGGGTGGGATACAGAAGTGTGGTGGAAATTGTCATGCAGAGTTCGAAATGTATCAGGCCCACTGTGGTGGAGAGATCATACGAAGTGTTGGTGTACAGACTAATCATTCAGGATAGAGAGAGATTTGGGTGTTCTTAGGCTGTGGGAGGTGGTTGAAGCCACTGGTGCGATGAGCCCCTTGCACGGTGCCCTGCATATAACACGTACTCCTTAGATAGATGGAGCGTATGGAGTGGCCCAAGAAGATTGTATTGAGTGAGAAGATGGCCAAGATTGGAATTCAGCTTGGGAGAACAACTTTCTGGAATTGATATAGACAGAGGATCTGTTAGAAGTGACTGAGAAGGGAGGACTGGCCAGAAACATAGATGAAAAACCAAGAGGAGGTAGAAAAAGCCAAGGCCAGAGGTGGGATTAGAAACTATAATGTGGAGGGGCGCCTGGGTGGCGCAGTCGGTCAAGCGTCCGACTTCAGCCAGGTCACGATCTCGCGGTCCGGGAGTTCGAGCCCCGCGTCGGGCTCTGGGCTGATGGCTCGGAGCCTGGAGCCTGTTTCTGATTCTGTGTCTCCCTCTCTCTCTGCCCCTCCCCCGTTCATGCTCTGTCTCTCTCTCTGTCCCCAAAAAAATAAATAAACGTTGAAAAAAAAAAAAAAAAAAAAAAAAAAAAAGAAACTATAATGTGGAAGGGAAAGATAGTCACTGACTTTAGGAATGGGGGGGAAATCTGAATGCCTTTAAATATTTATAACATTTTTTGGTCTTAATATTTTGATTAAAATATAAAAATTCTTTTATTTTCAAATTATTTATAAAAATTAGAAAAATTGTTCTCCTAAGGTGTTCTATGAAATACCAGTTAGCTTTAAATTTCATTGTATCTCTTGGCTACTTCTGCCCTGAATTTTAACCAAAGCTATTGTAACTTTATGAGCTTTATGTACCTGTTTTTACACATTATAAAACAACATAGTGAATGCCTTGAGGCCCAGAACTATTTTTCATCTTGCAAATCTGAGGATTAGCATAATCTCTGACATTTTATAGGCAGTTAATACATCTTTTTAAAACTAAATTGATAAACTGGGGTGACTAGCTAGCTCAGTTGGTAGAACGTGTGACTCTTTTTTTTTTTTTTTGATGTTTATTTATTTTTGAGAGAGACAGAGCGTGAGTGGGAGAAGGGCAGAGAGAGAGGGAGGGAGACACAGAATCTGAAACAGGCTTCAGGCTCTGAGCTGTCAGCACAGAGCCTGATGCAGGGCTCAAACTCGGGAATGGTGAGATCATGATCTAGGCTGAAGTCAGTCGCTTAACCAACTGAGCCACCCAGTTTCCTTGAGCATGTGACTCTTGATCTGAAGGATGTGAGTTTGAGCCCCACGGTGGGCATAGAGTTTACTAAAAAAAAAAAAAAAAATATATATATATATATATATATATATATATATAAATTGATAAACATATACGAATCAAACATGTCAGGTAAAAAAAATTCAGTCCACATCTTACCATCCAAACTGTGTACATTTTTATATGGGTATAACTATAGTGTTTTAAAATTTTTTTAGAGGCACTGGGTGACTCAGTTAAGCGTCTGACTTCAGCTCAGGCCACGGTCTCATGGTTTGTGGGTTTGAGCCCTGTATCAGGCTCCGCACTGACTATGCAGAATGGGATTCTCTCTCTCTCCCTCTCTTTTTGCCCCTCCAACTTCTCTCTCAAAATAAATAAACTTAAAAAATTGTTAAGTTGTTTTGCTTCATTTTTTATTCTATTTATTTATTTATTTATTTATTTAAGAGTAAACTCTATGCCCAACGTGGGGCGTGAACTCATGACCCAGAGATCAAGTCACATTCTCCACCGACTGAACCAGCCAGGAGCCCCCGTTTTAAATTTTTTAATCTGCTTTTTTCAATTGATATTACAGCATTATTTTGTGCTAGTTTTATAACATGATTAAACCCCAAATTTTTAGGTCATTTTTTTAATTCCATGATTTTGATTCTTTCTCATTTGGAAAATGCTTTACCCCTGTTTAGTATTGTCGCATTGAACTTACTCTCTATGCTTAAAGTGAGAAGAGGATTTCCTCATATTTCTGAAATGTATACCATCTTGAAATGACTCTGACTGAGGAAATCACTAAGCAAAGCCACCCTTACAGGTAGCAAAAGTAAATACCTATGAAGGGTTAGTAAATACCTATGAAGGGTTTACTGGAAGTGACTTCGGGCTCTCCAGAAATCGCTCTTAACCAACATATTCAATTCTGCTTTAGTCTTTTTGCTTACATTCCGGGTGTTACCTGGCTGTTAGATGCAGCTTTTCTGGAAGGGGTGACTCTTGGGGCAGCCATGGATAGCTTCCTGTGAATAAGTGATCATTCCTTGCCTGGGTGTCAGACTTGGCGTGTGTGGGGCAGGTAGAGAGCAGACAGGGTAAAAGGAGGGGGGATGGAAATGAAAATCAAGGTGCTAGAAACCTGAAAGGGCTAAAGAGAAAAATAATCCTGAGCAGCTGCTTGCTTAATTCGTAGGCTTATCTAGGACCTGCTTTAGCCTTCAGAGCCTGGGGATTTACATAACATGATCCCACGGGGCGCCTGGGTGGCGCAGTCGGTTAAGCGTCTGACTTCAGCCAGGTCACGATCTCGCGGTCCGGGAGTTCGAACCCCGCATCAGGCTCTGGGCTGATGGCTCAGAGCCTGGAGCCTGTTTCCGATTCTGTGTCTCCCTCTCTCTCTGCCCCTCCCCCGTTCATGCTCTGTCTCTCTCTGTCCCAAAAATAAATAAACGTTGAAAAAAAAAATTAAAAAAAAAAAATAACATGATCCCGGGGTGGGGGTGGGGGTGGGGGTGGGGGTGGGGGTGGGGGGGGGCTCCTGCATCTATGAGTCAAAGATAATTAGCCTTTGGTAATGAAGGCACACAGTAAATGAAGAGCTTATCTTGGTAGAGGGCTATATCCCTTTCACAAAACTTTCACATATGTTTCCTTATTTGACTCTCAATTCAATGAAGGGTAAAAACTATTCTCGTGGGGTGCCTGGGTGGCTCAGTCGGTTAAGCGTCCGACTTCGGCTCAGGTCATGATCTAACGGTCTGTGAGTTTGAGGCCCGCGTTGGTCTCTGTGCTGACAGCTCAGAGCCTGGAGCCTGCTTCGGATTCTGTGTCTGCCTCTCTCTGCCCCTTCCCGACTCCGCTCTGTCACTCCCTGTCTCTCAAAGATAAAAAAAAAAAAATTTAAAAAAAAAAAGCTATCCTCATTAAACTTTGATAAAAGGCCGAGACCTGCATGCTCCTTTTACAGTCTGTCCTTAAAACAGGCTTGTGGTGGTGGGTATCATCATGTCTTATTGTAAGGAAGTGTTAGATTTGAGATAAGAATGCAAACATGATATTTATAGCACAGAAAATCCAGAAACACTTTAAATATCTGACAATAGGAAGTTACTTGTATATGTTACAGGCATATAAGGTAGCCATTAAAATGATAAAAAGAACACCTGATAAAGCTTTTAATGATATACTATTTAGTGAAACACATAGTTTATAAAATATGTAGACTGATTGGTATTTTCTAAAAAATATGTGTATATTGTGAGTATATAACATACAAGCAAGAAGCTTGATGAGAGTGGCTGATTATTTCTGAAGTGATAAGATTTTATAATTTCCTTCTTTTTGTTTATCTGCATTTTCTAACTTACTTGCAATGAACATGTTTTATTTGTGTGGTATTATAAAAGGTGGAATTCTGGGTGCCTCATATAAATTCATATGGATTTTAGGGCCCCCTATGTGAGTCCTGCTCTTGATCCTCACCGAAACAGAGGACCTTCCTACTAATTGTTTTCAAAAGTGCAATGGTCATGTAAGAAGGGAGGAAGGAAATGAACATTCGATAAATGCTCAATTTACTTGGAACTGCCCCTCTGCTTTCTCCTATCCTCACATTATCTCCTGAAAAGTTGATTTTATTTTATTAAAAAAAATTTTTTTAATGTTTATTTTATTTTATTTTTTATTTTTGAGACAGAGAGAGAGAGAGAGAGAGCATGAACAAGGGAGGGTCAGAGAAAGAGGGAGACACAGAATCTGAAACAGGCTCCAGGCTCTGAGCTGTCAGCACAGAGCCGACGTGGCGCTCGAACTCATGAACCGCAAGGTCATGACCTGAGCCGAAGTCAGACGCTTAACCGACACCCCTTATTTTATTTGACTTTTAAGTTTATTTATTTATTTTGAGAGAGACAGAGACAGCGTGAGTCGGGGAGGGGCAGAGAGAGAGAGAGAGAGAAAATCCCAAGCAGGCTCCACACTGCCAGCTGCCATCACAGAGCCCAATGTGGGGCTTGAATTCACTAACCTTAAGATCATGACCTGAGCTGAAACCAACAGTCCAACACCTAACTGGCTGAGTCTGATGCTTAACTTTGCGCCTGCAAAGTTGATTTTATTTCCCCACTTAGCTGATAATTTTAGAAAACTCTGAAGGTGAAATGAATTGGCAAAGGTTACGCATCAAAAGTGATGAGGATGGGAAAGAACTTAGGCGTCTCTGGCTCAGAGTCCAAGTGCTTTCCACTTGGCCACACTGTCTCCCACTTCCCAGGAACCACCATCCTTCCCGGGAACCCCTTCCTCCGGGGTTGCCCTCCAAGCTTCTTTTCCTGAATGTCTTTGTTGCTTTCATGCCTCTGCCTTTTTTGAAACAATGGTTAACTTTAATTTGGGTCCTGAACTCACTTGAGAATCTTATGAACAGTTTCCCCAGGAAATGCACTTTGCAGATATAGGTATAGACAGCTACAGATGAGATATAAATACATAGGTGATATATAGATGATATAGATACAGAATAGATACAGATGATAGAAGTACAGATATGGATGCTGCACCTACCATTCCGGAATATTCCTGGACTCCCATCTCAAGGTCCTCAAATTACAAGCTCTGCTGTGAGGCTTTAAATACATACTGTAGCTTCTCAGATGAAGCATGTGACAGTGATGGTTCACTCTGGCTGCCTGTGATCCAAGGTATTTGTGCTCTGAGGTAAGGGTATGGTTTTTGTTGTTGTTGTTCAGTAACGCACCTCTAGTGGTTCCAAAGAAACAAATATGGGGCAAAATCAAGGATCTGAAGAAGAACCAAATACTTGCATATGATACATACTTAATTGGGACTGAATACTAAATTTGGTAAAAATAAAACACTAAACATTCAGGAAGGGACTAACTCATGATAAACAATGTAATGCATAGCCCATTTCCATGGTGAATCGTTCAACGGTGATAATGTTCATGAGTGTCTTTTTTGTTGGTTTTCTTCCTTCAGAAATGAATGCTAAGGGAGTTATCCTTAACGCATTTGAACGCTATCGCCTAAAAACATGCATTGACTTCAAGCCTTGGACTGGAGAAGCTAACTATATATCAGTGTTCAAGGGCAGTGGGTAAGGTGGAAAGTTTGTCTTCTAAGGGTTCAAATGCCAACCATTGCAAGTATGGCCTGTCACAACAATTGCCCTAGTCCCTGACCTTGAGGGTGGGTGGGGGCTTCCTTAGCTGTTTGCTGGAGCCTAAAAGACAAACTACATCTAGTTTCTCTAGCCATACAAATAATATTTTCACACATGCAACCAGACTACCCACATTAAGACAAGGAGGGTGGGATTGCATGCCATCCAGCCCATAACTTAAGGAACTTCAACCATTCGTAGTTTACATAGTTTTTATTTCCCTCTTTCAGTAAAACGCGTGTACACACGTGTATTTCAATTTATTTTCTTTTTCTTTCTCTTTCTCTTTTTTTAAAGGCTTTGGATATTTTTTATTTGATTGTGTAATTCAAAACATGTAGCACTAAATTGTGCCAGGCATTATTTTAAGAGTTTTCTAAGTATTAACTAATTTAGTCTTCAGAGCTAACCTGCAACATAGGTTCTGGTTTTCTCTCCCATTTTACCGATGAAGAAATGGACTCAGCCAGAGGAATGGCTAAGTCCTGAGTCCATGCTCTTTTTTTTTTTTTAATATAATTTATTGTCAAGCTGGCTAACATGCGTTGTATATAGTGTGATCTTGGTTTTGGGGGTAGATTTCCCGTATTTCAATTTATTTTAACCTAACTACACTTACTGCTTGAGTTACACTGAGTATTATTTGCCTGGGGCTTGGCAATTCCATGTGGTTGCTACACCTATAAAACTTTATGAGTGGTCATCAACATACCAAGGACCATGTGAAAAACTTGGACATTGCTAGAAAAAATCAGGACTCGGTTGATCGGGAGATGCCTTGCTCCCGTGTAATATTTGGTGGCAGGACCGCTTCTCCAAAAATCATGTGATCTGTGAGGTTATGAGAGGGAGGCAGTGTCTTGATAAAAGAGTGAAGGATGTAGGTGGGTTAAAGGAGAGGACCGGGCACTGGGGATTGTGCCCCGAGGCCTCAGCCTGCATGGTGAGAACACCCTCTCCCCCTGTCCCGTGAACTCTCCTGTAAGCTGCTGGTCTTCAGTGGGCAACATGCATGTTGGGAAGCAAGAACTCTCCATCGGGGAGAACTGTGACCGAATAGCGACAGTTCAACACGAGTTCCTCCACGCCCTGGGGTTCTGGCATGAGCAGTCTCGTTCCGATCGGGATGACTACGTCATGATAATGTGGGACAGGATTCTGTCAGGTACATTTCTTTCGTTTTCTTACATTTTGGGCCACAAACTGAATTTCTAAGCATGTGCTATCTCCTGCCGACCGTTAATAATGGGAAAACTGAAGTGATGCTTTACTTCACGTGCATGAGTTCACGTGCCTGAAGGTTGTTGGGGCACTGATACCACAGACCCCTGGTGCATTGGAGCTGGACGAGATCTAAGAAACTGGCGTTTCCCAAAACACATTTTTAGGGAGTGCTGTCCCACAAAATGCTCCCAGATGTGTGCGGAAAGAGATCCGCAGTCCAATTAGTTTGGGAAATCCTAGGTTAAAATACATTAAACTTGAGTTACTGATACCGCTTTACTGTTCAGAGTCTCCGTTAGAGTAACACATATTGTAAATCTCCAAATACGAAGCATTTCCCGAACTGACTTGATTATCGCCTTTCTTTTCTTTTCTTTTCTTTTCTTTTCTTTTCTTTTCTTTTCTTTTATTTTATTTTTTTGAGTATTTGTGTTTATTGTTCTATGGAGCCCATACTGGGAAACACTGCAGCAATTGATGAGCCGGAACTTTTTGGGACTTTCTATTCCAAGTCAGAAATGTCTTAATAACATTGTACAACTGAAGCTCATGTTTTCCACAAGGGCGCTTAGTGTCCCCATCTGTCCTGCCTGCAGAGGGTACGGTGGAGGGAGTGGTATTGCTGTCGTATGAGGCATTGTGGGGGCTGCTCGGTACTGAGACCCCTGAACATCACAGCTCAGTGATATTGCTGTCTGGTGATCTCAACTGGGGTAAGGCACAGCAGCGGACTACAAGATTTCTGGAGCAAGACAAGTGCTTAGCTTCAATCCATCATCTCGCTCTTTAAGATTCCCTGGGTCTTACTTTGACAGAAACTTCTGTCCAGATTTGATAACACATCTATAAGCTTTGGAGATCAGTTCCACCTCACTGTTTCCCCTAAATCATCCCATTTCAAGTTGCAACCAGACGCTCATCAGTGTGATGCTAAACAACCAGGTATCTTCTCTGAATGTATTCGTTTTAAAAAACTTGCACACGTGTTCCAGTAACCGTGAAATCCCTGAGTACGTCAGTTCTTTCTAAGGACTCTTGCCTGTATTATCATTCCAAGGTCCCTTCCCACCACACTTCCCAACGTCCTCTTACCTCCACCTCCATCTGCTTTGGATGCCCCCACCCTCCCACGAGCACCTGCCAATGACCTTGACTGTGTCAATAACACCTTTTAGAATCTACCTTTCTAATAGAAGCTCTTAGAGCCTTACACTAAATGCTAATGTCCAATCTTGGGCAGTGATGGAAGCCTAGAGTAAGATAAGCTAAATTTTGTGAACATCGAGTAATTAAAGATCTTTTTAAATTTGACATTTAGGCAGAGAGCACAATTTTAACACCTACGATGACCAAGAATCAGACTCCTTGAATGTTCCCTATGATTACACGTCAGTAATGCACTACAGTAAGACGGCTTTCCAAAATGGAACAGAACCAACAATTGTAACACGAATCTCAGACTTCATGGATGTGATCGGCCAGCGAATGGATTTCAGCGACTATGATCTCTTAAAGTTGAATCGACTGTATAATTGCTGTATGTGGCAGGTTCTTTGAAATGTTTTCTGTGTCTCTCTACCATGGAGGGGAAAATGACGTGCCGTGCCATTTTGTCGAGCATTGCTGGCTTTTCTGCAATTATGGTTAGATAATTGATAATTATAGTTTTTATAGTTGAAGTTTGATATTAAAAAAAATAACAAACGTATAAACCTCCAAATCCCAATCCATGCCTGGGAAGCAATATTTTTCTTCTTAGAAGTTCTGGCCGTTAGCTCTACAAACAAATTGGGTCCTATAGTAACATGCGCCATGTCGATTTTCAAAGAAGGAGCCATCATATCAATGGGATTTTATAATCTGGGTTGCTGTTTAAAAATCTGGGTAACGAGAAGAGTGTAGACTCACGTTCCAGAATCAGCGAGGTGTTCCCTTTAACGCCATCCTGGCATTCCCAGTACTTCCATGACAGTTTTTATTACCTGGATTATCACGTTGTAGGAGTGTCGATAACTGTGTGTGTGTGTGTGTGTGTGTGTGTGTGTGTGTGTGGTTTGTTTGTTTGTTTGTTTTTGCTTTTGTAGCCTCTTCCTTGAGCTTTCTGGACTCGTGCAACTTTGAACTGGAAAACGTGTGCGGTATGATTCAAAGTTCAGGTGACAGTGCTGACTGGCAACGGACTTCCCAGGTCCCCAGGGGCCCAGAGAGCGATCACTCCAACATGGGCCAGTGCAAAGGTAACAGGAGTGAGATACTTCTAGATTTTACACTTGGTGGCTCCAGTCTTTTCCTTGGCCGTGAAAGACTGGGATTTTGTCTCTAATTTCTATCTGAACTATTAATGATAACCCATTCAGTTGCTACTACGGAAACAGTTCTGTGCCTTGTAAGGACATGGTTCATTTCTTTGCTTTTACTCTCTGACTTGTCTTTCTGTGAGTCAGAATTGGGCTCTGTGAAGCCTCTCTACCTATACGTGCCCACAGCAGGAGGGGACAGTATCTCCCGGAAAGACTCTTATCTACAGGGCAGTGGGGTGGTTTTCTCAAAGCTTGCCAGATACAAGCTTGCAGTCAACGGCACAATGTTGTGAATTAATCACTTTCAGAATTCCAGCTGGTTGTGATTACATGCTCCTGTTACAAGAATCCTTAAAATGAAGAGTCAAAGTACAATTGATTTAATTTTTTTCAGATGAGTATCTTTTTCCATAATAATTTTGTTTTAAATTAAATAGTCATTTATTTGGCTACAAGTACTCAATTTTTATTTATTTGCTCACTTCTGGCAATAAAGATGTAAAACTAGACTTCAAAACTTAGGGTCATTGCATGAGAGCTCAGCCAGTCTAGGCAGTGGTTGAGGTCCCTAACAGCAAAAAGTGTTTTTCTTTTTCTTTTTCTTTCTTGGAGGATGGTGGGGTGGGGTGGGGGGGGACGGCGGAGAAGACAGATGTTAAGGGTACAAACTTGCAATCAGTAATAATAAGCCCTGGAAGTCTAATGCACAGTGTAGTGACTATAGACAGGAATATTATATGCTAATCATTATTAACAACTAGAACTTAATTATTCTTTTTTTTTTTTTTAATTTTTTTCAACGTTTTTATTTATTTTTGGGACAGAGAGAGACAGAGCATGAACGGCGGAGGGGCAGAGAGAGAGGGAGACACAGAATTGGAAACAGGCTCCGGGCTCCGAGCCCTCAGCCCAGAGCCTGACGCGGGGCTCGAACTCACGGACCGCGAGATCGTGACCTGGCTGAAGTCGGACGCTTAACCGACTGCGCCACCCAGGCGCCCTAGAACTTAATTATTCTTACAACAAAAAAGGGATAATAATTATGTGACATGTTAGGGGTTGTTAATTATTGCTATAGTAGCAGTCATCTTATAATATATAAATGTGTCAAATTAACATCTTGTACACCTTAAATTTGCACCATGCTATATGTCAAATATACATCAATAAAGATACAATTTTCTTTTAAAATGCAGATTAGGGGGCACTTGGGTGGCTCAGTGGGTTAAGTGTCTGACTCTTGATTTCAGCTCAGGTTGTGATCTCACCATTTGTGGGATCAAGCCCTGCATTGGGCTCTACTCTGACAGCATGAGCCTGCTTGGGATTCTCTCTCCCTCTCTCTCTGCCCCTCCCACACTCATGCTCACACTCTTTTTGTCTCTCTCTCAAAATAAATAAACACTAAAAATAAAATAAAATGCAGGGGCACCTGGGTGGTTCAGTTGGTTAAGCGTCTGACTTCAGCTTGGGTCATGATCTCACAGTTTGTGGGTTCGAGCCTCACATCAGGCTCTGTGCTGACCACTTGCTCAGAGCCTGGAGCCTGCTTCAGATACTGTGTCTCCTTCTCGCTCTCTGCCCCTCGCCCCCTTGAGCTCTGTCTCTGTCTCTCAAAAAATAAATAAAAATGTTAAAAAATAAAATAAAATAAAATAAAATAAAATGCAGATTTGGATAGTGGGTAGTGGTCCTCCATAGGCCAGAGGAAGGAGAAAAGAAAGGAGAGAGGGAGAAAGAGAGAGAGAGAGAGAGAGAGAGAGAGAAAGAGACTAGACGAAGTAGGTGACACTTTTTTCTGATTTTGAAAGCTATAGTATGGAAAAAAGGTGGCCTAATGTCTCTTTTAGAAACTGCCTGCTCCTGGAGCTGCATTTAAATGCCCAATATAGTGTTTTACACACAGCGGGTACTGAGGGGAACTACTGTGCCCACAAGACGTGCATTCCTATATCTAGTATCTGTTTTCTCTCAATTCTGCTTTTGTTTTCATAACAGGTTCTGGTTTCTTCATGCATTTCAACAGTAGCTCTGTAAGTGTGGGGGCCACAGCAGTACTGGAAAGTAGAACATTCTACCCTAAAAGAGGATTTCAGTGCTTGCAGTTTTATTTATATAACAGTGGAAGTGAAAACGACCAACTGAACATCTACATCAGGGAGTATTCTGCAGACAACGTGAATGGTACTCTAACGCTTGTGGAAGAAATAAAAGGTACAATATTGACATTCTTATTGTCTGAGTCCAGATAAGGCCATCTTAATTCTTTAAGTCTCTAGCACTGAGGAGGTCCGTTCTTGGCTAGTGATACAAATATAATGAAAACTAGGCAAAATGGGAAGAATTACTGAATGTAAAGGAATTGTGGGATGAACGAGGAAGGAACTGGCCTCAGGCAGGACTGGACCTGTCCCTGAACATGGTTGGAGACCTCTCATGTTATGTCAGATGGGCCCGGTCCACAAAACTGGTGCTTTGGGTATTTTACTTCCCAGCTTACAGTTAATCAAATGTGCCATTAGCCTGGAAAAGGGACACTTCCTCTAATTTCTAGCTTGAAAAAAAAAAAAACAGTGAAGAATTCTAATTGTTATGATTTGGGTTAAGTGCAACTTCTAGAGTAATTCCTGAGCGAAGAGAAAGCAACACTCATTCCAATCATGTGGCAGAGAGATGGGTCATGTTGACCAACTTTAAAAGCAGATGGTTAAGAAATTTCAGGAAGGGAGGGGCCGTGGGCTGCCAACTCTATCACTGTCTCTCCACATATTGACCACTTGGTTTGAATGAATTGAGTAAAACCTATTATAAAATCGATTTACATTATGCTATGTGTCATACCATTTTCCTCCCATTTAACAATGGGAAACAGTCTGCAACACAGATGATACTTTCTTTTGTGAACACCTACAATAGGGTCTTAATATCATTTTATATAAACATATACATATATGTGTATATCACATGCTGTACATATATAACATAATTATATATACTGTACAATTCCATATATAACTCACATATATATATACACATTATATATAGTATATATTTAATCCTTTCCATTAACAATCTGTGGGTGGGTGTTATCACTAACAATCAATAGCACAAAGGGTACTTAAGAAACTTGCTTATGAGAAAGAATTTAACAGAATTTAAATGAACAGTACTGATAGTAATGAAGTGGAATCTCTTGCGGAAGATTTTTGTTCAATCCAGAGTCTATCCATGGACAATAGCATTTTCTGTAATTTGGATATATCTGTCTTATTTTCACATAATTGTGCTTCACATTAAGTGCCAGTACGTTTAAGTTTGAAGTCATCGTGTGAACTACCAGTTCGACATGAATTCCTGAGCTGTTTTCTCTACTTGGGGGCTTCTGAAATTTTTTAAATGTATCGCTCCTTATTTGGGCATGTGATGTAAGAAAATAAGACAAGATAACATAGCCTGTGCTGCTAGCTAAGGGTAGGGGATGATAGCGAAGGGGGAAGTATGCACCGGGGAGAAGGCTGATGCTATCAAATACTAAATATTTATAATGTTGAGTCACTGGTAAATGATCTAAGGACTCAATTGTGGGTGTGGGCTTTCTAGGGTTGGGTGGATTTCTGTGTAATACTGCCAAAACACTGGCTGAAAGTTGGGCATGTGAAGGAAGTATTTCAAACTATAAATACGTTAAATAAGGCTTTGGTTCAGTATCCCAGGAATCCTGGGCACAGTGTAGATATCAGTTTTAACTAACATATAATGGGAGACAACTCCTATATAGGGCATGGAATACTCATAAGTTAGATGTTGGTGTTTGCTTACCCTTCGCTGGACACAGGTGACTACCTGAGAAACAAGCAGATAAACATCCAGATATTCCAGGGAGCAGTTTGACCCCACAGAAATGCCTTGAAGTGAATGGGCTTGGGCTGGAGAAGTGAGAAAAACACACTGCAGACCTGTAGGAACCAATAGCTCTAGGATGATAATCTGTCCTGCGAAGGTTAAAACTCTAATGTTGATTTGCACATGATTCGTAGTCCTTTGTCTTCTTTGAAATAATAATGTCTCTTTTGCAGATATACCCATTGGAAGCTGGCAACTTTACCATGTGACATTGAAAGTGACCAACAAATTTAGAGTGGTGTTTGGAGGGGTCAGAGGCACTGGTGCATCATTGGGTGGCCTGTCTCTTGATGACATCAATCTTTCAGAAACACAGTGCCCTCATCATATCTGGCATATAAAGAATTTCACACAGATTATTGGCAGCTCGAATGAAACTATATATAGCCCCCCATTTTATTCTTCTAAAGGTTATGCCTTCCAGATTCAGTTGAATCTGAATCATTCAACTAACGCAGGAATATATTTCCACTTGATCTCTGGAGCCAATGATGATCAATTACAATGGCCATGTCCTTGGCAACAAGCCACGATGACACTCTTGGATCAAAATCCTGACATTCGACAGCGTATGTCCAACCAGCGGAGTATAACTACAGACCCATTTATGACCACCGGTTCGTGACTTATTTCCTTTACTGCTAATACACGGTCATTTGTCTAGGAGGGATGGACAATTTGGGAATGAGAGACTGCACAGTCAGGTACTTAGGGATTTCTGAGCCCCAGATTTTAGGAACACAAGACATTGAAGGGAAGGGCTTCAGCAGGTGTGGACAGAGTACCCCAGGCAGGCCACTGTGAAGAATGTCAAGAGGCAATGTCTCTGAAAAATAGAGAAGACACTGACTATTCCTGGCAATTGATCATACCTGAATTCCAGTTGTCCAAGGAGTGTTGGTTTTGCAGTCTGGCATGCCTCGGTTAAAATCCAAGGTTTGCTTCTCATTAGCTATGTGATGTTGATTAAATAGTCTTTTGGAGCCTCAGTTTCCTCAGCAGTAAAACTGGGGCAGTAATAGTAACCACCCCTCGCCACTGGGACTGTCAGACAAAATTCAGCTCTTGTAGAAGGGGATGGTTTCTGATGAGAGGAAAGATGTTGAGCTCCTGGAGTGTTGGGAAGGCTGTGAGAATGGATCATAATTTCTTACTAAAGAATTCTGGAGAGCTCGCCAATGGTGACATCATTCCCCATCTTTTCAGTCTCAAAAAGGAACAGCTCCCAGAAGGCAAGATCACATTTCTAATTTTAATAATCCTTTGCCTTCTGGGAGCCTAATAAAAAATGAAATTATGGCAAGGTGACTATTATTGCCAAATCTGAATTCTATATATGAAAAAAAAAATGTACCTATATGACATAGGAAAAAAAAAACATTAATTTGTTAGGAAAAAAAAAATATTCACAAAGAGGATTGTAGGAACTTGATGCTCAGATTTCTTCACTTTTTTTTTCCCAAAGCATTTTTGCCTGAATGACATTGAAAATGGCTCAAAGTTGGGTGGGTCATCACCTTTCCCCAGAAGCAGTGCTTCTCACTGTCTTCTAGAAGGACTTTGCTGTTAGGTGAATAATTCAGTTAATGAGATGAATTGTTCTATGTTAATATTCAAAACTCTCTCCGGACACCTGGCTGGCTCAGTCGGTAGAGCATGTGACTCTTAATCTCGTGGTCATGAGTTTGAACCCCACATTGTAGAGATTACTTAAAAAATACAATTAAAAAAAACCTCTCTCAGAAACGTATTGATTCAACTTAGTTAAAAGGACCACCTATGACTCGAGGCCACTGAGAAATGATTTTAATGGGGAGGGAGTTTCTATACTGGTCAGGAAGTATAGGTGTGACACCGCATCTAGGAAACTTTTGGTATCTCTCCACTCAGATTCCAGAATGTGCTCCTCCTTACTAGGCAATCTCATTTTCTTTAGGACAGTATAAATGAACAAGCTTCAGTGACTTGCCAGAGAATACATCACAGGTCAATAGCATCATTTAATTATTTTGAGCTCTATCCTAATTGCGTTTCACATTGCCCGTTCTTTCCTACCACAAAAAGCTATGATGATGCTAAACACAATCCATTAATATAAATTGCTTTTTCAGATAATGGAAACTATTTTTGGGACAGGCCATCCAAAGTGGGATTAGTGGCTTTTTTCCCTAATGGAACGGAGTTTAGAAGAGGTATGGGCTTTGGAACCGCTGCCTTTATAACCTACAAGAGGCTGAAAAGCAGAGATTTTATAAAAGGAGATGATGTTTATATCCTACTGACCGTGGAAGGTATGTCAGCAAAAATAGTTTTATACAAGCTATTTTTGTTGTTGTTGTCGTGGCCATTGATTATTGACTGCGTTCTTCTGGGTTCCATTTTTAGGTATAGGAGTAAATGGGCATGAGTGGGAGGTTTTTTTTCTGGCATAAATTATTAACAATAGGAAAGTAATTTAAATAAAAACAGTGACCATTCCAGGATAAAGAATTTAATTACCACTACATGGAGCAATGGAAAATTAGGACAGAAATTTTCTCTAGAAACAAGTTAAAGTATAGCTACTATACCCTAAATTATACTCTAAGATTCCAGAAATAGAAATATCACACAAGCACATGAAATGAAACTGGAAATGAACTGTCTCTATTGTGTCTTTCAAATATATATTCATACATATATATATATATGAGCACACAAATGTATATTTTATGTATCATATATAAGCATACACATATATATTTTGTCAGTAATAGCATTAATCTATTGTCTTTTAAATTTCTTACCCGCGGCAGCTAGTAAATACATTTTTCAGGAATACTGGTGGTTTCCGTGTTTCATGTAGCACAATTTTAAGTCATTTACTATTAAAGACCCTCTTACAGCTCTGTAAATCAGAATCTTGTTTGTGATGAAAGGTGGTGCAATTAAAATCCATGAAATATTTTTTTAGTTTATTTAAGAGAGAGAGCGCGTGAGCATAAGCAGGGAGAGGGGCACAGAGAGAGGGAAAGAGAGAATTCCAAGCTGGCTCCACACTCAGCATGGAGCCCAATGCAGGGCTTTATCTCACGACTGCGAGATTCATGAGCTGAGCTGGTACCAAGAGTTGGATAGTAGAGGCACCTGGGTGGTTCTGTCAGTTGAGCGTCTGACTCTTGATTTTGGCTCAGGTCATGATCTCACAGTTGTGAGAATGTGGAGACTCTTGGTTTTCTCTCTCTCTCCCTCTCTCTGCCCCACCCCTGCCCACATGAGTACTCTCTAAATAAATAAATAAATAAATAAATAAACAAACATTAAAAAAAAAAAAGAAGAGTTGGATGCTTAACTGACTGAGCCACTCAGCTGCCCCAAAACCCATGAAATTTTTATGTCAGTGCCAATTAGAGTAAATCTAGATGATACTTCTTGGAAAAAATTATTCAAGAATAACTTTCCTGCAGGGTGTCTAGCTGGCTCAGTTGGTAGAGCATACAACGCTCGATCTTGGAGTTGTAAGTTCAAGCCCCATGTTGGATATAGAGGTTACTTAAAAATAAAATCTTTTAGGGGCACCTCTGGGTGGCTGAGTTGGTTGAGCTTCCAACTTTGGCTCAGGTCATGATCTCACGGTTTGTGAGTTCGAGCCCTGTATCAGGTTTGCTGCTGTGGGCACAGAGCCCACTTCAGATCCTCTGTCCTCCTCTCTTTCTGTCCCTCTGCCACTTACACTCTCTCAAAAATAAATTAACATTAAAAAAATAAAATCTTTGGGGTGCCTGGGTGGCTCAGTCGGTTGGGCATCTGACTTCAGGTCAGGTCATGATCTCACGGTTCATGAGTTCAAGCCCCACGTCAGGCTCTGTGCTAACAGCTCGGAGCCTGGAACCTGCTTTGGATTCTGTGTCTCCCTCTGCCCCTCCCCCACTAGCACTCTGTCTCTCAAAAAAATGAATAAATGTTAAAAAATAAATAAATAAAGTCATTAAAAATTAAAAAAAAAAAGAATAACTTTGTTGAGGGACAAACAACTGCTACTTTTATGTAGCAGAGAAAAAGTCACATGTTCATCACCTCGGTTCAACACTGTTTGGATGAGAAGCAATAGAAAACACTACAAGCATCAGAGCCCTGGTTGTTAGGGGGGCCTGGTAGCTTGTGTCAGATATCCACCAACTTGCTCTCCCTGAGCAAGAATCCTGTGACCTTGGGCAAGCCCATCAGTCACCTTGCATTTCTGTGCTTTATCTTCATGTCTGTCCCTTGAGGGTGGATTATAAGGGCTTAGACACTTTCTAGCTCAAGCAAGCCCAAGCTCAGGTAAGCATGTGGTTCAGTTGATGACCCCAAAGGCTGGTCCAGTTCCTGTCTGTATCTAGATTTCTACCTATTAATTATTTTACTGGCTGGGAAACCTAAGCATCTATTTTGAAACTTAAGGATCAAATGCTTATTAAAGTCAAACTGATGTCCGTCCATGCTCTCCCTCTGCCCTCCTTAGACATATCCCACCTTAATTCTACACAAATTCCACCAATCCCAACCTCTAACATCAATGACCTCTGCACAAACTTCAAATGTGAGAACGACGGCATCTGCGTTGTCCGAAATGGCAAGGCCGAGTGCAGGTAAGGGGTCACTTGGACAAGATCTCCCCATTCTGTTAGAAATGTTATCATTTACACAATATAGGATTAGATACTGATATTTTCTGTGAGTGAAATCAGTTGATTCTCATCTCAAAGCCATTCATGGGATATTTATTTTTTGGTCTCCATTTGGGACTTTGGATAGCCACAAGAAGAATAAAATTATTTATGAAGAAATAGTACATTGTATTGTAATTGCCTGAAAAAGTCCTCATGTGTTATAAACCTTATTAAGTCCTCACAACAGTCTTGTGTGGTAAAGTGTGACTGTCACTATTTTTTAGATGGAGATTGTTCTCAGAAGTTCTGGGATGAGTTTGGCCAAGAGGTATGGGGGGGAGGTTAAGGGACTGAAACACTGAGAACCAAATTTTCTCTGTTACCTACATCACCTTCCTTTCCTACCTCAGAGCCACTATTTTGAGTACCAGATGAGCAGTGATTCCATGTCTTTGCCACTGGCCTTGCCTGGCCCTCTGGAGCTAGTCTATCCATTCCCCTCCAGTTGAGTTCCATATGCCAATGACCCGAATGTTGAGCCGCACCCTTAATGGCGAAGATTTTCAGACTGAAATATCAACTCATAACTCTGGGTCACGTTCCGACGTGCAGGTGTCTGTCAGGGGAAGACTGGTGGTTCCTGGGCGAAAGGTGCGAGAGGAGAGGCTCCACCCAGGATACCATTGTCATCGCTGCATCTTCTACCGTTGCTGTGTTTGCCCTGATGCTGATAGTCACCCTCGTCAGTGTCTATTGTACCAGGAAGAGATATCGTAGGAGGACAACTTCAAATACAACAGACATGACTCTGGAAAATGTAAGTTGAGCCTGGTATTTGGTTATTCAAAACCTACTGATGAAATCATATGCAGAAGAATTAGGGCTTTCTTACATACTTTAAAAAAAAATCTCTTTATTCCCTATGTTGGATAACAGCTTTGAAACTATACATTCCTGTTACCTTCGCTATAAGTCTATGGTTCTTGGAGTCCATGAAGGCTTTGGGGGAGGAGTTTATATCCTCCTGGACTTGTATCTAAAATTGGTTCTGGTTGTACATTTTTTCTGGGATGAGGGTCTGTGACCCTTCTGAGAGGCAAAACTGATTTTGCCATAAGTTCCAACCTTCCTGTTAGAGGTGACAGGTGATAAGTGTTTTTGTGCTGAAGGTATTTCAGGGGTGATTGAGCTCAGGTTTGTTGGAAGGGAGTGCTGGCATGTTTGATGCTTTTCCATTAAAAAAACGTTCCAATTCATTCTGGCTTCATGTGCAGTAACTAACCTTGAGGCCAGATGTTATTAAAAATTTTTTAATGTTTATTCATTTTTGAGATAGAGAGGGCATGAGCAGGCGAGTGGCAGAGAGAGAAAGGGAGACACAGAATCTGAAGCAGGCTCCAGGCTCTGAGCTGTCAGCACAGAGCCCAATGTGGGGCTTGAACCCATGAACCATGAGATCATGACCTGAGCCGAAGTCAGATGCTTAACCGACTGAGCCACCGAAGTGAGTCCAGATTTTCAAGTAGAGGGTTTAAAGTCTTGCCTCAGAAGGTCTCTAAAATGTCAATAGCCTCTTGTAGGTCTCAGATTGGATTCCCCGGGAGACAGTGCTCCCAGCAACACAGAGTAAAGGAGTAACAGAGTGAGAGAAGCTGGACAGGGCAGAGGGTGAGATTGCACTGTGGTGACCTTGCACTTGAGGCCTCGGCCCTGCTATGAGGGGCTCTGGAGCTGGGATAGTGTCCTGAATTTAGGCAAGGGGGCCAGGCTGTTGTACTCTCCCTCATCAACAACCATTGGATGGGGGTTGCCCCATAATCAGAAAAATGGTTATTGAAGACATACTGTTTTAAGACTATGACTTTTTGAAGTGGAAAAATTGGTGTTGAGACACTAAATTTGCAAAGTTAGGTAAAAGATGGACAATGATAAGGAACGGAAAGCATACAGTTTTATTCTATACATGGCTGTCACATTTCCTCAACGTCAGGAAGTGTTTAAAGCTAATAGTAAAGCAATGGCCCGATTATTTCACAAGCTTATTAGAAAAATACTTAAAATGTATACAGGTGTTTTGCTGTGTTTGCTTTTCAGACATGTATTTCCAGCTTACTTTATGACTCAAAATAGAAGGGACAGATTGGCCAATGACCTAGTAGGCCAACCTGGTGGAAGCTGCACCTGCAGGCATGGTACACTGGGCCAGTAGGGATGCACGTGAAAATTAGAGTCGTGGTTAGAAAAGAGAGGACACGGTAGCTGGTGGATGGGACCACCATGTTATTCTTTTGGAAACTGGAAAATATAAGTGGTGTTATAAGGGCGGATTTATGAAGCAAAAATTGGAAGGAGTTAAAGAAAATGATAAAGAGAAGAGAAAGAAAGAAGGAAGTTAAATCAAGAAAGGGGAAAATTATCAGAGTAATTGGGTCATGGTAGGGCCATTAAGTAAACACACACACACACACACACACACACACACCCCTGACCACCGTATTCCCAAGAGCAAGAAATCAACTTATATTTTCCTCAGTCTAGGCATTTCTACAGTGAATTCACTGATAACAGAACCTCCAGATCTAGTTTAGGTCTCCAGACAGAATGCCCTTCTTTCTGAGGCTGCACTGTGTGCTCCTCTTAATGTTTTAGTATCTGAATTATATGAGCAGGCCAGGCCAGTGCGTCTGCCTGGAGACTAGGCTGGGGCAGTCCACCAGCTGGGCGGATGCCAGGAGCCAGTTGATGGCACTTCATTTAAAAATTAGACTTGTGATTCATTTAAATGGCAGTCTTTAAATTTAAAAATTAAATCATCAATTGCTCTTTCCCTTTTTAGCAGCATGCATTTTGAAGATTAACTCAACAATATGGCCAGCAAATGAAATTACAAAGGATTCTTCATCACGGATTTCACCTAGAATATATTACAACTGCCTTGTTCTTCTGTAAATGGATCTTCTCTGTAAATAGCTGGACATACTATAAATCACTATTTTGTTAAAAGTCTAACTGGTGACATGTTTGTGTTTTTGTTTTTCAAAGAGGGGAATTAACTCAGGCTCCTCTGGAAGTATAATAATATCCACAAAAAGGAGCACAACAAACAGAGATAGCTTTCCAAATTCCTGATCATTCCCGGGGGGGAGGGGGGGCAAGTGTAGTGGCCTCATGAGTGATTGCCTAGGAGCCCACTGGAAACACCCGATGGGAATGATCTTCCACGTGCAACCTCAACTTTTCTGTGTCGTCCTGTCCCAGGATAGGGAGGGGTGGTAGGGCAGCTCCCTTTCCCTCTTGCCAAAGCTCGCCACTCTCTTGTTTTCTTACGTTGGCCCTTCAGTATGTGAGCTGGGTTTAGAATTTGTTTGAACATGCAACTGTGATCAACAAGAAAACTTTTGACTCCTAGAACAGTGGGTTCTCCAAGTTCTGGATCTCAAGAGCTTCTATATTCTTCTTCTCCTTTTTAGAAAAAAATTTTTTAATGTTTTATTATTTATTTTTGAGAGAGAGAGGGACAGAGTGTGAGTGGGGATGGGGCAGAGAGAGAAGGAGACATAGAATCCAAAGCAGGCTCCAAGCTCTGAGTTGTCAGCACAAAGCCTGACTAGGGGTTCAAATTCACAAACCATGAGATCATGACCTGAGCCTAAATCAGGAGTTGGATGATTAACTGACTGAGCCACCCAGGAGCCCTCTTCTGCTTTTTGATGTTTATTTATTTATTTTGACGGGGAGGGAAGGGCAGAGAGAGGGAGAGAGATAATCCAAGCAGGCTCTGTGCTGTCAGTGAAGAGCCCGAAGTGGGGCTCGAACTCATGAACCTCGAGATCATGACCTGAGCTGAAATCAAGAGTTGGATGCTTAACTGACTGAGCCATCCAGGCATCCCAGGAGCCTTTACATTCTTAAAAGTTATTGAGAGCCCCAAAGAGCTTCTGTTTGTGAGCATCACATTCATTAGTACTTCCTCTATTAGAAATCCAAGTCAGAAAAACTTAAAACTAGGTATTTGTTAATCATTAAGAAATAATAAGCCTAATGTTTACATGTTAGCATATAATATTTTTATGAAAAATAACTCTATTTTTCAAAACAAGAAAATTTAGCAAAAGAAGGGATAGTGTTTTATACTTTTTTGCAAATCTCTAATGTCTGGGTTAATAGAAAACAGCTAAATTTTCACATTATGTGTCTGCATTCAGTCTATTGTGATATATTACTTTCACTGAAGGATATAAAGCAAGTCTAACCTCACACAGATATGTAGTTGAAAAGGGAGGTGCATTTAAATATCTTTTCAGGGAATTGTGCATATTCTTTGTGAATACTTTATTAAAACTTGACAAATGGTAATTTCTTAAAGATTAGTTGTAACTGGCACCTGAAATGGCACGAATGAACTTTTGTACTCGGTTCAGTATCATCCACCAGTCTGTCGTGTATATTAAATGGATCGTTCATCTATGCATGACTTTGTACTACTGTGTATTGATCATTTAGAAAATACCTTACTGGTTCACTAAGTTCTGCAGCACATACAACCTTTGGCACATTTCATTGTATGATATCAAAACATAACGTTAGTTAATATCACTACTGATCGTATTAAAAAAGTCTTTAATCCTCGGGAAGCTGACACTCGTGGTGGCAAAGGCAAATCTCCTAAGATTCAGATTGTTGATCGAAAGCTTAAATCTTATCACTGACAATAAATACTGTCTTCCTTGTAGTGACAGGCTCACTTCAGTCAATTGTTTTAATTCAAATTTTACTTTGAAATAATTGTAGATTCACATGCCGTTGTTAAAAAAAAAAAAAAAAAAAAAGCAATAGGGAGAGATCCCTGTACCCATCTCGCAGTTTCCCTCAATGGGAACATCTTGCAATACTTACCAGGATATTGACATTGATACAGTCAAAATACAGAACATCTTCATTGCCACAGGAATCCCTCAAGTTGCCTTCAAATAACCACTCCATCTCCTCATTGTCCCTACCTGCTGCTTAACCCCTGGTAACCATCGGTCTGTTCTCTGTTTCTGCAATTTGTCATTTAAAAAAATGTTATACTAACAGAACCATACAGTATAGAACCTTTGGGCATTGCTTTTTTTTTTTTTTTTTTTAACTCAGCATAATTCTCTGTACCTTCATCTAGGTTGTATGTTCAAGAGTTTGTTCCTTTTTATCACCAAGTAGTGTTCACGGTGTGGACTCAGCACAATGTAACCATTTACTTGTTGAAGGACTTCTGGGTTGTTGCCAGTTTGGGGCTATTACAAATAAAGCTGCTATAAACATTCATGCACAGGGTTGTTGTTGTCTTATTAATGCCTATTTGTTTATTTTGAGGGGGTGTGTGGGAATAAGCTTAGGAATTCCTGAGCCTGTGCTGATGGGTTAACAAGGCGTAAAGAATTACAAAGCCATAGGAGGCTCACATCCAAGTTTGGATAAACAAGATGAGGTAAACAGGTATAGAGATGGCAGGGCAAAGGCCCCAATACAAAGGTATATGGGGTAAACAAGATTAGGTATTCAGGACGGAAACGCCCCCCAATGTAACATTTATTCACATTTTGAGGGACAGAGCGTGAGCTGGGGAGGAGCAGGGAGAGAGGAAGACACAGAATCCGAAGCAAGCTCCATGCTCCAAACTGACAGCATGGAGCCGGATGCGGGGCTCCATGCGGGGCTCAAATTCAGAAACCATGAGATCGTGACCTGATCCGAAGATCGTGACCTGATGCTTAACCGACTGAGCCAGGCCCCAGAAATGGCCCCCAATTTAGTACTATACCAGAAAGCTGCTTTCACGGGAAGGAGGGTCCAAATTAGGTAAGCAGGTAAACAGCGCTATAGACCGCTGTGGGTAGAAGTTGCCCAGAGCGGAGCTAATTAGCAGAAGAAAGTTGCCTTGTTGACCCTGAGGTGGCAAGCCTTATCTGTCCTATCCCCTAGGCTAGCTAAGATAAACAGACACAGCGCCTCAGGTCTGCTGTTAACCGTCTGCCTGGCGCCAGGATTTTGTTTTATATTGACCTAAACCCCTAACACTGTATATCTTCAAAACTCCCTTTCCCTCACACCCGTGAGTTAATGTTCACAGATTTATTGTCTCTTTGTGCACGTCCATCACCATGTTTGTAAGCCTTCTGATCCTAATAAACACGTAACGAGGACCCTTACTCGGGGCTCTTGTCTTCTCCCGGACATTAGCCATCTCTTGCATTTAATCCCTTGCTTTCTTGCTAGACGAGAAAGAACTCTAGACCCAGAGTCTATGACGGTGGGGTGCAGAGAGGGAGAAAGAATCCCAAGCAGGCTCTGCACTGTTAGCACAGAGCCCCATGTGGGGCTCAATGTCACAAACCGTAAGATCGTGACTTGAGCTGAAATGAAGAGTTGGACGCTTGGGGTGCCTGGGTGGCTCATTTGGGATCTCATGGTTCGTGAGTTCGAGCCCCTCATCGGGCTCGCTGCTGTCAGTGCAGAGGCTGCTTCAGATCCTCTGTCTCCCTCTCCGCCCCTCCCCAGCTTGTGCTCTCTCTCTCTCTGAAAATAAATAAACATTAAAAAACAAAAAAAGAGTCAGACACTTAACCGACTGAGCCACCCAGGTGCCCTGTACGGGTTTTATGTAGACATAAGTCTTCATTTCTCTGGGATACATGCCCAGGATAGCAATTGCTGGGTCATATGGTAGCTGCATGTTTAGTTTTTTAAGACACGGCCAGACTGATTTGCAGAGCGGCTGTGCCATTTTCCATTCCCAAAAGCAGTATATAGAATCCAGTTTCTCTGCATCTTCATGAGTTTTTGGTGGTGTCACTATCTTTTTTTTTTTTTTTTTTTTTTTTTTTTTTTTTACATAGCCTATTCTTTTAAAGTACTTCTAGATTCACAGCAAAACTGAGCAGAGAGTACAGAGTTCCCATATACCTCTTTCCCCCCACGCCCACAGCGTGGGCCCACAATCAACATCACTACGGTGGTAAGTTTATTGCGATCAGTGAACCTACATTGACCAAAGTATGGACCAAAGTCCATACTTTACATTAGGGTTCACTGTTGGTGAACCACTGTTGGTGGTATATATTCCGTGAGTTTGGACAAATGTATAGATGACATGTATCCATTCTCCTGCAGGGTAGTTTCACCACCTGAAAAATCTCTCTGTGCTCTACCTATTTATTCATCCCTCCCTCCACTTAACCCCTGGCACCCATTAATCTTTCTACTGTCTCCATAGCTTTGCCTTTTCCAGAAAGTCATGTAGTTGAAACCATAAAGGATGTAGCCTTTTCAGAGTGATTTCTTTCACTTGTCACTATTTTTTTTTTTATTTTAGCCACTCTGATAAGTGTGCAGTGGTCTCTCACTGTGGTTTTAATTTGCAGTTTCCTAATGACTAATGACATTGAACATTTATCCATCTATCCGTTTATCTATAGTGTTTTTGAGTGTACCTCCTTGTACAGCTTTTATAATCGTTGCTCTAGGTATTACAATTTTTGTACATAATAATTTACATGAAAGTATACAAAATATGCTTATATTTATATATTAAATGTAGCATATAATTTATGTTCTATGTAATATATACTTATTTATATATTAACATGTATATTTAGAGATAGCTATATAGAAATATATATAAATTCTATTATATATTATTATATTTAAATTATGTATAAGGGGGCACCTGGGTGGCTCAGTTGGTTAAGTGTCCGACTTCGGCTCGGGTCATGATCTCACGGTCCGTGAGTTCAAGCCCCGCGTGGGGCTCTGTGCTGACAGCTCAGAGCCTGAAGCCTGCTTCGGATTCTGTGTCTCCCCCTCTCTGACCCTCCCCTGTTCATGCTCTGTCTCTCTCTGTCTCAAAAATAAACAAACATTAAAAAAAATTATGTATAAGTATTATATGTTATATATAAAATTTAAATTTTTTAAATTTCCATTTACATATATGAAAAAGATGTATACTCACTGGGTAAGATTTCATACAGTTAGTAATGTTTACTGCTTCATTAAGCACATTCTTAAGTAAAAATGGCTTTAAAATCATTTATTTATTTGCTGTGAGTGTGCAACTATAAAAACACCAAGGACACTTCGGTACCCCTGCCTTGATTTGTGCTAAGACACCAGCAGTTTTACCTATGATTACTTTTTGCTCCTATTTTTTTATTGTGGCAAAATATTTTAAACTATAAAATTCATGGGGCATCTGGCTGGCTCACCTGGTAGAATATGTGACTGTTGATCTCAAGGCTGCCAGTTCCAGCCCCAGGTTGGGGTAGAGTTTACTTTTTTTTTTTATTTTTTTTAATGCTTATTTATTTTGGAGACAGAGACAGAGCATGAATGGGGGAGGGTCAGAGAGAGAGGGAGACACAGAATCCGAAGCAGGCTCCGGGCTCTGAGCTGTCAGCACAGAGCCCGACGCGGGGCTTGAACTCACGAACCGCGAGATCATGACCTGAGCCGAAGTCAGATGCTCAACCGACTGAGCCACCCAGGCACCCCTAGAGTTTACTTTAAAAATTAATTAATTAATTAATTAATTTTTTAAAAAACCCATAAAAATCACCATTTAGCCATTTTAAAATAGCGGTCAGTACTTTCACAGTGTTATACAATCACCACCACTCTTTAGTTACAGAATATTCTCACTACTGCCAAAGAAAATCCTATATTCATTAAGCAGTTATTCTCCTTCCTCTTTCCACCCCAGCCCCTGACAACCACTAATCTGCTTTCTGTCTTTGTGGATTTGCCTAGTCTGGACATTGTATGTAAATGGAATCAGATACTATGTGACTTTTGTGTCTGGCTTCTTTCACTTAACACAAGATTTTCAAGGTTCATCCATATTATTTAGCATGTATCAATATATCATTCATTTTTTAAAAAAATGCTTATTTATTTATCTTTGAGGAGAGAGAAAGAGAGAGAGAGAGAACACAAGCTGGGGAGGGGCAGAGAGAGAGGGAGACACAGAATCCGAAGCAGGCTCCAGGCTCTGAGCTGTCAGTGCAGAGCCCGATGTGGGGCTTGAACTCACAAACTGTGAGATTATGACACGAGCTGAAATCAGACGCTTAACTGACTGAGACACCCAGGCGTCCCATCCTTTTTATGGCCGAATAATCTTCTCTTGCATGAATATACCACAATTTTATACATTCATCAGTTGACGGACGTTTGGGTTGTTGACACCTTTCAGCTACTGTGAATAATGCTGCCATGAACATTTTGTACAAGTTTTTGTTCGAACATCTATTGTCATCTCTTTTGGGAATATATGTAGGAGTAGCACTGGTGAGTCACTTGGCAATTCTGTGTTTAACTTTTTGAGGAACTTTCATACTGTTTTCCATGTCAGCTACACCACTTTCACATTCCCATCAGCAATGTATGAGGGGTCCAATTTCTTCACATCCTCACCAGACTTGTGATTTTCCATTTTGTTGTTTAAAAAAAAAACATGAGAGACTCTTAAATACAGACAACAAACTGGGGGTTGATGGGGAGGGAGGGTAGAGGAGAGGGGAAAATGGGTGATGGGCATTGAGGAGGGCGCTTGTTGGGATGAGCACTGAGTGTTGTATGTAAGTGAGGAATCATGGGAATCTACCTCCCACAACCAAGAGCACACTGTATACGCTGTATGTTAGCTAACTTGACAATAGATTATATTAGATAAATAAATACATACATATGTACATACACACATACATACATACATACATAAAAGTAATGTCTACACCTAACATGGGGCCCAAACTCACAACCGTGAGATCAAAAGTTGCATGCTCTACTGACTAAGCCAGCCAAGTGCCCTATTTTTCATTTTTAAAAATTTAAAAATTACACCTCGTGGGTGTAAGGTAGAATCTCGTCATAGACTCACAAATACTTTTGCACCAGCAGTTCAAGTGTCAACACAGAAGAGGCAAATAACATTTTAGTATTAATATAACAATATGTTTTATCTCCATGACCCCATGAAAAGATTTGGGAGGCTGTTAGGCATCTATGGGCCACCCTTTGAAAACAGCTGCACTAGTAAAATGCAGGTAGTGCTTTTGGACTTTTCTGTACACAGTTAGTGATGTTTTAGATGATTTTTCTTGTCTGCTTGCCTTTCACAAAGGCTGAAGGTAGGATAGTGACCTGAGTTTGAGTCCCGGCTCTGTAAATACTAGTTGTGTAATTTTAGGAAAGCTTCCTAATATTTCTGAGCCTCAATTTCCTTAGCCATCAAATGGGGACAATCACTACATATGGGGATTTTTATGTTTTTTAATAAAATAATAAGAGTAAGTTGTCTGGTGCATGGCAGGCATGCAACAAATGGTAGCTATGAAAAGTAGGTAGTGTTAAAAGGGTGATAAAGGGGCGCCTGGGTGGCTCAGTCGGTTAAGAAGCCGACTTCGGCTCAGGTCATGATCTCGCGGTCCGTGAGTTCGAGCCCCGCATCAGGCTCTGTGCTGACAGCTCAGAGCCTGGAGCCTGTTTCAGATTCTGTGTCTCCCTCTCTCTGACCCTCCCCCGTTCATGCTCTGTCTCTCTCTGTCTCAAAAATAAATAAATGTTAAAAAAAAAAATTAAAAAAAAAGTGTGATAAAATTTATTATCTAAACGGGACAATTTTGAAGGTGAAGAGAGCTGTCACAAATGACTATGGACAGCAGACTTTCCCTGTTTCAGACAAACTTGGAATAAAAAGAGGTACTGATGAGGTTTTGGAGTGGGGGTGGGGGGAGGGTGGGTCCGGAGCCGACGGCCAAGAAAGAATTCTTGAGACGTCTCTGGTGCAAAAAGGTGATTTTATTAAGGCATGGGACGGACCGTGGGCAGAAAGAGCTGCGCTGGGGTTGTGAGGAGTGACTGATTATAAACTATGGAGTTGGGGGAGGTCAAGGCAAAAGGGAGTTTTCCTGAAGGACTTTCATATGCTAAAGAGGACTCATAAGATACTGGAGGTCTAGCTATTGTGAAGCTAAGGTGGTTTTTCTCTCCAGTAAGGCATTAACATTAAGACAGTAGGGAATTTCCAGAGAAATGTTCTACTCTGTCTGTTTGTCAGTGGGCTGCAAGCCCTAAGTGAATTTTAATTTTATCTACATTTTCTTCTTGCCTTTGTTCCCCACATCACTATGGAGGGGAGGGTGATGTTAGGGATCCAGGAAACTGAGTATATAGGTTTCTGGAGGTTAGGCTACTGATAAGGTTGCCTTTTTCTTGTAAATCATTCAGACAGTTGCAAACTGATGGAGACTCTTGTCCTGCACGACTGATCTCTATCAGTTAACCATTTGTTTTCCCCTTTCCTTTGTTCTTGGGTAGCCAGGAGTGCCTGAGGAATGTCACACACATCCCACCTGGCGGGGAGGGAGGTTGCTAGGAGGTTGTTAGCTTGTGATTTGTCCTCAGCTTGCCTTTGGCTCCCTCATCTGTAGGAAGTCACTTTGGCAACAGAAGAGACAGGGTTGCCCACGTGCCATTGGTTAAGGGTGATAATGGATTTGGGGATTTGTTAAAAGTAGTGTTTTGTTAGGGTCTAATTAGCAAAAGTAGTTACGTTAAGTGCTTTTCCTCACAGTACATGCTCGTGGCAGTTTACAATAAAAATCCTTGTTAAGAAAATTCATCTTTAAAGGTTGATCTCCTTGTTGTGGTTTTCTGTGCAGGACCTTGACCATTTGTGTAGCCAGCCTTACTGGTCTCCCACAGCATGGCTCTTGGATGATTAATGCTACCAAGTTACGGGCAAGCTGTTACTGCTCCATAATCAGGAATTCCCAAATTGAGATGGAGATAATTTTTGAGAATTTTATAATTTTTCATTCTAGAATAGAAGCATCCCTTCCAATTTCTTATATGTAAATGTAATCATACTACTCATATGTAGTGCATGAATATATCATACGGAATAGGGAGTAAACAGGTATACTTTGGTAAAATGCCATTCATTAACATCATACGGACCCAGGGCAGGCTGCCCCAAAATGTGCCACTTTGGCATAAAGATTATTTTGAGTTGAAAGTAATAAAAACCCAACAGATGGAGGAAAAGCTCTCTGCTTCCCCCATAACTGCCTAAATTTATATTGGAAAGAAGAACTGCATCAGGAAGAGAAGTATTAACACAGGCTACTCTTTGCTTGGAACTCATCTGCATAATAGAACAACCTTGTTTTTCCAAAGTGTCCTCTTACCTCAGGCCCCTACCTTTTTCCTTAACTCACACAAGCTTCCTGTTGCCTCATCGTCTTTGGAATTTCATGCATATCTGGACTCCCCATACATACACCTTTTAAATGTGATTTTCTCCTGTTAATCTTTCTCGTGTCAATTTGATTAAGTCAAGCTAGAAGGACCATAATGATGGGGAGAGCAAAGGAAAAAGGAAAATTAAACTTCCTTACGATTTACAGCCCACTGAAAAGTACTTGAGACAGGCAGCGTGACCTTCCTCAAGGAGCTTAGCTGCCTCGATGTTAATACTCCGCTAGAGGCAAGAGACAACTTTAGCTTAACATTAGCCCGACCTCCAGGATCCTGGAAGTCGACTTTAACCTATGAAAATACCTTTGGAGACTTCCTTTGTCTCTATCCCCTCAAGATAGATGTTAACAATCATCCTCCAAACATCTACCTCTGATATACATTTAAGGGTCTCATGATTAAGGTTTTACAGACAGTAGTAAATGACCTTATCCTAACAGAAGCTAGCCCCTCAAGGTCCTGGAAACCTTGCTTCCAAATTCCTTAGAGACTTACCCTATCCCTAAACCCCTCCCAACTTGGAAGTGTAGTGGCCAGTCACACACAGAGAGTCGGGACTTTTCTTTCCAGGAAGCAACTTTGTGCCTGCACAGGCTCAGCGGGCTAAGACCCCAAAAGCCTGAGCCCCGAGCACATCAAGGGGTTGCCTTTTATACAATTTTTGCTCCTTTGTCTCCCATATATGGTAACATACAGTCTGAATGGCCGGTCTGTTACAGAGTTGTGAGGAAGGTAGCTCATGTGCACATAGCCAGGTTGCCTTCCCTTGTCTTGAGGTTTTCACCCCATTCCTTAGGGAGGGGCTCTACCACAAAAGTATATAATCAGATACTCTTCACAACCCCAGTGCAGCTCTTTGTGCCCATGGATCCTGTCCCCGTGCTTTAATAACATCACCCTTTTTGCACCGGAGACATCTCAAGAATTCTTCCTTGACCATTTGCTCCCAAACCCCAACAATCCACGCCAATATGGCGGAAGAAGGTTTTTTTCCCCAACAATATTGTGTAGCCATACTGGGTCCAAATTTTACTTACATACATAAATTAGAAATAAGCCTACCCACCTTGTCCCTCAGGGACAAGGAGACTCGGAGCACCATGAAGTCAGGCTTTAATCGACCTTCCAAGAGGTGGTGTCTGAGGGACAGGCACACTCGGGGCAGTTAGAGCAGGCAGTTTATCTCCTAGTGCGCAAGTCCCTCCTCTGGTTCCTCATTGGCTGAGTGCTACAGAGGTTATAGCCTTACCCGGAAGTCACCTATGCCCATGTAAGGCAGAAAGTAGTCAGACTGGAACAAATATACATTCCCTGAAGTGATGATGCAGAGACTTTCAGTCCCTCCTCCCTTTGCTCTTTGGTGCATGCTCATTTCAAAGCCCATGAAAATAAGCCTGTGAAAAGGAGAGGGGAAGAAAAACCAAGAAGTGAAGTGTCTAAGGGTTTGACACTCCACTGGGGGGCGGATGTGGGGTTCGTAGATATTTCCAGTAGGTTGTAAACCTATTGTTAACTAGACAGCACAACTTTTATTTGTTATTTCTGAAAATGAATCATCTCCCTTACTTCTCACGCACACACACATATATATAGGTAATTAATATATATATATATATACATATATATATATATATATCATATATTACATATAGTCCATCGTTGGTTACTTAAATGCTCATTGCAGACCAACCCAGGAGGCAGAAACAGCCTCATGAAGGTGGATAGCACATAACTTTTGGGACCTTGGAGATCAGCAGGATCAGAGGAACTAAACTTCCTCTTGGTCAGAGGAAGGAAACTAACATTTTGTGGGGAGCCTTACTCAAAGCTCTGCGTAAGCTGTTTCATATATTTAATTCTCAAAAGAGTCCTTTGTGATAGGTGATATTGCTGAGGGACCATAAGGCAAGCAGAGTGCAAAACACAAGCTGGCACAATCCCCCGTCCCCAATGTAGGATATGTGATATTCCTCAGGCACTCCTGGCTGCCCAAAAACAAAGGGAAGGAAAGAAAAATGGTCAGCTGATAGAGATCACAGCCATACTGGACATGAGTCTCCATCAGTTTACAAATGTTTTAGTAAATTACAAGAAAAAGGCAATCTTATCAATAGCCTAATCTCCAGAAACCTATGGACTCAGTTTCCTAGAGCCCCTAATATCACCTTCCCCTCCATAGTGATGTGGGGAACAAAGGCAAGCAGGAAACGGCAGGTAAAATTAAATGTCTTTATAACCTGCAGCCCATTGACAAATACTTGAGGCAAATACAGAGTATAACATTTCTCCAGGAACTCCCAACTGCATAATGTTAATGCCTTACTAGAGGGAAAACAACCTTAACTTGACAATTGCCAGGCCTCTGATATCTTACCAGTCCTCTTTAGCATATCAAAGTCCTTCTGGAGGCCTCCCTTTTGCCTTTACCTCCCCCAGTTCCATAGTATAGCCAGTCACTCCCCACAACCCCAGTGCAGCTCTTTCTGCCCATAGGTCCTGTCCCTGTGGACACTCCTATCTCCAGGTAGATAGTGTCAGAATTGAGTTGACTTGCAGGACACCCAGCTGGTATCAGATAATTGCTTAGTGATGTGGGGACACCCTCCTCACTCCCTACATAGCAGAATTGGGAGCAGAATCATTGGTTTGGGAATGTGAGGTAAAATCTGACTTGAAATTTGACTGCGACTACAAAGGAGTGCCTCAGACTGAGCAGTTTGCTTTACCAAGGAATGTATTTGACCCGCCAATCCAAGGACTAGGCCTTGGACCTATGGCCTTTTCTCGTCTCTGCTTCTAACTACTCTTGACCTTCCTAAGACTTAAGGCCTGGGTTCCAGGTTCTGAAATTCAGTAAGCCCTTTTGTCCCAGAGCTGATGGCCATTGCAGTTTCTGAAAGAATGTCTTAAGATCTTCGCCCTGCTCCCTATCCAGCCACACCCACGTACACAGAACGAAGAGGTCTCCCAGAGGCTTAGGAGAGGCATACACGGGCAGGAGCAGGAGAAAGAGGGGAGGGTGCAGTATTTCCTTTCTAATTTTTTTTTAATAAATGTTTTATTTATTTTGGAGAGAGAGAGAGACAGAGTACGAGTGGCAGAGGGGCAGAGAGAGAGAGAGGGAGACACAGAATCTGAAGCAGGCTCCAGGCTCTGAGCTGTCAGCACAAAGTCCAATGCGGGGCCTGAACTCACGAACCGTGAGATCATGACCTGAGCCCGGGTCAGACACTCAACCGACTGAGCCACCCAGGTGCCCCTCTAATTTTTTTTTTTTTAAGCTTTACACCCTATGTGGGGCTTGAGCTCATGACCCTGAGCTTTACTGACTCAGCCAGCCAGGTGCCCCTCCTTTTTAATTTTTTAAGTGACTAGATTCTTCACATGTGTTCCAGTAACTACATTATGACATCCATCTAAACTGTAAGGAGAAATTTTAAAAAGGAATCTTGGGTACCTTTCATAAAATGACCTCAAGTGTAAATAGTTTAGCGTTGAGTTAGCTATCTGGGTTTTTAGCATTTTCCTTTTCTAAATATTTTCAACATTACATGATCTTTTGGGGTTTAATTGCATTCTTACTCTAACAATCATGATAGAGAGATTTAATTTTTTGTCATTGTCTTCTGATAACTGCATAACAAATAAAGCAAAAATCACCCCCGAGTCCTCAAGAACTTACCTATTCTGCATAAATACCTTTAGATCAAAGATTTCCCCTCTGTGGGAAGAAACCTTAATGCCATAAACCTTAATGACATGAACCTTAATGACAGTGACTTGGTACACCCCGAAGCAGATAGGATTATGAAACATTTCTTTTTAGATGGAGCCTAGGAACGTTATCTCAGGTAATGAACACGAACGCTGGGATTGTCAGGATGGCACTGATAAGGCGGGCTGTACTGTCAGCAATCGACACCGAACACTTCTTATCTGTCAGCCGTAGCCATAGACACACCCTAGTCACAAGGAAGTTCTTGGCTTCCGTAGTTTGGCAGTGTTTCCTGAATTAATTTTCAGCCTCCTCTGAAAACTCCCAAGACTATTTTAGGGTACTATAAAAAATGAAGTTAATATCAGAAAAGGGCTGACTACATTTCTCTCCTTGCAAGCTCTGACAGTCCCAAGAAACTTCTATATTTTCTATTCTTAATCTTGTCTCCAAGCTGTGTCTTCTTTTGGCTGCTGCTGCCGCCTCTCTGTCTGTTTTTCTCTCGGTATAGCTTCGTGGACCATTTATAATGACAATAGGAGAAGGAACAGGTAAAGGAAAAGCTAAAGAATGATGGCTCTGAGTGACAGAATGGGAGTATTTTCTGGAGATAATGCCATGAGATCTCACTGACTCATAAGCCATGTGATATGCCAACCTACAGGAGCTTACAAAAAGGACTCTCCATTAAAGAGAACTCAGTTAAACAGGCCACTTTCTCCAGATGTCACTACTGGGCTTTGATCTCCCAGCTAGTAAAATGCTCCAGCTGAGATTTGATCATCATGTTCTGACCCAAGAGTCCATCCATTTAACCACTGTGACTTGCAGAGTCTGTGAGAAGTGAGAAAGAAATTGCAGTTGTCTTTAAAGACAATACGATCACTGCTGATTAGTCACGAACATTCCAGTGGCATTCCAGGGATGTGAGAAAGAGAAACTCCAGAAACAGTGAAGTTGAAACTCGACCTTTGGCTGTAGAATTCAGGACTCCTTGGGTTATGTATGAAGAAGTTTCAAGTTTGCCTCACCAGATGGGGACTTGATTGGCTTGAAATTCTGACCTTGGGGAGGCTGGGGCTCAAGCTGGCCCCAGGAACGACAAGAATCAGAAACATGTAAGCCACCAGGGCTTCCTCTACTCCTGGGCTCTCCCATCTCTGTCTCTGTCTCTGTCCCTCTCTCTCTCTCACTGTTGGCTTTATTCCACCAAACCAGCCTCCTCTCTGTAGCAGGAGATGTAGCACCCAGTGGTGCCAGCCTCAGGTGCTAACAACTCAGCCACACACAGGGCGTGGTGCTTTCTGCCTCTGGCCGCATTCTGAAGCATTCCTGGGAAGATTCGTTCCTTTTCCCTGGTTTAGGGTAGGTGTCAGTTTCTTGTAGCTGTGGGTAAAGTGTTGCGATCGGTTCCTGTGGCCAAGGAGGGGGTGGAAACATAGCTGCTGGGAAATCACCTTGCGTTGGATGCCCACTTTTTTCATCATTAATTTTTAAAATGTTTATTTATTTCTGAGAGAGAAAGAGAAAGAGAGAGAGAGACAGAGTGCGAGTGGGTAGGGTCATAGAGAGAGAGGGAGACACAGAATCCGAAGCAGGTTCCAGGCTCTGAGCTGTCAGCACAGAGCCTGACGGGGGGCTTGAACTCGTGAAAACCGTGAGATCGTGACCTGAGCCAAAGTCAGATGCCTAACCGACAGCCACCCAGGCACCCCCTGGATGACCACTTTTTCATGTCATTTCATTTATTTCATTTCATTTCATTTCAATTATTTTTTACTTTGTGAGAGAGAGAGAGCAGGGGAGGGAGGCAGAGGGAGAATGAGAGAGAATGTTAAGTAGGCTCCGTGTTCAGTGCAGAGAAAGACACCAGGTTGGATTCCATGGCCTGAGTGTCCTACTCAATTTCTGCTTGGGTTGTGATCTCACAGTTAGTGAGTTTGAGCCATGCGTTGGGCTCTGCGCTGGCAGTGGGGAGCCTGGTTGGAATTCTTTCTCTCCTATTTCTCTGCCCCTCCCCTGCTCACACACACACACACACTCTCTCTCTCTCTCTCTCTCTCTCTCAGAATAAACAAATAAACAATAAACATTAAAAAAAAAGAAAGGAAAGAGGATTTTTTTTTTTAAAGGAAGCAGAATTTTTTTAAAAAAAGAAGGGAAAAACTAGAAAGCTAGGGGCACTTGGCTGGCTCAGAAAAGTGTGTGTCTCTTGATCTTGGGGTCATGAATTTGAGCCCCCACATTGGGTGTAGAGATTATTAAAAAAAATAAACTTTAAAAAAACCCATAAAATATGCCTTAAGAAAAAAAAAGAGGGATGCCTGGCGGGCTCAGTCAGTAGAGCATATATCTCTTGATCTCAGGGTTGTGAGTTCGAGCCACACATTGGTTATAGACATTAAAAAATCTTAAAAGAAAACAACAAACCTATTAAAAATTATTAGAGGTAATAAGTTCTTAAAATTGTATATATAAAAAAGTATACAAGATTATTTGTACATTTGAATGCCATAATGCTACATGGGTTCTGTACCCAATTTCAATTCGTGTGTGTGTCTGTCTGTATAGAGAGGGAGAATTTCCCCCACAAGCAAACAATTTTCAAAACAAGAGCTAGTGTCCTAGAATTCAACTCAGTTCCCACACTATCTATCCAGAGACAGCATCAGATTCCACAGGTGAAGGGCTCAGTCCTACAACACCACTCCTCACCCCTCACTTCAGATGCCAGTGGAAAGCCCAGGTTGATTCTTGTGCTTCCCACGAGGGGCTATAGATTGGATGTTCCCATACCCCCAGTCATGCTTTGGGTTTGGTTAACTTGCTAGAGTGTTCACAGAACTCAAAGAAATATTTTACTTATGAGGTTCCTGGTCTATTATAAAAAAACATAACTCAGGAACTGCCAGATGGAAGAAATGCCAAGGTCAAGGTATGTAGGAAGGGGTGTGGAGCTTCCATGCCCTGTCTGGCCACACCACTCCCTCTGTGCCAGGTTCACCAACCCAGAAGATCTCCATACTGTGTCATTTTGGGTTTGTTTGGAGGCTCCATTATGTAGGCATGGTTGATTAAATCACTGGCCAATGATGATTGAACTCAAATTCCAGGCCCTCTCCCTTCGCCAGAAGTGAGGGGAGGGGTGGGACTGAAGGTTCCAACCCGCTAATCACAAAGTTGGCTTCCCTGGCAATAAGCCCCACCCTTACGTGTTTCCAAAACCCAGTTGTGCTGGAAAGGGTCTTCTTATAAATAGAACAAAACACCCATTTCACTGTGATGACTCTAAAGCAATTTCAAGAACTGAGGACAAGAGATCAAATATTATGACAAAAAACACTCCTGTTGCTCTTATCAGCTCAAGAAATTCCAAGGGTTTTGGGTGCTCCGAGTCATGAACCATGGACAAGGACCAAATATAATGAGAAATATATTTTGGTTATTTAGATGATTTCTTATGAATCATAATATCACTGATTTCTTTTTTTTTTTTTTTGCTTGCGCAAATATTGAATTATTGAGGATTAACTCAGGGCACACAACATTTAAGAAAATCATAAAATTGTGGGGTGCCTGGGTGGCTCAGTCAGTTGAGCGTCTGACTTCGGCTCAGGTCATGATCTCACGGTTTGTGAGTTCGAGTCCCACATTGGGATCACTGCTGTCAGCGTGGAACCCGCTTTGGATCCTCTATCCCTCTCTCTCTCTGCAACTCCTCTGCTCACACACTCACTCTCTCTCTCAAAAATAAATAAATATTTTTTAAAAAAAGAGAAAATGATAAAATTGTAACATGAAAAATAAAAGAGGACAAGAGTAAACAGACAGATATATAATATTCCCAGTTGAGAATTTTTTTTTAAGTTTATTTATTTATTTTGAAGGGTGGAGAGGGGCAGAGACAGAAGGAGAGAGAGAAAATTCCAAGCAGGCTCCTCATTGTCAGTGTTGAACTCACAAACTGTGAGATCATGACCTGAGCAGAAATTAAGAGTAGGACACTTAACTGACTGAGCCACCCAGGTGCCCCATCCCAGATGAGAAAGTTAAATTACAGAAGACAATAATTCCTAACTGGATGTAATACATAGGTTTATGCATTATTGATGCATTATCAATGGAAGTTGTAACGGAATAGAAAATAGAACTTGACAATTTGATAGTCACCTGGAGGACCAAAGAACTCAAAATGAATTTATAAATATGTACATATTTACATAAAACTGTTCTGTCATATTTGAAACATTTTAGAAAGTAATAAAAACCAAAACATTATAGTACTAGGTTAACAGAAGATAAATTACCCAGGGGATTCTATTCCACTGTTCATATATTATAAAATTAACGTCTGATGAAACAGAAGCAATATGACAACTGGAGGAAGAGGCTATGGGGGTGGGGGGAGGGGCCAGTGGTCGGTAATTCTGCTCTCAGCTCGCCTCTCTGCCTCCCTGTCTCCAGGCCTGAGCTTCTGCCATTCACTTGGCTAAGTGCTCTTACGGCCTGCCAGGTGTCTTTCTTCTCTACCCGCAAATCATTGTGTTGCCCTGTCTGGTATCCGGCCAGAAAGTGGTATTATCTTGTGGGGTGCTGGCTGTAGTTGGGAGATCCATATTGCACGTTCTAGCCCAGCTTCATCACATAGAGACATTGGGAGTATTAGACACCTACTCGATTCTGTCAAAGCAGGACTTTCTTTCTTTAAAAGAATTTTTTTTAACATTTATTTTTGAGAAACAGTGTGAGTGGGGGAGGGGCAAAGAGAGGCAGATGGAGAATCCAAAGAGGGCTCCGCACCGTCAGTGCAAAGCCTGATGTGGGGCTCGAACTCTCCAGCTGAGATCATGACCTGAGCCGAAGTCAGACGCTCAACTGACGGAGCCATCCAGGCGCCCTCCAAAGCAGGACTTTCTCACCTGCAGTTTCTTGTAGCAGGTTCCAAGTTCCTGAGTTCTTGTTCCAAGTTCCTTGGGAGCCTGAGGTAGAAGGGAAGGCTTGGATGGGTATGGCTGATAGAAGTGGATTGAGAATTCCTGATTCTCTAAGACTATAGTTGGAGAATATAGTACAGTACATTCTGTAGATATAGTGTATATATCTATATTATCTATTGTCAAATCATTACTAAATAAAAATTATTGTGGTAACTGGATATCAGGATATGGAAAAATTAATGTAGATGTATACTTATTCTATATGCTGCAAAGAATTTGAAACTTCACAGGCCCGAATATTAAAAAATACATGAAAAACTGGAAGAAAACAGAATAGCATATGAAATGTGTGCGATGCCTTAGCCTGGGCAGTAAAAATGAAGTCTCATTAAGAGTAACCTCAGCATAACAAAGGCCATACACGACAAGCCCACAGCTAACACCATACTCAGTGGTGAAAGATTGAAAGGTTTTCCTGTAAGATCAGGGATAAGACAAGGATGCCTACTCTTGCCACTCCTAGTCAACATAGTACTGGAGTCCTAGCCTGAGCAATCATGCAGGCTAGAAAAAACTAAAAGGCATTCACATAAGAGAGGAAGAAGTAAAATTGTCTCTGTTTGCAGATGGAGTGGTCCTAATTACAGAAAATCCTAAAGACTCCACCAAAAAAACCTGTTAGAACTAATAAATGAATTTGGTAGAGTTGCAGGATACAGAATTAGCATACATTTCTCAACAGAAATCAGTTGAGGTTCTATATACTAACAATGAAATATCTGAAAAAATGAAGAAAAAAAATAAAGAAAACAATTTCATTTGTAATAGCATCAAAACAATAAAGGACGTGGGAATAAATTTTAACCAAAGAACTAAAAGATTTGTACACTGAAAACAATAGGACTTTGACCCCCCCAAAAAGTCCTTTTTTTGACAAAAACAATTTGAAGAAGACACAGATAAATGGAAAGATAGTTAGTATTCACAGATCAGAAGAACTAAAATTGTTAAGATGTACATACCTTCCAAAGCCATCCATAGATCCAATGTAATCCCTGTCAAAATTCCGGTTGCATACTTTACAGACATTGAAAAACAATCCTAAAACTCATATAGAATCACAAAAGACTAAAAGTAGCCAGAGCAATCATGAGAAAGAAGAACAAAGCTGGAAGCATCACACTTCCTGTTCCGAATTACATGATAAGGCTAGAGTAATCAAAACAGTATGGTACTGTCATCAAAACACAAACATAGACTGGGGCGCCTGGGTGGCACAGTAGGCTAAGCATCCAAATCTCAATTTCGGCTCAGGTCATGATCTCACAGTTTCTTGAGTTCAAGTCCTGAGTCGGGCTCTGTGCTGACAGCTGGGAGCCTGCTTGGGATTCTCTCTCCCTCTCTGTCTCTCTCTCTGCCACTACCCCATTCACACTCTCTCTTAAAATAAATAAATAAATAAATAAATAAATAAATCAACAAATAAATAAATAAACTTAAAAGAAAACCAACAGCAGATACATAGACAAATGGGATAGAGAGCCCAGAGATACATCCTGGCATATATAGTCAGCTAATATTTGACATGGTAGTCAAGAATACTCAATGGGGATGGAAGAGTCTCGTCAACAGATGGTGCTGGGCAAACTGGATAATCACATGTGAAAAGATGAAATTAACCCCCTATCTTACACCACTCACAAATATTAACTCTAAGTGGATTAAAGACTTAAATGTAAAACCAGAAACTGTAAAACTCCTAGTAGAAAACATAAGGAAAAGTGTTCTTGACATTGGTTGCAACAGGTTTTTGGATATGACATCAAAAACACAAAAAACACACAAAAAACAAAGACAAAAATGAGCGAGTAGGATCATATCAAACTAATAAGCTTCTGCACAGTAAATGAAACAATCAATGAAATGAAAAGGCAACCTATGAAATAGGAGAAAATATTTGCAAACTATCTATCTGATAAGGGGTTAATATCCAAAATATATAAGGAACTCATACAACCCAATAGCAAAAAAAAAAACTAGATTAAAAAATGGGTGGGGGACCCAAAGAGACACTTCTCTAAAGAAGACACACGAATGGCTAACAGTTACACAAAAAGATGTCCAGCATCACTAATCATTAGGGAACTGCAAATCAAAAGCATAATGAGATATCACCTCAGACCTGTTGCAGTGGTTGTTATTAAAAAGAAAAACAATAACAAGCGTTGGCAAAGATGTGGAGACAAAGAAACCCTCGTGCACTGTTGGTAGGAATGTAAATCGGTGCAGCCACCATAGAAAACAGTATGGAGGTTCCTCAAAACATAAAAACATAGAACTACCATGTGATCTAACAATCCTATTTCTGGATATATATCTAAAGGAGATGAAATCAGGATCTCAAAAATACATCTGTACTCCCATGCTTATTGCAACATTGCTTACAATAGTTAACATATGGAAATGACCAAAATATGGAAATGAATGGATAAAGAAGATACGATATAGATGTACAATGGATTATTCAGTAATGAGAAAGAAAGAAATCCTGCCATGTGCAACATCATGGATGGATCTTGAGGATATAATGCTAAGGGAAAAGCAAACACCATATGATTTCACTTATGTATGGAATTTAAAAATTGCAAACTCAGGGCGTCTGGCTGGCTCTTAGAGAGCACGTGACTCTTGATCTCAGGGTTGTGAGTTCGAGCTCCATGTTGGGTGTAGAGATTATTTAAAATAAAATCTTTAAAATAAAAATAGTAAGGCTGAACTCATAGAAACAGGGAGTAGAATTGTCGCTACCAGGGACCGGGAGGTAGGGGGAAAAGGGGAGATGGCAGTCAAAGGATACAAACCTCTAGTTATAAGAAGAATAAGTCCTGGGAATACAATATACAGCATAGTGACTATAGTCAACAATATTGTATTATAATACCTTAAGGTTGCTAAGAGAGTAGATCTTAAGTGTTCTCATATACACACAAAAATGGTAACAATTGTGAAGGTGTTAACCACCTTTCTTGGGGTAAACATTTTGCAATATATACATGCATCAAATCATCACGCTGTATACCTTAACCTTACACAATGTGATCTGTCCATTTTATCTCAACAAAACTGGAAAAGAAGCAAAAGGATAAAAGCAATAAATTGTATTTTTCAGTCTTTTGTCCCCATCTGCTTATGTGAGACCTCCCGGCACTTCTAAGTCCTCTACAATAATTTTGAGAATTTCCAGGGGTTTTCTCACAAGAACTCAATTACATATGGCACCCATCATTCAGCCATACCTGCTCTGGCTCCTATCACTATTCCTTCTGCTGTTACGCATATGTTGATATCCTACCTTCCAGTACCCCAGAATATGACCTTATCTGAAAACAGTGTTTGTAGATGTAATTAGTTACATCTAGTTAGGGTGAAGTCACACTGGAGCAGGGTGGGCTCCCTAATCCAATATGACTGGTGTCCTTATAAAAAGGGGAAATTTAGGGATGCCTGGGTGACTCAGTTGGTTAAGCATCTGACTCTTGATCTTGGCTTAGGTCATTCATGATCTCATGGTTTACGAGACTGAGCCCTAAGTCAGGCTCTGTGCTGGTATCGTGGATCCTGCTTGGGATTCTCTCTCTCCCTCTCTCCCCCTCTCCTTCTTTCCCCCTTTCCCTTTCCTGCTCGTGCGCTCTCTCAGAATAAATAAATAAACTCTAAAAAATATATTTAAAAAAAGGAAATTTGGACACAGAAATGCACACAGGGAGAATATCACATAAAGATGAAGGCACAGATGGGAGTGATGGTTCTACACACCAAGCACCAAAGATTGCAGCAAACCACCTCAAACCACCTAGGGAGGGAGAGGCACAGAACATACTCTCTCTCATAACCCTCTGAAGGAAACAGCCCTGCCTGCACTGTGCTCCTGGAATTCTAGCCCCCGGACCCACGAGACGATATATTTCTGTTATTTAAGCCACCCCGTTTGAGGTGCCCTATTACATCAGTCCTAGGAAACTAATACACTTGACAAGTCCTTTCTGGAATGTAAATGCTGTTAAGGCAGACACCAAATGTGCCTTGTTTGTCATTGTGTTACCAGGGTCTGTGCACAGTCACTCTTTATTGAGTGAAAGCCTAAGTCCCTGCTAGTGCTGCTGTGGTGTCCACAGACTCTGGTGGGGCGGGGCAGCTGTGTCACGGTGGCCAAGCTGTGACGCTGTGCAGGGCCAGGAAATGGCTGTTGTGAGGCTGTCTTTTATTGGAGGCTTGCTGCTGCTGCTGATTGCTAGAGCTTCCCCGGGTTCTCTGAAACCATGCCAGATGGCATGGCAGTGTTACCAGTCTTGTGTAGGGATCTTATATAAGGATCGTCATTTTGTTTTTTCCTTTGCATTTGTGTTTTTCCTAAGGCTTTGATACGAATCCATCAGAGCATCCCGGGAGGGGGGGGGGCGGAAATATTGGACTCACTCATCATATGCAGAACTCAAGATACTGCTTCGCCCCTAAGAAACCTGGTACTGTTTCTTTTTTAACCAGTCACAGAGTCTGATTGCTGAGCCCTCAGGGTTCAGCAGGTGCCTTGGTGGCCATCGGTGACAGCCTCTTGATTGGCCCATCCCACCTGCCCTCCCCACTTGCTCTATTATATCTGATTTACCAGTGAGGACTGTCTCAGTGAAGCTGTGGTCCCAACTCATATTTCAGCTCCCAAACGTGTCCTTGCGGGATGGTACTAGTGTCTTATGTCTATGAGTTCACCAAGAACCTCTTTTCAACGTCTACTACTGAATGCAACTAACCACACAATCCAATTCATCCATCCATCCATTCGTTCAATAAATACTTTCAAACTGAAAAGTTTTGGTTCTTAAAATGGGGAGCTTCATCACCTAGAAGCTGGCAGCGAATGTATGTATAGTAAGTACTTTGGGACCTCAGCATACCAGAGATAGGCTATGTTAATTGATTGACTAATTTCATTGGCTTGTATTTGAATTTAGAGTCTTTTTTTATTTTGTTTTTTATGTTTTATTTATTTGTTCTTGAGAGAGAGAGAAAGAGAGAGAGAGGGAGGGAGAGCATGAGGGAAGGGCAGAGAGAGAGAGGGAGAAAGAGAGAACCTCAAGCAGGCTCTGCACTGTCAGCACAGAGCCTGACGCCGGGCTCGAACTCACAAGCCTCGAGGCCATGGCTTGAGCCGAAATCAAGAGTCAGACGCTCAACTCACTGAGCCACCCAGGGGCCTCTGAATTTAGTCTTACAAAATGCCTATGTAACTCAACATGTGAAGTGACATAATGCTTATTGAGATTTATGGAAACCGTCCAGTATTCTTACCCATGGAATTCTTATCTGTATCATTTTACCAGCAGCCCCTATCTGTCTTTTTTGACAGCAAACTGAAAGGGACTTAGAAATGAGAAAGAAAAGGCGTACATCTATAGAAATATGGGTTATTGGTATCTTTTGAAAAAACTCATGCTAAAAATTCTATTTTTCTCCTTCTGTTCAAATCCAATTGTCCATCTGCTCTGCGTTCCTTGCTTCCCTATGGCTCACTTTGCACCTTTTCCAGGGTTTATTCACACTTGTCATTCAGTCATCTGTCCCTTCAAATCAGCAACAGCCACGGTCTTATTTAACAGCGAGATGACAGGCTGTTCCTCTGGCTTTCATGTAGGCTAATTTGCACGATCTGCAGTCCTCTGTTTATTTTATTTTCATTTTCAGCCTTCTGCGGATGTTATCTCCTAGCACAGCAGAGGACGTTTTTGTTTTCAAGCTCAGAGCAACAGATGCTCTGTTGATTTTCCCATAGAGAAGGCAACCAGCAAAACTAGAAGCATGGCGGCTTTGGGGGGCTGGGTGAGCCCGCCGGTAGAGCATGCTTCTGTGACAGCAGGGAAGCTCTCTCTGACCTCTTTTCGGTTTTGAGTGCTGAAAACGCAAGTGCAGAGAGGCACAATCTTTTAAAACACGGGATGTTTGCATAAAAATGTTTTGGAACGCATGGTAGGATGCTGGATTTAAGGATTCCTAGCCTCTCCGTCATCTCCCCTCTTCCCATCCCATTCCAAGTGCTTAGAACTACTCAGTAAATATTTGTGGAACTGAGTTGAATAGATTAGCACAATTGAATAGATTAGCAAGGTAAAAAGATAACAACACATTTCAAAGAATTATTTTTTAGAAAGAAGCTTTAAAGTACAGACAATATTTCATTTGGATCATTGTTAGCCTAAATAATATTTAGGGTACTTTTTCCAGTTGTCTATCGAATATAACTGTGCCATTTTCCCTCTTCTCAGAATGGCAGTCCTTCTGTTTGGCCAAAAGATGTTAGGGAATAAGCAAAACACATCATCCCAAATTTTAGTTTTTCATGACATTTGAACTAGAAAACCATAAACTTATAGCAAAAAGACAACACTGTCTATAATCCAGAATATATTTAATTTGCTTACATTATTTATATTATTTATTGTTTAACAATTATATTCTTAGAGTTTGATATTTGTGGCGATGTAGCCTGAGTGTCATGGCTGCCGTAGGCCTTGGTTCTGGCTATGACCCTTGTCAGAGGCACTGGGGCATGTTGAGATGTTGTTAGTGGGGGTGTGATGAGCATTCTGTAAAATTTATTTCCTTGTAGAATAATACTGGATATTGATTGAAGGTCAACATGGGTGGAGGAAAAGTGGGTGGAATATGAAGTTTCGAGAAAGCAAAAGGGGCCTGACCTCAGGGCTGATTTGAGAAAATTCTGTGATATCTATCTATCTATCTATCTATCTATCTCTATATCTATATCATCTATATCTATATCTATATCTATATCTATCTATATCATCTGTATCGTCTATATCTACATCTATATTATAGATATAGGTAGTATCTATCTATCATCTATCTATATTTTAGAGAGAAGAGAGAGTACAAGCAGGAGAGGGAACAGAGAGAGAGAGAGAGAGAGAATCTGAAGCAGGCTCCATGCTCAGCCCATGGGATCATGACCTGAGTCGAAATCAAGAGTCAGACACTCAACAGACTGAGCCACCCAGGCATCCCTATTCAAAAATATTTTTAAGCACACTTTTTCAAAAAAATGTTTATTTATTTATTTTGAGAGAGAGAGAGAGAGAGAGAGAGCGTGCATGTGCATGAGCAGGGGAGGGACAGAGAGAGAGAGAGAGAGAATCCCAAGCAGGCTCCATGCTGCCAGCACAGGGCCCCACCCAGGATTTGATCTCACGAACCGTGAGATAGTGACCTGAGCTGAAATCAAGAGTTGGATGCTCAACCAAGTGAGCCACCCAGGCGCCCCCCATTTTTTTTAAGCATACTATTCTAGGCACTGGGGATACAGCAAACAACAACACAAAGTCCTGGCTTTCTTTGAACTTACGGGCAATGCTTAAAACCACAAGAGAAACAGTAAGTTTTGACAAATGTTAGCAAAGTTTATGTAAAAGAGAGTGGCCGACCAGTGGCTACTTTATTTAGGATGTCTAGTAAAGTCTCTTGAAGGTGACAATTGAGTGGTAATCTGAATATGTCACAAGACCAAATGTGGGAGATACTATGGAATACTTGGAAGCAGGTATTCTTTAGGAATATTTTCGAAAGAGTCCTTGAAATGACCATTCGAGGGAAGGGTTGAAATCTGAAGTCCTGCTCTCAAAAACTTCACCACTGTTCTCACCTGTGTGATATGTTTCTCCTCTGAATCTCCCGCCTGGTACTTTCTGGGGGTGCCCTCTCAACATTCGGCTTACACATCTGTCATAGAGCCTAGAGCGCTTTGATGCACTGATTTGCACACGTGTATCTTCTTGCTTTCCCTGTAAACCTGAGGATAAGCTTTGTGTCTTCCACTTTTTATCTGTGGCTGGTGATTCCTGGCATGGAGTAAGAAGTTAAGAATTGCATATGCAATGAATATATTTGTCTCATCTCCACAGCTTCCACAGAAAGGCAGACCTTGAATCACATGAATTTTTGTACCGTTGTTAATGGTAGGTCAAGAGCTGCCAATGGTGGGTTCGTAGATAAAAGCACTCAAAGCCCTTGCTTAAAACCCCACTTGACCTTTGTGTCTTTGCTCGAAGGGCAAAATGGAAAGATGGGCAACCACCGAGAGGGAGATTGAAACAATAGTCCACCTTTCAAGGGTGTTTGTTGGATTATTGACTAGATCAGCGTAGGGCTAGATAAAGTGGGGAGGGGTAAGGTGAGAAGTGGGGAATTGGGGGAAGGCGATTGATGTATTGGACACAGGGTATTTGTTAAAAAGGTCAAATGATACTCTCAAGGATAAAAAATGTTTCTAGTAAAAGGCAATGCACATTTTTATACGAGAAAAAGATGACACTGTAATTGTGTTAGTTTGGCTTTTTGTTTTCTTGCTAATATTACATCACTGAGTCACACAAGCATGGTGAGGAGGGGACAATAAAAATAAGTTATCAATGCACTATTAACTCAGCGTGCTCTTACCTATTAATAAGACATTGATGTCTCCTCTTATGCGTGTCCCATCGAGAAGCACTTTCTCATTACCTCCAAGCAGCATACACAAAATGGCTTTTCTAATATACTCATGCCTGTGGATGCTTGGTGCTAAAGACTTGTTTAAATGGTCAAAGATATCCTATTTAAGAAACAGGAAACACTTACATTGCACATTATCAACATTAGAATAGGATCTCATTATCCATTAGCTGGTATTTGTGCGATTTATAACTCACTTTAGATTGAGTTTTGCAGAATTTCATGATCTTTGCCACATCATCAGCTGAAAACGTAGGTGCTATGTCTTTGCTCATCACTTTGATATTATTAGCCGGGATTATGGCCTTGTGTTTTCTAGGCTGCAGAGATCTTTTAAGAGATGCTGCTAATTAACTATTAAATAAACGCTTGGATGAAGTTATCTTCATAACAGATAAGCTACTTGGAAATTGCTTTCAATAAAATGGAATGAGTTAAATTTCTTTCTTTCTATTTTTGTTAACCTTTGCCTGTCTTCTCCAAATCTCAGAATGCTATGGTGTGTATTTTTTCTTTTTAGATTTGTTCGCTCTTAAAACTTTTGCAAGGAGGAACTAGAAAAGAGATTTCTCTGAAATGGCCTTTTTGAAATCAAGATGCTTCCAATGGCTACTTACGTGCTCTCTGTTTTGAGACAAATCAGGCAAAATGTACCTGCGTGTTCACATACGGGAAGAAAGAAACCTAATAGAGGCAAATGATTCAAACCATAAAAAGTAAATCACATTATTAACTTAATGAATAATTACATATCCATTAAGTTGCAGATTTTTATTTTAATGTTTTTTACCATTTTCAATGAGAAAAGATAAAGAAAAAGGAAAACGCTAGCGAAATTGGGTGCCCTGGGGCTCCTGGCTGGTTCAGTCAGTATAGCATGCAACTCTTGATCTTAGGGCCATGAGTTCGAGCCCCATGTGTACAGATTACTAAAAAAAAACAAAACAAAACGCTTAAAGCAATTGGGTGTCCTGTACTTTTTTAGAGCTATGACAGATCTTTTCACTGGACTGAAAACTAAGTTCACGTTTCAACTTTAAGAACAAAAGAGATTCCTTAAATAGGATAATACAAGTGTCTTAAGACATTTAATATTTTTGGGAAACATTGATCTTTCTTTAAAAAAAAATATGACAAAGGGTGCATGGGTGGTTCAGTCGATGAAGCATCCAACACTTGATTTTGGCTTGAGTTGTGATCTCTCGGTTTGTGAGTTCGAGTCCCACATTGGGCTCTGTGCTGACCTGCATGGAGTCTCCTTGAGATTCTCCCTTTCTCTCTGCCCTCTCTGCCCCTGCCCCCCTGCCCCCCTCCCCTACCCCCTCTCGCTCCTCCCCGTCCCCGCCCTGCTCCTGTTTTCTCTCTCTCAAAATAAATAAATAAACTTAAAAAAAAAAAGACTTAAAGAATAATTTGTTTGCAAAAGCAGAGTTGAAATGGTTAATTTGTTTACATTCACTGCTCCAAGAACATAAATAGTTATTGCATATGACCAGAGAGGGACAGGCTGGTGGGCTAGTCTTGGGGGACCAGGACTAAGATAAATAGGACATGGGAGCCCACAGTCCAGTGACAACATGAGAAGTTTAGACCCCAGTTCACTATCTGGAAGAGACTGGCCCTGATACGAGGGTGTGCATGCTGGTTCAAGCAGTATTGAGGACAGGGCTGTGGGCAAGCATCGGGGGACAGACACCAGGAGAAAGAAACTGCTATGACAGTGGAGAAGAAAAGAGAGGAATTTGCTGAATTTAAGTCCACCAGCCAACTCATGCATTCACCCACCCACTCATCCATGAAATAACCAACACATATTATTGAACACCCACTACCAACAATTCACTGTCGTGGTTGCTGGCAAGGAAGAGTAAAGACATATAAGACCCAGTTTCTGACTCAGAAGAAATCTAAATGCCATCCCCTTCCTTCCAGTGAAAAGGTCAATCCCTGTTGGGTCATTATCTTGCTATTTTACATGACAAATAATGACAAAGAGTCTCCTTTCCTCTTTCTACTAAAATATAAGCTTGGTTGCTTTTTTTGTTTTTCCTTTGGGCTCAACTTTCTTCTTTCAAAGAAATGAAAGTCTGGCTCTTGCTTCCTAAAGGCAATTTTATTTCTTCAACACCATTCCCGAGACTCTGTTTAGGCTTCTCAAAGTCAAATAAAGTTAGATGTGAGTTAACCTATACAGAGAGGCAGACTGACTCATAAACCATCCTTTGCGGAAGATACCACTGTTTTTCCTCCTTATTACATTTCATCCATGGGGGTTGGGGTGATAGGGGTTGTTGGTATGAAGACATTTTAGGCTGGAAATGGAAGAACAGGGCAAAAATAAATTAAAAGCTCTGCAGATTTGCCAGGAGCTAAGGCTAAAGAAATCAGCTTCTTTATTATTTTTGTTTCCTGCTTAGCCTTGCAGGTAAGTCTGTTTATATCATCACATTATTTCAAAAGAAATTTCTCTTTTTTTTTTCCACGACTTCACGACCCTGAGATCAAATGGCACATGCTCTACAGACTGAGCCAGCCAAGCGCCCCCCCAAGAGAAATTTCTAATGCAGAAGGTCTCCAATCCTAGTTCTGATTGAGTTTTGTTCCTGTTTTTAGGTATTTCCTTCAGTGTGAAGGACCAGTTAGATTGGTGGTTGCTTCTGATATGCATGTGTGTTGGTGGAGGGTGTCCTTTGGGGTCACATGGCTGGTTCCTACTCTGGTATAAAATTTAAGTTCTAGAACTTCAAACCAACTTGACAAAAGGGATTGATTGGCAGGAGAAAAATAGATCTTGGGCTTCACCAGAGTCTGCACTGGAGGCTTGGGTCTCTGGCTATCTAGAGAGTTTCTCTAATTTCTAGCTGGACCTTGTCAAGTTCTTTCACTCAGCAACCACTATTTTAGCCCATCAGCCAACTGGCCACCTAGTATAGTCTATGTACGGTGTTATATATTGAAATACATAAATCAATAAAACATGATTCCCTTCCCCAAGGCACTCAAAGAGGAATTAAAGGCACTTTATTGTCTTACTGGGTTTTTTTTTCTTCTGGGTTTATTTATTATTTATTATTTTTATTTATTTGTTTTTAAAGCAAGTTCTATGCCCAATGTGGGGCTTAAACTTATGACCTCGAGATCAAGAGTCACATGCCCTACTGACTCTGCCAGTCAGGCACCCCATTTGTCTTACTATTAAGAAGCCTGTTTGCTTTAGGGGCGCCTGGGTGGCTCAGTGGGTTGAGTGTCTGTCTGACTCTTGATTTCAGCTCGTGTTGTGATCCTGCGGTTGTAAGCCTGAGCCCCACGTAGGGCTATTTCTCTCTCTCTCTATCTCTCTGCCCCCATCCCCCAATCGTTTCTCTCTCTCAAAATAAATAAACATTTAAAAAAGGAGTTTGCTTTAAATTTCTCTTCATTTCCATTTATGATAACAGAATGAGTCTAATTTCTTTTTCACTGCATTTGATACAAACTTGACATAACCCCCTTGATAAAAGTCAGGGGAAGGGATTAACAGGATGAGAGAACACTTCTAATGTTTTAGCATGATTTCATATATGCTTACGTATGTCAGTAAGAAGGGCAAACCTATTTAAACTCGCAGGCAACTGCTTCTTCGGAAATAGGAAAATGTTGAAAATACAAATCATATATATCTGATCTGTACCCTGTTTACCTGAGTCACCTATATAATTTCCCAGGCTCAGGACAAAATGAAAACGTGAAACCCCTGTTTAGAAATTAATTTCAAGACAGCAATCGGCAAAGCATTAGCCAGAGCGCAGGGCACTTGCAAGCTTGAGGCCCAGGAGTGTGCTCAGGAACCTAGGGTCAGACTGACTACCCTGTGGGGTGGAAATCCCGTTCTTCTTACTCCCTGCCAACCGCTTAATTCTTAGCGAACCACATGGCCAAGAAGAACTAAACTGGATGACCTCAAGGTACTGGCCCAGATCAGCATTTCCAAAGCCTGGTCTGGAGAATGTTGGAGAAACTTGGGGTTAAATAGAGTCAAACAAGTTTTTCTTGAAAATTTCTCAGAGCCTTTAATATGCTGATATGCATTAGGTATTTCCAGGAGATGAAATATGATACGCAGCATTTCTCACAAAATTTTGATGGGCTTGACACAACAAATACAAGCAAGAATCAGGATGTGATCCTGGAGAGGTAATGGTCGAACTTGTTCTAGAGCTGAGTTCTGTCCTCAGCTTCTGACTCGTGTGTCAAAAATGCCTCTAGCAGGATGGACTGCATTCCTTCAGCGGGCTCTGGGACAATGAGTATGTATTGCCCAAGTGCCTAGGTAGATGCTGCAGGCTGCTTATCCAAGGTCTAGTCTCTCCTCCCTTACTCAGAGAGCCCTGAGTAGTTCAGGGTTAGATATACTCGCCCACGTGACCCTTGCACTTAGGGTGGTTACGTGACCTGGTTTTAGCCAAGTGGAAATCTATGGAGTGGAGCTTCTGGGAAATACATTTCCTGATTAAAAAGACACAGAGTTGGGGGTACCTGTGTGGCTCAGTCGGTTAAGCTTCCAACTTCAGCTCGAGTCATGATATGGTAGTTTGTGAGTTCGAGCCCCATGTCCAGCTCTTCACTGTCAGCGCAGATCCTGCTTCGGATCCTCTGTTCCCCTGTCTTCTCTGCACCTCCCCTGCTTGCTTGAGCTGCTGTCTCTCTCAAAAACAAATAAACATTAAAAAAAGAGAGACAGAGACAGAGTCAGTTGGCATGTGTCTATTTTTTTTAATGTTCATTTATTTTGAGGGAGGAGGGACAGAGAAAGAGGGAGAGAGAAACCCAAGTAAACTCCATGCTCTGAGCACAGAGCCTAGTGTGGGGTTCCATCCCATGAACTGTGAGATCATCACCTGAGCCAAAATCAAGAGTTGGATGCTTAACCGAAGGAGCTACCTGCACCCGGGGTAAGTTACCCTTTTAGACTCAGTTTCTTCATCTATAAAAATGGGAAATACCTCTTCTTGCTTCTGTTTAAATTTAATGAGATGACTTCCTAAGTTCCAGTGAATGGAACACATTAAGTACTGAATCAAAGATTTGACTACTGTGCTAACTGTAAACCATCAACTTATAGACAGAAAATGTGTCTTGTTCACTAGAGCAACTCGAGCACTCAGGTCTGTACTGAAAACTTAATACATGCTCAAAAAACCCATACTAAATAAATGGATGGCCAGAAGAAAAAGGTTATTCCTATCACCACCTTCTCATTTCTAAAAGGGTTTAGTTCTATTTTGAAACAGAATTAAGTCTTTGAACTAAGTGGTATCACGTATATCAACTCATTCAGTTGCCATAACCACTCTAAGAGGTAGCTGTCCCTGTTCCCATTTTGTAGGTAAGAAAATGAGGCCAATATCATACTGATCATAAGGCGCAAATATCTGCTGCAAATTCACGACTGGCTGACCCCAAAGGTGTTCAATTATCGTCCCTAGAGAAACAAACCCTCCTTCAGGTTATAGGATGGGAGCAAGTGTAAGAATATAATCATGCCTGTAGGGGTGGTATTTCCAAGCTTTTGCAGGGCATTTGGGTAGCTAAGCGTGCAGTTATGAAGAGATCTGTCATTCATTATTGGGTCTATTTCCTTAGGGGTTTAGATTGTGAGTCTTTGAGAGAACATGCATCTGTAGCCTATGTGTGGGTGTGTGCGAATGTGTATACACCTGCTGGATACCTGGGATTATAAGGAAAGCGTATCTGTAATTTAGGCTGAGGAAACAGCTTGTACTGTGAGCACACTTATAATGGTGCTGGGGAGAGAAGGGACGGAGGGAGGACAGGAAATGCCTATGAGCACATCTCAAGTGACACCTGTTTGCAGAAGCAACTATCCAACCAGAGGTGGTGCCCAGAGCTCCAGGGGGCGATGAATAGCAGGAGGTGACCCTGTGGTCTGGGCAGGGTAGGGTGTAGTAGCCAGGACCGGGTGAATAACTGGAGAACAACTGAGTGTTGGTCAACCTAGGAGCAAAGGAGACACACTTTCCCCTAAACGCACTGGGAATGTCTCTTTAGGAGCATGCCAAAGAGTGGAGGGCTGGTCAATAAATATTTTGTTGATAGTAAAAGCAATTTCAAGCCTAACTTTAGCATTCATACATCCAGTTTGAAAAGGCAAATTTTCACTGCCTGGGAATGATGGTAGGCACTTCCCCCAAATTGCTTCACTTAACGAACCCATACAATGCCACACCAGGTGTCCTCCCTTCTTCCGTCTGCCTATAAGATCAATCCAGTCTCTCCAGTGTTGTTTGCCTAGTGGATCTCTTTGGCTGTAAGAATACATTTATGAAATCAGGTTAGAGAGTGTTTTAAAGCACCCTAACAAGGTAACTGGAGATAGAATGAGAACACATACAAGGAATTCAGGGAAATGTGAAATTTGGGCTAAATCTGGGTAAAGATCTAAGAAGGTCCAGGGAAAGAGGTGTGAGAAGAAACCCAGAATGGGGGAAAATAGAGTAGATGGGGTCCTTTATTTCAGTGAAGAGTAAGTGGTGAGTGAGGAGAGGGGCTGGGCTAGGTCAAGAGATAAACAAATCTGATAGTGAGCTAATCCACAGCCTGGAACATGGCTTCTGGAATTGAACATGGCTTCTGGAATTGAACAAATCCTCATCTCCAGCAACCACCGCCCACTTGCCCTTTATAATCTTCCTATACCAAAATCAAGCCCTGACCAGGGTGATAGTCAGGAGACAAAAGCCAATGGATGGAAGATGAGTGCTCTAAAAATGGCCAATCCTGGCAACATGGTGAGGCAAAAAGTAGAAACAAACAACATGTCTCTCAGAGAGGCAAGGGTTAAATAATAGTGGTTTTTTTTTTTTCATCGAGCATTAATTCCGGTGAGATATACCTAATAGTTAACTGAATAAGAAGAACATGTACTTCATTTTCCCATTCCATATTTCAAACTGTTCTTTTATAGTTAGTTATCTGTGAAAGATAAATGAGTTATCTCAACATTCCAAATAACAAACTATCAATGATTAACCAATTCATGGATCCCAGTAATTTACGTTACTAGAATAGTGGGATCTCTACACGTTGTCTTTTTCTTTCTGCCAGCACAAATAATTCCCATGTCTTCTTATCATCCAGGAGGATTACTATAGAGAAATCTCACTTCTTCAAAATGTACAGATAACTAGCGTAGGACAGTGCTGAAGCCTCGGTGACAAGTCATGTGCTATTCTCATCCCAGGAAAACTAAGAAAGAAAATGAACAGTCTGAGGTCTGAGAAAGAGTATAATAGAAGATGGCCCGATTAACAACTAATCTCCATGGAGGAATAGGTGAGCTTTTAAAAAATTGTGATATAGGCGGCGCCTGGGTGGCTCAGTCGGTTGAGCGTCTGACTTTGGCTCAGGTCATGATCTCACGGCCTGTGAGTTCGAGCCCCACATGGGGCTCTGTGTTGACAGCTTAGAGCCTGAATCCTGCTTCGGATTCTGTGTCCCTCTCTCACTCTGCCCCTTTCTCGCTCATGCTCTCTCTCTCAAGAATAAATAAAACATTTTTAAAAATTAAAAAAAAATTGTGATATAAGGGTGTCTGGGTGGCTCAGTTGGTTAAGTATCTGACTATGGCTCAGGTCATGATCTTACAGCTCTTGAGTTCAAGACCCACACTGGGATCTTCGTTCTCAGTGCAGAGCCGATTCTGTGTCTCCCTCTTCCTCTGCCCTTCCCCCCTTTACGTGCTCTCTCTCAAAAATTAATAAACATTAAAATAATGAAAAAATGTGATATAACTTACATACTATAAAATTGGGTGGACAACTTAAGTTGCAAAGGGAGGCAGAAAAGGAAGAACCAGGAAGTGTGGAATGTAGAAACAGGAACTTCTACCCTGGAAATCTCTACACATACAAATAAATCATGATAGTGTTTGAGGGTCTTTAAAGTCCTGTCCAGGACTCAGCTTTTGCGTGAGTTCATGAGTAATCCTGACTCAAGATCAGTACAGATCTTGTCAGATCACCTCTCTAGATTGCCTTTGCTTCAATGGGAAAATGATAATTCATATTGCTAGACATTTTCAACTTTAGAAGGGGCCAGATAATCCTATATGAAGAACTGGTACAATTCTATAGTCTTCACACAGATGAGACACCAAAAGAGAGAGCTTTTGTGTATAGGACAGCAGTAACACAAAAAGAAACATGAGACCAGGAGAGCTGACCATCTTACGATGTGAAGAACGGTGTTTCTGTGACCTGTGCTCCAATTCCCAGAACTATGCCATTTTCCCATGACCCTTAATCTCCAGTCACTGAAATGTGGTACAAACAGGTAAGTCTGGCTATATGAAAACTTTGGCAATCATCCTGTTTCAAGATGACAACTCAAACTCAAACTGAAATGATTTTAATTGTTTTAAAATTTTTTTCATTTTTATTTTATTTTTTATTGACGTATAGTTGACGTACAATGTTACATCAGTTTCAGGTGTACAACCTACTGATTTGATAAGTTATGCTGTGCTCACAAAGGTAGCTACCACGCGACTACAATGCTATAGACTGTATTTCCTATGCTGTTCTCATCCCTGTGACTTATTTGTTCCATAACTGGAAGCCTGTATCTCCCACTCTCCTTCACCCATTTTGCCCATCCTTCCACCTCCCTCCCCTCTGACAGCCCACAATTTGTTCTCTATTTGTGGGTCTCTTTCTACTTTTTCGTTGCTTGTTCATTTTGTTTTTTGAGATTCCACATATAAGTGAAATCCTATGGTACTTGTCTTTCTCTTTCTGACTTATTTCACTCAGCATATCCTAAAGGTCCATCCATGTTGTTGCAAATGGCAAGATCTCATTCCTTTTTATGCCTGAGTAATATTCCAGTGTGTGTGTGTGTGTGTGTGTGTGTGTGTGTACCATTTCTTTTTTTATCCATTCATCTCTGAATGGACACTTGGGTTGCTTCCATAACTTGGCTATTGTGAATTGTGCTGCAATAAACATAGGGGTGCATGTATCTTTTCAAATTAGTGTTTTGTTTCCTTTGGATTAGAAACTTAAATTATTAGTAATTTAACAGATTTGTAAATTCATCTCCTTAAAAGTTGAATTGAGAGACTTCCTTTACCCTGTCAAAAATGGCACTGCTGGGGCGCCTGGGTGGCGCAGTCGGTTAAGCGTCTGACTTCAGCCAGGTCACGATCTCGTGGTCCGTGAGTTCGAGCCCCGCGTCGGGCTCTGGGCTGATGGCTCAGAGCCTGGAGCCTGTTTTTGATTCTGTGTCTCCCTCTCTCGCTGCCCCTGCCCCGTTCATGCTCTGTCTCTCTCTGTCCCAAAAATAAATAAACGTTGAAAAAAAAAATAAAAAATAAAAAAAATAAAAAAATGGCACTGCTGAAAGTAGTAAAAAGCACAGAGAATGAAACATAAAGTTATTTATGCAAGAGCTGAAGTTTGACATTCTCTTTGTTAAAGCTTATCTTTTCTTTGTTCTTCCTTGCAGAATCAAATAGGTAGGTTCATGGTTTTGTTAAGGTGAAGAAGGGCCACCCGGGTGGCTCAGTTGGTTAAGCGTCTGACGTCAGCTCAGGTCATGATCTCGCAATTGATGAGTCTGAGCCCTGTGTGGGGCTCTCTGCTGACAGCTTGGAGCCTGGAGCTTGCTTCGGATTCTGAGTCTCCCTCTCTCTCTGCTCCTCCCCTGCTCATGCTCTGTCTCTGTCTCTCTCTCTCCTTCAAACATAAATATTAAAAAAAAAAAAAAAAAAGAGCAAAGGAGGCCTGAAGGAGATGAACTTTTTCAATCCTAACTTGGAAGTCAGCTTTAGTGTAATTAATGGTACTTGAGAGATTTTGTTTCTGGTTGAGGGTTTTGTTGCTTACAACCAACCAATGGAATAAAAAAAAAATAAAGTACAGCTTTTTTTTTTTTTTTTAAAACTCAAGAGCATCATTCACTTTCAAAATTCCAGAGACTCAGAACCAAGAAGAGACAAGGCAACTGATAGGCCAGTTTTGCGTTTTGAAAATTCCTCTACCTCTTCCCCAGTGGATATATGTGTAGGATCCAAGGACAAGCCACCCCTAAAGGCCACTTTAGCATCCTGATTATTTTATTTTATTTTATTTTTTTCAATATATGAAATTTATTGTCAAATTGGTTTCCAGCATCCTGATTATTTTAAATAAAAGTTACTTAAGAGATAGCCCCTGCAAAAGGATACTCAGACCCTCTTCTGTCCCCCTGAAAGCAGGAAATAAATCTCCCATGTGAAATATACCTCCCTGTCCCAGGAGATAAAGACACATCCTTATTATCAGAGATGGGAAATTTAGACCCAAGAAGGCTGTTTGAAAAACCTTTGTTAACTTTTTACTAATTTACTGCCCCAGCCCAAATTCTGTTCAGAATTTCTTACTAACTGAAGCTCCTAAAGTCAATTGATTCCTCACAGGTTGTCTCTTTGTCTAAAAAGTATAAAATAAAAAACTGCCTGCTTTGGTCATTTCTTTAGGTCTGAATTTCATTACTGGGCCTCTGGGCACACAAAAGAAAACTTTGGTTCTTTCTTCTGTTAATCTGTTAAATTAACTCTTAGTCCAGCTGGAAGAATTTGACGGGTAGAGGAAGAATTTTTCCTTCCCTACACATGGCTTGGAAAAAGCACAGTGTTCCACTTTCAAATCCCTTATCTTTTTTGAGCCACTTCTTTCTGCTTCCATGACTTCAGGATTCCAATGTGCTTGGCTAAGGAAAGTGGAAAATTGAATGAGGGGATGAGGCCACCAATACGACGGGACTTATGTTTTACTCTGTACTAATCCTTGCCTCACCGTTGTACGCCATCCCAGTTGACTGGAGTAATCCTTGTGTAGCCATTAGCTGGTTGGAAAAGCCCGACACCCTGCGGTCATATTTAGTACTACAGTTGCTTCTCCACTGGTGTCCCAGAGGGACTGGCCTGGCTGGATACAGTACGATAAAAGGTATGTGTGCTATGTGTAAGTTGTTTACATTTTTAGATCTTCTATTTGTCTCACTATCTCTGCTGAGTCATACTTTTTAATCAAAGAGCAGGAGATATGCTCAGAGCCTCCATTTTATAAGCAGGAGAGATTTCTCTTGATTTCCAGCTAGCACTGACTGGGTAGCATCAGTTGAAGATCTTAGAAGACAAAGAAGTTGGAGGACCAGGGAAAGAAACGCTATGCACTGAAAAAAAATTAACTTTTTAAAAGTAATCTCTATGCCCAACATGGGGCTCCAACTCATGACTCTGAGATCAAGAGCTGTATGCTCTTGGGGCACCTATGTGGCTCAGTCGATTGAGCGTCCGAATTCAGCTCAGGTCAGGTCTCATGGTTCATGGGTTCGAGCCCCGCATCAGGCTCTGTGCTGACAGCTCAGAGCCTGGAGCCTGCTTTGGATTCTGTGTCTCCCTCTCTCTCTGCCCCTCTCCCACTCACGCTCTGTCTCTCTCAAAAATAAAAACATTAAAAAAATAAATATTTAAGAGTTGTAGGCTCTACCGACTGAGCCAGCCAGGTGCCCCCTAGGAAAAAATTAAATATTATTATGGGGCACCTGGGTGGCTCAGTTGGTTAAATGTCCAACTTCAGCGCAGGTCCTGATCTCTGGATAAATCCAGAAGTAAGTGTATGAGTTAGCTAAGTAAGGAGCTGGAGGGTGATTCTTAAGGAAAAACTCATTTCAGTGAAACAAGAATTTATCCAGTGCTTAATCATTCTTTTCAGTGATTTGGCTCTTTCTAACCTCAGGATATTTGACTTTAACCCAACTTATATCTAAACTCAAATTTACTTTGCAATTTTCAGTTTGGAAAAGTCAATGTCCTAGCGTGTATCTGATTAAGCACTCTTAGGACCTTGAGCTAGATACTCGGATGCTTTAGCCAACCCATCGTGCAGGTTCAATTCTGTAAGTTCTTCCAGAGCATATCCTGGAAATCCAGGGAAGTGGCCACCTGTGGGTTTAGTTACAAGTTCTATTCCTGTGAAACAGGATAGAAGGGTTGAAGGCTTAAGTAGGAGATGGTTTGACGATGCTTTGTCTAGTGAAGGAAGACAGGAAGACGTTTCTGTGATTGTGAAGCTGGGGAGGTCTAGTCAGGGCGGAGGATGTGGGTTCCCATTGTTCTGCCAGCCCTTTGATTCTCCCCAGAATCTCACAATAAAGTGGTCCGAAGCTACTGCATGCTATTTTGTGTAAAACAGAAACTCTCTTAAGCAACCTCCATTTGCCACTTGCCAACTTCTCTGTAAAACTCACTGGTGGGTGCCACAGTGAGCTGAATGCTCATGACTTTCTCTTGTACACCCATTTCTGCTCTTCATGCTGATTGTAATTATATAAATTAAACTGTGTAGAGAGGAATCTGTGTTGTTTCTTTTCCCCAAACACGAAGTGCTTTTTTGTTTTTTTTTGTTTTTGTAAACCTCACCAGTTCATTATATAAATGAATGGTCTTTTGTTCTAACTTCTGACCACACAGGTACTGGATTTTCTTTGAATGCCATCAGGTGACCTGGTTCCCAGCTTCTTCTTTGTGCAATAGCCATTGCTTTCCGCCTCTTAGTACGGAATGGGCTTGCAGCATTAAGAATCCCTTCAGACGCGCGTTCTCATCTCCATGAGGATGGGGAACAGAGTTCTAGAAAACTATGCACTAGGTCCGACTCACTGAGGGACTGCAAGAAGAGCAACTTTTAAATTTTCTTTATTTATAGACATTTCAGAACCATTTAAATCAACCATGAATTTTTTTAGACATAACATACCATGTTTATCTTGAGGTACACATTGGGCCCGTTAGATAATGCTCTGGAAAGTAATACAACTGTTAACTGGTAGTTAACACCCTCGGTTTTCCAAGCAAAGAAGCTATAAAGGTGGTTACAAAATTCTTTGAAAAGAATATACCATTTCCATTTAAATCAAGGAAAACTCCCCCATTTTTAATTAATTGAGTTTAATTTTTAGGCTTAGTTTCAACAATGTTTTAAATGGAACTTCGTATGAAAATGGGAGAAGAGATTGACAACTAAGAAATGATCTGAGCCCCTACTATATGAGATTGTAAACAAAGGAAATTTGTAATCTGATCAGCTCATTACAAAATTCATAGCCTAAAAATTAGAGCAGCAAAATTACAGAAGATATTTGTACATAGTTTTAACTGAAATCACATTTACCCCTTGCTTCTGGTTTCCACCATGAGATCAATTCTAAAACACCCAGTTTCAAAGACTAAACGGCAATGGGACAAGAAGCGGCTGTGAGAATTCCACACACAGTTTTACAGCCCCCTAGGGCAAAAATCCTCCTTCTCGTCATTTGCACTTTGGGTGTTCTACACTTCCTTGCCCTAGCAGCCAGTTGCCTTTGTATTACTAGAAAAAGAGTGGGAATTGACGTATCCAACAGCAGATTTAGCTTTTCTGGTGGATGACGCAGTAATTTCCTTTGAATGGTTCACGAGGTACTTTGGAGAACTATTTTGTTTTCCAGTTTGTGATTCAAAATGTTAACTTCATACTCTTTAAGCATGACGCGTAGTGACTTGTTACACAGTGTTTGGAAAATGGACCCTCTATCCATCCACAGCCACCCCCTGAACTTCTCAAGGAGTTGTAGGGATGATGTGCAGGTGGTTCTGGAATGTGAGCAGAGGGTGTTTATGTGTGTGTCTGAAAACAGTTGGAATGGATTGTCATAACAGTTTCCCATAAGATTGTTTTATTTCTCCATGAGACAAGAATAAACACTGCAATTCAGTCGAATGGGCGGCTTGCTGCAACTTCATAAACTTGAGTGGTATATGTGGGTTGAAAGAGTATAAATGTAAATTTCACAGTTCATAAAGTTGAGCAGCTCAACTTAAAAGAGAGAAAATGTGCTGGCATTTACAAGATTCTGAGAAAGAATCGGTCTGGGAGGGTGTGAGGTCTCCCTTCCAGCATGAGTTAGGTCCATATTTTTACATTTTAGCTGCTTGATTTGGCTTATTGCTGATTTTCTTTTTTGATGGGGGCCATGAATGTAAACCCCAAACAGGGTCCTGTTTAGACAGGCACTTTCCCCTAAGCCCCATGGTTACTGCCCTGACGGCAGGGAACCTGCTAGAAGATGTACTCAATCTTGACTTGGTTGGTTAGAAAAGATTCTGCATCTGGGGATCTCTATGCATCGTTTTTTCACTGCAAAACTGCAGCTCTCAGAAGGGAAAGGCCGGTTCCACCCTATTCCCACACTGCCTTTCTGGCCATGATTCTCTCTAGCAGTGCATGCCTCATCTAGTCAGGGTGCCGAGGTCCTCTACAGACAAGGGTTCAGCTCAGTAATGGCGGCTACCTTTATTTGTGCCTTTAGAGAGGCCAGAAGATATTACAGTTAAAAATGTTCCCAATCAGTAAAAGAGAACACTAGCCAGTGGTAGTCCGAGATACTTTCTGCCTCCAACATATTCCAAGTTTTAATGGTCTCATGGTGTTTATTTTTTATCCCTTTAATGGAGGCTGCCATTTCTTCCATCTGTGGATTCTTTCAAGACATAACACACTTAACTCTCCATACATCCAACTGCCCAGAAGATTTCATGTCTCTTTTCGTCACACATATGCAGTCTCAGCAACTGTGATTTTAAATATAAACATTAGGAGCTCCAAGAGGGCACAAGCCACGTCTTTTTTTTTTTTTAGTATTGTCGAGTCACACAGCATGGTTCCTGGCAATAAGAGGTGTTCAACAAATCTGAATACATGACCCAAGGGCCACAGTGCCTGTCTCCAAGCAGTCTCTACATTGCCACCAATATAAACTCGATATAAATATGCCAAGACAGAACGCAGAAACTATTTGTGTCAAGTTCTTGCAAAAGAAAAAACAAAAAGAGAAACATAAAAGGGGTCATTTGTGTATGTGGGGCAACCTTCATAGTAAACCCAAAGCCAGTCGGTTCCTCCTGCCTGAATTTGAGAATTGTGTCCAGGGGTCAGGCGTTTAAAAGCAGATTCCGTGAGAATTTGTTAAAGAAAAAAAAATGCAGCTTTTCAACTGCATCCTGTCTGTTTTTATTTTCAAGGAAGTTTCTGAGAGGTTAATGTTGCTACGGAAGTGGTGGCTTATACAGAAGGATGTTTTCTAACCGGCAAAGTCACTGAGGGTCTCTTGTCATGTGAGTGCGGTACCAGAAACTCCTTTGTAATAAATATTTCAGTTACTCCTGGAGGGGCGCTCCAGTATGACGCATTTTACAAGATACTCTCCTTATGGGGTCATTCTACCCAGAGTATTTACATTTTGGGAGAAATGTTAAGGGGGAAAAAATGCCCCTTTTAAAAAAAAAAAAAGATAAGATTTATGATGGCAAATGAGAAGACGCATCAATTCACCTCAATTCTATACCACGAGATGGATTAAGCATCTTTAACGTCAAGAAATAAAGCCATCTTGCATGTTGCCTTATTGTGGGTCTTGTCTTTACATTTGTTTACTTATTTTGGTCAGTGGGATGAATAGATAACAAGAAGCCAACCCTGAAGTCATGTTGGCACCTGGTTGGCTGACCTCAGTCACAGATGTCTGCACATCCAGAATCAGATGTGGGGGGAGACAGGGCTATGGCTGACGGCTTGCTCGGAGAACTCTAGCTTTCCTAAGATATACATTCCTTCAAAAAGTCAAGAATGATGACGAGGACATTATAGTTTGGAATATCTAATCACATTTGGCAAAACCTGTCAGAATCATGTCCTGGAATTCTCAATAATAAAAGTATGGTAATAATACATTTTCTTTGGAAGAGAGGAAAGAAGAGGCTTACGAACTAAACAAGTACTTACTGATACTTTAAAAAATTACTCAACATATCTAGCACGCACAATAACAGAAGATCGTATGTCTGATTTCTGAGCTCTGGTGAAGCACAAAGCACGTTGAGAACACCTAACACGCTCTGAGAAATGCTTTTCAGACCTCTCGCTGTTGGACACCAGGAATATAAGACCCTCAAACAGGAGACAAATAATCCTTTGACAAGACACTGTCGTTTTCCCAGACACCAGCATGCGAGTATTATATGCAAACTACCCCACATGGGCTTACAATCAAATGTAATTCCTCAATACAGACACTCTACTGATTTCCTCTAAGCTTTCAGTGATGAAGACCAGTAAGACTGAGCGTCAAGGGAAAGGGTTCTGAGAATCTTTGGAATCATTCTGCCCACTCTTCCTAAGAGGCAACCTAATTAATGGCCCCAAACCTCAATCGATATTTGAAAGTGAACAGATGTTATCTAAAACATCAGACTAATAATGATGCTTAAAACATGTTTGCATTGTGTATACATCTATACACATATATGTATACGTTCTGCTCTTTTCTTCCACTGCTCGAGAAAATTAGCAGCAGTTACAGATAAATGATTGTGGTCATAATTTGTATTATTTCTAAGGACGTCATACACCTTCTATCCACACATGACTTTTGGAAAATGCCTTTTGATGAAAAGATCCCCACCGAGCATATAACAAACAGTAAAGTGTCATTTCATATCACTAACATTTTCAGGCACAAGAGTAAAACAATTAGCACTGAGCAATCCAAACGACAGAGCACAGAATAGTTAATTGTCTAAAGTCGATTTTCCCAAAGGAGAGAACTGTTGTTCAAAAGTGTTGTTTGTTTTTGTTTTTGTTTTTTGATTCTTATGTTTTTTTTTTCAGCTTTGGCTATTTTGTAATAAATACCATACCTTCTCGCATAAACCTACTTGGGTAAGAATTCTCTCTCTGAACATGCCTTTTGTCTTTTAGCAGCTGTTGAGTGTTGAGTGATGTACAAGGCACACCTCTAAGTGTTCTGTACAGCATTTTTATTGATGTACAAAATAGCCTGTTCACCATTCAAAAACGTAATCTGCATAGTAGGAGTGTCTCTTATACCTATTTACAGAGAAGGTTTTTAGTGCAAAAAACATGGAATTGTGTCCCAGCGCACCCCCTCTGGCACACACGTACATCAGTTTCGTCCAATGCTAGCTGGGGTTGTTTGGCTATATTTTGGGCCTCCAGCCATTAATGAATTGCATTATTTTCTTCACCTGCAGTTTGCTCAATTTGAAATCCTCCGAGAGGATTTCTTCTGTTAGCTGAACGAGCAAATTCCCGTCGATCTTTTCGCTAACAAAGAACGATATGACATCTTCAGACAAACCGATAAACCGTAACGACTTGGACACTTCCTCTATAGAGAGTCCCGACAGGTCAGCGGGTGGCTGCCACGGGGAGCCATCGCCACAGGACCTGGGGGCCAGCTGGAGGTGAAGCGGAGACGAGAAAGGGTAGGAGACGGAGAAGATGTCCTGCATGCCCTTTTTAACAAAGTACTGGTCCTCGGAGAGGTCCGGTGACCCGGACTTGGGGTCTTCCTCAGCACCATCAATTTTCAGAGGCAAAGGAGAAGTGTCCGAGGCGGCTTTCTCTTCCACCGGTTTTGGGGCCCTGGGGGGTAAGGCAGGGCACGAGATACTCTGCTTGCTTGTGTCCGCGGCCAGCGTTTTCGCATCTGTGCTCTCCACAGAGTAGCTGGCTGACTTGGGACAGGCAGAGACGCCGCCACTGAATTCTGAAGTGACCGAGCCGGGGGGGCTGGCCGAGAGCTCATGGCCGTCAAAATCAAAGGGTGCTGGGCAGTTTCTCTTTGGTGTGCCTGGCGTCTTCTGTCTGGGGTAACTGTAACTCCTGCTTGGCCCCGGCAGGAAGTCCCCCCTGCTCTGGCTCTCCGACGCTCCCGAATAGTGGTTGGGCCACGAGAGCCTGGAGGAGAGGGTTTCAGCAGAAGGACTGCCCGTCGGGGACTTGGGGTCCACGGAATCGGCTTTCGCTCGGTTACAGGGATAGCAGGACACGGGAGCACTCTCAGAAGGCCCGGTGTCACTTTTAGGAACGCTGCTTAAAAGCAAACACAGAAAGGGCGGTGAGTAACCTAAAAGCCAACTACCAAGCCCATCTTTATCCCACAGATGTCACTTCTGAGTAGAAAAACAGAGGTAGGAAGAAAAATCTAGGATTTCTTATCGTGAATTCGATGAAGTACCTGCTAACTTCACTGGGTTAAAAAAAATCTTTACGTTACTAAGATGCATTGGTAATTACGGAAATGAATTATAATGATTTAACGTGCTCTAGTGGAGATGGAAAAAATATATATGCTTTTTAAACTAACAAGAAAATCATTGTTAGGGGGTGCCTGGATCTTTATGAGGAGACACATTCTTGGGCCAGGTTTAGGCTTATCACCAACAGGCAGTGTCACTCACTACCAATGTCTGTAGTGGGGAAGGGTGGGATGAGGGCAGAAAATGGGTGCCTCATGCCTGTCATCCTTGTGCTATGGGACAACACTACATCACTACCACCTAGGTCTCTATTCCCATCCAGAAGTCTGAGGTAAGAAGAAATGCTTCAAACACAATGCTTGCCTTGGTTTCTATATAACTGACTAAAACTAGCGTAAGGATTTAAATGTCCAGAGAATTAAAAATACCTGCAAAAGAGAGCTATTTTTAAGTGTGAAGACCATTATGTGGAGTCGTGCGTTCAGCTCTGGGGCCCGATTTTAAGTGTCAGTGAAGCCAGAGTGTGTTCAGAGGTGGGTGACCAGGCTGACGAGGGACCAGGCAGCGATGTCGGGGGAAATAGCTGGCGGAACTGAGGCAGCCTCTTTTGGAGAAGAGAAGACTTACATCTGACTTCAAATTATTCACAGGCTGACAAAGAGAAGCAGGGAGGATCTATTTTTGTGTTTCTAGACATAAGAAACAGTTGAAAGTTACGTGGAGACAGATGTCAACTGGATATAATGAAAGATTATGGAAAAAATTATTGGCATTTGCCAACAATGGAATGAGTTGTCCTGCAGAAGAAGGAGCTCCCAGCACCAGAAGGGTCCAGAGAGAAGTCAATGGCTACCAGACCGTGATGGCCAAGAAGGGAAAGGCAGAGTAGAGAGCCAATAGGACCCTTTCAAGTCTAGGTCCCGGTAGAAGGTGCTGTCTGTCTCCTTGTGCAGAAGTCGGAGCAGAAAGAACGAGATGCCGCTTTGTGAGAACTGGCAGTCCTCCACAGCTTGTGTCTAAGAGAATCCAGTTGGCCTTTACGCGCCATTTCTCACGTAGGCTGCGGTTTCTTTTCTTCCTAGGACCCTGGCTCCTCCTTCCATCCTAACTTGAAACCAACAGGGGCCCCATCATGCTCTTCCAGTGAAATTCTTTGGTTTTTAAGGAACATTTCCTCTCCCACCTCCTGCCTAGGTTACGGCCACCCGGAAACCGTTCTCAGGACCCGGTGAGCTGGCTGACAATAAGACGCATGCGGAGGTGAGCCCTGGCATGGAGACTTACATGTCGTGCAGCCCTGAAGAATAGTAGGACAAGGTGGGGCTGGGAGAGCGAGTCTGCTGCCGCGCTGGCTTGGCTGCACGAGGAGGGACGGAGGGGCTTGTGGACAAAGGCTTTGCGCTTCGGGGTGGAACAGGAGGGGCGTTCAGGAGCCGGCACTCTTCCCTGACCTGGCGCAGAAAAGAACACTCTGGGTTAGCAACAGACTGACAATGCCACCGGTTGGGGGGCGGGGTGGGGGGGGGTCGGTTTGCGATTCTGCAGGGTCACGTGGCTACTCTTAAACAAAAACAGCAGGGGCGTAAGGGAGGGAGAGAGAAGACTGCAGCAAACAAGGAGGACGATAAACACAGATGCTGCCGGAGATAAAATCCACGCCTGTCGCATACTCGCTGGGACAGACTAATTTTCAAAAGAGACTGCTTGACAACTGCCTGGTGCTGCTGAGATTCAGCAAGTAATGTGAACTACAGCGAGTGCAAGAGACAGTGACACGTGAGATGTATACAACAGAAGCATTGAGACAATAAGGACATGGGGGGCCTGGGTGTCTCAGTCGGTTAAGCGTCCAGCCTCAGCTCAGGTCATGATCTCACGGTTCACGAGTTTGAGCCCTGCATCCGGCTCTCTGCTGTCAGCACACAGCCTGGAGTCTGCTTCAGATCCTCTGTCTCCCTCTCTCTCTCTCTGTCCCTCCTCCACTTGCTCTCATCTCTCTCAAAATAAATAAGCTTAAAAAAAAAAAAAAAGGAAACAAGCATATAAGGCAACCCTGATCTTAAAGGATCAAACTCCTCCACTGAGTTGTGTTTATTCCCTGTTCCCACTGAATTCAATTTGACCCAACCTTCGGGACTGGTGGCTCTTCTCCAGTGTTGAAGCTGCTTCTGAAGTTATGCCCAGGGCTTCTCACTCGGAAGTGTGCACGTGAATCACCCGGGGATCCTGTCGGCATGCAGACTCTGATTCAGCAGGCCGGGGGTGGGGCCTGAGAGCTGCACTTCTCACAAGCTCCGGTGACACGGTCACCACACTTAACGGGACAGGGCTGCAGATGGAGTAACGAGGCAGACTTCCAAATCCAAAACATAGCACTCTTTGGAAGAGCCGCCCCTAACTTCCTTCATGTTCACCGTGGAGAGGATTAGGGGACCTGGGATTCCCACGGCTTGTGTAAGTCTGCCTGCCATCACCCCCGTTTCTTCTCCATTCACAGAGGCATTCAAGAAATAGGATTCTTTTTAAGGAAGTGGACTTTTAACGCACTTCTCTGTGTCAGGCAGCAGGGGGCAGTTTATACCCGGTTCTGCTAGTCAACCCTAAGCTACACAGGTAGAAATGGAGCCAATTCCGACTTCGTCAAAAATGTCCTTGCTTGCTTTTAGGCCTTGTTCCTACCAATTTTTTTTTTCACCTTTGCCTTCAATTTCTTTCTGTCCCAGCAGCTCTGGGCTAATAAAGACAATGAAACAGCAAGCTTCCATTAGCTTTGGTATTGGGTTTGCTTAAGACCAAATAAAATGGGTTCACCTTACACTGCATCCCTACCGCCTACACTGTGCGCTGGGCCCCTAACTGGCTTCCCAGAGCCGATTCACTTGCCAGAAAAAAACAGATGTTAGGAAAAATCATGTGACCACAGGTGACCAGGCAAACCTCAATTCTAAAATCAGTGGAAGCAATTTAAGAAGTCTTATCCATTGCATTTTTCCCTAGGGCTGAGGACCATTGGGCCCACCCAGAGGACCCACAGCCTTGGTTACCCGGACCCCCTGGTGATAGTCTTTCATTTGGAAATGTTCTTTAGGCTAAATGAAAATATTCAGAGCAGCGATTTTCTTCTCCACTAGCTGTAGGCTTTCCCCTTTTGAGCTTTTAAAAAGCAGGTGGTGGATGACTACAGAAGGAAAATCTGGGAGGACATGGGTTTGGATGAGGGAGAGAGAGGATCGTTTAGCCAGCCCAGGAGGACTCGTGCACCACTTAGAGGGCTGTCTTTTCCTGAGCCGAGAACCAACTAGGACACTGAAAAGCTCTGGAGGAGTCACCCCACTGGCTGGCTTTCAGGAGTATATACTGGTTACAAAATAAGTAATCAAGATATTGCATCAGCTTCCCTCCTGTGAGTGATTTGTACCTTAGCCAACTATGCTTCTTTTCTTTCTTAGGGAATGTCTATAGAATTTAGGATGAATGAGAGTTACTTTATTATACACGTGCCTGATTCTGTTTATACTTATGGTAACAGGAATCATGGAAAATATTAAGAAGATGGGGAGCCTGTCGGTTAAGTTTGTAAGTTTAAAAAAAAATTTAATGTTTATTTTTGAGAGAGAGACACACAGAGTGTGAGCAGAAGGGCAGAGAGAGAGGGACACAGAATCTGAAGCAGGCTCCAGGCTCAGCTGTCAGCACAGAGCCCGACGCAGGGCTCGAACTCAGCAACGCTAAGATCGTGATCTGAGCCGAAGTCCGACACTTAACCGACTGAGTCACCGAGGAGCTCCTAACGTTTTAATGTTTAAAATAAACAGTCCCCTTTCAACACTGGGGTAGAGAAGAGCACAGGGCAAACACGGTTAATGCTGAGTTTGATTTAGAAATTTCTAAGTTCTGGAAGTAGTCATTAAATGTGACGTTTCATTAGGGCTCACTTACCTAGATGTCAATTATGATATGCTGAGATGTCAATGACTTAACATAACTGACTGACGTAGGTCTCAGAACACAGAAACACAGCCACTTGTACTTGAATTTGACTTACTGGAAGTCCCCTCTTCCTGTTCTTATAACTAACCCCAGGAACTCGAGGTCATTTAGAGCTGGTTCTGGCCCCTACTTCTATAGCTGGGCAGTACCGAACAGCTTTCCAGTAGGCTTCCTGCAGGACAGGAGTGGGCAGGAAGTAGTCAAGAAAAGCATTGGTAGGTCATGGGGCCCAGAGGGGGCGGTGAGCTATGGTTAACTGGAGTGTTTACAGCTAAACTCCAAACTGCATCTGAGATACAGAAAGGGTTAGAGGTGGCCACATGAGTTAAGTGCGTACGTGTGAGTGTGTGTGTGGTTCTTGTTCTTAGGAGATGGGGTGTAGTCAGTGAAGAGAAGTCCAGAGGAAGGTCTTCCTCCATTGTCACGGGAGGGCTGTTTGGATGTAATCATGAGTTCAGTGGGAAAGAACTAGGCTGACAGGAAACCCATCTTGGAGAAAAGGTAGTTGAAAACAAAAACCAAAAAAAAAAAAAAAATCTTAAAAGGACCTGGTCCATGACAAGAACTTAATGTATAATTTTGTAGAGGCAAAAAAGAATGGGTTGTGCTCCCCCAAGCATTAGGACCACCTGGGGCTGAGCATAGCTGACTGCCTGCTCTCTACCTCTTACTTTCAATTTGTTACTTTCTTTTCTTTTTTTAAAAGATTTTATTTATTTTTATTAAAAAAACTTTAATGTTTATTTATTTTTGACAGAGAGAGACAGACAGAGCATGAGCGGGAGAGGGGCAGAGAGAGAGGGAGATCCAGAATCCGAAGCAAGCTCCAGGCTCTGAGCGGTCAGCACAGAGCCCGACGCGGGGCTCGAACTCACGGACCGTGGGATCATGACCTGAGCCGAAGTTGGACGCTCAACTGACTGAGCCACCCAGGCGCCCCAAAGATTTTATTTTTTAAAGTAATCTCTACACCTAACGTGGGGCTCGAACTCACAACTCCGAGACCAAGAGCTGCATGTTCTACTGACTGAGCGAGCCAGGCGCCCCTCAACTTGTTACTTTCAATGCGCTGCTGTAGACGCTCAAATGAAGTCACATGCAGTTTATGGGAAAAACTATATGCTTTGGTGAAATATATACCTTTTGGGATCCAGAAGGTATAAATAATGAGGGTTTATTGTGCCCTCTTACTTCCTACCTCCTACACCCTTATAACAGGAATCGTTCTCCTTTTCTTTGCTTCTTGATTGGATTCAACATACATATCCAAGAGGAGTGTAGTTATATTTGAAATGAATTTTATGAATTTTATCTGACAATGAAGGGCAATTTACAAGACTCGATGGCCATTCACCCTATTTGCAGTTTCCCCTCATATTCAATTTCACTTCTAAGTGCCACATTTTTAGCAGATTCCCTCTAAAAGTCTCAGCATGTGGCTTTCATCACGTTTCTTGCCATCTCCAGAGGCACCCTCTGATTGCTGGATAAAGTCCAGCCTCCCCTGCTTCCCACTGAAGCTGTCTGCACTCCTTCTCACTATTGCTTGTAGCCAGAAGAAATGATTCCATCCCATTCCATCTTTCCAGTTACTTCTCCCACCACTGCTCTACACAAACACACAGGTCCAGTCAAAGCGGCAGGTTCAGTGTCTCCTCAACACACCTTATGCTTGTCTGCTCCTTCCTCTGCTTTGGTTCTTACTGCCTGTCTCTTCCGAAATGCCATTTCCTAAGGCTCAGTGCCGACCACTGCAGGCTCGGTTTGGGACCCCTGCATGTGGCCACCAGGACTTGTTGCTGCTCCTGAACTCAGCTCACGCTGTTTATATTTACTTACTTTCCAGGTATATGTAATTAGCCTGAACGTGCAAATGGTAAGGACCATCATCGCTGTTAATAGTGCCCTGTGGATGACAGAGTTAAAATATATATATATATATATATATTGTCACCTCTGGTGCAAATATGTCCCACAGAATTTAATAGAGGTAAAGGTTAATAGAGGTCACCAAAAATAGAAGAAAAAGTTACTTTTATTTTAAAATATATACTATGAGAATGCTTTTTATATTCTTATGCGGAGATTGTTATTTTTAAAAAAATTTTAACGTTTATTTTAGAGACGGGTGTCAGAGAGAGGGGGACAGAGGATCCGAAGTGCGGTCTGTGCTGACAGCAGAGAGCCCGACGAGGGGCCTGAACTCAAAAACTATGAGATCATGACCCGAGCCAAAGCCGGATGCTTAACTGACTGAGCCACCCAGGCAGCCCTGGAGATTGTTATTGGTAAATCGGGGCTGCATGTTAATTTTTTGGTGTCCTCATAGAAGTGGTGATCTAGAGAAAAAAAAGACACCAGCAGACCTGGCACATAAGACCACCGTTGACTCCACCAATCCACTTGACATAGTAAGAGCGTGAAAATGACAATGGTGGTATTTCTAAGTTGGGGCATGCCAGCCCCCCAGAATAGTTACTACTCTCAGTGAGCATATAACAGAATACACCATGCTTGGTGGACCAGACTCCTCCTCTTCCTCTCCAACGCAGCATTTAGGACTGAGCTTCAACTGGCCCCAGCACAGGGAGGATGCGGTTACCTGGATTATCAGGAATAAACCTCCAACACTCGTCCTAAGTGAGGGGGCAGGTGTTCTGTCTGTCACAGATTATGTATGACCTTGGCTATGGGTAGTTTGGGTGTGTGCAGAGAAGCTCGCCTACTGGTTATGGAAGTGTTGACGAACACAACATGGGTTCGGGTGGCAGCAGGGAGAGCAGACTCCCCGCTGTCCTCTGAGCCTCGCTTCGTGACTTCTCTGATCTAAAGCTTTTCCCTCCAGCAGTTATACCTCCTACCATTCTCTCATCTTTGCTCCTTCACAGGAGGGGCTTCCCTTTCCTAAAATGTTCAGTGATTAAATTCTTATCAAGTGTCAGATACCACTACTCAGGATTAGGACAACTCTCCTTAGTATTCATGCAGCACACGGCTAACCCAGGGCTAAATACCGAAATTTTATGTAATTTATTAAAAGGTGGAAATGGTGAGCTCTGCTCTTTCTAGAACATTCTGTAGTCACTTTTCTTTAGTCTACAAGGAATATTCATGTGACTGCCATCTAACACACTGACATAATTTAACAGTCAGGGTTTGAAGTAAGTTGTAAAAGGTGTCTGGGGGCTAAGAGCTGAGAGCAGAGCCACTGTCCCTAAAAGTGGCCATCACTTTCCCTTCTCCTACACACTACAGTAATTCCATTTTGCTATTGACTTGTTCAAATGTATGTTGAGTGCCTATCACATGCTCACTGAGCTAGTGGGTATACAAAAATGAGTAGGTCATGGAATTAGTTGGGAAGAAGGGAGACAAACACATAATCAAGATACAAATTGGCCCTGTTATAACAGAAGTAAGAGCAAAGGTCAGCAAGGTGACAGGAGAACAAATTCATAGGCAATTATCCCGAGAAAGTCTTCAGGAAGAAGGAATTACAAGTGCACAAAAGGTACAGAGGCAGGAAAAAACCACCACAGTGATGCTCTGGTCTGGGGGCTTCCCCGACTAGACAAGTACTGGTGACATTTATCAGACAGAAACTTAGGAGGAAGAACAGAGTTTGGGAGAAAGAAGGGACCCAGTTATGAAAATACGGAGTTTGAGTTTGATGTTCTAACAGATAGAATCTGAGTGATGGTGGCATTGGGATCTCAGTGAGACGTGAAGAAGGCTGAACCCCTAAGGAATGGGCAGAAGATGAGACAAAGAAGGAGAAACACAAGTGACTACCTCTTACCACTCACAGAACAGAGCTCTACCCGAACAGTGTCCAAGAAGTGAAGGGAGGGGAGACAGCAAGAGCGTGTCAGTGTGAAGATAGTAGGGTGTCGGGAAGTCAGGGAAGGTCTGGAAGATACGCGAAAGCAGGTCACTGGGGATCTTAGCAAAGGAAGCCTGAAAAAAAAAAAAAAGCCTTGGAAGACAGATTCCAGTGAGTCAAAGCTAGAACGGGAAATGAGGGTGGACCTGGGAGGGCAGACCATTCTTTTTAAGAATACTGACTAGAAATGAATGAGGGAGGCAGCTATTAGAAAGGGATGGTGTATTGAAGATGGCATGGCTTTTTCTTCCCCCTGAATTGGAAGAAACTTTAAAAAAGATGCCCAGTATGTACACGCACATAACGTAACCTGGCGGCTGAGTGCTCACGGACTCCTGGGACCTATTTAAGAAGATGTGGAGAACACGCATTTTTTTCATTGCTTTCTGCCTTGGCCATTCCACCACTGGCCACTGTAAAGCTAGAAAAGAAATGAACGGTAACTTACTGTAAAACAGCTAAAGCAAAGATAGAGCACACTCAGTAGAACGAATGCTTCGGCAAGCTTTGCGTTTCTAAGTGAAGTTGGTCAACAAAGTCAAAACCCCATCTCAATCCTTGGTTGAAAAAGAAGTAACGTATCACAGAATGGGACTGTTTTATTTTCAGAATGCTGTCCGTGAAGTTTAACTTGCTTTCCTGACGCCGGGAACAGCATTTAACCTTCCTTTCCCCTCGCTACTCCCTTTAGCTCTGTCTGGCTGGGAGGGAACTGAGCACAGTGTAAATGACCAATAATTTGTGAAAAATGGACAAGGAAGTCTTCTTCCTAAATAGTCACATGTTAAAAGTCATGCATGAGAATTTGTTCAAAGTGCAAAGCTCATTACGGTTAGAAAACAAGGTTACAAGTGTTTGTTTAGAGGACAAAATTCAAATGTTACAGACAATTGGGAGCACTTTATACACATTACCTATGACCTGATTTCTTTCTCCTGAGACATTATCTTCCTTTGACACTTCCTAGGGATTAAAGAATACAAGAAACCAAATACACACCAAGTGTTTATGAAACAGCATAGTGTAGGGGTGGGGGATTGTGGCATGGTATTTCTTGGACAGTCTTCATTTCTTGGAACTCTCTACTTGTCTTCTATGGAAGAACTGACACTTTTTACACCCTTTCACTAACTGGACCAAAGAGATCGCTTAAGAAAAGTAAATGGAACACTTATTATGACATCTTTCGCAGAGCCGTCTTTTTGGGGGGAAAAATCAATTTTATAGCCATATACTCAGCTTTTAAATACAACAGCAGTGGATCTGGAGTTGAGGTCATACACTCCCCTTGTCTGTAGTTTAAAATGTACCATCATATGCCTGTGTGTGAAAATCTTTGGTCTCAAAGAGCATGTTGCTTAGAATCATGGACAGTCACCAAAGAGACACTGGCATACTTAGGTGGGTAAGGATCGTTTTACCTCTTTGTTGACAATGATTCAGAAAATACATAGATACTATATGTAAGCTTGATCTAAAACTGGACTCACCTGTACTATGAGTTTTCTTCTCTAAGAAGCCGACTTCAGGATAATGTCAGCAATGGAAAGAAAGGAGTTTTGTAACCACGCTTCCTTGAACTTTGCAACTTTGCCTTCACTGCATGCCCTCTGCCCTGTATTTTACATTGCTTCCCACACTCCCTCTCCCAGATAACAAAATCATTACAGCCTTAAGAAATCTTATTTATAAAGAGGCTTTTATACAGAGTTCATAACCCTGTCACATACCCATCAGGATATTTTCAGCTAAACAGAAATTAAAGTTTATAGTGACAAAATAGCAATAAATGAACCTCTATGTGATTAATTACGCGAGGGCAGATGTGATTTACAGTCGAAATCCTGATTCTTAGATGCATACTTCCCCCCCCCCCCCCCGGTTTTATACACTGATGATAAGGACCTAACACAGACCTGGGTTTGAAATGACCTCCAATCTCCAAGCCTCGGGCGAGGGAGGCAAGGCGGAGGCTGTTCACTGGGAAGCAAGAAGGGCAAGTGGTTCTGAAAAGAATACTTGTTTAAATTCTAGGGTGTTTCTATGGACTCAGGAGAAGGAATACGCCATTGGGGCAGAGAATAAAGCCCTTTTCTGAGCAAGGAGTATAATACATGATAGACATATTTAAATAGTATATAACCTTCACATTAATGTGATTTTGTGCAAATGGTACCCAAGAGTGCAGATTTGAAACAAGAGCTATCCCACAGAATATTATAATTACTTTATTAACATTCTAATCGTTGAGACTTTCAATGGACACAGGAGAAAAACATTTCTTGGCTTAGAAGCTTTCATTTAAAAACAAATAACCTACATGAAACCAGAGGCAATTAGTTTCAAAATTACCAAAACACAATAATAATTTAGTCCTTATTTCAATTAACAAATGGGAACGTAGGTATGGCTTGCTTACAGGGTACTCCTCAAAAGTCGTAATTAAAATTAATTAAATGTCAAATGCCTTAGGAGACCTCATTAATTAGTGGAATCCTGAGTGAATCTTTTTGTAGTGCAATTACTTTGAAAAATAAATAGTCACTTCCAGAGTAATCTTTTTAGTACCTAAGCCTGAATATTGTGTCAGATTTATTTAAGAAAATCTGTCTTTTAATGCCTTTTCTAAGGTTAACATTTGATACAGGAAAAAATTCCAAAGACAAAATAAAATAAAAATTCAGAGTAAAATCCATTCTCATAGCCACTTTTCTGAGTTTATAAATGAACATCTTTTTATAGCTTTTTCCTAACTTTGGTAGTTATGTAAGGTATTCTTGAGAGAGAGAGAGAGAGAGGGAGCAGGGGAGGGGCAGAGCGAGAGGGAGACACAGAATCCGAAGCAGACTCCAGGCTCTGAGCTGTCAGCTACAGAGCGAGACAGGGCTCGAACTCACAAACTGTGAGACCATAACCTGAGTCGAATTGGACGCCTGACTGACTGAGCCACCCAGGAGTCCCTTTGTTTTTAAACCCAGTACGTTTTTGGTAATATCTCGGAGACCCAGCAAAATGAAACTATCACATGTGCTTTTGGAATGTGGGGACAATGGCGCCCGCTTGGATACTGAGCTGGCTGTGGAGGTTGATGTGCCTGTTTCCGTCAGCCTCCTTGACCCTTTGAGAGGGTTTACCATACCCTCATTAAAGAAGGACTGAGGGAAAAAGCCTCCACAAAATCATTTTCTATCTGACCCTAAACTGGAGTCTATCCCATATGAAGTTATGGCTATTATTTATTAAATGCTTACCAAGTGCTCGGGCAAAGTGCCAAGCACTTTGTGTGGTATGATAATGCAATGAAGAGGCTGTTATTCTCCCCACAGGAACTGACTCAGGGAGGTTAAGTATTTTGCCAAAGGTACGAAGCTACTATGTGGTAGAGTGAGGAGGATTCCAATCCATGGCTCTTAACGTGCCTCTAATTATCTATCACATAGTGTGGCAGGTCACTTCTCTCCCTGCTTCTAGTTAAATTCCACCGAGACAGGGAAATGAAGTCTCTGGGGATGCTTGGCATTTCTTCCCATGTACCTACCAATTGTTTAGCCAGTCTGAGGCAGATTGACATACCCCAACTCACTTCTGTACAGCTCAGTCCGTTTTTTTTCCAGCACCTACTGGACTAGGTCCGATCAAATGTGGCATTAAACTCACCCTGTAAGTCTTATTTTTCCCCAAACACCAACAACACAGCGTGCTCTATCACAGGAACTTTATTTATGATGGACTTTAAGCCTTATGCAATGAATATATGCTACCAATCCATCTTATAACAAACCCTTGTGCTTAGTTTCTCAGGGGCTATGGGGAATCATGCTCTCATTATGGTTATCGCATTCCATAATGCGATAATATGGTTATGGCAGTAATACTTGGTTTAAGCCAGTGGCTCACAACCTAAAGTTCCTTTGATGATTTTCTTTTCATGAACCTCAGGAATTGCTGCCATGTCAATAACCAAGAGTGAATAGACCTTTTTTTCTGTTACTGAGGATGATGGAGGATATTAATCCCTGGGTTCTGGAGTCCCCAGGTTGGACACTGTTGCATAAATGATTTTAGAAGAGCTGTGATTCTACAGTTTTGATGATGATTTGTAATTCAGTGTCCACACCAGAACAGCTTGGGACTCATACATTCTATTTGTAGAATTTCATGCAATATAAAGTCTTTCCATTATTGTTTTCCAAATGGCATCTTTTTAAAAAAATGTTTATTTATTTTTAAAAGAGGGAGAGAATGTGGGGCGCCTGAGTGGCTCAGGCAATTAAGCATCTGACTCTAGATTTTGGCTCAGGTCATGATCTCACGGTTTGTGGAGTTTGAGCCCTGCATTGAATGCTGTGCTGGCAGTGTGGTGCCTGCTTGGGATTCTCTCTCTCTCTCTCTCTCTCTCTCTCTCTCTCTCTCCCCCTCTCCCTCTCTGTTCCTTCCCAGCTTGCTCACGCTCTCTCTCTCAAAGTAAAGAAATAAACTTAAAAAAAAAGCACCTTCTTATTTTAAAAAAAAAAAAGAGGAGGTAGAAAGAGAGAATATGAGTGGGAGAAAGGCAGAGAGAGAAGGAGACAGAGAATCCCAAGCAGGTTCCGCACTGTTAGCACAGAGCCCTATGTGGGGCTCAAACCCACGAACCATGAGATCATAACCTGAAATGAAATTCAGTCAGACGCTCAACCTACTGAGCCAGCGAGGCACCCCCAAAATGGCATCTTCTAAAGAGGAAAAAAAAAAAAAAGACAGTTCTTTAAGTTCTTAAAAAAAAAAAGACACTTGTTGAGTGTATCCAGGTAAATATTTTAGACCTATCAACCGGTACCCAAAAAATTAAGATGATGGAGAGAGGCCCACGATGTTATGAAGTAGAAGATGTGTTCAGAATACATGTATGAACCAAACGGATAATCCACTTAAGAAGAACTGTCAGGTCATTCTGATTTGAGGGTACTTTGCACAATTTAAGAAGGTGAAATGTCACCATTCAGTGATCTGGGCGTGCCCTTTCAGTCTGAGCTCATCTGCAACAACTCTGAAGAGTTCAACTGGCTGCATCCTTTCTCTATTTGGAGCTATGCTTACTTTCCCCATGGGCTATTCCTATAAGGAAGGGAATAGCTTCTCATATTCTGGAAAAATAACTGGCAGAGTTTTGTTTTCAAAAAAACTGTATTAAACAATCTTTACATAGACACATGGCGACTAGAGCATAATTCTAAATAGCCACATCAAATACAAAGTCTAATAGGGATACATCAATTACTCCTCCACTGAGGATTTTCTATCTGGCCCCACCACCTAGTTTTCCACCTTAAGATACAGGTAGGAAAGTGCTGAAAACATAACCCTGAGGACTCCGGAACTGCAGCACAGTGCAGGAAACACAGTAAGCATGATGGTTGAAGGGGAAAGATTCATTCTCACGGTTACAGAAAGAAACAAACAGCTCCAGAATTTGCTGGGGAGAGAGCGCAGGTCCAGGTTGTGACTCAGGACCCTGAGGTAGGAAGTGCAGGAGGAAGAGAAGAGTTAGAAGGACATGAATAGGCGGATAGACACTGCAATGGAGCTGTTGTACCACTGCGTCTTAACAGGCCTGGGTCATGGGCTGTGGCAAACGGAGTTCGTTCACCGATTACCAGCTTTGCTTCCCTTACTAGGAAAGACGTACTTTCGGGGCGCCTGGGTGGCTCAGTCAGTTGAGCGTCCGACTTTGGCTCAGGTCATGATCTCGTGGTTCGTGGGTTCGAATCCTGAGTCGGGCTCTGTGCTGACAGTTTGGAGCCTGGAGTCTGTTTCAGATCCTCTGTCTCCCTCTCTCTCTGCCCTTCCCCCACTTGCACTCTGCTCTCTCTCTCTCAAAAATAAACATTAAGAAACAATAAATTAAAAAAAAAAAAGACATACTTTCTTTGACTCCATTCCATTGCTCCAGCACCTTCTATCCCTAAAGACCTGGGGGATTTGTCACCTTCCCAGATGATGTCTCACTTGAAAGTGGCCTCACTTGAAAGCTTATTACCATCTTTAATTATTAGGCGGGGCAGCTGTTAAGATACAAGGCATGTCTTTCTCCCAGGACTCACTCCAGTACAACTTTCCAAAAAAGTTTTATTTAATTCTGTGGAGCACTTGAATTTATGCCCCATTAAAGTTCCCTTTTGAAAATTACAAGCTGAAGCCACATCTAACAATTATGACGTTCTCTGGATCCCACATACTTCCTAAAAATGGAAAACTCATTTCATGGTCACAGAGCCAATAGAAAAATATGACTTCATTTGAAATGCCTAATTTTTTCAAGTAAATTAAGTGATTTCAGGTGTTAAAAAATTTTTTTTTTAAAAGTATTCTATAAACACTGGACATGCTCTGAAAAGATTCTCTTGTAAGGAATTACATCAGAGACTGGAGACCAAAATCTTTTCTTCTCCTGTGAGGTTGGCTTTTACTTTCAAATTTAACTCTCACATTTTTAGTACCAAGGTCAAGATAGAGCCTCTTAATATTTATGTTCTTACTCATCTTTCAATTATGCCACAGAACAAACAAGTGGCACTAGGGTCCTATTTCTAGACTTAGTTACATAATGACTTTGGGTGTGACCACCACGGATGAGTCAATCAATCAGTCAACAAACATGAGTCCCCCCCCCCCCCCCCCCCCCCATGTGCCAAGTAGGACCAAAGTTGCATGGGAACAGCTGGCATGGTCACAGCCCTAATGAAGATCAGGGTTCCAAGTTTCCAGTAACATCAAATAAAGAGCTGAGTTGAGACATACTGAAAACTCCTTACTTTCCAGGAGGAGTGTCTCCTTTACCTGTTTTCTTGGGGGAAGTGGGGAGAGGAGCATCCTCGGACATGAATGAAAATGCCAAGGACTCTAACTTCACCAAGACTTCCCCCCAATTTTCCATGGCCCCTACTGGGTACAGGGATCTTTGGGCTCGTGTCTTAAAGTCTGTGGAAGATCCTGCAAGGAGCAAGCGCAAGTCCAGATGGGCGGTCTCTGGGGGGTTATATCCTAGAGCAAATGGCCAGGGGGGGTCCTCTCTCAGGAAACTGTAGCAATGAAGGCTCCGCGTGGAGAGCTAAGCATGACGCCTGGTACAAAGTGCCGCCTGATGTTCCGGGCTGTCCCTGACCTGCTTCCAGCCTTTTCAGCCATCACTGCCTTTCAGACATCCTAGTCACCCTATTCCACTGGCTCAACAGAACTCCTTGTTTTTCCGCACCTGTTCCAGCTTCCACACCTTTGCTTGTGCTATTCTGCCTGGAATGCCTTTCTTTCTCATTTCTCTGCTCTTCCGATTCACGTCTATTTACCAGCTCATTTAAAATGTCATCATCTCCATGAAGCTTATCTCATGCATCACCCAACCAGAAGTTTCTTTCTCCTCCGGACTGCCACACACATTGTCTGTATATGTCTCTCTTCTACTGTTTATCATATTTTCACTTGTATGACAGTCATCTCATTTCATCTGTTAACTTCCCTATAAAACCCAAAGATAGCAGAGTCCAGTCTTACTGATGGTCTTATTTCTCACATCCCACCCAGTGTTTCCAGGGTTTTGAAACCGGGTTCTGCAAAGCTGCAGGGTTCTACAGAGGTGTCTTGAGACCCCCGGGAGGAACAGAGAGAGAACAGGGACACATGGAGACCCCTGCCCCTCAATGTGCTTCAGTCAGATGAGTTCTGATTTTAATTCTTCTATTTATTGTGATTCATGTCAGCCTTTTTTTTTTTTTTTAAGCTTCTGTTAGAGACGAAAAAAGAAAACCACTGCAATAGACAATGTCAAATAAGTGAATAGAACTACACCCTATGTCTCTAATGCTTTCTTGATTCAGAGATAATGAATTCCAGTGATTAAAAAGGAGGAGCAGAGGTTCAGAGTGCCTGTCAATCGAAGAATACAGTCACAACAGAGGGCCCTTTCTCCTGTCCCGTATTGACCTTTTTACATTAAGATTTGATAGAAGCCCTTGGAGCCCTGAACGAGTTATGTTTAAGGCATTAAAACAGAACCACTCCAGCTCCTGGTTCTGCTCTGGTGTGTGAGTGTGTGCGCACATACACGGGCACACCTACTGTGCTTTGATCTCAATGTAACTTCAGGGATACAGGAAAGGGTTACATATCATGCCAATGTCTCCTGATCCCTCTCCTCCCACCCCCCAAATAAATCTACTCTTCCTTTAGTCTGTACCACTGTAACTGGCTCTAAATACCCACTCTGTTGCTCAGGCTAAAGCTGCAGACGTTTTCCTTGATTTCTCTTTCCGTCACTACCCACATTCAATTTATCAGTAAGTACACTTGGGTCTACCTCTAAAACATGTTCTGAAGCAGCTCATTTCTCCCTGCTACCAACTGCTGTGGTTCAGGCCTCATCATTTCCCACCTCCATTACTCTAATGTCTCTTCTCTGGTCTCCCGCGGTCTGCCCTCTCCTCCCTATTATCCGCTCTCCAGGCGGCAGCGAAAGTCGTGTTTTAACCCCTCCCGTTTACAAACTCTCAAGGTTTCTCATCAAACGTAGAGTACAACTCTGACTCCTAACTGGTAAAAATAATCTGGCAAGTATTTCTATTTCACTCCAAATTAAGCAGATTTGCTTCCCCGGATACTTTCCCATCGGGGAGTTTTCCTTTTCTTTAGGAAAGAAGATGCATTAGTAGATGCCTGAGCAGAGAGACGGAAGGGTGCCATCACTCAAAGACAGAAGGGACTTACGGCTTCAGATTTGGGAGGCACTGGAGGCGGAGGTAGGGCGATCTCTGAAGACTTCACTGCCGCTCCCAGAGCTCCGGGGGCAGGAAGAGGAGAGGCTGCGCACTTGGACCGGACAGAACCTCTGGGCTGATCGCATCTGCTCTCCTCGCTCAGGGAACGAGTGAGGGGCTGCTGGCTGGGCTTGCCGTCCTCCAGCCAGAGCTCTTCGTACGGGAGTTCTGACTTGCCTGCGATGCCCGCTGACTCCTCACTGGCTTCCGGGAAAAGGTAGTCGCTCCCACTGTCACCCAGGTCCTGGTAGGGCAGGATGTCATGAGGAAAGGGGGCCCACTCTCCCCCCAGGTCCCTGCAGCCATGAAGGTTCACCTCGCTGTTGCCATGGAGATTGTTGCCATACACACAGACGGAGAGCCGGTGGAAGGACTGGGTGAGCTCATCGCGAGCGTAGCTAAGCGAATTGGGCACGTGGTTGTGGCCAGAGCACCGGCCCTTCTTGGGGCTCTTGCAGTCCTCATTCCAGTCAGTTTTCACGTCTCGGACAGCCCGGGAATACTCATCGATGTCGAACTGTTCCTGGCAGATACCCAGCCAGTGATGGACCAGGGTTTCGGGCCACACTTCTCCCTTCACCAAGTGTTCTGGGAGGCTAAACTTGGGGACGGTCAAGTGCAAAGGGAAGTGCATGGGGAGGATCTTGTTGTTCCGCAGCACACAGCAAACCACCACTGTCTTGGTCTGGATGTTCACAAACTTGTAGCGATGCCCCTCACGGATGAAGTGGAGGTCGTAGGGGTTCCTGGGGGGAGGGCTGGGCACAGTCACATTCACGGGGAGCCTGGTTTTCTCCACAATGTTGCGGATGGTGTGTTCGCCCTCCTGCATTTGAAGCTCCAGGGGACTCCGGGTGCTAAATCTGCCCTTGCACTGGAATGGAAGGCTAATGCTTTCATTGGTCCGGTGATTCATGCAAATGAGGCAGGGCATCTTGCCTTTGCCCAGCTTACTGATGGAATTGAGTTTCCCAATCTTTTTGAAGATTGTGTTGAGTCGTGACTTTTCTTTGAAAGTCTTTGCATACAAGATTTCTGCCTGCCCCATTAGAGTGAGTTCATCCCCAGTACAGAGGGTGATGTTGTAAACTTCGGTGTCCTCGTTGCACTCACCCGAGGCAACCTACAATAGGATATATCAAATTTTAGGTTAGTTTCCCTTAGTCCATTCCCACAAAGAAGGAGACAACTTGCCATTAAGATACACGAGCACACATACAGAGGAAAACGCTATTTTAACATTCCTTGTATAAAATTTATATGGTTAACAACAACACGAAGATACTCGTTTCACCTTTTAAAAACACACTCGGCTCTGAAGAAAAAAGCAATCTGTTCATTAATAAAAATTTGAGAAGCACAGAGAAAAGACACAAAAAGAAAATAACACCCACGGGCCTGATTCAGAGACAGCCATGGTTAATGGTTTGATAAACATCCTTCCAGTTTCTTTGTCTATGTAGAATAGCCTATCGTATGAGTAATTATTTGGGGACATTAACCTCATCATTCTGTCTTTCCCAGTTATAAAAAACGCTTCCATGAACACCACTGTAAGAAAATTCCTTATTTTTTAGTATTAAAATTTTATGAAACTTTCTGAAATTGGAATTGGGACAGAGGATGTAAAAATGTTTTATTTCTCCCTGTTCTTGAATTTTATTCTACTCAGGTTCATTGGAAGAAATATTAGAAAATACAGATGTAAAAATGAACAAATTCTATAGTTTTACCACTAAAGATAATCTATGTTAACAATTTTATATAAACAAGAGAAAAAAAGAAATGAGACGTGTCGTCTATCTCAGAGATTTGTGAACACACACACAGAGTTTTCTTGTTTCGTTTCTCACTATATTCATTTTCTCATGTACTGACCTTCTGTATTTGATTATCTGGGGATGTGCCTTAATTTTTGACTAGTTCGTTATTATTCGATGAGTTTTCCCAATGTTTGGCAATTGTAAATAGTACTGCAACGAATTTTATTTTATTTATTTATTTTTTTTACAGTTCAACTATTTCGTTAGGATAAAGGCCCAGAAGTTGAATTGCATGAGTAAAGCTATATATGCACTTGAGAGGTCTAATATGTATTTGCCGTTTTGCTTTATCAATGTTATAGTTATTTATACTTCTTCCACTTTATGAAATTACCTGCCTCTCCATACTCAGGATAAAGAAGTTTAACATTTGCCAATATTAAAGGTAAAGCATGCATTATGCGTTTATTCATTCACATTTTATTTCCATTTGCTTTAGTTGACTATTAGGATGGTGAATATGTTTTGGTATTTTTTATGTGGCTATTTAGGTCTCTTACTTTGTGACTGTCTATTTGTGTCCTGCACCCATTTTGCTAATGGGATGGTCATCTTACCTGTTACTTTTCATGTAATGTGAATGTCCTTAAGGCTCTATATTTTTCAATTTGTTGCTTGAATTTCAACTTTATAACTTCTTTAAGTGCTAAAGGTTTGTCTTCCTATGTAGCAAACATTTTCAAAATTTTCCTTTGTAATTTCATTCTTGGGCATTACGCTTCTACTAGTTAATACAAATCATTGGTTCTGAGTTAGGCGTGATTTTGTCCCCATTCTCCAGGCCCTGAGGACATCTGACAAAGTTTGGAGACGTTTTTGATTGTTATGGCTGGGAGGGTGCTACTTACACCTAGCAGGTAGAGGCCAGGTATATTGTTAAACATGCCACAATCACAGAACAATCCTTCATGGCAAAGAATGATCTAGTCCAGATTTCAGTAGTGCTGAGATTGAGAAAAACTGATACATTTAACCAATATTTTCTTCTAGTATTTTGATGGTGTTTCATTTATTAACTATTTAACTTATTTAATTAAAATTTCTTTGATGGATTATTAAAGGTAGAGATCTCACTTTCATTTTTTAAACAGTTAATGACTGCCCAGTATACTTCCTGAATAACTATTTTCATCACGTATTTGAAGTGCTGCTACTTTGATCATGCAATAAATTTATATAACACATGGGGTGCCTGCCTGGCTCAGTGGGTAGAGCGTGCGACTCTTGATCTCAGGGTTGTGAGCTCAAGCCCCATGCTGGGCATGGAGTCCAAATAAAAAAAATCAAAAAAATTATAAAACACATACATTCATTGTAACTTATATTTGTATCTACTTTGGGGCCATTTATCTTAATGACCTTCCTGCCTACTGTCTCATCATAACTAAGTTGTTTCAATTTCTACGTCTTTATCTTATATTTTCAGATCTGAAAACAAAAGCCCTCATTTGTGGTTATTCTGACTCAAAACATTTTTGGGTGGCAAGAAACGAGAAGCAAAGTCAAAAGTCAAGTAACAGTCTGAGAGAAAATATCTGCAATATTTCTGCAAGTAAAGAACTAACACCCTTAATACATACGCAACTTAAATTTTGAGAGAGAGAGTGTGCGCACAAGTGGGGGAGGGTCAGAGAGAGGGAGGGAGAGAGAATCTCAAGCAGGCGCTGCACCATCAGCACAAAGCCCGATGCAGGGCTTGAACCCACGACCCGTGAGATCATGACCTGAGCTGAGGTCAAGAGTTGGATGCCTAATGGACCTGAGCCACTCAGGTGCTCCTACATAAGCAACTTTTAAAAAAATGACCAAAAATCCTCCAGAAAAACTGGCAAAAGTCATAAAAAGCCAATTCACTAAAAAAAAGTGCACAACAGACTTCAAACCAAGGAAAAGATGTTCATCTTCTTTTATAATTAGAGAAAAGTAAATGAAAATTATACTGAGATACCGCGTCTTATCTCGAACACTGATAACAAAAGCTTGAACTCATACTCAGCTGGGGAGGCTATGAGGAAACAGGTACTCTTGTTCATAGCTGGTGGAAATGCAAAATGATTTCCCCATGGCGGGGAATTTGACAATATCTAACCAAACTATGAACCCATTTATCCCTCCACTCAGCAATCCTACTTCTAGGAAATTACCCAAAGACATTCCTCCATCAGTATGAAAATACAAATGCACAAAGTTGAGTATTATTTGTATTTGTACAATACCAGAACCAATCTAAATGCCCAAACATAAGAAATTGATAGAATAAACTAAGGCACAAACACAAAATGTATTATGCAAAAAAGAACGAGTTCAATGAATTAACATGAAATGACTTCCATGATATATTAAGTGAAAAAAACCCAAAGTGCATAAAAGTTTATATAATATACTACCTTTTCATTTAAGAAAGAAGGAAAAAAAATCAGTATGTATTTTTCTGCTTATTTTTATATATATAAAAAAAGGAATACAAGAAAAACAAACCAGACAACAATGAAATTGGTACTTAAGGGAGGTAAGGAGGGAGGGACACCTCTGTGAGTGTGCCTTGCTATCGAGTTTTAATGTTTAGGAGATATGCTAATGTTCCAACATATTCCAAAAATAAAATAAAGTCAACAAAAATTTAAAAGAAACTGAAAGCTGAATGCAAATGGAAACGGATGAATCCAATCTTATTTCAATGAAAAACTTACCACACAGGGGACAGAGACAGAGAAATCATCCACGTAACTTTAAAATGCTTTGACATCAACTGCCAGTAGGGAAAAAAAGACCAACCCCTATGGTGTTCTTTTAGGTAGATTTGTTTTGCGTAGGAGAATGGACATAGGGATTCTGAGACCATTTATGTATACTGCAAAAATAAACAAATGAGTAAACATATTCTCTTGAGAGCCAGAGTTTTCACTGTGGAGGGAAGACAGAAATGTGGAACTAGGAAAGGTAAGAAAGAACTCCACTGGGTTGACTGAAATTGGGAGGCACTTGTATTAACTCATAATTTTAGGAAACTGTACATGCTCGCACACATCTATGTCTTAGCTTTGTTCTTTCCAAGGGATTAGAAGTAAAGACATCACCGAATATACCTAGTGACCCAAACCATTCCCTACTAAAAGGAATCTTGATTCCAGGACTAGGGCAGGAAAGGTATAAGATAAGCTTGGGACATTTTGTTGTGCCAGAAAGTGAAGAAGTGCTCCCGACATGATGGGAACATGTCAAAAAGACACAGGAGTCAGCCTGAATTGGCCTCCACTGGCCAAATCTGGGATGATTTGAGCATCATAATACATAAAGACTGCAATGAATTATAATCTATTGAACAAAGCAGGAATGCCTAAATCCACACTGTTATCAAAATGAGGAATGAATGAAAAAAATGAAGGGGGTAAGGTGACAAATGCACAGGAGTGGTGGGATTCAAGATTGGTCTACACAAGAAATATTAAGAATGCTTAATTTATAGGATGAGTTTGATTGAGTAGGTTATGTGAGTGGTCTTAGAGTGTCTTCCCTCAAAATGCATACTGATTGCAAGGGGAGAAAAAATAACTACAGACTGGAGAAACTAAACAACACTCTGACCAGGTGATCAAATTTAATACAACCAGAGAGGGATCCCCATGTCGTGTGCCTCTGGATGTGATTCCCGATTTTAGGACCTCAGTTATAGAACATTCCACCTACAACTGCATTACTAGAATCTAATTACCTAATTACAAAGAAAGAACAGACAAACCCAAATTGAGAAATATTGTATAAAATACCTGGTGTATGTTCCTGAAAAACATCCATGTGATGAAAGACAAGAAAGGTTGAGGAACTGCTCCAGGTTAAAGTGAATTAAAGACAAAATGCAACGTAAATGCAACATGCAATCCTGGAATGGATTCTGAACTAAAGGGAAAAAAATGCTATGAAGTACAACTTGGATGGATTGTAGAGTATCACATCACTTATGTAAAAATATGCTATTTTTGGGGCGCCTGGGTGGCTCAGTCGGTTAAGCAGCCGACTTCAGCTCAGGTCATGATCTCGCGATCCGTGAGTTCGAGCCCTGCGTCAGGCTCTGTGCTGACCGCTCAGAGCCTGGAGCCTGTTTCCGATTCTGTGTCTCCCTCTCTCTCTGCCCCTCCCCTGTTCATGCTCTGTCTCTGTCTCAAAAATACATAAACGTTAAAAAAAAAATTAAAAAAAATGCTATTTTTACATAAAAAATATCCTTATTCTTAGAAATATACACTGATGTATTAAGGAGGAAAGGGCATAATGTATGTAATTCACTCTGAAATGATTCAGAAAAATATAAGTTATATGTGTGTATGTATATGTGTATATACAGGGTAGAGGATGATGAAACAAATGTGGCAACATGTTAAAAGCTGGTGACTCTGGTATGGTGTTTAGGGCGATCTTTTCTTATTGTATTTAGGGAGATCTTTTATTATTCTTGCAAACATTTTTTAAGACTGCAAGTATTTCAAAATAAAAAGTTCAAACAGGGGGCGCCTGGGTGGCTCAGTCGGCCAAGTGTCCGACTCTTGGTTTTGGCTCAGGTCACGATCTCACCTTTTCTGAGTTCGAACCTTGCATCAGGCTCCATGCTGACAGTACGGAGCCTGCCTGGGGTTCTCTCTCTCCCTCTCTCTCTGCCCCTCCGCTGCTCTGTCTCTCAAAATAAATAAACTTAAAAAAAAAGTTAAAGCAGGACACTAAGAAAATTTTAGATATTTTTGCCTATTTTTCCAGATGAGCTTCACAATCATTTTGTCTATGGTTTGCATTGGTCATTTTTTTTTTTAATTTTTTTTCAACGTTTATTTATTTTTGGGACAGAGAGAGACAGAGCATGAACGGGGGAGGGGCAGAGAGAGAGGGAGACACAGAATCGGAAACAGGCTCCAGGCTCTGAGCCATCAGCCCAGAGCCCGACGCGGGGCTCGAACTCACGGACCGCGAGATCGTGACCCGGCTGAAGTCCGACGCTTAACTGACTGCGCCACCCAGGCGCCCCTGCATTGGTCATTTTATTGGCAGTGAATCTACCTGCTGTTTTGGCAAGGAATGACATCATCATCATATTTGTAAATAAGCACATGACAATGCTCATCATTTATTGAGACTTTATTTCCCGAATTAAGTTTGCCTTTGTTGTCGATCCCTGAAGGTTGCTGTTCATTTGTACTTGCTGCATATGATTTGTTGCGATCCTCTATGTCCAGGAACCTCACTGCAAGAGTTTTTTCCAGTTGATCACCTTGAGATTCTTAAGTGACTAAATCTTATGTAACCAATGCAAACTTTACCTTTTTTTTTTTTTTTTTTTTTTAGTTTTCAACCCTTCTCCCTGACAACAGTATGGTGGTGAGAGTGTTGTTCCATATTTTAATACGAATATCATCAGTATTTTAATATCAAATGAGGAATTTGATGGTTTGAGATGGATTTTTTAAATCATATTAGTAATGTGTCTTACCAATTCTAGTTTTCTAAATGTTTCTACAAGAATTTTTTTTTAATGTTTATTTATTTTGAGAGAGAGAGAGAGAGAGACAGAGAGCAATGGAGGGGCAGAGAGAGAGAGAGAGAGAGAGAGAGAGAGAGAAACCCAAGCAGGCTCCACACTGTCATTGCAGAGCCTGAAGTGGGGATCGACCTCACAACTGTGAGATCATGCTAAGAGCCGAAATCAAGAGAGTCAGACACTCAATTAACTGAGCCACCCAGGTGCCCCTCTACAAAGAAATTTTAAAAATGTTTTTAATCAAATGCCATTTCTGTATCCAATAAAATAGTCATGTTTATTTTTAATTTTGATGTGCTATGTTTTATATGAGTAGACTCTCAAATATTGAAACAACCCTATATGCCTGAAATAATTATGAGCGTGGTGCACTTAAAACTACACTATATGATTCTTCTGATACTATTTCATCTATGACTTATGTATCTTAGTCACAGGTGAAATTAGTCTATAGCTCTATTATGTTATCTTTGTCAGGTTTTCTTTTTTTATTTAAAAAAAAATTTTTTAACATTTATTTATTTTTGAGACAGAGAGAGAGAGAGCATGAACAGGGGAGGGTCAGAGAAAGAGGGAGACACAGAATCTGAAACAGGCTCCAGGCTCTGAGCTGTCAGCACAGAGCCCGACGCGGGGCTAGAACCCACAGACCGCGAGATCATGACCTGAGCCAAAGTCGGACGCTTAACCAACTGAGCCACCCAGGCGCCCCTGTCAGGTTTTCGTATCAAGCTTATTTATACTAAGCTGGAGACAGATTTTTTTTTTTTCTTTTATGTTACTGAAAAAGCATCTGGGTAAAGTGACCAGCAATGTTCATGTTATTTACTAAGTGGTAATCATCAGTGTGTGTTTAGAAAACCTGACAGTGGCAATCTCTGTAAATAGTTTCTTACCCACTATTCTAGGTCATTCTATGTAATTTTAAACTTTGGAACAGCAATCTGTCAATCCATATTAGCGCTATAGAAAACAAACAGCTCCATTGTCTTGTTAGTGAAGTGCGTTTCTCTGTAGCAGGCACTATCAGAACATAAATGCCAGCACAATATTATTTTAATGGTAGTTCAGGCTCCCCAAATCCATTTTAGGTGACTAAGATTAAGTGTTGCTATTATTTTTAACAAGACCTCAATTTAATTGTATTTACTTTCAGACTCCGTATTCATCTGGGCGTCTATACTGGAATAAGTTTAGGAATCTAAATAAATAAATTAATAATAAATAAGCACAATTTGGGGGGCCTGGGTGGCATCTGACTCTTGATTTCAGCTCAGGTCATGATCCCAAGGATACTGGATGGAGCCCCGAATCAGTCTGTGTGCTGAGCGTGGAGCTTGCTTGAGATTCTCTTCCCCCACCCTGCTGACCCTCTATCCTGCTTGCACACTCTCTAACAAAAATAAAACAATAAAATAAAATAAAATAAATATAAATGAACTTATTTGGAATAATTTCAGATTTGCAGAAAAGGTACAAAGTTGTATACCCTTTGTCTAACTTCTCCTGTTAACATGCTACTGAACCGTGGCACGTTATTATCAAAACTAAGAAATTAACACTAATACAAGACTACTAAGTCAACCACAAAGTTTATTTGGACTTCATTAATTTTTTCCCACTAATCTCCTTTTTCTGTTCCAGGATCAAGCCAGGATATCACAAGGCATCCAGTCCTTTATTCTGTGAGTTTCTTGGTCTTTCCTTGTTTTTTATGACCTTAAGAGTTTTAAAGAATATAGATTAGGTTGTTCTTTTTTCTAAAAAGAGAGGGAGCAAGGGAGTAAGTAGGCTCCATGCTCCTGATGCAGGGCTCCATTCTACGACCCGGGATCATGACCTGAGCTGAAATCAAGAGTCAGATGCTCAACCGACTGAGCTACCCAGGTGCCCAGAGAAGAGAGGTTTTTTTTAAGCTAATAAATCATTTATAAATTACAGTATTTGGCACATACCAGGGCTGACTTTCTTTTCCCACAGGACTTATAGACTCAAGGCTTCAGTTACTTTATTCTCTTGACTTTGGTCACGAAGAGTCCCTATGAAGATTCATTTGCTATTAATTCTACTTTTAGTTTATCCCTAAGGCTTTTATTTTCAGCTAGCATCTAGCTATGTTTACAATAATACAGATCAGAGGTCAGCAAACTATTGTGCATAGTCCAAATGTGGCCCACCATCTGACTTTGTAAATAAAGTTTTATTAGGACATTGCTGTGTTCATTCCTTTATGCACAGTTTACGACTGCTTTCACTCTACAATGGCAGCGTTGAGTGGGTGCAACGGTAACTGTAAGCCTGCAAACTAAAACAAATTTTTTAAAAAGTAGTCTCCATGTTGGGTGTGGAGCACAATGCGGGGCTTGAACTCTCAACCATAAGATCAAGACCTGAGCTGGCACCAAGAGTTGGACTCTTAACTCACTGAGTCACCCAGGTGCCTCACCACAAATGTATTTATTCTTTGTCCCTCTACAGAAAAAGTTTGCCGAGCCCAGGGATAGATGAATGAAAAGATCGATGGCCTTTGGAAATTAACTGGAACAAAACTATTAACTAAGTTATGAGCTGAGTTTTTATCTGCCTTTAGTATTAGGTGACCTCAGGCAAAATGAGAACATTACCGTTACTGTCTACTCTACTAGCTTAATCAGTGTATGTAAACAACTTCCCCCAGTGGCAAGTTCTCAATAAATAGAGGCCATTAATATTACTTTTATGAACAATAAAAACATTAAAGAAGTTTTAAAAAGTAAGCTCTGTGCCCAATTTGGGGCTCGCACTTACAACCCTGAGATCAAGAGTTGAATTCTCTACCAACTGAGCCAGCCAGTTGCCCCCCAAACATTTAAATTCTTTTATTTATTTTGAGAGAGAGTGAGCATGCGCAGGGGACGGCAGAGAGAGAGAGGGGACAGAGGATCTGAAAGGGCTCTGCGTGGACAGCAGACCGTGGGGTTGGTGCCTATGTAGGGCTTGAACTCCTGAACCGTGACACTATGACCTGAGCCAAAGTCAGAGTCTTAACCAATTGGGCCACCCAGGCACCCCACAAAGACATTTAACTTCTTAATAATTCTGTTTCATATTGACTTTCACCTCTGTGTAGGTTCATGTTGGCTTTTATTTCTACCTATTACTGTTTTCAAGGCCTAACCACTACTTTAAGCATTATCCTTTCTTCTGTACTGAAGAATTGTTCAAGTTTTTATTCAATGCGTTATCCCAAAATAAAACTTAATGTCAGAATAGGGCCTGAAGTATCCTTACAGTTACATCCCAAAGGAAGTGAACACATTGAAATGATTCAAAAAAATACACCGTTTTAAGGCAGACTAGCCTCTAAAATGCTCAGATGCACTGCTGTACTTCCTTTTTAGTAAAACTTTGTAAGAAACTTGGCAGTTCATCCATTTGGATCAGGATGGAGACAGGGATGTTGAGAGAAAGGGTTCTCATGAGGCTTGAGAAACATACACACGCTCACTCACACAACAAACTATTTCCAGTTAACATCCAAGGAGCTTCTCAATTGCGACGGAGTAACAGAGCATATGTTTCTTTCTAGACCTTTAAATCAACTTAATATATTTTTCCTAATTTACCTTTATAAACATACACCTTCTAGAATGAAGAAATCATGGGGTCTAGTGAGTACCGCACACCAAAAGAACTGAAAGCGAACGTCCGTGTAGCTTGTGAGACACAAATCAAGACGGGACGTGCACAGTTTAAACGGCTCAAAATTATCCTTACTAAATGTCACTCTCTGGGCACATTCAACAGTTTTGTCTACGTTCTTGTGTATGTGTATACTTCTAGAGGAAGTTACTCCTACTCCCATACATAAAAATGTATAACATATGTGAGTACAGTCTGTAATTCCACGCTCCCAACCCTGATGGCATCATTAATGCCAGCAATTAGTTCTGCATCAATTATGAGACTAACGTCCCAACCGATCTTGTGGTCACTGTTGGTGATGGGTGAAGAATCTCCTGAATAAATGCTCTTCCTCTGGCAGTTGAACCAGTCTCCTCTGGTTTCCACAGATGTGATTTATTTGCATAATTTCTTTCCTTTTTTATTTTTTTAAGAGCAAAAGAAACAATGCGTTCTGTCTAAGTGCTTCGGTATGCGTGCCTGCTTAACATTTCCAGTTTCAATGTTTCCTGAGAGGAAGTAATTCAAAGTGTGTTATCTAAACAACTCTAATAGGTCTAATCCAGGAAACTATCAGGGTTTTACTGTTCATAATACCATTCGGAATTAATACCCCATGGTCAAGCAACATTTTAAAACACTGATATAAAGTTTTACACACACCCACACCCACAGACAGCTCTGGCAACAGATAATCTGTTTTCTAAGAACAGTTGTTCTAAAGATCAAACATGTTACAGAGGTCAACATTTCAACTCTTGAAAAAAAAATCAGGATTGATCTGACTGCTAGGTCACATAACTAATATTTGATTAGTATTAGGTCATTTCCCCCCAAACTTCAATTTTTGTATCTCTTTTCTTTGGGAAAATGGCAGAAAATGAGGAACAACAGGCATGAAGAGTTAAGATAAATGTCAATCCTGAGTGTTCCTCTCTCTTTTTAAACAGGAAATAGGGCAAGGAGGAGAAGTGCGTGGCAATGATTTAATTTGCAGTGGTATGGCAGAGGGCTTGCCAAATGGTCGTTTTCCAGACAAGGCCTGAAAATCTCAGAAGACCAACAACAACAAGAACAACAAAAACCAAAGCCACTGGGCTATCTTCAAACACTGACATAATTAACCTCACGATTGTATCCAATTCATCATTCTGAATGACTCTTGAAAATAAAGGACATCTGACTCATGGTAAAGAAAACATGCAATTAAAAAAATTTTTTTTCTTACATCTGACAAAATTTAGATTGACCAATAATTGATAATTTCTGACCTCTCTGGAATATAGTCAAGAACAAGGCAGTGAGCTCAAGGCCTCTGATCAGCCAAAAAAAATATGATGTTAATGTTAGGGCTTATAGAAAAGCCTTGAAAGACCATATCTCAGCATGCTTACTCCCCTATAATAAAAATTCCATTCAAACTGTTACCAGACCACAGCAGAATAGAAGTGGAAATTAAAACTGGACAAAGGGATGGTTAATTAAGGCAGGTACTCTAACCAATAAAAGGCAACAAACAATCTTACTGAGACCGTAAAACACCCAATTCTCGGGGTGGAAGGTCTCTTCATGCAAAGACTAAAGTCATACAACACCTCGGGAGATGGAGAGAAGTTTAACTTTGGTTCAAGGACTTCTCTTTAAGATGACAGAAAAGTATTCTACATTTTAGGAAACAAACGAAATTATAGTTCTTTTTTTGGACAGAACTTCGGATAAAATTCACAGCTCCCCCCCAAACCTGGCTAACTAGAATTACTTGCACTTGAAAGGTTCCAGAGAGGTAGAAAATGCCAGAGCAAATAATCCCTATTCGTTTTGAAAACTCCCAAGAAAAACCCACCTCTCTGATTATTCCAATCCTACACCTTGGGGAAGAGATGCTTCTTCTGAATTGTCAAGACAGACACTAGGCATGGTATTTTAAACTAGGAATGATGGTTACACCTGAACTACACTCTTAAAACAACACGTCCACCCACAAAACTCCCCCAAAGAAGTATCACTTTAGGACGACCATAGGATGGCCGACAAATGCAGAACAAAGGCAACTAGCAAGCTGTTTTTGCCCGAAAGACAAAATGATCAGGAAGATGTCATAGAATGAAACAGACAAGAGTAGAATCACAAGCAGCCTAACACCTCTCAATTAATGTATTTTCAAGGCCTCGTCTGTAGTTGTTCTGTTAAAATGAGTAAAGAGAGTAGCATGACATATGTTTCACTTGTTAACTACTTTATACATGGAAATATGATACAGTCCGACTAGTTGGCACAGGGGGAAGAGCTGTATTTCATCTTTGTCAGATGGCAGCTTAAAAAAGGGTAACTAATATGTTAAGATAAAAGGCACATGAATTGCCTCAAATCTATGAGTTGGGGATAAAACCCTAGTGGATTCTCAGTAACTTGGAAGCCTTGGAAAAAATCCAAAGTTCAGCATCGAGTTGCACGAATCACTCACGTTAAACTTTAGAACTCTCCTTATTTATTCAATGGTGCATTGAAGCCATGTCAGTGTATCTTTAATGCTGCTTCAAGCAACAATGCAAGAACCCAACTGTATGTAGCCTTGTTTCTCTGATAACACTGGTTAATACTTTAAAATTTTGGGGCTAACCCTTTACAGAAGTATTTTTGCTGTTGTTCAAAAGGGTTCACTTAGATACATGCTGCACGGATGCTGACCGTAAGTTAACTTGTAGGATTTTCTCTTTCAAATGCTTGCGTCAGGAAAGATCGAAAAACTTACATGTGTAACACTCATACTGTTGCCAAGTCCCATGTGTGAGACCACAGGTGTTCCAAAGTACAAAAGACAGGAAGATTTGGCTAGGTAGTAATTATTGGACACCTTTGTTTGGATTTTTAAATAAGAAAATGAATTAACCATGCAAGCTACTGAGTCAACGCGAAAGGGTACTCTGATCACAATTGTGAGCCTTATCTGAAATCCACAAATAGCATTTGGGGGAGCACAAAGATGACCGGATTGAATCAGGGGACTAAGCTTTGCTGCTAAGTGGTTTTGTGGCTTTGTGCGAATCAATGAAGTCGGGTAACATCTGTTTCTTAGTTTTCCTATTTGCTAAAAGGAGTAGGACTCAGTGTTGTGTTAAGGGCCTTTCCAGATCTAAAGAATGTGACGATTTTCAAAACCGTCTGTAAACTTCCTAGTCCCGTGAGATTATTTATAATATTTTATCATTTTACTCTTGGTCATGTTTCTCAGTATTAAGCTCAGTTAGCATTTAAGTCTCTGAATCTTAACAGGATTTTTTTTTCCCTATTAAAAAAGACAACGCTGCAATCCTTCTCCACCCATTAGGATAGCTTTGCTGCTAGACATTATCACCTCTGCAGAAAACAGGTGCCAAACCCAGTAATCACAAGCCAAGATGTAGGTGACAAGAACGTCAGCTCCCTCTCGCCCCAGACCACATGGCAATGGCTCTGAAGAGATCTGTGCAGGCAGAGGTGGTGCCTATGCTCCCGCTCTCACTGAAATCTCACAATTCCCCAGTGGGACGTTTTCCCCAGTTGAGACAATGCAAACTTGTTATTTTGCCTCTGGGGAAATCTATGCTTGGAACAGCTGAAACCTTGGACCTCACTAGCTGGAATGAAAATAGCAACATTATAGCATCCAGATTAGGGTATTTGGACTCTCTCTGACTCCAGAGCACTAATTTTAATGAAGAGGCTTTTGGGCGACAGCAGTGAAGCCAGAATGTCTCTTCCACACTTAGAGATGGCAAGTTACCCAATGCCAAACTGAAGGCCATCTTTTCTTCCCTCTGCTTATGTCTCAGTAAAGACAGAACTGAAATTAGGACTGAATTTGTTAGTCATTATTTTGATGGCAGAAAGTGTATGTGTGGGAAAATTTTTCATCATTACTGGGCTGAGTTCAAAAGGCTGGAAAACATTTGAAATAATTCACTGGGTACCAGCACGATAAGTTTCCAAAGAAGTACTTGAGGTGAAGGGGTATTTTGAAACAACAACAGTAACTATGTACTGAGGTTTTATTTATTTATTTAAAAAAAATTTTTTTTTAACGTTTATTTATTTTTGAGACAGAGAGAGACAGAGCATGAACGGGGGAGGGGCAGAGAGAGAGGGAGACACAGAATCCGAAGCAGGCTCCAGGCTCTGAGCTATCAGCCCAGAGTCCGATGCGGGGCTCGAACTCACGGACCGCGAGATCGTGACCTGAGCTGAAGTCGGATGCTCAACCGACTGAGCCACCCAGGCGCCCCTGTACTGAGGTTTTAATATAGAGTCCAGGGTACAAAGTACTAAATAAAGAGTAAGTGAAATAATCTGTGCTGGGAATTCTTTTTTTTTTTTTTTTTAAATGGGAAACTTAATTTTAGTATGATTTTATGTTCTGAATCAGGGGTTGGCAAACTTTTTCTTATAGGGCCAGACAGTAGTAATTTTAGACTTGTATGCCATATGGTTTCTGCTACAATTACTCAACTCCACTGTTATACTGTGGAAGCAGCCAGACACCGAACATATATGTATATGGATGCAGTGGCTGTGTCCCAATAAAGCTTTATTTGCGAAACAGGTGCCTTACTCCAAGGCTGTGGTTGGTGGACTCCAATACTAGTCACTTGCAAAGCACGTTAGTGCCATTACTTCATGAAATTCTCATGAAACGTTTATGAGGAGGGTAGAATCACCCCCATTTTGCAGGTGATGACACCAGGACCGAAGGGGTCATGTGACCTTTCTGTGTTCATAGTCAATGCCTGGACTTGGAGTGTGAACTCAGCTCCAAATTCAGAGCCTGAGCTACACTACGCACTCCAACATGCTCTTTAGATCCACGACAGCTTGTTTAAAAGAAGATGTATGCCTGCAAATTGTTGGGTGGCGATTTTTCTTATTAAAAGGTACAGGAATGAGCCTTCAGCTGGGATGGCCAACTGAAATAGGTCATCTTCTGACTGGAAAAGAACATGACAATAGAGATTGTTGATGAACAACTAAAAGAAACAAGAAAGAAAATGCTGGTTACAGTTAAAAACAAACATGCAGTAAAGCAGGTAAAAAGAAACAGAACTCTCACCACAGGAACCAAAAACTGAAATGGATAAAGGAAACAGTGTGAAAGAGGCAGGTGACTGTTGTTTTAAAAATATCGAATGCCATTAGCTTTGGAGAGATTGGAGCCAATGTACACAGATAATGAGCAAGAGGTTACCTGTCCACATATTCTTTCATCTCCTTCACCATCTCACTTCCTATTTTTGTTTATTTTTGAGAGAGAGGGTGTGTGTGTGCATTCAAATGGGAGAGGGGCAGAGAGAGAGGAAAAGAGAGGATGTGAAGCAGGCTCTGTGCTGACAGCAGAGAGCCCAACGTGGGGCTCGAACTCACGAACCGCAAGATCATGACCTGAGCTGACGCTGGACGCTTAACTGAATTACCCAGGTGCCCCTCATCTTCCATTTACTACCACCTTAGTCAGATGCTCAAACAGACATAGATTTGAAAAAAATAGCTACTCCTCTCATTTCCTATACAGTATTACCACCTGAAGTTTGATTTCAAGTATTTTATTTATTTTTTAAAGTTTATTTATTTTTGAGAGTGAGAGACAGAGTGTGTCTGAGCAGGGGAGCGGCAGGGAGAGAGGGACAGAGAAAATCCCAAAGAGGCTCCATGCTAAAAGCATGGGGCTCGAACCCATGAATCATGACCTGAGCCAAAATCAAGAGTTGGGTGTTCAACTTCCTGAGCCGCCCAGGTGCCCCCAATTTCAAGTATTTTATATTCTACCACCACTCCAATTTTGCACATCACTTTCTTAACCAGTTCAGAAGTTCCTTAACCCCATATTAGGACTCCTAGTTCTCACTGGGGTGATACTTCTCATATTCACACTTTTTTTTTTATCCAGTGAGGAGTCCACGGCTCATCACTACCTGTCATTTTAGGGCGTACTTCATCCACACTTTTTCTAATTTCTGTTACGCTCACCTAGTACAGCCCCAGCTCTGATTAAACGCAACGCTCTGTCTACTCTGTATCTGCATCCTGGAAGCCAAAGATGGCTGGAAGAAAACAGCCGGTGCTGAGTAGTCTCACTTGAAATTTATACCTTGACAAAACTCTGGGACCATCCTACTGTGTACTTCCCTGGCAAAAACTTACTTTCGGATCTCTGAGCTGTTTTCTTCCTGTCAAGGCTACCAAAGGCTTCCATTTTGCTGGATTTCACAGTGAGTTCCAAGTCCTCTAATCCAATCACTAAGTAACATTTGACACTGTTGCCCCTTCCTCTTTTTTTTTTTTTTTTTTTTTGGACAGAGAGAGACAGAGCATGAACGGGGGAGGGGCAGAAAGAGAGGGAGACACAGAATCGGAAACAGGCTCCAGGCTCTGAGCCATCAGCCCAGAGCCTGACGCGGGGCTTGAACTCACAGACCGCGAGATCGTGACCTGGCTGAAGTCGGATGCTTAACCGACTGCGCCACCCAGGCGCCCCGCCCCTTCCTCTTTGAAACGCTTTTTGTCCTGTGGCTTCTGGAACATCCATCCACATGCTCCCCCATCTTACTGTCTCTCCTTGCAGTCTCTCCTGGACCTCAATGCAGGGGTGTTCCAGGGCTCAGTCTTTGGTCTCTTCTCTTCTTCTCTTCTTCATCTAGTCTCTAGGTCAGAGTTTCCTAGCTTCGGCACTACTGACATTTTGGGCCAGATCATCTTTGGTGTGGGGCTGTCCTGTGCATTGTAGGGTTTTTAGCAGCATCCCCGTCCTCTACCTGCTAGAAGTCAGTAGCACTCACCCTTCCTCAATCAAAATTGTACCCTGACATTGTCAAATGTCCCTGGGAGGAAAAAAAAAAATCAGCCCTGATGTAGGTGAACTCAACCTGTCCTATGGCTTCAAATGCCATCGAGGAGCTTTTGAGCCACAAATGTATACCCCAAGCCCATTCCTTGCCCCAAGCTCCAAACCCTGTACATCTCACTGTCTCCTTGATCCCTTTATTTGGAGGTAGTATTTCTACTTGTACATATATTGTCTGCCAATATATATAATCTCAACTGACTATAATCTCAAGTGTTTGCATGTTTATTAACAGTGCCTAGACGTGCAGGAAGTGCTCAAAATATATTTGCTGTTTAAAGAATTAAACATTTAATATATATTAATTCATTTCATGCAGTTAATGATGGGGCAATCAGGCAGATAATTTCAAGCACATCAAGGCATCTTTTAAAAACACATTTAACTTGAGGGTGCCTGGGTGGCTCAGTCGGTTAAGCGTCCAACTCTTGATTTCAGCTCAGATCATGATCTCATGGTCCTGAGTTGAGTCCCACTTCGGGCTCCACTCTGACAGTGTGGAGCCTGCTTGGAATTCTCTCTCTGCCCCAGCCTCCCCCCCCCCCCCCCAAAGAAATAAATAAACCTTAAAAAACAAATCTTCAAGAAAAAGGACAATTTCAAGATAAAAGGAATGGCTTATTTTTGATTTCTTAAAAGTTATCTCTATGCCTAACATGGAGCTCAAACTAACAATCCTGAGATTAAGAGTCACACATTCTACCAACTAAGGCAGGCACCCTGGAATGGCTTATTTTTAATTCTTTTTTAATGTTTGTTTATTTATTTTAAAAAATTTTGATGTTTATTTATTTTTGAGAGAGAGAGAGAGAGAGAGAACATGAGTAGGGGAGGAGCAGAGAGAGAGAGAGAGAGAGAGAGAGAGAGAGAGAGATGCACACACACAGAATCCGTAGCAGGCTCCAGGCTCCAAGCTGTCACCACAGAGCCCAATGTGGGGCTTGAACCCACGAACTGCAAGATCATGACCTGAGCTGAAGTCGGATGCTTAACTGACTGAGCCACCCAGGTGCCCCAATGTTTATATATTTTTGAGAGACAGAGAGAGACAGAGCATGAGCAGGGGATGTGCAGAGAGAGAGGGAGACAGAGAATCCCAAGCAGGCTCCATCCAGGCTCTGAGCTGTCAGCACAGAGCCCGATGCAGGGCTCGAAGTCACAAGCAGTGAGATCAAGACGTGAGCCAAAGTTGGACGCTCAACCCACTGAGCCACCCAGACGCCCCAGGAATGGCTTATTTTTAAATAAATTTGTGCATAGTACTAATCCTAGCCATTAAATTTTTGTTCAAGTTCTGCTACAGTCTTGAAAGTAATAACACTATAGAGTTCCCATTCGTTTTCAACCCTTCTGTTCTACTCCATATTCTTATTATGCTTCATTTCTATTTGTTATTATAAGTATATATGACTGTTTATACAAACGTTTCTATTTTTTTATTTCAAATAATAATTGTGCCTTTTGACTCTCCAGATGCCAGTTAGCTACCAATTCTTAACTGTAAGTTATTTCTTGAGCTGTTTATCCTCTTGGTCTAATTTCTGCTGTACCTGAAGCAGAGAGTAGAGGGTGAAGTTTTGAAAGGAGGCCTGAATTCCGTTACCACTTAAAACATTGCTTTCTGGATAATATAGTTATATAATATTTAACATTATACATTTAATAGTATTTATTTATAACAGCTGTATTTATGAGTATGTTGTACTGCTGTTGCTTTTTTAAGTAATCTCTATACCCAACATGGGCTTTGAACTCACGACCCTGAGATCAAGAATTGCATGCTCTACTCACTGAGCCAGCCAGGCATCCCTGTTGTACTGTTTTTAATTATTTTTCTCCCTCTCCAAGCAAAGTAGTAACCAGGCACACCATTTCCTTACCCCCACTTGGCTCTCACATTAAGTACTGTGTACATGCATATGCACATTATGACCAGTTCTTAAAGACCATGACTTCCAACACTTTATTTTTGAGGGGTCCAAGTGGTATCCAGACATCTTTTCCATAAATCTCCTTGGTTTATTTATTTACTTGGGTGTTTATTCACTAAGCACACAGACTTTTGTGTACTTCTTTGTGCAAATTTCCTGAGATTCCTTGATCAATTCTTCTTTGAATATAAGTGAACAATGTCTTAATGATTAATGGCAGATGGATGTGATAGCATCTCAAAACTTTGTAAGTAATAGGGGCGCCTGGGTGGCTCAGTCTGTTGAGCATCCGATTTCGGCCCAGGTCATGATCTCACGGTTCGCGAGTTCGAGCCCTGCGTCAGGCTCTGTGCTGACAGCTCGGAGCCTGGAGCCTGCTTCAGATCTGTGTCCCCCTCCCCTCTCTCCGCCCCACCCCTGCTTGTGCTCTGTCTCTGTCTTTCAAAAATGAATAAACATAAAAAAAAATTAAGAAAAAAACCCTTTCTAAGTAATAGACTAGAGGTATTAAATATTCATGTATGGAGAGCACAGGAACTCAGCCCAAGTCCAGGCAGCTCTATGGATGCTGTAAGCTTGAATTCCATACACTTACCCATTTGTCTGTGTCTCTGAGACTTTTTGGGTTTTTTTAAGAAAAATTGTGATAAAATATATGTAACATAAAATTTATCATCTTAACCATTTTGAAGTGTACAGGTTAGTAGTGTTAAATAGATTCATACTGCTATGCTGAATTTTTAAATGGCATCTCTATTACATATGTTTGAATAAACAGAGTCAATCATGATATTCTGTAAAAAAAAAAAACAACAACCCATAAAACTGTATTGATTTCAGTATTATTCTTTCAATCATTGCTGACTTCATACAAATTCACACACAAAAAACAGCTGCTAGAGGCATTTAAAAAAATCTTTTACAAGAACAATATGCTGCAAAAGACTGAATGTTAAGCTTTAATACTTGACAAAAATCTTTAAAAAGTCTTAACACATTTTTATGCTTGATTTCTCATGATTTATCAGCAAATGCATTGCTTTAAGAAAAGAGTTTAAAAGTATTAACTTTCCTTTCTAAATATTTTTTTTTCAAATTTAGGTAATTTTAGATATAAGTTTTAAGGAAAGGTTTAACTCTTATTGAGACAAGAATCAAATCGGATTTGAGTAATTCCTGACCAATGAATCTTGGTATGTTTAAAACTGAGCATGTTCTCATAAATCTTCGGTGTAAGTTCAAGACTCATAGACTGAGCTACTCAAGGCCTTAAAAGTTATAAATATTTTTGAATACAAGCATAATTTAGCTAGTTAGGAATTTAACAGGACACAAAATCTACCCATTTTAATAAGAAAACCAAAGAAAGTGGAGTAGCAGCTCTATTTTAGAATTGGAAGAATGACTTGGCTTAGCTGACCAAATAGGCAGGGCCACTGTTCCAACAGGGACGCTGTCTTAGACATTTCCCCCCTTTCCTGAGGAGTGTGGGTAGAGTGAGTCACCCACAAAGACACTGTTGCATTCTTGGACTAAGATACCCTGCAGTCTGTTTTTCACATAGAGTGGATTTCTAACAAACGGGCATCTTGCCCCCAAAATATTGAAATGTTTATCGAACATGACTTAGTTGGACTTCCTGCTGAATGAAGGGAGGTTAATGCTTTCAATGTGAACACTTTCTAGAATGCTGTAGCAAACGTGTGTGTTTTTGAAGAAAACACAATGGACTTACAGGCAATAAGGTTGGGCCCTGGTGACAGGGATTCTCTGGTTAGTCCCTCTTCAACAGCAAGTCTAGTCAAAGGAGCTCACTCATTATGCACCAGGGGACAGAAATGTCCCATTAAGAATGCAAAACAAATACAGCACAATAAACACAATCTAGCTTTTCTCTGATGACCAAACATCAACAAATACATACAGGGCAATATTCTATATATCAATTTTCCCTCTGTGTACTGATATAGATAGACTACAAATAATGGAATGAATAGAAGCTGATGTCAGGGCACACTCCGGAAGATTCTCCCTTTTTCTTTAAGTAAGTGCTCAGTATTAGTGTTGTCATATGCCTTTTGCCTGCTCCCACAAGTGGAGCATCCAGCCTTACAGAAGAGCTGGCCAAACAACTGTTACATATTAGAGAATAAAGCCCAAATTAAAAAAAAAATCTTTTGATCTGCCTCGACAGTTGTTCTAGCAAAAGATAATGTTAACACAGTAACCTGTTGGGAGAGTTAGGTCATCTACAGCACATGCAGTTCTTAAAAAGACCAGTTTGGGCCACCGACACGAATCCATCAGATGGAACTCTCCTATGAAGCACAGGGGGAACTCACTGTGTACATAGTGACCTGAAAGTTAACTTATTTCAGGGAGGATAAACAGTCGGTTCTTCTAGAACTACCTTCACGTTGAATGTTATTTCCTCCATGACGTACACGCGTTCAGGAAATGCTTTAGCCACCTCCTCCACACTGTTGAAATATTGCACTGGCTCCTTTATATCCCGGTCTTGTTCCAGCAGCTTGAATTGCCCTAAAATACACGATAAACGGAAGAGATGTGAGATGTTTACGCTGGACAGCTGTCACCGTGGCGACAGCATCCCCTTTCTTTACTCCCACTCTTCTTTGTCGAAGGCTTCTGATCACTATCATGAGGGGAAAAAGTTACCACGGCAGAAGGTTTTCTTGAACTGGAATCTATATTGAAGAGTCAGCTTAAAAATGAGTACAAACACATATGTTTTCTCCTTTGCATCTTTTTGTTCACATCAAGAGTTTATTACCAGATGACCAAAATCAAACTGAATGGATGCTTATTTGTAATTTGATCTCAAAGTGAAAACTTACTCTGTTACAAATGATTGCTCAGTTTGTTTTTGATAATAATCCCCTTGTCATTTAGTTGTAATTAACACCCACACATGCTATGTTCTAAAAGGAAGGCCGAACGCCCCAGGGCAACTAATTTGTTTAAAGTAGTATTTCAAATTTTTGCAAGTAGGACAAAATAATATAGCGGACCTTTGGCTCCCACAGAATTGATATCCTTGGTTTCAGCAATATGTGGGCGATGCTGAGGGCGCATGAGCCACTGTAATTTGTGGTGTTTCTGCAGCATAAGTGTGAAGCCTGAGCAGGGCAAGGCTGGGCCAGGGGGTGAGTGGGCCTGGAGAGGAGCCAGTTCCATCTACAGCAACATGTGGCTTCCTTCTCTCTTTTTTACTGTTCCGCATAAAGTTCATGACAGCAGGATATACCATTGTGGTATCTGTACTTTGGGGGGATTGTGAAGAACTTTGAACATATTCCCCAAAATGTCAAGGATCTATTATTGTTCATATACTTTCAATATTTATGATACTTCTGCTTCATTCTAGGAGTTGTTTTCAGTTTAGAATAAGACCGTATGTAACCAAGCCAAAGACATAGTGTTCTTAGCACTCATTTTCTGAATGCTGTTTACCCTGTAACACTTGAGAAACTTGAAAAGGAATTAAAAGCTATAATGAGGCAGATCTCTCAGCGTGTGTCTACAGGACACCGGGCAGAAACAGGGAAACTTTCATTCATACTCTCAAGACATTTTTTTTTTTTTTTGGTAGCATCTACGGTGGAGGCATCACTCTAGATGCTAGACAGAAGTCAATGAAGAGACCAGACGAAAATCTCTCTCCTAAATCTTACACTGTGGCAGAAGACAATGATAAACACGAAAAATGACTAGGGTATGTAATAGGTCAGGAGGTGAGAAGTGTTATTAAAAATAGGGCTGGGTGAGGGGGACAGAGAGTGCAGGGTGGCCAGCGTAGGTATGGCTGAGAAGGTGACCTTTGACGTCACTGGGAGGTGTGTTCTCAGAATTCTAACCGTAGCCTACTCAAAGACCTGCGGACAGATGGGTGGCTGCCCGCTTGGCATGCTGCCAGTGTGGCCGGAGCAGAGTGAGTAAAAGGTAAGAGGGACGAGAGAGAGAGTCAGAGAAAGAACAGGTGGCCAGATTGTGTACAGCTTTGAAGACTTGTAGCTCTTTATCTGAGTGGGATGGAGAGCCGCCGGGGGGTATGCACGAAGAGGTGATCTATCCAATGTTGCAGAAGGACCACTCTGGCTGCTGTTTTGAGAACACTGTAGAAGTGCAAGGTGTAGAGGCTGAGACAGCAGTTAGGAGGCTCCTGCCATAATCCAGGTGTGAGGTGGCAAGGGGTTGGAAATGGCGGGAAAGTGTTACAAATTTGGCCTGAGCAGCTGAAGGAAGCCCGGTTGGAGGGGTAGGGGAGTTCAGTCTGGGATGTCTATCAGACATACAGAGATGTCCCAGAAGTTCATAGATGATCATGTAAGTGTGGAGCTCAGAGGGAGGTCTGGCTGGAAACCCAGGAGGCCATCAGCACACTGATCTTTAAAGCCATGGCACTTTGATGATGAAGAGCACAGGCTTAAGTATAGACAGAGAAGACATCTAAGGTTTGAGTCCCAGGAGACTAAGAAGGACTGGCTGGGGGAGTAAGAGGCAGATCCAGAAGGGGTGCATTCTAGAAGCCACGATTTGAGCACTTCAAGAGCGAGAGCGATGTCACATGCCGTTCAGAGAGGACTCTGAAATGAGGGCTAGCAACGGTCGGCTTTCGCAACTTGTATTTAACTGGGGACTTTGACAGGAGCAGTGGAATAGTTGGGCAGAAGCCTGACTGAGGTGGATTTAAGAGAAGGGAGAAGTGTGAATAACAGGGATGGACGGCAGGTGATGTTTGGGGAGTTTTGCAATGAATGGGAGAAAAAGTTAAAGGGAGCACGTGGAATGGGATCAAGGGAGTGTTTTTTTTTTTCTTTGTATGATGGATGCTGATGGGAACGACCAACGGAGGGACAAGCAGGTGAGGAAGGGATTACTGGAGCATGTCCCTGGGTATAGGAGTGGAGGGGCTGGGCCTCAGCAGGAGCCCACCTGTGAGAGCTCAGTGGGAGCTGGTAGCTCCTTTTCATTGCTTCCATATTTCCAGCAAAAGTCAGAAGGAAGGCATCAGCTGAGAAGAAGATTGAGATTGAGAGAGGAGGTGTGGGAGGGCTCAGGAAGGAGGGGAAGACTGTAGTAAAGTCCACTGAGAGTGAATGACCCACCATGACTGTTGGACAGCCATAAGTTGCCACTCGAGGTTCATGGCCATGAGCTAAAAGTGACACCAAACAACAGGACAGTTGTACGTTTTTCTCCAGACAGTGTGCAAAAACAGGGGCTGGTCCAAAGTGGGCGGAGACTTGGGATTCAGCCGGGACTGTAAAACTGCCAAGTGAGTATGAAACACAAAAGAGGAGCAGAGGAGCCAAGATGTATGCAAGGGAGTGAACATAATATCAGTCCGTGGAACTTGAGCTGGACCCAACATCTTGGGAGGGAGGAACGAGGGTGAAAAGTAGTGGAATCAATGGCTAGTGGGTTCTGATGGGAGTCGATTTCCAAAGCCTGGATGGAGTGAGCTCAAGGGCCAGGCAGAGGAGTAGTCAGAGTGGAAGGCATGCAATTTGAGAAAATGGAAGCATGCAGCTGTTGGTGATGACACAGTCTAGAGGGCAACTATGGGAGGTTAATGGTTGAGGTGGTGAGAAGCTAGAGAAACTGAGAGGCCAGGGGTATTAGCAGGATCGTATATGTATGCACTGAAATCCCAAGAATGAAGACAGAAGTAATGCTGGAGAGAATGGCAGTGAGCCAGGAGTGAAAATTACGGACAAATGAGGGAGGGATTCTAGGCATGGTAGATAACTGTAACACTGTTGGGGTAGTGGATCAGAGAGTCTGAGGACGAGAGATTAAAGCTGAGAGTTTCTAGGGAGGGGGAATTAGAATGGTCAAGGGAGCCCCAAAGAACACAGAAAACACTCACATCCTCTCAACTTTGGGGCAAAAAATAGAGCTGCCACCCGAGAGGGCTTCAGGGAAGTGGTGTTTTCTGGGCATACCCAGGTTAGGGTTTAACAAGATACAAGTAGTTTCAGAGAAAACTTTAAGGACATAGGGATTTTGCTGGTGATGGACCTTGAAGGGGGAGTTTTCAGGAGTTAAGGGGTGGGTGATGTTGGCAATGTAGAGAATGCACTTAGTTATAATGTAACAGCTCATATACCTTTTAGAAATATGTAGGGGTAGGGGCACCTGGGTGACTCAGTCCATTAACCGTCTGACTTTGGCTCAAGTCATGATCTTGTGGTTTTTGAGTTCGAGCCCCGCATTGGGCTCTGTGCTGACAGCATGGAGCCTGGAGCCTGCTTTAGATTCTGTCTCCCTCTCTTGCTCTACCCCTCCTCCATCAGGCTCTCTCTCCTTCTCTCTCTCTCAAGAATAAGTAAACATTAAAAATATTGAAAAAAAAAAGAAATATGTAGGGATATGAATAAATATTTGAAAATATAGTCAAAATATGTTAGATTATACACTGAAGTATGTTCGATTATATATTATACATATATGTTAGATTACATTCATAAAAACAACAGAATTTTAAATATTATAGGAATATCAATACCACTTATTTAAACAAATTCTGCCTCCACAATAAAGCAACCTTTTTGTTTGTCTCAATTCTACGTAGTCTTTGAAAAAAAATTTTTTTTTTTTTTAAGACAGAATCTTAAGCAGGCTCCATGCCCAACTTGGAGCCCAACTCAAGGTGGGATCTCACAATTATGAGATCATGACCTGAGCCCAAACAGAGTCAGACGCTTAATTGACCGAGCCACCCAGGCAACCCTCCTCGTATAAATTCCTAATGATTATGAAGTATCTCCAATATAATCTCTGTTCCTTCCTATATTTTCTGGCATTTCCTGACACGATACGTTTATAATGTTTGCACAGCATTTCATAGTGGATTTAACTATTTTTCTGTTCTTAGTCTGAGTTAGGCTAGGACTGACTTAAGTGCAAACTCTGCCACTTACAAGTTTTAGAGAGTACTAACAAATTACTAATCCGTCTGCGCTTTGTTTCCTCACCCATGAAGTGTGAACACTGCAAAGGGCTGTGGCGAGGATTAACGGAGATGATTTTAAGTACTCAGCACAAGAAACCAGTTAGCAGCCCTCAGGTCCCTTTCCTGTTCTCAAGATGCACAGAGCTTTTCTTTTCTCTTTTTGGCTCACTTTTGTGGGATGAATTTTCTAGAGCAGGATTATTAAATCAAAGAGTATCACACAATTCTTTGTGCTTAAAATACCTGGCTATCTAGGCTTCCAAAATCCCTAAACCAATTTATATCTCTATGAGTAGCCAATTTAGATTTCTTCCTTGGACATCCCAGTTGGACCACAATCTTGCCAACCTTGAGTATTCTTTTTTGTGTGTGTGTATGTATATATACACACACACACACATATATATATGTATGTATGTATATATATATATATTTAAGTTTATTTGTTTTTGAGAGAGAGAGAGAAAGAGAGAGAGCGCCATGTGGAGGGCAGGGGCGCAGAGAGAGAGAGCGGGAGAGAAAGAATCCCAAGCAGGCTCGCGCTGCTACCACAGAGCTGGATGCGGGGTTCGAACCCACAAACCGCAAGATCATGACCTTGCCAGATGCTTAACTGACGGAGCTCCCCAGGCACTCCGCAGTGAGTATTCTTTAAGTGAGATAAGTCAGTAGGCGTTAAAAAGCATCTCTTGCCTGTAATGTGCCATTTCTTTGGAGATCACTGAAGTATTTGAATTTTTCTTGTGCCAATGGCTGCATAAATGTATAAAAAACATGTTTGATGGAGTCTAAATTTCTTTTAACTTCTAAAGACATATATCTAAGGGTCTATCGGACATTTATCTTTGCAAGTCTAATAGCACCAAATTCAACATGTCTAAACTCAGGAAAGCACAGTGAGATGTTTACCATTCTTTTTTGGCATTAAGCCTTTACCATTATTTTTACTTTTATTATTATTACTTTTATGTTCATTACATCTTTAAAATGCTGAGTATGTTTTACACTGTGGCACACCTCAGTTCATAGCAGCCACACTGCAAGCACCCCATGTGGCTAGTAGTGGCTGCACCCGATGGTGCAGGTCCAGAACATCTCTGCATTCCTTTAAAACTCTGATTACAGGGGCGCCTGGGTGGCACCGTCAGTTAAGCGTCTGACTCTTAATTTCCACTCAGGTCATGACCTCAGGGGTTGTGAGATCAAGCCGTGAGACGGGCTCCACACTGAGCTTCCATGGAACCTGCTTAAGATTCTCTCTCTCCCTTCCCCTCTGCCTCCCCACCCACCCCCCTCAAAACAGAACAAAACTGTGATTGCAGATACTGTTCAAGTCCTTTATCAGGTGACAGAGTACTCTCAGAGGAAAAAAAAAAAAGTAATTCCTGGCAAGATAGGAGGTGTCCACTCATGAAATGAAAGCATTGGAACTTAAAAAAAATTTGTTTTTTTTACTTATATTTTAGAGAGAGAGAGTGCATGCACATTTGGTAGGGGCAGAGGGAGGGGGAGACAGAGAATCCCAAGCAGGCTCTGCACTGTCAGCCCAGGGCCCAATGTGGGGCTCGAACCCACAAACTGTGAGATCATGACCTGAGCCAAAATCAAGAGTCAGATGCTCAACTGACTGAACCACCCAGGCACCCTGAGCCTTAGAACTCTTACATTTGGTTTTCCTTGCCCTGTTGTCATGATTGCTGATATTCTGTTTCATATAACAGAGCCTGGGATTCCAGATGTAACTACCTCTATCCCTTTAACACCATTTGCTTCTCTCCCAATTTGGGGGCTTGTCCTTCAAGCAATTCTTTAGTTATTTTTCTACTGTGTTTGTGATCTTACATTATTTTAGCAGCCTCAGACATATTGTGGCTTATGGTCCAAATGAATAATCATAATTGGTATGGCCGTTGCATCAATATCAAGCTGAGTAAATTCTCAATTTGTAGTCTCACCTGTGTTTGTCACCTCTGTTAAACAGAAAGACCTCAGAATCACATACACATACGTGGGGGCACTTACAAGAAACTATTCTGAGACCAGTTAACATACACAGATGAAAGAAAAAATAAAAATAAAGTAGCAGCTAAATATGACCAAATGCTGGGGCACCTGGGTGGCTCAGTCAGTTAAGTGTCCGACTTCAGCTCAGGTCATGATCTCACATCTCCTGAGCTTGAGCTCCACACTGGGCTTTGTGCTGACGGCTCAGAGCCTGGAGCCTGCTTCAGATTCTGTGTCTCTCTCTCTGTTCCTCCCCCCCTCAAGCTCTGTCATTCTCTCTTCCAAAAAATAAATACACATTAAAAAAATTTTGTAAAAGTTAAAAATATCACCAAGTGTTTTAACATTTGAACATACTGTATATCAGAAAAATAGACTCTTTTCATCCATTCTTTAACGTTTGTTGGCCATCCAACAGTTAACTTCACTTTCCTTCTTTCCATATAGTTCCTTCAGGTTATCTTGAAAGATTTTAGTTTATATGTTTCTTTTTTTTTAAGTTTTATTTATGTAACTAACCTTGAACCCAATGTAGGACTTGAACCCAAGGCTCCTCCAACTGAGCCAGCCAGGCGTCCCAAGCTTATGTTTCTTTGTATACATATATTATTATTTTAAACATTTCCCTGTCATATGTTTAATGATCTAAAACCGTATTTTTTAGTTTACATTTCTTACACCCTACAAATGTCTTCAAAATCTAAATATACCAAATGTCTTAATGTAAAGTTTTAAACAATGGGTCACAATGGGGGGGGGGGCGGTTACCAAACTTGTTCTGTAAAGATTTTAGGTCCCATGCGCTAAATGGTCTCAGTTGCCACCAGTCCCGTCTGGCGATGTATCCCGAAAGGAGCCATATACAATACATAAACTGGAGCAGCTGTGTTCCGACCAAATTAAATTTACAAAAACAGGCAGCAGGTCCGATGTGGACTTCAGGCCACACAGTTTGCTGACCTCTGTCCGGCTGGAAAGAGTAGAAAGTATGGATCAGGGTAGTGGCAAGAAGACGGGATATTAGAGTGACAACGACCAGTCTTCATATCCCAACACGCGTAAACAGTTACACTGAGGTCTCTCGAAAGATGCCTTGTGAGGGGCACATCCCAAGCTGACCTTTGTTTATCTCAGAATGGCAGTTCTTCCTTTCAGTAAGAGTCTAACACGAAGAAGTGTAAGCCGCAGAGGTGGATTTATTAGAAGAATCCAAAGGACCGGCGAACATGAGTGGCTACATTCTCTCACTGTATGTTAGAAGACCAATTTGCTACGGATTTTTACTTAGCTTCCATTCTTTTACAAAAGAATATGACGCTCGCAGATGAGTCAACTTGAAAGTACTCTGGGAAAGATGCTGAGCTCTTGGCATTACTATATTCCCTGTGACTGCTGTGGCTTGTCAGAGTCAAAGCCTGGAGACAATCGAAAGAGTGAAGAGCCAGTTCCCTGCCAAAATGTGAAATCGATTTACATAGCACATATTCCCACAACCCCCACACGAAGGAACTAATTTTTTAACAGACCATTTCATGAATAACAGAGTCTTTGTGCCACCAAATAAAAACATTTGGAGATTGTCGAAACATCTGTTCTGAGATGTTACTGTCAAACTGGGGTCTTGGAGAGGAAGGAATACTGCGTTGTTTTTCAACAGCTTTGGTGATTTCAAAACGTCTCCATTGTGAGAAGCATTCTGGCTCAGAGCGCTGAAACTCGCAGGAACAAATTCAACACCAGTGACATGCACATCAATTATAGCTTAAATAAATTTACGATGATATTGAAAACGCAAAGACTGGGACTAACTGCACTGCCTTCACTATACACTTCTAAAACTATACTGCATAATTAATATGTTGAGAAGAACTGTCATCCAGAAAATATCCATTTCTGTGGGTGTGTCCTTCAAGATGATCACCGTGATTGATCTCAAAGGATGAGATGTGAAGCACAGCTAAGAGGCCAGAGGTCCTCCCGGAGGCATCTAAGTTTCAGGCACCTGTAGGATGCTAGAAGCTATACTACGACACATTCTCCTTTGCCTGTAGGGAAAAGGTCAGTTGTCGCAAATGAAAATGGGAACACACGAAGAAGAGAAAGCAATAATGCTGAGATGCACAGAGATAACGGCGAGTCAGACGTGGTCAAATTCAGGTCTGCCATGTTTGTTACTGGCAGGGAAGTTATGGTCAATGATCAGAGAGAAAGAAGTTCTATGCCATTGGTGAAGACGGGGCTCCCTGTGATTCGTGCTTCTCGGGTCTCCATAATTGCTGACAACGAGCATGCCCTGTGGTAAATCTTCTTTTACAGCTAAGGTTTGACCGCTCACCACCCCTTCGGCACAGGGGTCAACTTTATGTGTGTAAATAGAAAGAAATGGAATGAGAGCTGAGGCCTCTCTAGTATCCATCTGTGGGACCATAAGTCAAGGGAACATTTCCCTCATTCTGGGAGCAGAAAAAGTTGCATAAACTGGTGCAAAATGATAAAACAGAAAACAAAAGCAACAAAATTGGCATCAGAACATCAAAGCAACCTTAGAATAGATAAAATGAGCAGAAACGGCTACGAAAACGGAAGCCTGGAAGGTTGAAATGCCATGACTGTATTGATGTGATTCAGTGTGGCATCCCTAGCACCGAACCCACATGGTATATAGTAGGTGCTTATTAAACAGTGAATGAATGAATGAATGAATATATTCTTCTCACTTCTCTTACCTCTTTCAGAGACAGGCCAGCAACATTAACTGCTTTTAATAGGTCTGTTGTGCTAATGAAACACAATCTAAATGGTTCAAATACCTGAACTTTAACACCAATGGGCCATTTCCAAATATGAAGGAATGAACAATCCTCCAGTGATAGAAATAATAAACCAGTTGCCATTTTTCAGGAAGCAAATAAACCTGGTCAGGAATCTGCACTTATACTCAAGATTTAACTGTACAAATACTCTTGTATTTTTATCTGTACATATGCATGCAGGCTGGAGTTTCCATAGGACTGAAATGTAAAAAGTAGGACTGCCAGGTAAATGATATGCAATATATTATTTTGAACGGCACCAACCAATATAATGCCCTTTAAAAACTTTATGTAAATGTTTACTTCCACTAACAGTGTATGAAAAGTCATTTACTTAAACCCTTCACCAAAACCGTTAGCGTTCGAGAATAATTTAGCTTCCCGTTTCTTGAGTAAGGTGAAGAGTTTTACAGGTTACTTAATATATGTAATTGTCAAAAAATGCACATAGCACCAGAGGGTAGAGATATAGGGTGAAGAGTAAGTCTCCTTCCCAATCTATTTCTCAGATCTCTTTGCAGAAGCTGGGCTATCATTCTCTTGTACATCCATCATCCAGAGACAGTATTTGACACAATCTATACACACAGTGTCACTTTTTTCAAAACATATGGTAGCATTCTGTACAGTTACTTCATCATTCCACAAAAATCTGTCTCATTCTAAGAGCTGCACAATATTCTACCACGTGCGAATGCCATAACTAATTGAACCAGTCCCCTATTGACGGATATTCAGATTTATTTCATTCTTTTGCAGCCAATGATACTGAAGTTAATATCCTTGTGCCAAAGTCATATTGCATGCTTAATGCAAGTACACTGGTGAGAAAATAACTAAATGTCAAATCGCTGTGCCAAAACGTAAGTGCATTTTTATTTCTGATAGATACTGGAGAACTAACCTTCATAGAGACTGTGCTCACTTACAGTTCTAACCAATAATGTGGTTCCTCATACCTTTCCTAAGACTTTATTGCCAAATTTTTCGTCATTGCCAATTTGGTAGATGAAAAATAGTACCTTCTTGGGATTTTAATTCCATTTTTCTTGTTATAAAGGTGGATCTCATTTTTATGATAATTGTTTATATTTCATATTCTGTGAATTTTCTGTTCTCTCTCGTATTATCAATTTTTGAAATTTCCATTAATCTTGAGCATAATTAATAAAACAAAAACACAAACTTGAAATACAACACAGCATTTCCTGTCCTAAAATCCAATTCCTACATTGCTTCTAGTTAGTTCCTAAAATTATCATGTTTTTGGAGGTGGGAGTAGAAATAGAATTGGGGGAAAGGAATATCAACCCAAAGGCTCAAAACATAAAACCGCAGAGAATAGCGATTAAAGCCAAAGAACAGAAAGAAATCATTAGCCAAAATATAATGAGTTTCACCATAAATTACCTGTAGGTGTTTCTATTTACTTCTCTACCTAAGATTATACAACACAAAGTAGTCAGACCATTAGTTTCAATTCTGAAACTGTCCTTGAACTTAACTAGACCTGGATTCAACACTGAAATCATTCTATTTCACACCAGACAAATGGTTTCCCTATTGTTTTGAAAACAGGAAAACTGCACTTTTTCATTGTATCTAACTGGCCAGTTGCTTCTTCAGAATTCTCAGAAATTTTCTGGGGCACCACTACTGTAAACATGATGGAACCTATAAAGGTCTTAGATTTGAACATGGCTGCTGACCAGTTAATGTGGAAATCTTGGAGTCATTTTTAGCTTTTTTTCTATTACCATTTTTCTCCTAGGTCTTGCTCTTTCGTCCCTTGCAATCCCTCTCCCCTCAGCATTCACTGCTACTCTTCTGGCTTTGATCCTCATCACTTCATACTAGTATTATAGCTTCAGGTGTTAAGGCTATCTTCATTTCTGCCCTTGTAGTTTCCTTTTGCTCATCTTAAAACAGCCTGAATGGATTTCATCTCACTCAAGAACCTCAGTGTTCAATGCACACTTGTAGAATAAATAAACGTGTAATAGCCCTTCAATTTCTAGCCCCACTCAGGCTCCTCTGCCTTAGCTTTCAAGTCCCTCCATAATCTCGCTCCACTCTGCTTCTGCAAGCGTTTCCCCCACCACCTGGGCAATCAACATCATTCCCTCCCTCTCTGCCTTTGTTCATGCTTTTTTCTCAGTCTGGGCAAAACTATGGATCCTTTTAGTGCCATTCTAAGTTCTGTGGACGACCACCTTCCTCCCTTATTCTACTTCTTCTCCTGCCCTCTCAGCTCTCCTGGAGGAATCCCTCTATCATCCTGGCTCCAAGGACCACCTGAAGGCTAACGACACAACAACCTTCCCTCCAGCCAGACCTAGCCTGAATGCCACATCATGCTACATCCTACTTGGTGTGCATCTTCAACGGCTCTGCCACAAAGGCCTCAAAATTGACAGGATGCAAAACTGAACTCATCCTTTTAACTTCTTAAATTAAAAAAAAAATGTTTGTTTATTTTTGGGAGAGAGAGTCAGAGAGCAAGCGGGGGAGAGGCAGAGAGAGAGAGGGAGACACCAAGTCTGAAGCAGGCTCCAGGCTCTGAGCTGTCTGCACAGAGCCCGACGCGGGGCTCGAACTCACGAGCCGCAAGATCATAACCTGAGCAGAAGTTGGTTGCTTGACTGACTGAGCCACCCGGGAGCCCCTCATCTTTTCACTTCTTGAACCAGGCAGCCACCCAAGTGAGAATCCTGGGTGGTCATCCTTGACTCCTCCCTTTCCCTAATCTCTCACATCTAACTGTTGTCAGTTCAACTCCATTCCCCTTCCCGTGTCAATCGGTTCCTCTCCATTTCCACTACTACCGTAAGTTCCCAACTGCATCATCTCCCACTTTGGCCAATTTTCTAGTTGATTGCTTTGCTCCCTGACTTCCATTCTAGGAAACCATTCCTTACACTACTGATTCCAATTAAAATCTAATCATATTTTAAGTGAGGATCATTTGCAGAGGATATTATTTGCAATGGGACTATTGCTAAGGGTGCGTGGGTGGGCTGCAGGGGAAGCACAGTGATAACCTGGGAACGGTGTCAGAGAAGTACCACCATAGGCGTGTAGGGACAAGGGAAGGGCCTAGATACTGGAAGGAGAAAGTGATGTAAACAAGGTCACCCTGAGAAGGGGAGACACAGCTGCCTCCTGGTGATTCAAGGGAGAAAGCCAGAGAATGAAAGACCTGGACCTCACTTTCTTCCTGCCCATCTCTTGCTGGGGCTATCTAGCCACTGGCTGAACTTATCTGGAAATCAAAGAGCAGGAAAGTCTGGTGATTCAACCCTACAGGTCATCCTCAGGGGTGGCAGAGAATGGATTGGGATGTTTGCCCCTCCATCCTCTGACTTTGGTGGCTCTCTATCTACTCTAACTTTCACTTCTTAATGAATACACAGGCCCGCCAAGATCTGGCCCTCGCTTTCCTCTCAACATGCTAAAACCCAACGAGATCCACCCATAGGGAACTATGCCTCTTTCTCATACCGAACTCCTCATATGGAATGCCTCTCCTCTATTCCCTGGTTTTGGCTTCTCTATTTATCCAGAATCAACTCACCCACCACCTACTCTCTAAAAAAAAAAATCTCATCCCAGGTATATAATTGACCACACTCTTTAGTGATCTTATTATCTGCTCAGAGATCTTTATCCAAGCATGTATGATATTTTATATTGTCCTTATTTACTTACATGTTTATGTTTGTACACTAAACTCTCTAAAGAAAGCAGGGGAGGTGTCAATCACCATTTTATTCCCAGTGCCCAATACTGTGCAGGACACATAGTAGGTACTTAATAAATGATGGCTGAATGAGGGAATGAATTGAAGCATTAGTTCAAACCCAGTCATCCGTGAAGTTTTCCCTGACAACCTCAGTCCATGCTGACCTTCATCTGTCTTTATTACCAGAGTTTAACGTTTAATTATTCCCCACCTATTTCACCTTTTTTTGGTATTGTTTTCTTAGTTGACCACAGGTGCCCCGAGAGCAGAAATCGTGTCTTCTGCTTCTCTGACAGCACAGTTTGAGTCCACCCTACAAACATAACAAATGCTTGCTTTGAAGAGTAGGTGTTTAGAAGCAGGAAAAAAAAATTATATTTTTTGTTGTCTGAAGATCAAGTACTTACATGACCAGGAAAGTCTTGTAAACTGGTAAAATTGATAAAAAGGTGGAGACGGTAATCTGATAGCTCTAGCACCTGCTGATTTCCAGAGGCAGGAAATCTGGATTTTTATGTAAACATGTCCAATTTTTAATGGTTTTTAATGGTTGGCTCAAATAAAAATCTCCTCTAATGCAGACACTACTCTCTATTTTTGAGAGGAGGGTATGGCTATTGTGTTGAACAAGGGCTTCTAACATCACTGGTCTAGATGATGCTGTATGTAAGTATGTGAATATTGGTCAGGAAATGTTCAAGAAATTTAGGTGGGAAGTCTAGGCTCTTGGAATGCTTCAATTCTCGCTGAAATGATGACCTTTACTGAGAGGCCTCTCTACAGCTTTCCGTGTAAGAGTTATGAGCAAGCTCGTGTAGGTTGACAGCTTTCGTGTATGTTGACAGCTTTCTGTCATGACATATCCTGAGTTCCTACTCCTGCCCTGACAAATACACTCAATCTAAAAACGTAATAAAGGATGGTAGGTCCTGTCTGCCTCTGAATGCCAGGACACGTTAAATGCCAGCACTGGTAAGGATGAGAAGAGACAGTCACATACCAAATGACCAGCTTCTTAAGAAAGAGACTCAACAGGATATGGAAAGACAAAACGGAAAAGAAAGAGGGGTCTGAGCCTCTGGACCTGAGCCATCTCAGGACACCTCTTCCCAGCCAGTCTCTGTCTTCTCACTAGTGTGCGCGCCCACACCTACAACCACGCCCACACACAATCTCACTCAACAATCCATGGGGCGGGAGTGGGGATTACTGGAGACTTGACCTATGAGGAAACTGAAGCTGGCAGAGATTAAGAACTGTGCCTTGGTCACAGCAAGTCAATAGCAAATCAAGGATGGGAACTCATACGTTCTTACCCTAAGCTCACCTTTATTTTGCTGCTTCCCCAAACTAGCAATACCTCCCTCTTTAGGATGAGGTCAAAGGGTAAGAAGCTGGCTATGCTTTGTGTGTTACTGAAAAAATATCCTGAAGTTAGCAGGATCATTTACTAATTCTATATGCAGCTTTGCTGCATATAGATCTTGGCAATTGGTTGAATAATGACCTTGGCAATTGGTTGAATAATGACCTTGGCAATTGGTTGAATAATAAAACAGGTCTTCTATGTGTAACTTAGGGTGACCAAAGCATGGAAACAATGTCACTGATCATTTACCCCGTTCTGTGGAATCAGAACCCAGCCACTCTTTTTAATCTCTGGCATTGTACTCATCACCAGGATGAACAGTTGCATCTATTAAGGATCAGATGCTTATGGTAAAAAAAATAAAAATCAAAGTTCGGGCATCTGAGTAGTTCAGGCTCAGGCCACGATCTCACAATTCGGGAGTTCAAGCTCTGCATTGGGATCCATGCTTACAGTGCGGAGCCTGCTTAGACTTCTCTCTCTCTCTCCCTCTCTCTCTGTTCTCCCCTGTTAGCTCTCTCTCTCAAAATAAATAAACTTAAAAAAAATTTTAAAAGAAAAATCAAGGTTCTAGTAAGTAAAAAGTAACTTTGAGGTAGGATGCTTTTGGAGAGATATAAAATAGTCTATCCATGTAAGAAATTAAGAATAGCAAAAAAAAAAAAAAAAAAAAAGTTCCAGAGAAGGAAGGAGGCAAACCATAAGAGACTCTTAAATACTGAGATCAAACTGAGCGTTGATGGGGGGGAGGGGAAAGTGGGTGACAGGCATTGAGGAGGGCACCTGTTGGGATGAGCACTGGGTATTGTATGGAAACCAACTTGACAATAAATTTCATAAATAAATAAATAAATAAAACAGAAACATTCATATTCAAAAAAAAGAATAGCAAAATAAAGCTTTAATTTTTTTTTTTTTTTTAGTGTGCTGTATGCCTAGTGTGGAGGGGCTTGAATTCATGACCCCGAGATCAAGAGTTGTGTGCTCTACCAGCTGAGCCAGCCAGGCACCCGGCTTTAGTTTAAAATCATGTAGTTCAAAAAGTGAAGAATCAAAAAAGAAAGGTGAATAGAAAATGGGAGGCAGGGAAGAGAAATGAGGAGAAAGGGAGATAGGGAAACAGAATTTAAGAAGAAATGGGACACAGAAATTGACACAAGAGAAACACGTTAGACACAGATAAGCACAATTTCAACCCAGACAAGGGAAAGGAAGTGCCCACCAACGCAGACGGGCAAAGTGTGGATGTAACAACACAGCCAGACGTTAAACCCTGCTGCTGTTTACACCCACAGGCCAAGATGAAGCATGCTGTATAGAATCAAAGCAGAGGTCTCGAAGTGTTCAAGACTACAGTTCTTATGATATGTGTTTCTTTCCCATGCCTTATGGAAGTATTTAAAAAGGAAAAAGAGAGCCAAACTGCACGTCCAAAGTGTGTGTGGGGGGGAAACACTCAAGGATTTTAACATTCCACCATTATTTCTCTATTGAAACATGACCCCATTCTTGGCTTCTTATTTGCTCCCTTTTCCACAGCCTAACAGTAAACTCCCACACACCAGTGGGACCACAGAGGAGAGACAATAATACAAGCAGCTGTTCAAGCTGTGGTTTTCATTAGGAAAAAAAGTGCCTTGATTATAAGGGATTTAGTTTTTAACCTTTCGGTCCAAACTGAAGTGATTAAAACTCCGTATACAGAAACATGAATGGTTTCTTAAAAGTATGATGTAGAGCATACTCAGCATTATCAAAGCAGAGTGGGGAGGGCAGTCAGAATTGGGACATCCACCTTGGCCGAATGCATGGACTTGGATATGGGAAAGCTGGCAAAGACACGAAATCAAAACATAGCGTCTGGGTCCTAAATTTCGTTGTCGTAAAGGTCAGGGATACGTTTTCACTAAATTCTTTAGCTACAAAAGGCAAGGTAATCAAGCTGTAAAACAATATGGAGGAACCTGAAACGCACATTACGTAAGTGAAAGAAGCTAATCTGAAAAGATTACATGTTGTATGATTCCAACTCTAGGACATCTTGGAAAAGGCAAAGCTATGGAGCCAGTAAAAAGATCAGTGGTTTCCACGGATCAGTGGAGAGGGAAGGATGAAAAGGTAGAGCACAGAGGATTTTTAGGGCAGTGAAAATATCACTCTGCATGATACTATAATGGTGGATACACTTGTACAAACACATGGAAGGTAAAATACCAAGAGTGAACCCTAAAGCCCACTACAGACTTCGGGTGATTATGATGTGTCAGTCAGTGCAGGCTCATCAGCTGTAACCACTGTCCACTCTGGTGGGGGATGTTGATCACCAGGGCAGGCTACACTGTGTGGGAGCATGAGGTAGGTGGGAAATCTTTGTACTTTCTTCTCAGTTTTGCTGGGGACCTACGCTTGCTCTAAAACATTCAGTATTTAAAATAAAAAAAAGCAAGGTAACTCCTGAAAGACTTGGCATTTGCTGTAAGAGCAGAGTTGAGGTATAACACCCCCAAAGCCAGGCACATTTTTTTCCTCGAGGCTCAGCACGTGGGTTGCGACTCCTGATTTGCCATGTACTCATTGATGGCTCTTGCCTCGATATCTTCCTTCGCACAGCAGTTCGTGAGTGAACTTCTAGAGTTGAAATCCTGGCTTGCTTCCTACTGTGCAACTTTGGTTAAGTCATAACCTTTTACACCTCCATCTGTCTCCTGGTACTACAATACAAGGGCAATAAAACCAGTATCAGTAATTGGGATAAAACATATCTCAAGGACTTAATACAGTAAGTGGCACATGATAAGGGCTCAATGAACACTGATGTGACAAAGATATACTTGTCATGAGTGAAAAGGAGTGTTTGAATCACTAGTTTTTGAATTCCTTTCTTTTTAGGAAGAAAGAATTAGCTCTTGAGAAAACTCCAGAGAGGAGCCATTAAAAAGTATTCTGGGGCACCTGAGTGGCTTGGTTGGTTAAGCGTCCAACTTCGGCTCAGATCATGATCTCACGGTTCACGAGATGGAGCCCCGCGTTGGGTTCTGTGCTGACAGCGCAGAGCCTGCTTGGGATCCTCTGCCCCGCACGCTCTCTCAAAAATAAACATTAAAAAAAGAAAAAGAATAAAGTGGAAAACCAGTTTCTTCAAAAAAAAAAGTCTTCTATACTGAATATAGTTAAAGGAATGACACAACTGGTCATCAGGTAGACAGAAGATGAGAGGACAGAGAAATGCAGAAGATGGGGATTTGGGGTGGCACATTGCTGCCTGGTAAGAGACTCCTGCTCTGGGAAAGATAGACAGCAGGGGATGACAAATGCTACCTTTTCTATGACAAGCTGCCTCCTTAACCCTCTGCTCCAGGAAGAGCAACTCTAATGAAAATGCCTCACGCTTAAAATATAATTAATATATTTGTGACCACAGCCACTGTGGATGGAGTCCTATGCTTACTAGGAGTCAGTCAACACTACAGTAAAGGACGGAAACTCAAGCAAAATGAAAAGGCCCTACAAGACAGAGACGACCTCATTCTTGCCAAATCTTTTTAATTAAAAAATGAACAAGCAACGGTCATGCTGTCGCTCTGAGACTGGGGGCTCCATTTTTTGTTGACGCGTTCAACGAAAGAGCACGCTTTCCAACAGTAATACGTACCTTTGTCCTACCCTTCCAGCGAATGGTTTCCTCTCCACCCCTTGGTGTAAGGGCCATTCTCTCTTCTTTTGTGTTCTCTAGTCTTTGCTGACAGAAAGCTCCTGCTCTTGCTCAGCAACCTTCTTCCAATACTTTCTTTTCATCCAAAGGCCTCCACTTTTATTCCCCACAGATCTAGCTTATTGAGCATTCTCTAGTGCCTTTCAGGTTTTGTCCCTATTCCATGTTAAACAGGCTGTGGTGCAAGTGTAGGACTGTGCTCAGTAAAATATTCCATCCAACAAGGGCAGTTATGTAAACAGGCTGCTTCTGGCAGGAACGTCCGATGGGATAAACAAGGCTGGAGAGAAAAAGCACTCTGGGAGCAGTGACTTTGTCAGGACACAGAGACATATTTCAAACAAAAATATTCTTGTTTCTAATGTAAGACCAGCCTGTGAATAAACCTAAATCACCAGGGAAAATTAAAAAAAGAAAACAACAACAACCAATAAGGACTGAGTCAGCAACTATGATTTCTGAAGCTGTACTACGGAGACCGACTTTCATTTTCCGGTGATAGAATTTTATTTCTTTAAAAATAAAAACCCAAAACATTTAAAGTGCCAGGGACATTAGGAGGCAAGTTTAAGAACTTATAACACTTTTTTTTTTTTTTTTACAATTTTTAAAAGTAGGCTCCATGTCCAATGCAGAGGCCAACATGGGGCTTGAACTCATGACCCTGAGATCAAGACCTGAGCTGAGATCAAGACTCGGAGGCTCAACCGACTGAGCCACCCAGGTACTCCAAGAATTGACAACATTTAAGAACCTACATAGATACGGGGTGCCTGGGTGGCGCAGTCGGTTAAACGTCCGACTTCAGCCAGGTCGCGATCTCGCGGTCCTGAGTTCGAGCCCCGCATTGGGCTCTGGGCTGATGGCTCAGGGCCTGGAGCCTGTTTCCGATTCTGTGTCTCCCTCTCTCTCTGCCCCTCCCCCGTTCATGCTCTGTCTCTCTCTGTCCCAAAAATAAATAAATGTTGAAAAAACAAATTAAAAAAAAAAAAAAAGAACCTACATAGATGCTGCATGGAAATTATGGCTAATAGCTTATCAGTTAATAAGATATGTAATCATCAGAAAAATCAGTAAATTGTATCCATGTTGATACAGAGTCTTATCCCTGTCTTCATTAATACGTGGTCCATAGGAACAGTGATGAAAAGACAGTACATATTTAGCTTTGCAAACAGGAGTATATGTAGACAATTCACTATACTGAGGTGATGACAGCTGATAATGAAGAAAATGGGTATCAGTAAAACAAACAGGTCCCATAATGCCTGAAACTGGACACCAGTTAAGGTGTGGCAAGGAAAGAATGACTAGAAAGTTAATGGGTTTTATTTACACATTGACTGTACAACATATAGTGATGGACATTCCATGTCAGAACTGGTGTGCTTGGTATGAAATGTACAGTGTGCTAGTGAAATATTTTTGTGCAAATAAAACCACATGTTCATTTAGCCAAATATTACCTAGGCTTCATTTGCATTAATGGTAAGCAGTGTGAGTCGTGGACAAGAGCCCAGCCCAGGAGCGAACAAACCTGGGTTGAATCTCAGCCCTGTCCCAAAGGAAATCTGTGACTTTGGGAAAAGGACATCTCTCTGGGCTTCAGTATCTTCACTTATCAAACTGGGATGATAATACCTATTTCATGGGATTTTTGCAAAGACTGCATGAGACCATGGATTTACAATACTCTCAAAAAGCAGTATACACTTGGTTAATAGTGAGATGACTGATATTGTTTTATTATTATCAAGATTCAATAAAAGAACTGTAGATAAGGGCCAAATTATTTTTCCTCCTTATTTTAACTATTAGTCAAAATAACCCAACAATTCAAAGCATATTTATTTACTTTTTACTCTGTTCAGAACAGTGTGCCAAGTGTTAAAGACATTTCAGGTACTCAGAGATTACTGGGCAAAACAATACTTACAAATCTGTGGGCTTTTTCCTCTTTCATTTATATGTAAGTTTGAATTTTCCAATGTCCATCCAATTTCTAGAATGTGAATGATTTAGGGTAGCATGTTTTCTTGCATGCCCTGCAACTAAATCATAAATCCAAAATAATGGGATAATTGATAAACTGAATCACTGAAAGATACAGTGAAATGGGATCCTAATTTATGCTGGCTGAAATGGTTGACATCCTGTAGGTAAAATAGACAATGTCAACAAATTAAAGGTTTCATTTAACAATTACACTGTATTTCCACTTAGGGTCCAGCTGAAACTTTCCAAGGCTGGGACAGAGTGGGTCGATATTGTTTTCATGAATGTTATTCTTACTAGTCGTAGACTGGCAGCTTTTTCCTCTAACCTTCTGAGTTATTTCAACTTATACAAACATATGTGTGGAATCAATGAAGTTAGGGTTAGAGAAATGGAAAAAAAATCCTTACATTATAGGACAAATACAGGAAAAGACTATTTAGTCTCTGGCGTTGGTAAAACTGGATTACTATATAGAGAAAAACTAAAAAGGAATCCTTCCCTGGCACTATCTCTGGGTAAGGAAGGACAGCAACAATTACACTAAAATTAAGGATTTCAATTCAGTAAAGGATATTATGGGAAAAGCTGACAGACAGGTGATAGAACACATGATGCTTACAAAGCCTAAAACTGAAAAAAGATATCTGAACTATTCAACGAAATCTTGCAACTTACAAAAAAAAAAAAAAAAAAAAAAAAAAAAGCACCATTGTCAGTACAAGCATGGGCCACTAACATGAACAGGCAATTCACAAAGGAGGTAGCTTAAAGACTAGCAAGCATGTGAAAAGAAGCTATATAGTCAAGTAAATACAAATCAAGCTATTACTTAACAGCTATTAGACTGCAAAACTAAGTTCCTAATGGGGGTCTCCTCGCAGAGGGTGGTGGGAGTGAGGCTGGGGCAGCCTCTCTGGAGAGTGATCTGGCATCATTTAGTCAAATTAACTCTACCTATTTCTGAGTCTCAGCGGCAGTTCCATTCCTGTGTCTGTATCCCAAAGAAATTTTCACCCAAGGCTTAGGGGGAATGCATGAAGATGCTCACTGCGCACAATTCTGGCTGTCCACCCTTGGGAAATCACACAAATATCCAGCAATAAGAATGGATTTTAAAAACACAGTGTATCTTGGGGAGCCTGGGTGACTCAGTCAGTTAAACATCCAACTCTTGATTTTGGCTCAGGTCATGATCTCATGGTTCATGGGATAGGGCCCGGCGTCAGGCTCTGTGCTAAGCGTGGGGTTTACCTGGGGTTCTCTCTCTCTCTCTCTCCCTCTGCCCCTCACCCCTGCTTGTGCTCTCTCTTTCTAAAATTAAAAAACAAACAAACCCAAAAAACCCACAGTGTATCTCTAAAACACAGTGCAATATGAAAAAAAAGAAATAGGAGATTTAAGACAGTACAATTTATGTAAGTTTAAAATATTTGCACACAAAACATTGCAGTGTTGGAAGAACACATCCAAAGTTAAAAGGCACAATAAGGACATTTAAATAACTGCATATGGGAAGGTGGGAGGGTAATGCACTACCAGGATGAAACAGAATAAAATAAAATCCTCCCCCACACATTTATTTCTAAAGAGGAAACTCTTATCATGAGTATTTTAAACATTTATTTAATGTATCAGAAAGGGAAGAAAAATGAGTGAAGGAGGGTAAAAGGTAGGAAGAAGGGAAAATTTTGAGTTTTCTTATAGGCCAAGCATTGGGTTTGACCAACAAGTTAAAATATTCTTTCTTGAAACAACAGCTGCCTTGCAGCGCTCTCTTCAAAATTCCAGACAGGCCCCCACAGGGATATACTCTGACATCACTACAGCCTCCCCTTTGAAGAGAATGGGAAATATCTCCCAACCTAACCAAGTGCTTTAGTTCACAAAAAGTCTATTATTTTATCATTTCCACCAAATTAATGCCATATAGAAAACTTTAGCTCCCCCCCCCCATTGTATTCCATTCATTTTGGGGGTAGAACATTTCTTCCTCACGTTTAAAAAGATGAAGAATGGTTTTGGAGTTAACCCTTCTTGTATTATAGTGTTCTCTATACCAACAGGAGCTTCTCAACTGGTTTCAGAAGCTGTGAAGAGTTTAACACCACTCTGCATTTACCATGGATTCCTCATCAAAATGAGAGATGACTAGTCCTGTGGAAGTAAGTGAAAATCGATTGGAACAGCTTTCAGGGATGCATCCAAATGTATATTACACAACACTGTGTAAAAATACAAATGTGGGCAAAATCATGGATTTATAATCTCACTGTGGAAGCAAAATATTAATGTATGAAATAAGAAAATAGAGCAACACATCATTACATTCTAAAGGAGTCACATAAACTATTGGTTCTCCAATGGGTATGCATCCAAATTACCTGCAGGGCTTGATAAAACACGGAGTGCAGGGCCCCACCCCAGTCTTGGATTCAGTGGGTGTGCAGTGGGGATTAAGACTCAAGTTTCTAAGGACTTTCCAGCTGATACTGCTACTGCTGTGCCCACCTCGAGAATTCCGTAACGGCTTATAAGAGAACTGGCACAAACGAGGAGAAGAGACAGATCACAATGGCACTGTTGGGACAGAGGAGAAACTGGGACACGAGGGACACCCTGAAGGTGGGCTGGGCTGTGGACTATTAGAAAATGTGGAGGTGGGGGCACCTGGGTGGCTCAGTCGGTTGAGCATCCAACTTCAGCTCAGGTCATGATCTCATAGTTCGTGAGTTCGAGCCCTGCATCGGGCTCTGTGCTGACAGCTCAGAGCCTGGAGCCTGCTTCTGCTTCTGTGTCTCCCTCTCTCTCTGCCCCTCCCCTGTTCATGCTCTGTGTCTCTCTGTCTCAAAAATAAATAAACGTTAAAAAAAAAATTAAAAAAAAAAAAAGAAAACATGGAGGTGGGAGAGTGAGGAGGCAACAAGGGAGGTGATGAGAGTACCTGAGTGCAGGTAGAGCCGTGGGAGGAAATGACAAGCAGCAGGGACAGCCTGATGGGCTTGGTGACAGGCAGGAAGGCAGGTGGGTGAACTCAGTCTACTGAAACATTGTGAGCAGAGGACTGACACGAACAAACCATCGCCCTGGACAGCCCTCCTGCCCACTGGGTACCCACCGTGTCCAGCTGCTACCCTCAGATGTGAAGCTGGGGGACAGGACAGCTAAGAGGCCCCACCAGTGAGGGCTGCAGCCCGTCTGCAATGCTTTTGTAGCACTTACCACAATTCTGATTAAATAATTATAAACTTTTTTCATGTTCATTTATTATTTTTGTGAGAGACAGAACATTAGCAGGGAAGGGGCAGAAAAAAGAGAGACACAGAATCTGAAGCATGCTCCAGGATCCAAGCTGTCAGCACAGAGCCTGATGTGGGGCCTGAACCCATGAACTGTGAGGTCAAGACCTGAGCTGAAGTTGGATGCCCAACCGACCGAGCCATCCAGGCGCCCCTCTAATTATTAATTCATAAAAGGAGTTGTATAAAGCATATTTCTCTCAATCATATGTGGGAGCTGCAGTATTTCTCGCATGTTACCCTGCACAGCTTTGCACAGTAAATATATATTGAATGAATGAGCATGCATGCTGGACCTCAGACCCAAGCTAGTCAGGGCACAACAAACTCTTCCTGGCTCCCTCTATGGCTCTCCTTTACAACTCAGTGTCAAAGCCTATGCTAAACCTTGTAATTCTCACCCCACCTTGGGCAGAGCAAAAGGTGCAGGGTGCAGGGAAGGCACACCAGAAACAAGACTTACCACTCCAAAAAGGGGGAAGAAAAAAGGGAGGGAAGGAAGGTACTTGAGTCCCCAGTCATAAAATCCCCAAGGCGCCTGGGTGGCTCTGTCAGTTAAGTGTCCAACTCTTGATCTTGGCTCAGGTCATGATCTCAAGATTCATGAGATCAAGTCCCACATCGGGCTCTGTGCTGACAGTATGGAGCCTGCTTGGGATTCTTTCTCTGCCCCTCCCCCGCTCGCACACGCACACTCTTTTTCTCTCTCAAAATAAGTAATATTAAACTTAAAAAAAAAATCCCCAAGGGAGTTGCCCCCCCATTACACAACCTAGATGGTTAATCCATTCATTCCTCCATTCTGAAGTCTGCATCAGTCCTGTGATGTCTGGGAAGGAGGAGGGGAAAGAGTGACGGCTGTTCCCATCTCTGAATAGAGCACAGTTCTTTCTATGGGCCACCTGACGGGAAGCTGTGAGGAATAAGTGGCTGAGCGCAATACTTGGCACTCAGTGCTTCACGCACGGCCACTACTAAGTCTAAGCTCTTAATGCTGTCCACTTGTACCTGAGCCCTGGAAGGCTGTTTGGGCCTTTGTCTGAGAATACTGGAATGAAAGAGGATGAGTCATCAATATGGTGTAGGACATGGACTGAAATGACAATGACAAAAACAGACACAGCAGGAGAAGGATCTGGATTAGAGGGTAAAAAATTGTTTTCTCTTTGAAGAATCTGTGGCTGAGATGATAATACGACAGTAGAAGTGCATTCAGGAGGCAGCTGAACTTGGCCATGGGAGAAGTCAAGAAGGGAAATCTACAGGAGGTACCAGCGCAAGTTGCTAGAGTTAGGTTTTCTGCAGAGATGAGGAGACAGGACAGGCACTGACTCTTATGGTCAACATAAGTAGGGGTGAGCCAAAAGGACAAAGGACTGAGAAGATGGAGGGAAGTGGGCCATCAGGAAGCGTGGTTAGAAGAGTTTCAAGGACAGCTCCCACTACTGCCTGCTGTTGCAGAGTCAAAGAGCAGAAATGGGAAAGACCGTGGTTCTGACAACTGGAAGTCACTGCGACTTCAGGAGCCAGGGTTCAAGGGGGAAGTGCCGACTGAGAAGACCAATGCGCCTACAGAAGGCTGTGATCCACTCTCTACGTTAGAACTTCTAGAGTTCTTGAATAACTTACCTTATTTCTCAGTCTAGGTATACAAACTCCAATAAAGTGGAAACCTAGCCTACTCTTTTTCATTCGAAAGAGCCCCCAATACTGCAAGCCTATGTGATTTCCTGTGAAGAGGCAGCTGGCTCACGGCATTAGATCTCATCCTCTGCATCATTAGCTGCTCCGAATACTCTTCCTGGCTGGCAATAACACTTGACCTGGTGTTGAGTTTTTTTTTTAACTTTAGAAATTACTTCTAGGTGATCATCATTGGTGTAAATAATGTGGGGGGAGGGGGTGCACGGGGAACAGTGGTGCACTGGAAAAAGACTCCGATCTCTACGCAGGCTGTTGTGTGATTTGCAGACAGAAGAGCGAAGTCTATTTCTGTGCCACATGAGCATGAAGCCATAACCACACAGGCCAGCCCCTGCGGTGCTCAGGAGGATGATTCAGGGCAGGATTCATCAGGGATGCTAAGGACCATATTGTGCACTGAGCAGTTAAGAACATAGTGAAATTACAGTTAGAAAGAAGCAGGTGTCTGGAGACAGGGAGAAAGAGCAAAAACCCACACAGACTGCAACCAAGCCAAATACTTCAATTCCCAATCTAATTTAGCCACCTTCCCATCAGAAAAATCTATAAGAGAAGAGAGAGCTTTATAGAGGGTTTAGTCAGTCAGACCCCAGGGGGTGCAAATTTCCGAGGCAGCTCTGATGAGTGATGAGAAAGCCCAGTGGTATATTTAGACTCCACTGGGAACAGCTTTGAGACAGATGACACCCTGAGATGTCACAATTGTTATTTCTGTGGGAAAAAAAAACCTGCTGCCAAGTTTTTATTTACCAAACTTCTCACCTTAAAGGAAAAATAAATGGAAGGTTGTAATTACACCAGAACAGTCCCATTTTGGCGGGAGAATGGAAAAGTGAAAGCAAGAATGGTCTTGATATTTTTCCAGCCTGATTAACATATGCAGAAGGAAGCTCCAACCTCATGAGGCAGGAGGCAGTTCCCCCTGAGTGAGGTTCCACTTGGGAAGAGGGTGACAAAGGAGGTAGGAAAAGGGTCAACATGGAGTCGTTTCAAAGGGCACAGGCCGTCCTGACAGGGGATAATCTATTACTGGTATTTTTGGCTGGTATTCTGGTCTATCATCAATGTTAACTTTGACAAAAACTAAGGATATCCCAATCTTGTCTTCGTCCCTCAGAATATCTCCCTTGAGCTAACCGGGGGAATATGATGTCTACTAGACTCACGTCTCTGCTCCTTCTCAGTGACAATCCTGTAATTCTATTTCCTTCCTCTCGGTGGAGGTGGGAACAGGATTGGGTAGGAGATATGTGGGAACTAGCCGGAGAACGACAGGGACACTGGAGACCATTGCAACAGGAGAGGGTGGCTGACAGCGCCCTTTTGCCACTAATGCCCCCTCACACTGGGGAGCTTTTAGGAACGCCCTTTTCGCCCACTCCTTCCTCCCTCCTCAAATATAGCCACCTCCCCCCTACTGGCAATTTTCAAATTGGCACAATGATTAATGACCCAGGCAAGAACTTAATTTCCTGTCCAGTAGTACAAGGCTGATTTCCAATAAAAGAACTCACTCAAGACAACGATTTCCTCTCCACAGTTTCCAATCTTTTATTCAATTGTGGGCATTCTTCCCTCTCAGTGTGAAAGCAGAATCAATTTTTGAACTTCCATTTGGTGAATATTCCAAAGAATCACAGAATGCTAAAGCTGGAAGGGACCTTAGAGGCAATGTAATTCGACCTCCTCTTTTCTTGCTATTCAAGCAGGACTTAAGATGAAGGCTTTGACTCACATCTTCTGTGTGCACATGGTCAAGCTGCAAGCAGAGAGGGAATTACTATCATTAAAGCACACAGCTTGGGTCCTCATTGGTCTCATTATGGAGTTACCTTTAATGAAACAGTCTATTTTAAATTGGGAACTAATCACCATGGGAGAATATTTCTGCAATTATGGGCTCAGGCAAAACACAAACAAAAACAAGTGTCAGTGAAACCCTTCAGACACAGCAACACAATTACCATGTTCAATTATCTCAGGACTCCTTAAATACCCATTGCAGATGTAATGACTTGTCCTGATTTGAACTACATGTATCCATCTCTCGTCTTTATTTCTCAGAAATGCTTGATAGATAACTCCATTGCTTTCTGTGAAATTAATTCTGAAAAACAGAGGTTCCTAAACAAGATGCTAATGACGGCATAATATAGTACCTTCTTTAGATGCATGATTTCCCATAGACAAATCTAGTTACAATTCAGGAAATGCTCTCTGGGTTTCTGCCTAAGTTATCTGAAATTCACAAGTGAGGGTATGCAAATGTCAAGGACTGGGTTGGGCTGGTGGTGGGTTGAGGGATAGCAGAGTGACCACAGTAGCAACAGAGCGTGTTGTAAGCAGGGAGCATTAACATTGGACAAACAGTAATGGACAGGAAGGTAAAAGATCTCAGTGCATATCCTGCTCTGCTTATAGCTGTGTACTCTTCCCTGAGGACTGTATTCTTTTTGAGGCTCAGTTTCCTTATCTGTAAATAAGCAATAATTGAGGCCTGCTGGAATGTTATAAAAATCATATTAAATAAGTATGTATGAAAGCACCAATCACATCACCTAGCAAATACTGATGCTCTAAAAATAGTTGTTGAATTCAAATATTTTAATCTCCTCATGTTATACTTCCTTCTTAGCTGAAACATCTTCATCGCCATAAAAAATACACACACAGGGATTTATTGCACTTCATTATTAAAGTTAGCATATAGCAACCACAGGATCTGACAAATCAAATTCGCATTGGCTCTGATCGATTTTCCACTCAGATACTCTGATGAACTAAAAATCAAGTATGGGTCGTACATGATCACAGAACTTAACGACATCACTGTGAACACTGTAATGAAGCGAAGCCTGAAGACTAGAAAAAGCGTGGGCTTTTTCTATAGAAGTTTCACTAGCCGGCAGCAAGACCCTGGATAGATGACTTAACTTCTCAGAAACTTACCTTCTTCATCTATAAAGTGAGAACCCTGCCAGCAACTTCACAGGTAGTTATGAGGATTAAATAGCATTAGCAGATGTATGCAATGCAGCCAGCTGGAATCAGTGCCCTGACTCAACGCAGGTGACTAAAAATGGAACTGCTAAAAATATACCGTCCAGGGGGTCTTTATGGGAATGCTGTTCCCCTGATTCTACTTCTTTTATAAAGCGGTAATGACACCAGCTGTTGCACCTACTATACAGACTTGTTATGAAAATCCAATGAGACAATCTAGGGGGAAGTTCAAACCTATGACACATTAAAAACCGACTCTATAGTCAAGGCAGACATTTTTACATTTTGGTATTGTCTTTGGGACATTAATCCCTGGAAAACATTTTTAATGGCCTGGTTTTTAGCTCCAAAAAGTTCAAAAAGGTGCCAAAATGAAACTAACGCAGCCACGTGTAATTCGTCGTGTAAGACCAAACGGAGCTCTGGCTATAAACTTAAACTTCATTCATACAAACCAAGGTAGATGATGTACACAAGGAAAATTTCTGAAAACTTACGACAGGAATGTAGGTATGGCCAATGAATACACATTTTGTACTACAACTCGGTATCTGGTTTACAAGCTTGAGAGGGGTAACTCAGGACAATTCTGTAGGCCTGTGTGCTAGGACTCAGCTTATCCACTTACGGGTGAGACTGCGGCCCGAGGCTCACTGCTTCCCATCGACATTAGTCATAGGAAAGAAAGACAACTTCGCTTTTATAACCTTTGAGATCCAGATGATCTAAGGTAGAAAGTTACATTTTCAAAACTAAAGTCTTTACCACACTTATTATGAGAATGAGCAGGGACATGAACCTTCAAAATGGCCAAGAGCTAGACAGCCAGAAGATATTTCCAAGGGTTATAGAATTTCTTAGCAGGATGTTATTTTCTATTGAAAACTCAATCTGTGTTCCAAGCGTTCCCGGCCTAAAATTAGTGGGTGGCTCAATCATCACCCAGAGAACTCAGCCAGTCTGCCACTCTTAAGTTGGACGGCACTTCTACCCTAGCTGGCTCTCTTAGAGGCAATATTTTCAACTTCCTTGGTTGAATGCAAAACACATTAGCTAACTAAGCAAACAAACTGGAAGGAGGCATAACACGAGACTCAAACCTGGCGGACTCGAGGACTGTGAAAACACGCTCCGATGCTACGGGGCAGTGGGCAGGATGACCCAGAGAGTGAAGGAGGTGGTTTCTTTACAGTTTCAACCTTATTCATCCGCAAAGATAGTCACCAAAAATGCAGAATTAGAAAGAAATGAACTGCAAACCTAAACTCTTCTAAAGTGAAATACCCACAACCCCAGAGGGACCAAGTAAGGCATATAATCTGGTAAAATTGTTTTCCCTCCTACTGTGAATTCAGGTAAGAGTTCTGTCAATATTCATTCTCATACTCATTCATGTTCTCTGTGCTCACTTTTCTTTCCCCATAGAAATGAGTTTTGGGGGTGGGAGGTGTGTGTGGGGGAAACATTCAATTTTAAGTGAAATGGCCTGGGTTCAACCCAGCCACTTAATAGCCACCCATGTGGCAGAGAACCTAATGTTGCCAGTCTCAGTTTTCTTATCTGTAAAATGGAAAACCACATGAACTACTGATTTCTATGCATGAGTGTATGTGCTTTCCTTTCGAGAGGCAATGCAAACTGCAAAACAGAACAAGGAAACTTTGATGCTTAAATACCTCTAAAGCAACAGCAAAGCTCCTGAACTGGGATAAGTAACAAAAGGCCTCTGGTTCTTTAAAGATCTCAAAATGTTGAATGTTTTGGGCACTTCACATTTAAGCTCTGGATGATCATGCTAAAGTCTGAACCTCCCACAAAGGGAGGATCTGCAGTATTCCACAGCTTTCCGGCAGCAGGTTAATGGCACAGGCAAGGACAGCTTAACAGGTGTGATGGCCAGTTTTGTGTCAACTTGGCTCAACCATGATTCCCAGTTATTTGGTCAAAGACCATTCTGGGGCGCCTGGGTGGCGCAGTCGGTTAAGCGTCCGACTTCAGCCAGGTCACGATCTCGCGGTCTGTGAGTTCGAGCCCCGCGTCGGGCTCTGGGCTGATGGCTCGGAGCCTGGAGCCTGTTTCCGATTCTGTGTCTCCCTCTCTCTCTGGCCCTCCCCCATTCATGCTCTGTCTCTCTCTGTCCCCCCAAAAATAAATTAAACGTTGAAAAAAATTAAAAAAAAAAAAAAAAGACCATTCTAAGTATTTCTGTGAAGGTATTTTCTGGGATACTATTAACATTTAAATCAGTCGACTAGGAGTAAAGCAGACTGCACCCCATCCCCAACACTGTGGTCAGGCCTCATCCAATCAGTTGAAGGCCTTAAGAAAAGATTGAGGTTCCTTGAGGAGATTCTCCCAACATACTGTCTCTGGTCTTTTTTTTAAGTTTTGTGGTTTTTTTTTAATGTTCATTTATTTTTGAGAGCTAGAGACTGAGCATGAGTGGGGAAGGTGCAGAGAGGGAGACACAGAATCCGAAGCAGGCTCCAGGCTCTGAGCTGTCAGCACAGAGCCCGACATGGGGTTCGAACCCACAAACTATGAGATCATGACCTGAGCCGAAGTCAGATGCTTAACTGACCGAGCCACCCAGGGGCCCTGACTGCCTCTGGTCTTAAACTGCATCTCTTCTCTGTATCTTCAGTCTGCTGGCCTACCCTGAAGGACTTGCCAGCCTCTGCAAATGTATGAGCCAATTCCTTGAAATCAATCTATCTGCCTCCCTCTCTGTCTCTACACACACATACACACCCCACTGCTGTTTCTCTGGAGAAGCCTAATATATTGAGTTTCACCGTTCTTAGTTTTAACACTAAACCATAAAAATTTATTTCAGACTGTCCTTTGCTTCCACTCCAATTGTTGAAGTAAATGCCCAAGATGAACGGCTGAAGAAGCATGGCTACTATGTAGGATTCATGTACATCTATTCTGTGAAGCCACGGGCCCAGTGTTGCAGGGAGATCGCTGAGGGCAGAAACGGCATCGTTGTATATGACACATTCTCCACAGGCCTCTAAGAAAAGCTTCTGAAATGAAAAAGTCTTGAGGAGCTAGATTTGGGGCACATAAGACTTATGAAATATCTACAGCCCAAGTCGGTATTTCCTACACTACACAATTTAAGCAAAACAGGCAGAAGGACTGGAATCCCTGGAGACGGAAGTTTTCTTCACAGAAGACGATGGGCTTGGGCTTGGGCTTGGGCTGGGCCCATGGGGAGGGCTGCTGCTTGAACTACCCCGTCTACACCTTCAGCATCTACCTGGCACAGACCTGTATCTTCTCAATCTCTCTCTCGAGCCCAGTCTGCCCTCAGCCTCCCCTGGACAATCCCTTGAGGATGCCTCACATACAATTAACATGTACAAATCTCATTGTACAGAATTTCTCTCTAAATCTGATTTTTACCCCGTTTCTTCTCAAATGAAAGTCAAAATCCATAAAGGAATACAAACCAGGAATCGAGAGGTCACCTTCGTCCATCACCACATGGCTCCACATCTACGCCATCACACAGTAGTATTACTTGTTCTTATGAATATTTCTTGAAGCCTCTCTCTGCTGCCTAAGTTCTGCCTCTTGATGATTTTCATCTCTAGTGACTCCAGACTCCACCCACGCAACCATCTACCACACTGATGCTGGAGTAAGAGCTCTAAAATGCAATCTAATGCTATAGTCATGGCTCTGGCTAAAATCCTTCACAAGCTCCTCAAAGATATCTGCATACAATTCAAAATCCTTGCCAGAAATGACACTATCCTCCAAAATGTAACAGCTCCCTCCTCTCCAGCATCACTTCTGCCAAGTTTTCATAGAGCCCAGAGTCTCTCCGCACCTGCCTGCAGTCTTGGTTCTGTGGACACCCTTTTCCTTCTTAGTTTGGCAAAATGCTGTGCTAAGTACTGGGGACAGAACAGTGAGTCATATAGACAGTGTTGGCCCTTTAGACGTTTTAGCCAAGTGATGCGGGTGGACAGGGTGTCGGTTTTTAAACAATGACCCAAAGAAATACAGAATTACAACTGGGATAAATGCTGTAAAGAAAAAGTGCTAGGAGGTCAGTGGCATCTGACCTTGTTTCGGGGGCTCAGGAAAAGGGTGCAGAGGAAGTGGAAGAAAAGTAGAACAAGATGGAAGTTACTAATACGCAGGTGCCTGTCACTCATAGCCTTGCAGGCAGAAATGTGAATTTCACCCAGATATTTTTGAGCCTCTTCATTCCCCTTTTCTTTAAAACTTTTAAATTTTTAAATTCATTGTAAAAGCAAAGTACGTTTATTTGAACATCTCAACAATGGAGAGAAAAATAAATAACCGCAGCAAACACATAGTACTTACTAGTTGCTGGGCACTTTCCAAGCGTTTTCCTGCTCTTATTATCCATTACATAACATCCATAACAAGGTACAAAAAGGTTAAGTTTAAGTAACCAAGGTCATACACTTAGCATGTGAGTGCTGGATAGGGATTCAAGTCGTCTAGACCCAGAGTCCAGCTCTTAGCCACTCTGCTAAGGGCACCACTTGGCCCATCTCCAATCCTACTCCCTTAAAGGATTGATGTAAAGTGTTTTACATATCCTTGCATAAGTTCTTTTGTGCACAAATACATAAAAGCAAGTAGATGCAAGAGAATCAACATATATTTGAATTTTTTTTTCCTTCAAAAAGGGAAATTTTGATCATTTGCTTTAAGGGCAATAGGAAACCACTTGAGTTTGTTTCTTTCATCACAGAAGGAACGCCATTAGATTTGTGTTTTAAATTCTCTGGGCATACTGTTGCATATTGCAGGATTTCCTTTATCCACTTATCAAAGGACATTTAGGCTGTTTCCATATCTTGTCTATTGTGAACAGTACTCCAATGAACACTGGAGTGCTAGTATCTCTTCAAGATCCTCACTTCAATTTTTTTGGATAAATACCCAGAAGTGGTACTGCTGGAGCATATGGTAATGCTATTTTTTACTTTTTGAGGAATCTCCACACTATTTTCCATAGTGGCTGCACCATCTGCGTTTCCACCAACAGTGTACAAGGGTTCTAAAAATTTCTCCACATCCTTACCAAGACTTGTTGGTTGTTTATTTATTTATTTATTTATTTATTTATTTATTTATTTGATAATGACCATCTGAACAGGTGTGAGGTGATTTCTCACCATGGATTTGATTTGTAGCTCTCTGATCTGTAACACTGTGTATGTTTTCATATACCTGTTGGACTTCTGTATGTCTCCTTTGGAGAAATGTCTATTCTAGTCTTTAGCTCATTTTTAATTGGGTGTTTTTGCTATTGAGTTGTAAGACTTCTTTGTATACTTTGGAAATGAATCCTTTATCTGATACATGGTTTGCAAATGTTTTCCCCCATTCTGTGGGCTGCCATTTCACTCTGTTGGCTTCCTTTGCCATGTAGAAGTTTTTAATTTGATATAGTCCCACTTGTCTATTTTTGCCTCTGTTATCTATGCTTTTGGTGTCATATCCATGAAATCACTGTCCAGGAGCTTTGCCTCTATATTCCTTCTAGGAGTTTTAGTTTCAGGTCTTGTGTTTAAATTAAGTCTTCAGTCCATTTTGAGTTGTGCTTTGGGTATGGTATAAGGGTACACTTTCATTATTTTGCTGGTATGCCTAGTTTTCCCAGCACTATTTGTTGAAGAGAGTGTCCTTCCTCCATTGTACTCTTGGTACCCTTGTCAAAGATCAACTGATTGTCTATGTGTGACTTTATTTCTGGGCTCTCTATTCTGTTCTACTGGTCTATATGTCTATCCTTGTGCCGGTACCAAACTATTTTAATTATTGTGGCTTTTTAGTGAAATCAGGAAGTGTGATACACCTCCCGTTTTGTTGTTCCTTCTTAAGGCTTATTTGGCTATTGACTGTCTTCTGTGGTTCCATACGAAGTTCAGAATTTTTCACAAGAGCACTTTTAAACCAAGCTAGTTAAAAGAAAACCAAAGCAAACCTGTGCTTCATTATAATCAATGTCATAGGTTCCAGATTATTACATATTCTAGTGTAACGTATTACCATTTCCCGAACACACATTTACATCATCTCCGTAGGAAACAGTAGTTGCCAACTTCAGCGCTATCTAGATCCGTTTCCGCTTAGAATGACATCCAGTGTCAGCAAGCCACCCACCCCTCAGCAGCCTGCTGGGGGCAGCAGTCCAGGATATTCACGGGTACCTCCCACTCGTAGTTCTTCTGCCCAATGCCTGCATCCAGAGCTGTTGCCTGGTTCCCTTCCATTCCAAGCACTGGGCCAGGGGGTTTCTCCAATTCCTTCCTGGGCACAAAGGCAGTCTTTGGATCATTTCTCACTGTTTCTGGCAGGGTTCAGGTCACCAGGGGCCTGTGTGCATCCTGTTCTGGTCTTCTCACATCCTACCTTGGAGGAAGTCTTGGAAATGCCTTTTGGTAACTGGTATTAATATCACCTCTGTATTATAGTCACACGACTAGGCTGCCTCCCTCATCCCACCTCCAGACCCCATCTGTCAGGCTTTGTTTCTCTTGGATTTGATCTCTTTTTGGACCCAGACATCCAACTAGACTTAGGCTGGAAAGGCTACATTCTTGTTAAAACCTGGGCCTGTACTGCTGACGTCTTCACAGACATTATCAATAATTATGTCTAATCATGCTAAATGGAAAAAAAAGCAACCACTTTTCATTCTGAATAAACAGCAATTTACTATATCTAGAAATGTCTAATTACTTGAATAATTTTTTGGAAATTAAATTAAATGGGTAAAAATTAAGCTTAAAGATTTCTTTAAAAATTATTTTTTATTTGAGACAGAAAGCGATCAGGGGAGAGGGGCAAAGGAAGGGAAGGAGGGAGGGGAAGACAGAGAGAGAGAGGGAGACAGAGAGAGAATTTCAAGGAAGCTCTACATTTAGTGCTAAGCCCCATGCAAGGCTCCCTCCCATAACCCTGGGATCATGACCTGAGCCAAAATCGAGAATTGGATGTTCAACCAACTGAGCCACCCAGGCGCCTCTAAGCTCAAAGATTAAAAATAAATTTTTCTTTGAAGTTTATTTTTGAGAAAGAGAGAGAGAGAGAGAGCATGAGCAGGGGAGGGGCAGACAGAGGGAGACACAGAATCCAAAGCAGGCTCCAAGCTCTGAGCAGTCAGCACAGAGCCTGATGTGGGGCTAGAGCCCATGAACTGTGAAATCATGATCAAATGATAAAACACATGCACATATTTATGCATAAATTGTAGTAATGAAATGGCAGGTCAGAGAGCTAGTAAATGGTCTACAGTAAAATGATAATCTGTAGTCTTATAAGCAAACCAGACCAGAAAAATGTATAAGCAAATCAAATATATGCACGGAGGACAGTTAACTTTTGATTATCTAGGGACAAACCAAATGCAAAGTCATGGCATTTGTGAAAAGGTTAAAATGAAAACAAATTAGTGAAATGTCTATGTACTAGAAGACCACTGCTGGGAATCCAGTATTACTACCATAGCACAGGGAGTCTTATCCATCAATAATATTTCATCTAATTGAATTGTTAAAATCTGAACCAACACTAAAATCTCACACGTTTTTAAACTGACAATTAGAAATAGCATTCAATGGTAAACCAGTAAAACAAAAAAAAAATCATGATATGGAAAAGATAAAGGAAAAATAATTTCATTTTAATCTATATGGAGTTCTTCAAGAGAATGGAAAATAAGGAAACCTTTAAGAAGTCTCTCACTACAACCTTAATAAGGCAATGCTAATTTGGTTAAATTGGCAATGAGCACAGGAAATAGCAGTTTCTGGTTAAATTTGCTCAAATAAGCAAAGGCTTATTTAACTCTCAAGATGAAAGGTAATTGATGAATTTCTGGCTGGGATTTACTTGCCAAGTTGATGAAAATGACATTGGGGGCAACTTGACCTGGGTCTCAGATTCAGGTGATGATGGCACTGTTGACTTAGGTAGTCAGAGGAAGGGTCCAGCCAGCCAAAAGCAGACCACGTGTGGTCCAGTGGTTAATCTTCTCAAGGGTCTAAACATTGGATGTGCTTCCCACTAAGATTATATAAAGTTTACTACCCTCTAGGCTGGTTTTATTTGAACTCTGACTTAGGTTAAAGTCTGGGAGTCCCCACATAAATTGCCATGTTTATCGAACGTTGACAATATCAGCATCAACATATTGCTTAATCATAAACATAACTGAAAAAGCAAAGTCAGGCAAGTATAGAACTTTGTTTTATTTTATTTTATTTTATTTTATTTTATTTTATTTTATTTTATTTTTTTAAAGTTTATTTTTATTTTTGGGACAGAGACAGAGCATGAACGGGGGAGGGGCAGAGAGAGAGGGAGACACAGAATCGGAAACAGGCTCCAGGCTCTGAGCCATCAGCCCAGAGCCCGACGCGGGGCTCAAACTCACGGACCGCGAGATTGTGACCTGGCTGAAGTCGGACGCCCAACCGACTGCGCCACCCAGGCGCCGCTAATTTTTAATGTTTATTTCTTTGAAAGAGAGAGCGAGCAGGGAAGAGCCGAGAGAGAGAGAGAGAGAGAGAGAGAGAGAGAGCATGCATGCATGAGTGGGGGAGGGGCAGAGAGAGAGAGGGAGAGAGAGAGAATCCCAAGCAGCTCCCACACAATGTTAGCACAAAGCCTGACATGGGGCTTGACCCACAAACTGAGATCATGACCTGCGCAAAAAATCAAGAGCCAGATGCTTAACCAACTGAGTCACCCAAGTGCCTCAAGTGTAGAATTTTATTTTTTAATTTTTTTAATGTTTATTTTTGAGAGACAGAGAGACAGAACATGAGCAGGGGAGGGGCAGAGAGACAGGGAGACACAGAATCTGAAGCAGGCTCCAGGCTCTGAGCTGTCAGCACAGAGCCCAACATGGGGCTTGAGCCATGAGATCATGACCTGAGCCAAAGTCAGACGCTTAACCAACTGACCCACCCAGGTGCCCCTAGAATTTTAAATATAACAATAAGATACAAACATTCCCACAAAACAAAATGACCGACTTAACTGGCTTAGATCTATCCATACAAACTCCCAATACAATTGGACCATTTTTTAATGAGAAATCATTTATGTATCCTGCAATGCATCACTATAAAGCATCAATATAAAGCAAATCCTCTCATAAAAATGGATATCATTAGAGCTAACTCGCTATACGAAGAATGCGTCCAAGCCCTGGTTGATGGTTCTTTGTTTCAGACCATACACAGAAATAAAAGTCCAATAAAATCAAAGGAGCTGGATTCTCCTTTGGTGGCAGGAGAACAAATGGTTTATTGTTCTGGTTATTTTGTTGTTGTTGTGTTAGTGTTATGGGAATCAGCAAAATGATCAACTTATTATTCCTGGTTGTTTTGGACAACCAGGTGAAAAGTGAAAGGACATGGCATCATTTGATCTTGGAGAACTTAACAGCATCTGATTCAAGAATAAGGTTCCCCAAACACAAACTTAACATCAGAAGAATGTTTATAAAGCAGAGTGGAACTGCAGGGGAGAAGAGGCCTCACAGAAGGCAGCAGATCTGAAAAGAACTTCCCACAACAGGGAAGGAGGTCATCACCAGGGTTAAAAAGAAGGGAGGAGACAGGGGGTCGGTGTCGGCAGCGTCTCAGTTCAATTTGATCTCAGTCTCCGCTTTGTTTACACTATATTTCTATTTGGAAATAGAATGTGGTGAAGTTTGAACATAAACCCGCCCTGACAGAGCCGGGTCTGAAGCCTTCAATTTATAGCAATATGCATACCCTGTGTCCCCAGCTGCTGGCAATGTCCATACAATAATAAAAGATGAAGTGATTTTCAGACAGAGATAAAAAGAATAGGACAGTTGAGACAACACAGGATTAAAGGTTAGTAACAAGAACATTACAACAAACACGTGGTTGCAGCTTTGGTCTACGGAATGCATTGCTCTACAAAGAAGGAAGCCTCCTGTCCTTCTTGAGCAAGGATCTCCCAGGACTCCACTGGCTGCTTGTAAACAGCAGGAAGGAAAAAGGAGCTCATATTGGAAATAAGGCAGCGAGAAATAGTAAATGGAACCAAGTTTAGCAGAACAATCTCTTCAAATGTGAACTGAGGGAACTGTACTAACTGGACAATAGAGAATGAGTTTGTATCAATTTGGGAAGACTTCTTGAGGAAGAAAGGGAATCTTTCTTCTTTAGGAAGTGCCTTGAGTGGTACAGAATAAACAACAGCTTTAACTCAAAATCACAGCTAAACCAAATCAAGGTCAATGAAAAAAATTTATGTACTTTGTACAATATGTGAAAGTGGGAAAAGGGAGTATAATAGGGTTTACAGGACAGTTCTTGCCCGCAAACAATAATAATATCTAACAAACAACAACCTGTGCGGCTTAGTGGAGACAAACCCAGCCTTTTACGCCATGTAACTATCTCATTTGTTTAAAGACCTCTATGGTATTCCACTATTTAAATATACCTTAAGCACGCACTAATTTTGAGCTGTCACTGTCATGAGTTAATTTCAGGGAAGGTAAGATCTGGAAGTCTGACATTGCTGAGCTTCAGGTCCCTTTCTCGCTCTGCAAATTCACTCTTGAAACTCTAAGATTCTAAGACAGGAGTAAAACATTGGTAGAGGCCTCCTTCCTAATTTGAAAACTACTTTTGGAATCTGCAACTATTTCTTACAATAGAGATTTAAAAAATCTCTGAATTCATGCTAGATTTTAATTTATCTAGTTTAAGCCTCTTTTGAAACTTTTGTAAAAAGCCACAAGGGAATGCTGTACAAATAAACTATCAAAAGGATATATTCTATTGCTCAATGAGAACAGAGAGCAAAGAGCCAGGGTGGTGACTATGATTAACAATACCTGTCTTAGTTTTGGCTAGTAAATCTATCTCAAGAAGTTCTATTATTTTGAATGAATCAAAATTTGGCGACTGAAAGAAAACTATACCTCACACTGCCATAAGAGAGATGAGTGGTGGTTAATATCCAACATCAGCCTAGAACGTCAACCAAAACTCAATTTAAACATTAATATTCAAGGCCTTCTTCCTTCCCCAAATGTAAATATGTAATTTACCAACTCACACAAGAGGCTATAAAAGAAATCAAATATGTGTATATCAATAACTATTAACTGGCATTTTATTTTTTAGGATAATTAGGTCATTAACTCTAAGAAAGTCATATAAACATCATCTCTTTGGTATTTACAAAGAATTGTGTCTGAGGACAAACGTTATTTCACAGAATTGATCATATTTACTCCAGCTGTCCTAATGTAGAAACCAAGTAAGCTAACCAGTAACAAAGAAGTATCAGAAGATACCTGAAAATTCTGTACCATGAGCAACTTCTAAGTATTTGTTTCCAAAAATAGCTAGATGCCATTGTTATTGATAAAAACGTAAAATTCAATAAATAACAATACAAAAATATATTATAAACATAGATATAAAATATTTGCTGAATGAGGGAATTCTATAAATTCATAAAATTTCCATTTATTAGATTAACAAGTCTTGCTGGTTCTACCACCCAGTAAACTTTTGGCCATTCTGTGTTTCCTTAATCAACAGATAGAAAATGTATCGTATGGGCCTGTTAACTGTCATGTGGTTCAAAACGGATCCTTGATCTGAAAAAGGTAGAATCAAGTATTGCAAACAATGCATGCTTTTCAAATCTAACCCTAAAACTTCAATGAGCTCAAAAAGGACATTTGCTCCAGTCCAGGGAATGTGAGCACAGCATGAGAAATGTGAACATTCTTGGTAAGCTGACATCATCACGACAACTTTGGCAGGGCTCCAAGTGTCTGAAGCAGAACCCAACGAGTCTTGTTTATGAAGCGGGAGAAAGAAACTTGAACTTTCAGATTTACACCTTGGCAACAAGGAGAGATAGTTAAAAGAAAGGGAACACTTTTTATGTATGGTATCTGGCAACATTCAGTGAAGAAATGAAAAGAAAGAAAGCTATTTGAAAAGTTAAAGACTAGCCACCCCCCCCCAACCCCCGGCTGCCCCGTTCAGAATGAGTCATTCAGAGTCTCTCTCCTCCCTAAATATATATACACATGGAGACATAAAAAAAGTCTATTTATGAAAGTAGTATAACCACTTTACAGTTTGGAAAGTAAGAAATAAAATAACCCATAACAGCTCAAACTCAATAGAACTACTATTACATTATACTGATTAGGATTTTGGCTAATATTAGAACATTCTTGCCCCAAGTCCTTTAAAAATAGAGCCATGGTCTTTAAAGATATTAAAAAATGGACCCAAAGACATTTAAATTAGGTTTAAGGAAGGACAAACATTTCTACTCAAACTTGTGGATGTCAATATTTCTGACTATAGATGTGGTCCAGCTAAACACAAGACCCCTTCACTCTAGGAAATTTGAAAACAGCATTGAAATGCAGTTTTAAAAACAGCTTTATGTGTCAGATCACCTCTTGTAGGTTGTGGGATCACTTTTTAAAGTTCTTACTTGGACGTCTGTCCTTCATTATTTAGCAAACTATAACTTGAAGAGTTTTCATTTCTAATTTATGCAATAAAAGGATAACATGAGTTATAAAAACATCAAAATTCATACTGTAGAAACAAATCTAGCAAGGGCCTACTGGTTTCGCAAACCACATGAAATCCAACTAGTCAAGGTTTTACATTTCTGTTCCACATTAAGTTTTATGGCACATCAGGAATGTAAAGCATGATGTTTTAATAAAATTACAATTTATTAGATAAGTTCCTACTTGCTGATAAACATACTATGTTTTTGAATGGTATGCCTAGTTTCAACTGGAAAGAGAGCAAACATCAGCAAAACAGTCAGTGAGGAAGTGAACACCAACATTTACATAGGTGTCTGTATCTTAAATTAATTTCTTTGTCTTCTGGCTAAACTTGTGGTACTCTGTCTTCTCAACTTTTAACTTTTATGGTGCACTGTTGTATTTCCATACATCATTAAAAAAAAAAAAACACTGAAAGTAATCAATGATGCTATTTTAAACATAACTAAGAAGTAATTTTCATTCAGTTGCATTCAACCGGAAAGAAGCTCCCAAGCACCATGGGCGCCTTCGTCACATATCCTTTTAAATCACAATTATATATTCACTTTCTTGGCTCTCCAACGGTTTTAGAAAGGTTATCTTTAGATTTATTACTCATTAATCTGACTCAAATTTTTCAGTGGAGAAGACTTATGTGAAACTCTTGATGCAAGTAAGAGAACAACAATGACAGTTTTGGGGCCTAATTTACCCCAGATATAAATAATATGATAATAAAGGTTCAGATATTTTCCACAAAAGCTTTACAGTGTGGATTAAAGGGCCTGCATGACACAAGTTTCATACAATTCAACCAAGTTGATGAAGACACCCTTCATTTAGCAAGTTTAAGCAAGAAAAGTGTGGAGATTACTTCAAGGATGACCGTGAACATTCAGTGGCCTAGAAACCTGGGTAATAAATATTTTAGTATCTTGAAAACTGAAAATGTCAGTGTTTCTGAAGCAATACTTTCCCTTTTTATCAGGCCTCTTACTTGAACAGAAAACATCAGTGACACAAAACCCCCAAATTCTGCTCAGCATGACTCAATAGATACCACAGTTGACGTCGCCCCAGCTACTCCATGTTAAAAGTCTCAGTACTTTCTTTGAAAAGATGGATTAAAATATTAGTTTCCATGCCATGAAGAAATGCCTGTGGAAAAGAATCTTTTCCTCGGTGTAGGTACACAGCTGTTGATATGTAGAGTTATGGAATTATATGTATCTGAAATAACATATTTTTCTCTGCAAATTGCATTATGTCTAAAATACCCAAGCTTCAATGGAGAAATAATATAAATTAAGCTGATTCAAAAGTGCCTTTAGAGCTAAATATTCTCAATGTTAAAACCAACGACCCCCTTCTCCCTTTCGACCCCCACCCCGAACAAAGCCCTTTTGAGCAGCTGCAGGGTACACGCTTATCAGAAAACAGGCAGGCACCAATTTACAAACTTATGGTATGCCAAAAGTTCATTTATTAGTCAGTTCTTCAAAACTCTACCATTTTCCCAGGGAAACAAGATTACAATTGGGGATGAAGTCGCCAGATCAGCACACAACACCCGATTAAAGCTATGATAATACTAAGGCAGGGTCAAGAGTTCTAGGACACTGGGAAAATGCATTCCAGGACAATCCCACACGGGGTGGAAGGAGCCCATCTCCCCGTGTTGCCACACTGACCTGTCAGTGGGAATCTTGACCTCCTCACTGCCGGTCACTGTTGGAGGATTTGTGGGTGGAGGCTCCATAAGGCAGGGCTGGGGAGTGGCCTTAAGAGGGCCATAGTTTCAGGAGATGAGGGGCAGAGCTGGGGGTTTGGGATGACAAGCTGAATGGGAACATGGAGGGATGCAGAGAGGGGGAAAGCGGTGAGAAGTGGAAAGTGGAACAGAAAGAGTAGGGTGGGGTCTCAGGATGGGCCAGTGAGGACTGACGTGAGCCAAAGTTCACCTCCCTCCTTCTTTCTGTGGATCTACATCCTCTTTCTCCAGGATCAGATTAAACAGACCAGACCTGTGAACATCTGTGATTATGGGAGAAGGCAAGAATCTCCATGGAAAAAGGGTTTGGAAGGAGGGGTGTGAGAGAGACATCCAGGCTGAGCTGGGGTCTGTAGAAGCCAAAAACTCCCAGGTGTGGCTGTGGGATACAAGACTTCCCAACTACCTCCTTTCTGGAGCTGCTATTAATATAAAATGGTATAAACTGAGAACACAAAGGTAATTAAAATATTTTAAGTACCAAAGCGGTTCAATGAATTTTGTTGTTGTTGTTAGTAACAGACCAACTCACACTAATCTTTCAACAATACATTTCCAGAAGCCAACTAGATCATCTGTTGTTTTTGACAGAATATTGAGTATTTAGAAGAGTCAGATGTTAATACGGAAATAGAAGTTACTTCAGTTTCTATTTGGAATGAGAACCTATATGTCCATCTTTCTTCACTGACTTTTATTCCACTTATGTTGAATTAATATTTTTAAATGTCCCCACATAAAGAAATGGACAGGGGCACCTGGGTGGCTCAGTTGGTTAAGTGTCCAACTTTAGCTCAGGTCATAATCTCTCGGTTCATGGGTTCGAGCGCCGGGTTAGGCTCTGTGCTAACAGCTCAGAGCCTGAAGCCTGCTTCAGATTCTGTGTCTCCCTCTCCCTGCCCATCCCCTGCTTACACTCTGTCTCTCTCTTTCTCTCTCAAAAAACAAAAAACAAAAAACAAAAAAAAGAAATGGACAAAAAAAGTTCTAATCAGATACTGATAAAGTCAGAAGATTTGTGCTTTTCAACAAATATCTTTTGAGGACCTACTGTATACCAGGTATTTTCTCAGTGTAGGGATAAAGCAGTGTTGGGTCAGAAAAGTTCTTTTTTTTTTTTCCTATTTAAATCCAAGTTAGTTAACATATAGTGCAATAATGGTTTCAGGAGTAGAATTTAGTGATTCCTCCCTTAACACCCAGTGCTCATCCCAACAAGCGCCCTCCTTAATGCCCATCAGCCATTTAGCCCATCCCCCACCCCCACCTCCTCCCCTCCAGCAGCCCTCAGTTTGTTTGGGTCAGAGAAGTTCTAAGTGCTACTTTTATTTCTTAGTGACAATGCTGCCACAAAGGAGGTATCTCAACTTGCAGCTGGTCTTTGAGAACCACTATTTCTTTACATAATCGCCGTTTCATTCATGTATGGCCAACTTTTTTGACCTTGGCCCAACTATAAAGGTTGAAAGAATTTGTTATACTTTGGTAAGTTCTCAAGTCACTGGTACAGTTTACTGAATTTCTTTCTTTGATTATATCAGGATCTTCAACTCTCCTCTTTAACTTCGGAGTTACATTAGGTAAAAGTACATCAGAAGGAACAGAAAGTTTACCAACAGATTAGGAATAGGCAGACAAAGAGGAGTCACGGAAGGAGAAAATGACTCATCAATTTGACCACTTTACAGTGAAATCGTATCACCTTTAGCAAGTGGATTCTGAAGTGTTTTCGTTTTTTATTTTAATGTTTATCTCAAAAAAAAAACATCTTGAGAGGGAGTACGAGTGCGTGCGTGTGCTAACCTGAGTGGGGGGAGGGAGAGAGAGAATCCCAAGCGGGCTCCACGCTGTCAGTTGCAAAGCCCCAAACAGGGCTCGTTCTCACAAACCATGAGATCATGACCCGGGCCGAAATCAAGAGTCAGATGCTTAACCGACTCTCTGATAGTGAATGGGTTCTATGCTGTTCTTTGAGTGTGTGATAATACTGGCCAGTGAAAACTGGACCTTTAGGATTTAGAACTGTTAGTAGGCTAGGGAGAGCTTAATAGAGGGAGAAGGGGGAGTAATGGAATTTGGGGAGGGGTGGGGAAGAAGGGACAACGAAAACTCTCCAAAGCCAAGGAAACAAAGTTCTAACCTTAGAAAGATTATACAATTTTTATTAATACATCGACTAGTTAGAAATAAATGATTACAAAGAGAAGATGTCCTGTATGAGTCTATGTTAAGAAATTGATAATTATCAGCGAAGCCAAAGGAACCACAGATAACAGGGTGTAAACCATCTTATAATCAAAACCGACAAATTCATCAGCATTATAAGGCTGCAGTAAAAAAGAATCATTTCATACCAGAGGTTATGCCTTTTCTGCTCCACATTTATATTGTATGCTCCCTATACTGAAATTCCTATTAGTGATGAAAATATTATTTGACAATATAAGCAAAACAAAATTAGCAAAGGATTATGTCAGTTTCATAGACTTTGTGCACCCCTCTAAATATGAATAGCATGGTCTGAAAGTATGAAAAAATCATTGAAATACATATATTTGCCAACTTTAAAACACCTGTATTATACAATACATTCTATTTTGGTGCATAAAAGAATGGCTGGCTGGCACATTAGGTCAATAAATATTTGTTACACCGCAATGAGTGTGAGACAAAGGCGAGATCGCTATAGCTAGAAAAATTGCAGTCTTCATCTGGGAGAGTCCAGAATTAACTAGAATTGCCATCAGCACTACCTCCACATGAAAACTTGTTTCTTTTCTACCTACAGTGCAAATTTAAGACTTTAATAACACATTGTAGCTAAGAGAGAAACAAGCTACAGTTCTCTCTAAACCTCCACAAAATCAGGATTGATATTCTAATCAATCCCAGAATGGGCTCTGAAGATACCTCAGTTAGCAAAGTCCAAGTCTTTCAATTCATTGCTCAGACTTGGCTCAGAGAGGTTAAATGATTTGCTTGAGGTCACACAGCAGAGCAGTAATTACAATTCTACTCCTGATGACTTCCATCCAGTATTTTGTCTCATGAATGTTTTATGAGACACCAGAAGTCACAGGCAAGATATGAGGGAATGAGAGAAGAAACTACTCTATTCGCCTGACGATAAATTTACCACAGCGATCACTGTTTCAAAGAAACTTGGTTCCAGAAAACTCCACAAACAAAATTGTCTTTATAGGCCATTAAAAGAATGAAAATTTGGCCTCAGAGATGGAAGAAAAAAATTTTAAGAGAAGACAGCCTCAGGATCTTTATATTGAAGGGCTCACGTCTAACCATGGTATTCTATGTTTTTTCCAAAACTACTGATCAGTTATCCAATTTTACAGATCTACATCGAATTCCCTTAAAAAAAAAACAACAAACTCTCAAAACAAGAAGCCTATGATGAAGGAAAAAATAGTGCAACTTAGAACTGTATCTCTGGATAAATAAAAATGCCTTATTTTGCATCTTTGGAATAGATAAACTTTAGGCATGGCTGTTTTATCTGGATTTCTGTGTATAATAATTATTCATAAATTCTACTTTAAGAAATCAAGAATAGAGAGAAAAGTGGCCAAGATTACTAGCTTTACTCTCTTGTTTTGAAGCATTACACTCAACATTTCAAGTCACTAACGGTCAGAGGAAATAAATTTAAAAACCATACAAACGTATTAGAAATTTTTTATTTCATGTTTACCTTTTTAAATACTAACAACTAAAAATCACTGATTTCATCCTGATACTTATAAATATGGGGGAACAAAGGACTTTTTTCCTAGTATCTTGGCACTCTTAAGTTTGATCTAAATTCACAGAAAGAAAAAGAGGGTGTTAACAGGTAAAAAATATTCCATAAAATGAATGGAGGATTTTTAAGCAAACAGAAGCACTTAAAAGGTTATAAGCCGACCAAACCGAATATGACTTAAGTCCACACAATTGTTGAAAAAAAAAGAAGAACACTCAGAACAGTGAACAGGAAAATTCCACACCGACTTACTATTAGAGAAGGCTTATTTTTGAAAATGAATGTATCTGTAAGTGCTCTTTGTTGCTATGAGCAACATTCTTACAACCGCATTCTATTGAATCAGGTCATGATTACCTTTAAAGAGACCCTGCCATTCTAGAGAAGCCCTTTTTCTTTCATTCAGGATTTCTAAGGAAATGGTTTTCATCTTCGGCAACTAAACATCTGGCTTCTTGGTTTGTTTTAAGGAGCAGAATGGGAAAAGAATGAATCACCATGAAGCAGGTCAGGTTAGCAATTCTTTCCTATTTCAAAAAAAAAAAAAGTTATAGTCTCCAAAAATTTTTCCGTGAGAAAATGAGTAATTCAAAATGCGCTGGTAATTACAGATCAGGGATTTTCAAATATGTCTAATGACCATTCACACAAAATCTCTCATGTTTGCTTTCTAACCTCTTACATACGAGCTGTTTAATTAACTATGATTCCACAAAGTAAAAATGCCAGGATGAGAACTAGTAGAAATTATTCAGGTTCCACCACCAGGCTTTCTGAGTTTTCCTATCACAAAGGCAATTAAATAAATGTTAATGTGTGTGTGTGTGTGGGGTTCCTCTCTTTGATTCTTGGAACACTCTTCTATTTATCCCTATCCTACTTACTGGCCAAAGAGTTTATTTATTCCTTTGCCTCTCTGCTCACTTACACTGGTTTCCTTAAATACATCCTAACAAGAAAGAAGACTACTATTAATTCCATTACCACTAGATATTGAGAGCTTATTAAAGGTCAGATACTGTACACATGCCTTGCATGTCTTTCAAACTCTACTATGGTATTTGGTATTATCATGTCAATTTTACAAGTGAGAAACTGAGGCCACAGAGCTAGCGAAGAGCAAACCCAGGATTTGAACCCAGGTTTATCTGACGAAGCCTAAAATTTCCACCAAGGTGTGAAAACTACCCTTATTTACCCCTTGAATGTATGATGATCCAAAACGTCTAGTTTCACCGTTCCCCATGTATTAATGGCTTCCATTGTATCTATAATTTTAAAACGAACACATTGCTGGAGCCTTTGGTCATGGCTGTGTGTGGCCCCTCCCTGCCTTCGCAGTTTGACCCTATGCTACTCTACGCCTTCCTTTCTGAGCTCTGGAGATACTGACCTTCTTTGGATTCATTTCACACAAAGGGCTTACTCCTGCTTCAAGCGCTTCGCACATTCTGTTCCCTGTGCTGGCAATACTCTTTCTCCTAACTCATCCTTTAGCTTACAAGTCATGGTCTGAACTCAACCTAAATTAGCTCTTCCTTTTCAGCTCTCAAGACATCCTGAACTTTTTATTTATAGGCTTTATCTCCATGTGTAATGATTAGCATCTCTCCCTCCCTGGACTGTGAACTCTCCCAAGACAGAGACTGACTTCATCCCATCCAACCTGCATCTCCTGCGTCTAGCACAGTGTCGGGCACGTGACCTAAACAGATATCCAGAAAAGCCCCTACAGACTGGGAAGAAGAAAGGCCTCTGATGATTTTGTCATCTTCACCAAATATTATTCCCAGGCGTGCCCGAGTGAATGTTACCTGCGTGGGAGCTGTCACCCTTTAAAAAAACTGTTTTCCACAAAATGTAAAGAGAGATGATTTCAGCTAAGCCACAAGTCACAAACATCTCTTTATACTAAACACAGCTACCTCTAGAACACTGCAATTTTAAATAATTTTAACAATAAATAGGATACAACCGCAAATAAATCCTTTGAAGAAATACAGCAGAACACATATATCCAAATCAGCTGCCTTTCGAATACATCGTTCCGGGGGCTGTGCCATGGCTGCCTTAACACTACGACCGCTCTAGACATTGCCAAAGCTCCTCTCTGCTAACTGCCTTTAAGATCAATTTACTAACCAAACAAGAAATTCTGCCTCCTCACTTCATGGTGACAAGTCATTATCCCTTAGTTGGTTGGCACTGTCTGCCCCCTGCTCCCATGCAGGCGTGACACCCTCAGCTTAGCCCCCACCACTGAGCTTGAATGATTCCCATCCCCCAACGCATGGGCGTTTGGCCAGGAGCATAAAGACTCGAGGCAGATCTGACAGGTTCGGTCGGCCTGTGGAGGAAGGGGACAGAAGAGACCCTTTCAGAGACCGCACCAGACTGAGTGGCATTGTCAAGGACACAGGTGGGGCACACACGCTGCCATTAGTGACCAGCCAGGAAATGGGAACTGACTGCAGAGGGTGTTGCTCCTTACAGGAAGCCAAGTGAGGTCTCCGCATCGGCCAAAAGGGGCCAGATTTCAGTCCTCTCTGTGTCCTCCTTGCTTGGTGGGAGTCCTTTCACACCTCGGAGTTTCCATACATGTCTTTCTCCCCAAATGGAGCAAGCATAGCTTCTCACTGCTCCGCTGGGGGACACTGATTTTCTTTCCTATGAAACCCACTGTACTCAGTGCGACTTCAGAATTAAAAATGATCGGGGCTGGGGGGAGGGAGGGAGGCACACAGAGAGCAAAGAGGATTCTTAGGACAGTGAGACTACTCTATGATTTATAATGATGGGTAGATGTCATTATAAAGTTGTCCAAACCCACAGCACGTACAATCTGCTATAATGTCTGTGTTCCCCCAGCATTCCTGTGTTGAGACAGAATCCCCAATGTGATGGTATTTGGAGGTGGGGGCTTTATGAAGTGCTTACATCATGATCCCTCACAAATGGGATTAGTGCCCGTATAAAAAAGACCCTAGAGACTTCCCTTACCCTCTCAGACATGTGGGGACACAGACCAATGCCTTGATCTTGGATTTCCCATCCTGAACCGTGAGAAATAAATTTCTGTTGTTGATAAGCCATTCAATCTATGGTATTGTTATAACAGCCAGAACTCACTAATACAATGACCAAAAGTGTGTCCCATTGTAAACTATGGACTCCAGAGGTAATAATGATATATCACTATAGGTTCATCAATTGTTATCACTCTGGTGGGGGATGTTGATAATTGGGGAGGCTATGCATGTGCTGGGACAGGGGGTCCCAGGGGGTCCCTGGGAAGGGAAATCTTTATCCCTTCCTCTCAGCTTTGCTATAAACCTAGAAACATTCTAAAAAATAAGTTCTATTAGCAAAAGCCCCTGTGTCAAAGGTCTTATTTAAAAGAACAAAGATGAGGACACCTGAGTGGCTCAGTTAGTTAAGTGTTCAACTCTTGGTTTTGGCTCAGGTCATGATCTCACGGTTCGTGCGTGTGAACCCCACATAGGAGCCTCCTTGAGATTCTGTCTCCCTCTCTCTGCCCCTTCCCCGCTTGTTCTCTCAAAATAAATAATAAAAGAACAAAAAATGAACTTAAAGATGACAGAAGAATTTTCTGGGGTGTCACGTAATATATGACTTCCAAATAACCTTGTGAGAAATGTCTATTTACTCCATTCCCTGTGGCCTGTCATGACTGGGTTCTGAAAACAACAGGCCCTAGAAGGTCAGGGTCAAAGGAAGTAGTTGCAACCTCAGTCAGTCGAGTATTCAAACAATGTATCTATTTGAAGCAGGTCTGGCTACACAATTTGTGCAAAACGAAAATGTGGGGCCCCCTGTCCCTAAATTACTAAGAATTTGAAACAGTGAGGGCAGAACCTTAAACCAAACGTGGGGCCTCTGTGACGGCACAGGATGCAAGTCCCCGAAGCCAGACCTGAGATGAACCAGATAAACATCCCCAAACTTCCCGTGTGCATTCGGTTCGCATTTTTCCTACTGAAACATTTATGTATTGTGTCAAAACTGTATGTGGTAGGCTGTTGCAAAAACAAACCAACCATCCCCTTTGCCTCTTTCTTTAATTTTTTAACCAAAGTAAAAACATGCTCATCGTTTTAACAGTCAGATGGTATGGAGTGTCGTGTCATTCAATGTTAAAAGAAACACAGCAGTCCCTCCTGCCCCACGTCTCCCAACTGGATTCCTACTTCCCACCAGAGGTGTACGTTTTTAACTGAGCAGTTTCTTCTGACATTTGTCTCCGGGATTCTAAATACGTATGACTTGTGTGTATCATTTATTGATTTCCTGTTATGTGGGAGGCATATTACGCCACCTTTACTCATATCACATCCTCCCCTCGCCAATTTGGTTCCATGTCTGTTTGGGGATTGTAATCAATATTCAATGCATATATGATTCAGTCCACAGTGGAGCCAAATGGATCACATATCTTTTCCTGTGCAACGTTTCATATCCCCCCACCTCCCCCGTCTACAGACGCTTTGGTTTTTAAGTAACTATCACTAGTTCTTGTTAATCCAAAGTATGAAAACTCTTCCCATATATGGTTAAACACATCAGATAATCAATCAGTTCTCTCTTGAAAAAAAAAAATGCTTAAGATCATGTCCACCCATTCCTTTTCTGTAACACCTGTTATTCAACCACTGAGTCTTGTGGAGGGAGACATTCTCTAATTTCTTTTCTGCACTATCTTACACTCCTCTTCTTCAGATAATTTTACTTTTTCAGAAAATTCCTCATATTTAGTTATCCAATCATTCCACTACATTTCTTTATTTGAAGGATATTTTTATTTTATTATTTTTATTTTGTTATTATCATTATTATTATTATTTTTGGTGTTTATTTATTTTTGAGAGACAGAGCATGATCCAGGGAGGGGCAGAGAGAGAGTGAGAGCGAGAGCGAGAGAGAGAGAGAGAGAGAGAGAGACAGAATCTGAAGCAGACTCCAGGCTCTGAGCTGTCAGCACACAGGGCTCAAACTCATGAGCTGTGAGATCATGACCTGAGCTGAAGTCGGACACTTAACCAACTGAGCCATCAGGCGCCCCTATATTATTTTTCTAAAGTAAGCTCTATGCCCAGTGTGGGGCCTGAACTCACGACCCTAAGATCAAGACTCATATGTTCTACTGACTGAGCCAGCCAGGTTGCCCCTATTTTGGTATGTTTTTAATTTCCCAAAGAACTTGCTTATTCTGACTGCTTCTTAAAAAAATATATCCTGTTTTTTTCTTAATAAATCCCCTCTACATGCTCATCTCTTTGAGGCAGTTAAGGAACTTTTCTTCTGATTCCTGGAAGGTATTTCTTCCAAGATTCTTTTTTCTCAAGATGGTCACGTTGCAGATATTCCTCACAGGCCTAATGCTACTGTTTGCCATTTGTACTTATGAGGGAGGCACTAAAACTCAAATGGGAAGTTTTGTGTGCAGCAAAGGGCTTGCTGACTGGTTAATTCCACTGACTGGTGATCAGCTCAAGACCTGTATTTCATTAGGGGACCAAATGTTAATATCCATAGACCCTTCTGGGGGGAATCACTTTTCAACCAAACCAAACCAAACCAAACCAAACCAAACCAAACCAAACCAAACAACAAACAAAGCAAAACTCTCCTGCCTGGAAGAATTATACCTGACCAGTAAACTGCAAAGCCAAGTGGCAGAGGGGTCTGCCTGGGAGTTACAGCGAGTGGTTTGACTTCAATAGAACTGTTTTTAGTACACTTCACTATGGGCCCATTCCACTGAAAATTTGGTAGGTTATGGTTGGAATTTCCTTAACTTATTTTAGAGATTTGTTAATGTCTTTCATTCTGTTACATCCTTTCCTTTTGTGTTTGTTCCTAAGGGTCTATATGTGTTCCTTTACTTCATTTTCCTGTGTTTGGGGAGAGAGCAAATACTAAATACCCATGCTGACTCTGCACCTTTCAACAGAGTTCTCCCTTTATTTCAGACTTTACTGTCTGCTTCTATATATATTTCCTTTGAGAGAGAGAGGGCGCAAGTGAGCAAGGGGCAGAGAGAGAGAGAGAGAATCCCAGGAGGGGAAGAGGAAAAGAGGGGTGGGAGGAGAGAGAGAGAAACAGGGCTCACCCGATGTGGGACTTGAACTCATGAACTGTGAGATCATGACCTGAGCTGAAGTCAGATGCTTAACAGTTGAGTCACCCAGACGCCCTGAATATTACTTTTAAAATACTAAAATGCTCACAGATGACAGGCTTCTGATTTTTTAAATCTAATTGTTTGATCCTGCTGCGAAACCGTAAGAAAAAAAGGCACAGTCCTGTGAGGTCTTCTTGGGCAGGGGAGCGTTTCTTTCCTCTCTGTCACTGCCACCTTCATTAACTCATACAGTAATGTGTTCATACACAGATGACCTACTTTGAAGGTCACCTACAGATAATCTCAAAATCTCAAGATCCTAGATACCCCCATGACTTCATATAACTGGCCTACTTCCTCATTTACTTTTTGTTGGCACAAGTCTAAGGACTCTGGCTACTTTTCATGTTAGAACCATCCAACCGTGGTGAGAAAGGCAAATCTGTTGTAAAAATCAATCAAAAATATAAAAATATCCTCAAATTCAGTTAAAATATTTTTGGATATTTGTTTCCCTGCAATGAAATTAAGAAAGGAGAATCAACAAAAATACTACCTTCTGGGTGCACCTGGCAGGCTCAGTCAATGGGGAACACAACTCTTGGTCTTGGGTTTATGAGCTCGAGCCCCACTCTGGGCATAGAGATGACTTAAAAATAAAATGTTAAAAAATAAAATAAAAAGTAAATAAAACAAAACAAAACACTACCTTTGAACAATTGGATCTTACAAACTTTAATAGTAATGATTACCTGAAAATGTATTTGGGTACACAGGCAACCTCTTTAGGTTCTGAGTTTAGATAGAAAATGATTTTTAAGCAAGAGTATTTGAAAATTTGACTCTCCTCTGCCCTCAACAAACGGGGAATGGAATTAAGACATTCTATGAAAGACTTTACGTCCATATTTTATAACTTCCCAGTATCCTGTTTAAGTCAATTAATTTAGAAAAATTTATAAATTGTTTTTATTCTTCTGTAGAATTTATAAAATATACTATGTTTACCTCACATAAAATCAAGAAGTGGAATCAAAAGGCAGAAAATGGAATGGAATCTCTCTTTTGAGTCTATTCATCTGTCTTTTGAAGGCATGTGTCAGGTTAGTAATTAAGATGTTGAGTACAGTGCATATCTTTCCATTAGTGTATATCTCTCCATTTTAGGTGTAATCACCTATTACATTAAAAAATGACTACTATCAAGCAATGGTACAAAAATGAAAGTTTATTAACCATTTCTACCACCTTCAACAGCTAATAGAAATGACTACAACTGGAATGGCAAGCGTGGGGGAAAAAGGCAGAAGACAGAGGTACAATAATTATGCAAATCCTCAATATTTGACTATGTAGCTATGATCTTCAGTATCTCCCAAACCTCCCAAATTCTTGGTTCCAAGAATTCCTATTGCAGGACACAGTCTCTCATTCATTCATCTTGGCATCAGTATTCACTATTCCACTTCCTTTCCATTCTGGTACATTTACCCTTTGGGTACTCAAAAAGATCTCTCTGGAACCTGTCACTTTCTAAGTTAAAGACATGTCCTTTGTAAAAAAACCTTTTAAAGAATTTTAGTGGGTTAATGATCTAACATCCACTGGAATGTACTGTAAACTATTAATAATATTTGAAATTGTATTTTCACTTATAATATAAATATGTAATATAAATATATGTAGGGGAAATATATGTAGCTAATCACTAATTGAAAAACTGAATGTGTGATTTTCTCGGTTTTTCATAATCAGCTGATAAAGGCCAATTACAGAACAGAAAAATTACTTGGGAACATGAAACAGTCAAATATAAATCAACCGAAAGAGACCAATTTACATGGTTTGACCAAATGATGGCCAAGCTAGTGCTTACTGGCATAAAGTACACTGCCCAAGACATCACAAGGATAGCCTAACCATCTATTTATACTCTAATCCGCTCTTCCAGTGTCAATTTCAAAAGGCCAAATTCACAATACTTTCAACTATCAAAACAAAAGTGTATTCTAATGAGAGAAGAGGTATTTATCAGCAGAGATTGCATTTTAAAAATAGTAATATCCCACTGATTGTACAGTTGCCCATTTGTGTACCTCTCTGTAACACTGTAAGTTTGTATCTATACTGAATCACTTTTATACTGACTAGCCAAGATTGCTCTTCCAAAGAATCCTTTGGCAAACATGTCACGTGTAAAACCATTTAGTTTAAACACCTCTATATCTGGATTCACGTATTAAATTTGCTTAAATCGTGGAGGTAAACTGGAATCGTGGAATACAATTACTTTGTCAATAAAGTATATGAGGGGTTTGGTTTTGAATCAAAATTGATGGGCCTGTCTTAACAAAATATAAATACTCCTGAAAAGTTGGATATACCACAATTTTCCTCATGATTATCACAACAATATACCTAAGCTGCTTCCATTTTATTTATTTATTTATTTATTTATTTATTTATTTATTTATTTACAGTGTGTGTGTGTGTGTGTGTGTCTGCAAGCAGGGGAGGGACAGAGAGAGAGGGGGCGGGGAGAGAAAGAGTGAGAGAGAACCTCAAGTAGGCTCCATACTGCTAATGCAGAGCCCAATGCAGGGCTCTAACTCACAAACTAGGAGATCATGACCTGAGCCAAAATTAAGCGTTGGATGCTTAACCAGCTCAGCCACCCATGTGCCCCACAAAAGTATACCTATGCTTCTTAAGGAAAAAAAAGAAATTCCTGTCTCTAGGCAAAACAATCTTACTTGAGGACATAGCAAACCTTTAAAACACCAATTACTTTAAGGTTATTAAAAACAATTGCCTAACCACTTGCCATTAACTTTTCATCCATGGCTCCATTCCTTTGCAAAGATAAATGTTACTTTTTGAACATTACTTTGCCAATTTTTTTAATGTTTATTTATTTTTTAAAGACAATGAGAGACAGAGAGAGCATGAGCAGGTGAGAAGAGAGACAGGGAGACAGAATCCAAAGCAGGCTCCAGGCTCTGAGTTGTTAGCACAGAGTCCGATGTGGGGCTTGAACCCATGAACTGTGAGATCATGACTCAAGCAAAAGAGTGATGCCCAACCGACTGAGCCACCCAGGTATCCTGCCATTGTTTCTTTATAAAATGAACATGCTGCTAAAACTGCATAGTTAATCATCTTGGTTAGAATTATCAGTGATCATCTATATATTATTTGTAGCAGGTAAAAGTGACATAAATAAAATTGTTTTAGAATTTCCTTGATTTAATAAGATTTTCAATTCTTGGTGGGAGATCCCTTTTGATTCAGGCACTGAAAGCCTGGGTCTCAGTCTTCATTCCTAACAAATCAGGCTTAAATAAAAGATTTGAAAATTTTGCATATTTTCAAGCACAAGTGTAAGAAAAAGCTTAATGAGCTAACCCAATGCCCCTATTCCCACTCTAGGAACATTGGAACATCCTGAACTTTCAAAAGAGACAAAGCCTCACAGTGGGTGGATTTCCAGTCACAACATGTAGAAAGGAGGGTCATTTTAAAGAGGCTCAGGTATTCTTCCTGAAACTTTCTGAAATAACCAAAGGAGAAGCCCTTGCCAGATCTGACTTTAAGGTATACTCTGATCAAGGTTATCATTCTGGTAACCACAAAAGTATAACTTCAACATTCCACTTCGATAAGCATTTATCCTAGGCCTCTCCTTCCCAACATAGAGCATGCAACACAGAAACAGTATGTGTGATAGAAAAACAAAATCTAAAAGCAAGAACATTATATTTATTGATTAAAAAATATGTATTTATTTTTGGGAGAGTACAGGTGGGGTAGGGGCAGAGAGAGGGGGACAGAGGATCCAAAGCAGGCTCTGTGCTGACAGGCTGATAGCAGCGAGCTCGATATGAACCGCGAGATCATGGTCTGAGCCCAAGTCGGATGCTCAACTGACTGAGCCACCAAGGTGCCCAATATTTATTGAATTTTTAAAAGTCTGGTATGCTAGTGTTACCAAACATTCTAGCTCATGAATACATTAATGTTAGTAAAATATATCTTAGCTCACAAGACTGATGTAAAGAAAACTACTTTATAAACACAAAGCAAATGTTAACAGAAGCAGAAAAACATAAGTACACCGGGAGATGAAGAAAATCAGATCAAAATTTTTAAATTTGAAATTTTTAAATTTGAAAATATACCACGTGCCAGACACATATAGGAGCACAAAAAACATCAAGCCCTTTACATATATTATTTTTTTAAAGAAAATTAAAGAGGAAACTGATTTCCAGAGCATTAACTTAATGAAACCACAGAGTAGTGAATGGCAAAGCAAAAACTCAAACCCAAGACTACTTAAAATCTGTGTCCTTAAGTCATTTATAGGTGTTTTTAAAAATAGGCAAAGGGCAATGAGATGGAATTGTTTTTACGTCCCAGCCTTCAGGAAGAATGTTGGTTCAAAACAATAATTTCAAATATAAACAGAATCTTTATATATACAAAATTAATTTCATTTTCATTGGGAAACAACAAACATCATTTCAGTTGGCTTTAACTTTGATGTTCTACCATCTTGGCAATGACAGATATTTTAGTTTATTCAACTGGAAAAAAAATATGAGCCATTCACATCATCACAAAATACTGTCATTCCACACCCACAGCTACACTAAAGTAACAGAAACCATCTTGATTTCAAATATTCTGGTCACTGTACAAACATATCAATGGAGATTTCCTGTAAATCCAGTAGTTAAGGGTCCAAATCTCTTACAGGAGGTGACACAAAATTTTGTTAGAAGATCATGGTTTCAATTTTTAGTTCAAAAAATATGGACACTATACACAAATATTATATATAAGATAAATGTCCTTTATATATAATGATGGGGAAATGGGAAGTGTAAATGAGGGGGCAGGTTGATCAAAACCTCCCCAAATCTCATTGCTTCATACTCCAATTGCCTTTGAGCTATCTACCACCCATGCCACCAAAGTCCCTCATCCAAAGGTCTTCTTCTCAACATGAATCCTAAATTCCCTCAGGCTCATTTTGGAAGGAAAGCAACACCATTAAGATAATGCAAAAAGAAGTGTAATTTTTTTTTCAGTAGGAGTTAAACGTATGGATATAATGCAATTTCATAAGTAAAAGTTAAAAGAGGAATTTCAGTGTAAGGCAGGGAAGGATTTATGGAGGTGGCTGAAGACTTCCAGAACCCCTTCAAATAATATTCCTCAGATGTTGCTGAAAGTCTTAGTAAATCATGTATGGTCCTCCAGATCAGCCTCCTGTTTACCAATTCAGCTCCACCTCCCCATTTTTCCATCTTTAAATTGTTGACTCCAGTAGTTTCAAATGTACAAGTTTATTTCATTGAAATATACCGCTATCTCTCCCTATCTGTAATAATCCTCTCCCCTTGCTATCCTGTGACCCAGCAGGAACATCACCCTGTAGTTACAACAATTCTACTCTAGTTTAGTTAGAAGCCTTTTCTAGATGGTCCTGTAACACCTGTGTTTGTCTCTCTAGTGCTCCGTATTACCTTACATTGTAATAGTATTTCAGGCAAGCTTAGGATTTTCTTGTGCTTCAGTGACTAGCACAGTGTTTGGCATAAAACAGTCCTCGATAAATATTTGCTGCACAGATGAATTTATAAATAAAGTTATGGCAAGGGCTACTCCAAGAGAAGGCAAGAAAGAGATATGTCTTTATTTTATTTTTTAATGTTTATCTATTTTTGAGAGAGAGAGAGAGAGACAGAGACAGAGAGACAGAGGACCCGAAGCAGGCTCTGCACTGACAGCACAGAGCCCGATGCGGACTCAAACTCACAAACCACGGGATTGTGACCTGAGTTAAAATCAGATGCCAAAGATATGTCTTAAAAGTATACTACGTTTTTGGGGTGCCCGGGTGGCTCAGTCAGTCAAGTGTCTGACTTCGGCTCAGGTCATGATCTCACAGTTTATGAGTTTGAGCCCCACGCAGGGCTCTGTGCTGACAGCTCAGAGCCTACAGCCTGCTTCAGATTCTGTGTCTCCCTCTCTATCCCTCCCGTTTGCTCTCTCTTTCTCAAAAATAAACATTAAAAATTTTTAAATAAACATTTTTATATATTTATAGGAAGGGACTTGCATCTAACAGAGAAACATTCTTATTCACTGAGATCTATCCATTCAAAAACCTAAAGAGCTGGTAGACTAGAAAGCTGTGGCAATGAAGCTTTTCATCATCTTCCCTATCCATTTTTATAAGAAAGTCCACTCACAATGTCATAAGTAGGAGATAAACTTTGGTTAAAACTATTAACTAAAACTAAGTACCGGAGTCAACTGGCAGTTATGCAAGAAAGAAGAGTGATTGAAATTATATTTTGCTTCCGGCTAGCTGGGAGGTCTACATACCAAAACTGGGTTGGCAGCTTTTAGTTGTTGAGAAAGTCCTACAAATATTCTGGAAAAACCAGTGGGTGGAATTCAGGTCCTCAGTAACACAGCTTTTACTGTCAACAGGTGAAACGCAAAGTTGAGAAACCAAGTATCATCATACTGGAGTCATGTGCTTCACACTCAATACCCTGAATTTAAAAGAAGGAAAAAAAAAGCACGGAATCCTAATAGCCCTATTTAAACTTTTAAAAGGAAAAAAAAAATGGAGTGAAGTTATTGATGTCAGTTAGGTTACAAGGAAAGGGCAAGGCAGGAATCTACTTAACCATCTTAATCTCCCCTAAGCCTTCCCTACTCCTACAGCCATCTAGCAATGCTAATGTTCTTAATTTATAAACTTGCATTTCACATTTTCAAATGGATCCATGTCAAATAAAACCAGTAACAATAATAACAACAAAAAAAGCCGACTTTCTTTTATAATGTATCTATGTAAATCCCTTCATTTTCTGCAAAGCCCCAGGAAGTAGTCTCCATTTAAGTGAAACTGATCAACTACTGTTTTCAAACAGTATTTAAAAAAGAATACCATTAACCATTAACTAGCAGCAGCAACATCAGATACTGATTTCTGACTGGTAAAGGAACTGCTTAGTAGATAAGCATATAATACCAGCTGATATGGGTAAAAGCATGTGTTTTCTTACTATAAATTCAGAGGCAATCAATTGGTTGTCTAAAACTAAGACTATAACTTTGAATCTAAGATGTAGACTATGCCTTTTTCTTCTCCTAAGATAGTTTTATAGTATCTAGAAGTAACCCAAATTCCAAGGATTTACAGAAAACATACTCCTTTGAGAAATTTCTTACACTTCATCTAGTTTCGAAATTACCTGACAAGACAAAACAGGAAGACCAATCTATGAATAAGGTCCTCATGGCCAAAGTCCAAATTTTGTTTTGTTTTGTTATCTAGCATCTCCAAGCTGGGCACTCTTCCTAGGCGTGGGGGATACAAGGATGATGTTCAGGGTCCAGTCCCAATGCTGAGCAAGCCAGGAGGACACAAATGAAATGTAATAACCATATGAAGTAAAAGGCTAGGTGGCAGTAAGCAGAAGGAATTCACTTACCGGAGGGATAACCAACTGCTTAGGAGAGCCAGACAGCGTTCTGCATGGGAAGTGACATTAATTGGGGCTCAAGGATGCATAGCGAGAAGGGCATTTCTGGCAGAGCCACAGAGACTTGACATGTTTGAGGTGTTTTCTTCTACACTAATCTCCCACTCCACACAAATCACAGCCACTTACTTTTTACGTTTTTTAAGATTTTATTTTCTTAGAACAGTTTTAAGTTCATAGCAAAACTGAGAAGTACAGACAGTTCCCATATACCCTCTGCCCCCACACAAACATAGCCTCCCACGTTACCAACATCCCCCACCAGAGTGGGACATTTGTTAACCTACAATGACACATCATAATCACCCCAAGTCCACAGTTTGCACTAAGGTTCACTCTTAGTGTCGTACATTCCATGAGTCTGGACAAACATATGCTGACAAGTATGAACCACTATAGTATCACACAGGGTATTTTCACTGCCTCCCATCATCCTCCGCATATCACCACTGCTTGGCCCTCCACGGGAAAAAATTGCTTAAGAAATGTATGCAGCCAATGAGGACCAATGATCAATACTGAGCTATTTATTGTTTCAAAATTTGACCAAACTTCTATTAACCAATGGATCTTCATATCTGTTAGCAATGTGTCAGAGGTGGTCAAGTAATTTTCATGGACTATCAGGCAAAAAAAAAAAAAAAAAAAAAGCTACTTAGTAGAATTGAAAGAGAGGTCTCAATAAATTTCCTCAGTTAGTAAAAACACCATTTTCCTTTTATATTCTGAGTCATTGTTCCCACTGCCTTACTGATAACCTCTAGATTGCAGGAACTCTGTCTTTTATATATTAAGGTCATAGAATCTCTACAGACCCTGATGCTAAGTACCAAGTGATTAAATTATTCATTTTAATGAATGGAAGTGGATCCATAAAGACCCTTCCCAACCCAGCCCTAGTTATTACCTTCCTAACTCATTCCTGGTCATTTTTTTTCTCCTCCTTTCACATACTTCTCTCCTCTTCCCCTCCTCCTTCCCCTTCCTTCCCTCTCTCCCACATATGCACACACAATATGAATGTGGCTTTTCAAAAACAGGCTGTGCATTTTGATCAAGAGTCTGAGAAACCTAGTTCCCCAGCAATAATAAAGAACAGTGAAATTACACAAACAAAAGGCATTGCTCAGCACTTTCATTTAAATATAGCCAACCAAGAAAAATCCACTTGGGGATTCAACATAAAATACAGTAACTGTCCTTTCAGAAGGTGGACAATTAGTCTGCATGTGATCTGAATGGTATACCTATGCCACTGCTCTCAGTGAAGACAGATCGGCACAGGCATCTGAATGTTACTTTTATTACACTGCCTTTCCAACAAATAAGCTTTAGGGATGATTATATTCCAGCATAGCTCTAAGTTATCAGACATCCTGAGAATGAATGAGTGGAAGTCAAAACTAATTCTGAGAGTACATTCACATTTCAGGGCCATATGCTTCTTTACAAGATGCAGAATGGCTTTCACATCATCAATTTGGACAATGAACCAAATTAGTTAAAGTATGCATTTGTTAAGCATATGAATGTATACTTTACATATATACTTTTTTTTTTTAATTTTTTTTTTCAACATTTATTTTATTTTTGGGACAGAGAGAGACAGAGCATGAACGGGGGGGGGGGGGGGGCAGAGAGAGAGGGAGACACAGAATCGGAAACAGCCTCCAGGCTCTGAGCCATCAGCCCAGAGCCTGACGCGGGGCTCGAACTCAGACCGCGAGATCGTGACCTGGCTGAAGTCGGACGCTTAACCGACTGCGCCACCCAGGCGCCCCACATATATACTTTTTAAGTATTTTTATACTTTAAAGAAAAGATAGTTAGAAATTGGCCTTGTAGAGAATTTTTTTAAAGCCTACCAGTTTACAGATCTGGAACTCTTTCCTTCCACTTTCAGAACTAATAAAGAGAGGTACTTTGTTGACAATGTTATTTGTTGCAGGTTAAATATATATATATGTCATATATATATATATAGCATATATATGTATGATATATATATGACATATATATGACACATATACACATATACATATGTATATACATACATATACATACCTATCTCTCTATATATACATATATACATATACATACATATACATACATATATATATCTCTATATACATATATACATATGTATACACATACATATACATACATATATATATATCTTTTAAAATGACAGAATGGTTAAGTGTATGGCTGTTGATAAAACTTTCAGTTGAAAACAAAATTTTTTTGTGGGGTTGGATGTTGGGTCAGGTATCATTTCAAATAAGGACTTCTTATTTAATTTCTTCCTGATTATACCACATCACGGGGCACCTCGTGTGTTTTAAATACCAAGGACCTTTCTGGCTACTGTGTGGGTAGCAAATTTGGGGGAATAAAACTGGAGGCAGTTCAAAGGCCACTGTAAATGAAAAAGGAAGAGGGTTTGAATGAGGGCAGCAGGACTTTTTTTTTTTTAAGGATACATTTGATATGCAGAGTAGATAGAATCAGTGGACTTTTAATCACAGGATGTGGGGGATGAAGTTGTGGGCAGACTACCAAATTTCTGGTTTGGGTGGTGGTGCTACCAAACAGGATACAGGAAGAAGAGCAGGTTGAAGGGCGAGTTGATGGAGATGCTCTAAAGACAAATGTCAGGGAGGGAGAGGAGTGGGCCAGGATGGCACTTTGGGCGACACCAAATACCAGGTGTGGGGGCTGAGAGTGAGAGCTCGGAGAGGAGCCAGGAGTGGGTGGTGATGTCCTGGCAGCCTGGAGGTCCGGAATTCCAAGGAGCAAAACAAACAATAGTCTTCAATGTGGTAGAAACGTCCAGCCACCAAAGAACTGGAAAATGTCCGGTAAGTAGAAAGTAGGATGCACTAAGGATCTTTGTAAAGGCCACTTCAATAAAGTTATAAGAACAAAAGCCAGAGCATGAGTTATGAGGTAAATGAGAGATGAAGGGTAAAGATGCTTGGTGGGTAAAGAGAAACAGAGTTAAAGAAGGGGTTTGGGTTGGTTGGTTTTTAAAATCGGGTGATATCTTACCATGAGAGATGGACATCTTGGTGACCATCCTTTCAAACATTCCTCTGTGTGTGTCTATAGGTGTGTGCATATGTGTATGTAAAATACATATAAAAATACATATAGACATACACATATATGCACAGAATGCAGACATAAAGAATATTTATTGTTGACAAGATTATTAGATACTGATAAAACAAATCATATCTTTATATTTAAACCACTTTTAAGTTATGAGAATCACCAATACATACACAAAAGGAAGTACAGTCTCCTTGCTAAATCAAAACACAAGTCCTCTATGTGACGCACTCTACCCTTTGACAAAACAAATGTTCCTTACTTCTGAGAAACATAGGAAATGGACACACCCAATCCTATTGATTTTTAGAAGATAGGGAGCCATTACCCACTTGGAATGTTTCCAGGGGATTAAAGATACAATCTTAGAAGTAGAGCCCTAGGAGCTCTACCTCTGTGGGCAAACAATCTCCTAGCAAGGGGGTACTGATAATATACACCCAAAGAGTGACACCCAGTGAGTCATCAGAGAGGGGCAAGTTCCACCCTGTGAAGCTTCCACACCTGCCTCTGTCTCACCATGACAAAAAAGAATAACACACAGAGCTTTCTGCTGTGGTGTTGCAATGTCAACAAAGCTGGGAATACTGGTTAAACTGGCCCAGTTGGCTGAAGAGCCACTGGATTTGGCTTGGGTTCACTCTACCAGGAAATGGAACTAGGGGTCAGAATTAGAACATAAAAAAAGGTAGCCCCCAAGGACATCCAGAGAAGAAAGCAGGACATGGGTTGTTACTGCAGAAAGCTGAGTGCTATGCCAGTTTTTAGGACAGGACACGGCCTCCAAGCAGTTTCATTTTGGTTAGAGTTCTGTCCCCTCTCCCTCTCACTCCTACACTTACTGCTCGCATGCCAATTTCCCTCCTGTAGAAGTTTTCCTAGCGGTTATCAGAAGGAACAGGTCTGATAAAGCTTTCTGTATTACTTACTCTCTCTAGTCTGTATACAGCACAAAGATTTAAAAGCATTAATGAATGGTACATCTCCCTGAACAGTAGATAAATATCTGAATTTTTACTTTTAATTAGAGAATGAAAAACCAAACCATCAAATAGCTTAGCTGGAGGAGACACGCAAAATTGCTCTATCAACTTGGAAGATAATACTGTTTCTTACCTATAATGTCAAAACTCAACTCTTTCTGGACATGTTTTAATAAAAGGGCATTTTATCTACTTAGGTAAAAACTAGGTTCCATTTGTGCGGAGAGGGCATTTCTTTCTACCACCTTGGAACAGAGACAGGTATAAAGTCAATCGAACCCTGGGATACAGTAGACGAGACTGGGCGGAACTCAAAGCCCAAAACATGTTCTTGCGGGAGGGGGCATGAAGCGAAGGGGACAGTGAATCACAGGCACTTCCTGCTGGGCACATCACTTCCTATTCTCGCTGGCAGATCACAGAATTCAGGGAACAGCAGAACTCGCAGGTGCCCATGTCCCTCACCTACCTTCACTCACAGACACAAGTGGAAAATGGTGTAAAACATAAACTGAGCTTTCTCTATTCAGGAAACAAGTACTTGATATCATCTTCTGGTTTGGTCAGATTATTAAAAAAAAGAAAGGAAGAAAAGGAAAAAAACACCTATATTTTTCTCTTCCTGCACATTTTCTGCAGGAAAAGACGACTCTGGCAAGAAACAGTGACGACATGAATTTTCAAGTCTTCAGGGTATATCCTTTACAAGTAAAGCCACCTGAAACTAAGGCATCCAGAAGATGACACCAAAATGGAACAGGTGCCACATAATACGTTCTTGCTGCCCACAAATATCTCCATAAGATTGCTAAGGTCGGTCACTGTGTGTTGTTCTGTTTTTCAACCTTCAGAGATAGAAGAACCTGGGAATTTTCCATCATCTGCTTTAAAGTGGATCAGATTTACTGTCCATGGTGTCCATTTATGGGAAGTCTCTTATAATTACTTTTGTAAATTAGTCTTCAAGGCCTTATAAAACTGCAGACAAGAATTTCGAGAAAAATAAACCTTAAAATGATACCACTGGGATTCACCCTAAATAAACTATGAAAACACAGTGTTCATGATTGATGGAGAATGTGCTCGTGGATTTCATTTTGCCAATAAACTGATTTGCTTAAACCAAGTGTGTGATTTCAGCTGCTCTCATTAATAACAGAGACAAGATTGGTTTGAGTTCTTATACGTGAAATGCTTCAGCTCCCGCTGAAGAATATGAACCCAGTGTTCACACTACTTATTTCCTATCAAATGTTTCAAACGTGATCTTAAAAGACATAAGACATAAGAGTCTTGATCTTGGCTCAGGTCATGATCTCACGGTTTGTGACACTAAGGCCTGAGGCCAGCATTGGGATTCTCTCTCTCTGTCCCTCCTCCACTCATGCTCACTCTCTCTTGCTCTCAAAATAAATAAATAAACTTAAAAAAAGGCATAGGAAACATTCAAGTCAATTTTAGAAAGATGACACTCTGCTGAAGGTAAACGGAGGTCACACGGTCATCTTTTCTAGACAGTTGGCCAATTTCATACAGTGTATTCACTTATTACACACCACTCTACTTCTTGCTCTGTATGATAATTAGAGTGCTTCCTTTAATTTGCAGGTTGGTTTTCTAAATACGAGTTTATGTGTTCTTGGATCAATGACTTAACTCTCCACCTACCCCGCAAGTGATATTTCCCTTGTGTGCACATGCCCATATGTTATGATAACGTTCTACCTCCAAATACAAAGAACTAATAATACTCCCCTTATGCTAGACTCTTTCTTAATATTCAAGCAAAACAATATAGCTCCAACAAAAGTAAACTGAGCACTAGTTTTAAGCAGTACCTCTGGAGAAATATATATATATATATATATATATATATATATTTATATTTATATATACAAATAAATCATATATCGTAAGGGAAGACAGAAAAGTAAAGGATGAAAGATGAAAAGAAAATACTTGGATGATTCTAAAAATAAAAATTTTTGTAAAACATTTGCCTTTGAGAACTCTAAATGGTAAATAAGACATGTAGCAATCTAATACTTGTTCACATATTCATTTGTTCAACCATTTAAACATCTACTATGTACCTAGCAAACTGCATGGGACTATGAAGAATGCAAAGAAAAACGAACTACCATATTCAAGAGCTTATAATAAAGTAGCCAGTACAGGTAAAAGGCATTGTATATCCTGGAGCACCAGACACGGTTTCAATAAAGTGCTATGAGACTTACAAGAAGAAACAGCTTTCCTCTCAAAAACAGCATTTGAGGTGAGGGCATTTAAAAGGGCTTCAAAATCAGGTACCATTTATTCTAAGCACAAAAGACACGCACTTTTCCTAAAGAAGGTGCTAAGTATATGGAAAACCAGGAAAATCTAGTTCTACAAAAAGTAATGCTTTACAAAAGTATGGTTCATTATAGTTTGCAGAACTTTTATATGTAATATGTTTAATATCATAAATATTATTATCATTCTTTAAAATTTGGGACCTGAGAAAGGATGAAGATACTTTTTTGATGTTACAGATCATTAATATAAATTACAGAGGTAAGCACTAGAAGGTATGGCTTCTGATTCCAACTTTAAAACCCACTGCACCTCACACAGTCACCCAAGTGTCTGCACACTTGAAAGAGCAATTCTATTTTCATTTATTTATTTATTTATTTATTTATTTATTTATTTATTTATAGCGAGTGAGTGGGAGGGGCAGAGAGAAGGAGAGAGAGAGAGAATCCTAAGCAGGCTCCACACTGTCAGTACAAAGCCAGATGCAGGGCTTGAACTCATGAACCATGAGATCTTGACCTGAGCCAAAACCAAGAGTTGGACCCTCAACTGACTCAGCCACCCAGGTGCCTGGAAAGAGCGATTCTAAACAATGGTGGAAATGCAAATCCTAAACTATATGGGTTTTTTCACAGATCTGTCTGACTTTGGGGAACCTCCCTATCTTACTCATTCAGACCAGTTAAACTGAGTCAAGAATCACTTGGGAAACTCAATCCATTCAAAAGCTGCCAAATGGAGTAATATTTTCCTTCAATTAGATTTCCTGTAGGCACAGCATAATCATGCTAAATATCCTGCCTATCCTTATAGGTGGTCAAACTGGAAATCATTTCATTAAAGGCAATAGTTAGATCCAGTGATTTAGAATTGATTCTAACAGTGAATAGATTTGTGGCACGTGTCTGGCTCTTCAATCCAATTTACATGTACTTTTTGGGAAAATGATCAAATAGATTTTGTTAAGATTCCGTACTGACTTCATACGGCCATCCCAGAGTAAGGCCATAATCACTACTGTGTAGCCACATGTGGATTGTCAGGAACCTTAATTTCTACCTATACTTAATGGAATTAAAAAAAAATATGGCCAATGGGGCGCCTGAGTGGCTCGGTCGGTTAAGCGTCCGACTTCAGCTCAGGTCATGATCTCACAGTTCGTGAGATCGAGCCCCGCGTTAGGCTCTGTGCTGACAGCTCAGAGCCTGGAGCCCGCTTCGGATTCTGTGTCTCCCTCTGTCTGCCCCTCCGCTGCTTGCACTCTGTCTCTTGCATTGTCTCAAAAATAAATAAACATTAAAAAAAAAAAATCTGGCCAATAATCTAAAGAAGTGGTCTCATCATACCTCACCATGTTCAGACAAATGGCTGAATTAGAAGTATGGCACAAACTAATCAGAGTATCTAAAAATAGGTTATTTGGAAGAAATCTGAAAATAAGATCCTTCAGGTAAAGGTAGGAAGGATATTTTAAATATTAAAACAAATCTATACATAACATTTAACATGTTTTCACATGCCAACAAAGAATCACTTGTCTTACTGAATAATGGATGCGTCGACATTTCAAGGCTTAACCTTAAATCTTCATTTAGATCAGGCAAAGATCTCTTACAATGGAAACAATAAGGTGATCTGGATGCTGTTCTGTACTACTTTGCAAAAAAAATACATTTTCTACTTGGTTATTTCTCGAATATTAGAAATGTTATGGATTTTTATAACTTAATCTTATACTTGACCACTAAATTCTGCTATTAACGATAATCTTTGGTTCAGTTGATTTACTGGGATTTCCTAGGAAGACAATTGTAAGATATCTTCCTCTTCCTTTCCAACGTTTGGAATCTTGTTTCCTTTGTGTCTAACAATATAAACTACAAAGTAACGGCAACAGCAGCAGAAACTAATCAGAGAGACACTCGAGCTATGCCAGGTGCTCTTCTAAACTTGTTAGCTACACACACATATATATATATATATATATATATATATATATATATATATATGCTCAATTGGGCCTCACAGGAAGTAAATGAAATAGGTATTAGTATCCCTATTTTATAAATGATGAAATTGAGGCACAGCAAGTTTAGGTAACCTATATAAAAGATCGCATAGCCTCTAAGCAGTTGAACCAGGTCAATGAACCACCTTTTTACATTGTTATTTTGGTATGTACAGAACTACTCTAGTTGGGGGGAAAGTTACAAGTTGGTCAGGCCATGGCTATGAACTACCTTTCATACCTTGAAATCCTAAAGCCCAATGTGTTGGTACTAGAAAGTAGGGCCTTTGGGTGGTGCGTAGGCCATGAAGTGCTCTTAGAAGAGACCCCAAGGAGCTCCCTAGCCCCTTCCACCATGTGCAGACACGGTGTGCCCAGCCAGCTGCAGCTCAGAAGAGGGACTTTGCCACAACCTGGCACACAGATCTTAGCCTTCTCAGCCTCCAGAACTGTGAGAAATAAATTTCTATTGTCTATAAGCCACACAATGTGTCATATTTTGTTATAGCAGCCCCAAAAGACCAAGACAGCCACAAAAGTAGATGTGAACGTGGGAACCCTCATCTCATTCCTGCTTCCATACTGCTGTTTTTGCTGCAAGGAAAGAAGCGATAAACTTGAGTCTGCCAGGAATCACAGAGCTGCTGATCCACAGGTGATCCACCTCAACACCTTGCAGCCCGCGTCATTCAAGGTCTAGTGTGACTACTGAATCACAGTGTGGCACTGTCTGGCTGGTCAAGCTTGAAGACAGTGGTCCGAGGGTGACTGGAGACCAGCAGCAAGTGGGTACTGTTTCTCCAAACAGCAACACGCTCATTGGGAATGACAACACTCACCAGGAACACAGTATCAAAGAGAAGATCATTTCTGTTCTTTAAAAAAAAAATTTCTTTAATATTCATTGATCTTTGAGAGAGAGAGAGAGAGAGAGAGACAGTGTGAGTGGGTGAGGAGCTGAGAGAGAGGCAGACACAGAATCTGAAGCAGGCTCCAGGCTCTGAACTGTCAAGTACAAAGCCCAACATGGGGCTCGAACTCATGAATTGTGAGATCATGACCTGAGCTGAAGTCGGACGCTCAACTGACTGAGCCATCCAGGCGCCCCAAAGAGAAGATAATTTCTTAATAGTTCCAGCAACAGGTAAAACGCATCACCTGGCTTTCCCTCTATCACTTGACAAAAAAAGACTACTCAGTCACTACATAACAACATATGAATATATGTGAACTCAGGAAGAGAGCAGGACAGAGGTGAAGTGAAGTTATATGTGCCAGGAAGTCTGTAGTTCAGTTTAAATGTCTTTATTCTTTCAGTTTCTGTGGTTGTCTGCCCTATTAATCGAGACGTGGAGTTTGGCTCACACGAAAGGACTGCTCTTTCTCCAGGAGTTTACACCCTGGGAACACACAGAAGACGGTTCTTCGTGGTGCTCCAATGGGAGAGAGGAACAAAAAGTCCTCGAATCCGTGAGCTTTTCCCGCTAGACAAGCAGAAGGAAGAGACTAAATGAGGGGAAGAACAGTGTGTAGGTCTGCTGGCTGACAAGAAGCTTTGTTAAAGGTAAAGGAAAGAGAAAAACACAAAAAGAACAATTACAGCCTCAATCAAAATGCTTTCTCATACCTGAGATTATATCCTCTTCGTGATTCACCCGGCCTGCCCGAGAGACTTAGGAGCAGTCCCAAAGAACAATGGAACGTATTATTTGCGATTTCCACCTTCCTTATGCAATTTGCGAGTCACAATGGGCCACCCCCCACTTGCTGCCAAAGAGTTATCTCTAAAACACAAATATAATATCACGGGAGTGAGCTCACCGCTGACAAGACACAATCCAAACCCAGAAGGTTCAGAAGAACTTTGTGATCTACCCACTGTGGCAGGAGGCAGGTTGAGTACTCAGGCTTCACAGGCTGATGGCTTTGGGTTTGAATCTCAACTTCACCTACTGAATGTAGGACCTTGGCTGAGATCCCAAAGCCTTGGTTTCCTCATCTAGAAAGGGACAGCTTCTATGATTAAATGTGTGATGCCCTGGCCCAGCAACCACACAGTGGGGGTCCCTGTGTGCTCACTGTTGTGGGTCTTAAGAGCCACAACGCTCCCTCCTTCCCAGTGGTCTCTCTTCTCTCTGCACCCATTGCCCAGTGGGTAATAGGTATTCAGTTATTCAGTCAATATCCAAAAATCTCCACAGACCTGCTCCAACAGCACTGCTTCAATGTCTCCCCCCCTTGATCTGAACTCTAAATGTGTTGCCGGGACGTAATAAGAAGATGCTGCTGTTAAAATGTAGAGAAGGGAGAAGATAAAGCAATAAAAGAAAAATGGTGATACATTTCCATTTAGAGAGTTTGGGAGAGGGGCCCCCAGATCTTGACCCCACACAGATACACCGTATTAAATTCTTAATTTCAACAGCATTTATTCACTCTATTTTTTTTAAGTTTTATGTATTTATTTTGACAGAGAGAGAGAGAGAGAGAGCACGTCTATGAGTGAACACAAGTGGGGGAAGAGCAGAGAGAGAGAGAGAGAGAGAGAGAGAGAGAGAGAAGGGGAGAATCCCAAGCAGGCTCTGTGCTGTCAGCAAGGAGCCGAACACGGGGTTGGATCCCACGAACTGTGAGATCATGACCTGAGCCTAAATCAAGAGTCGGACACTTAGTCAACTGAGCCACGCAGGCACCCCAGTTTCAACATCATTTTAAGAACCATATGCTATGAGGATGTATACCGAAATCTAAAGCAGGAACATCAGGTTTTACAATGTTGTTTTATTTCTGTTTACTCCAGGCATTTACAGATATACCCATTTTTAATACAAAAGAAGGAAAGAGCCAGAGTAGTGTGGAGGATTAACAAAGCTTTGCAACTAATGAGATTGCGCCTTTGCTGCCCCCTGAATTTTTCTGCCATGACGCACACAGTTCCTGTTGGTCTGATGCACCGTATGCAGAAAGTAATGTCTATTCACAAAGCGTGTAACATGTTTGTTTGTTTTTTAAATTTTACTCCGGGCAACGCTGTGTTATGTTTTAGAAATTAACTCTGACACCGGCTTTCTAGACAACGTTTGTCTGGCGACCTCTGTACAAATAGTGAGAATTTTTGATACTGATTACCAGGAGAAAAATAATAGTAAGACTAATAATTTCTGGGTTTCTCCATCTTGACACCAGTGACATTTTGGGCTGAAAGCTTTGTTATGGCAGCTGTCCTGTGCATTACAGAATGTTCCGCAGCATCCTTAGTGTCTACCAACAGATGATAGCAGCTTCCCTCCCCTCAGTGCGACAACCAAACATGTCTCTAGACATTGTCAGATGTCCCAGAGATGAAGAGGTGCAAACTCTCAACTTGGTTGAGAACCACTGGTCTACCGTAAAGAAAGAAAACAATCATTTGTCTTCTTAAAGAAGTAACAGAGTCATTAAGAACTGTGATCAATTCCATAATAGAAGTTTTGACCTTAACAAGTCAACCTACAATTTGGAGTAAGACTCCAAACATACTTTGCTGTGGGATTATCTCTGCTGTACCTGGCATCAGAACTAAAAGGACAAGAGATTCTTCCCCATTAGGAGGAAGCTCAGCACCTGAGATGAGGAGATTCTTCTGCTAGAAAGTTCCAAATCTTTACTTTCCTACTCTATTTTTAGAAAGAACATGAAAGATTTTTTTGTTGTTGCCAACACCTATTTTAAGGGAAAAGGGTTTTAGCAAAAAAGAGAACAATAGAAATAAATTAAACCCATTAAGAAAAAGTGTGCACAACCAAATGCCGATGCCTGGGAGGCCAAAAAATTTAAAAGGTCTGTTTCCTTAGAAATGGGAATCCCCCCCCAAACAAAATCTCAGAATTATGTGTCTCCTGTTATCTTGTTCCCTGCAACAAGGTATCAACTTCTAGCTCATCAGCATTTCCCCCAGCCTACTTCAGGGCTTCATTATCTTTCATCAGGTCTATTTCAACAACTTCCTTATCTGGTTTTCTCTCACCTTCTCATCCTTCTTTCTGGATCAGTGGGGTAGGTGGTGGAGTGGGGGGGAAGGCAGCCTCTCGGAATCTTTTAGAAACCGATTCTGTGAGTGCTCCCCAGGCACAGAGGTGACGGCTCCCAATATTCCAGAACTCAAACCCCTTCGCCACCTGTTCTAAACTTATTTCCCAAGTACTCCTTCTCTCTCTTCCCACAAAGTCCTGAAATCATTTTCACTCTTGCCCACAATCCAAACCTTTGTTCAAGCTGGTATGTCCAGAATGCACTTTTCTCCCAGGTTCACGTGAAGGCCCTCACCCGCCACTCCCAGACAGCATGGATCTCCCCTTATTCAACAGCCCATCACCATTTGTTTGTGCCTCTAGTAGGGCAAATGCTTACTGTCTTCCTCTAACCATGTAGGGGCATAGCGTTCTATCTGCCTGCTCCAAGGGAATATGAGACTAGACCAGTTCTTCAGCATCTTCCGTCAACCTGATGAAAAAAGTTTGTCCTTTAAAGACGAATCCATTTCAGTTAGGTCAAAAATATTTAGTTCAGCCCTTGAAGTTTCAAGCTTGTGATATAACAGCCAGGACTGTCCTCAAGAAGCTGTCAGCAGAGAGGAGAGTAAGGGCAAGACAAAAACACTCTTGGGCACAAACTGTTAAAGATGGAAACACTACTTGGCATGAACTGTTACAGGGATTCCAAAGTGGAAGGAAGAGGAAGTCCCTTATCCAGATACCTGGTGTGGAAAATTAAGGAAAGCTTCTTGACGAAGGTGGTGTTTGAGGCAGGTTTTCACAGTTGGGTGGTGACTCTGACGGGCGAGCCCCCCACGTACTAGATACAGAAAGGGGGGCAAGGCCAGGCAGGTGGGGCCAGGGGAACAACGAACAGCACAGGGGAGTTGGTACCCAGTGTGGTGTCTAGTGGGGAACTAGTAGTAGGTGCCTAGTAGTAGGGTCCTTAGTCCAATGGACACCAGGCCTCAGAAAGGCTCTGTGTTACACAAGAGTTTGCACCCACGTGGGGACGCCTCTGCCAAGTCCTAGCCAGCGAGCAACAGAGCCACGATGGAGGCACAAGAAGCTGGCACTAGCACTGAAGATTGACTGGAAGAGGAGAGGGGACTCTCGGGTCTTCAGAGCAGGTGAGACCCAGTGAGGATAGCTGGGAAGAGAGAGCGGCTTTGACAGGGACTGAAGAGATAGCATCCGCAAGACGTGACACACACTAACTTCAGAGATAAGAGGTGGATGAGAACTAAAATTCCCACCCAAGATGACTAGCTTATTGAAGTAAGAAAGCCAAGATGATGAAAGGGTGTGAAGAGCTGTAAGGAAAAAAATAATTGCCACTGGGCATTAAACTCATGGAGTATTTCAAGTGTTTATGTACCCACAGCATTTCATTTACCTACAATGATTTCTTTTTTTAAAATTTTTCGTTTATTTTTGAGAGGGGGGAGGAGGGGCAGAGAGAGAGGGAGACACAGAATCCGAAGCAGGCTCCAGGCTCTGAGCTGTCAGCACAGAGCCTGATGGCGGGGCTCAAACTCACGAGCTGTGAGATCATGACCTGAGCCGAAGTCGGACGCTTAACCGACTGAGCCCCCCAGGCACCCCTACCTACAATGATTTCTAACACCTAGAAAATAAAAGCTCTGTGTTTATTTTGCTTGTCTCACGCTCACTCACTGGCTTGACTCACTCTTGGGGACAAACCCCATGATGTTCTATAAACCAGTCCCAACAAGTTGGAGGCCCTGCTAATGCAGACTTCACTAAAAACACACATGAATGCGTCTGAATCATCTCTCCTCTTGCCCTAAATGTCAAAAAAGCCGGCCTGGACCCCGCGGTTCATTGTTTTTCTGTGTCAAGGATGCCTGACAACAGATGGGGAAGCAGTTTACCAGAAGGCCGGCACTCAGCCTCATGGAGAGGGAGTCCAAAAGGTAAGTGATTCCAGTTCTAAGCAACAGAGTGGAGTGACTTCCGGAAGTTTTACCAGCACTGCAATCAGTTTTGGAACGTTAATATTATTAAGTCTGTTTTCTGTAAAGAAAAAAAAAAAACTCAAAACAATTCCTAAAAGCTGAAAAGGAACCTTTCAAAAGGTCACCTTTTAAAAAAAGATCTGTACTCATTTAGAGGTACAAATCCAACATGGAAATCAAATTATGAAGTGAGACTAGTCCATCCCTAGTGCTATAAACACTCCATTAACAGTGTGGTTTGAGGCAACTTGTTCAAACTTTCCACCTGATGTTAATCGCATTATCTCATAGGTTAAGTTATACTTGAACTGGAGGTATCCCGTTCAAGTACCAACTTTCCACTCAGCACCAACATACAAGTAGAAAAAATGTAGAAAACAGCAGTCTAGAGTTGTAAACCCCAAAGCCCATCCCGGTTTTGCTCCTGAGTTTTTAATTTTTTTGATCCTAGATTTTCTGCTGGTAGAGTCAGTGTATGATTTATAAGGAGAGTCAACGGGCTGAAATGTGAAAATAGCAATCAAGGGATTCTCAAGGTTTTATTAAAGTCATTTTACTAGCATTTATAGATCAAGAGAAGCCACACGGTAGAACACCAAATACCTCTCCATGAAGTTGCTCATACATTTCCCCTTTCCTTATCTCCCATAAGGCTCTTAAGAAGAAACTAATAAAATATTTTTCCTTTCTTCCCAAATCTTACACATCCCTTTTTCCCCTTCCCTTAAATCACCACCATGAACTGGGGTACCCCCTGGAAGCTAGCCCATGCTGAGAGCAATCCTTTCCTCTTAGGAAGGCACTCACTGGATGGTGCTACCATGCTAAAGATGGAATCATTTCTTCCCGAGTTCATCTTTCACTGGGTTGTTTCCACAAACACTCAGCACTGGAACAAAACCACCCAGTGGATGGTGAACTCTCACTCCTAACAGAAATTACTTAAGACTATAAATAAGACTCAACGATTGAGGCAGAGTGGTTTGGTGAGACCACCACTTAAGAGTTTTATATTACGATTAACTTTGCTGCTGGTTGGTAAGTCAAGGTCCCCCCCTTTTTTTTCTTAATTTCAAAAATTTCCAAACAGAAAATTAGGATAATGAGCACCCCATCTATCCTTCACCAAAATCTAACAACTTTAAGAGCGTGTCTTACATTCATCTATTTTTATGTTTGTTTTTGCTGAAGCATTTTATAAACTATAATCACATTCCCCCCCTAAGTAATTCAGTACGCACCTCTAAGAAACAAAGATATTTTCTTCATAACTATAAAACTAGTATCACCCCTAACAAAATCAAAATATTTCCCTAATATCATCTCATCACAAAGGTCACTCATATTCAAATTTCCTTGGGGTTATTCTTCTGAAGCGTTCAGAAGAGACACTAGAAAGCTATACCAAAGGATGGCGAAAATGCTTGAGTCATAGTTCTACCAAAGGTAGATGTTTACATGATTTCTTTATCCCTGCTTTGGATTAAAGTGTCAGGGTAAATGCTGAAGTGTAGAAGATACATCCTCCTAAACTTCCGACTATGAATCTAGGTTATAACAGCTACAGCGATGAGTTCCTGAAGTAAAGGAGGGGAGGGAAAGAGGAACAGACAACTTTCAAGAGACAAAAATGGCAATGACAATTTCCCAGACACTAGGCTATGATATTACCTAAATTGTCTCCCCCTCTTTTCTCTTCTGATTCATTCCCCCTAGCCTAGAAAGATTCTTCAGACTCCATTATTCTTAAAAATGAGTATTAGAAACGTTCTGTTTTTATGTCCTCTCTCTTGGCTTCTTTGTAACCCATCTTGACAAGAGTAATCGCTCCAAGCTTGCTCTTCCTTCCACTCATTTTTACTCCCACTTTGTTATCTAATTGCCTTGCTCTTACTCACTGAGACCCACCTTTTAGAGACTGACAATTTCCTTATCCACATTTAAAACATGCTTTCCCCAGGCCTCAACTTGCCTGTTCCCAGCAGGCTCCCCACACATCGCCCTCTCCACCCTCTCCAAGTCCAAGGGGCTCCCTGGGAAGCTCTTCTGTCTTTGCTTCTTCCTGGTAATTTATGAGAATGTCACTTGTTTGTGGATGACTTATAAATCTGGAAAAGGTCAAGATAAATATATATTTACTTAATTTCCCCCTAGAGTCAGAATACAGTTAGTGAACTGTGTGTGAAAGGCAAGGAAAGTGAAAGCATTCTTCACCTTACTGGCTGATTCTTTCTCTCTCTCCACTTTTTTAAGTTGATTTATTTATTTTGAGAGAGAGTGCGCGCATACGCAAAGGGGTTGCAGGGGGAAGGACAGAGACAGAGAGAAAGACAGAATCCCAAGCAGGCTCGCGCTGTCAGTGCAGAGCCCGACATGGGGCTCAGTCTCACGAAGCGTGAGATCATGACCTGAGCTGAGATCAAGAGTCGGACACTTAACTGAGCCACCCAGGCACCCCCTTACTGGCTGATTCTAATAGATCTCTCTTCTGTACAATGGTTAGAATGCCTTATGTGTGGACAGTGCCTTCTAGCACTTTCCAGGCAATAATAGTGAGGAAGCATGCTCTGGAGTCACATATCCTGGGTTCAAATCACACTTAGGAGGTGTGATAAGATACTCAACGTCTTTGAACTTCAGTTTGTACTTGTGAAAAATGCAGATAATAATAGAACCCACTTCCTGGCTTTGTTGTGAAAGTTCCACGAAGAAATCAAAGTAAAATGTTGAGTTAACAAAGTGTCTAGAAAATAGCACTGAGTGAATGTTAGTGATTTCAAACTGTGACCTAAAGATTCAAATATGAAAGTGGTTACTCTTTAAGTATAAATAAATCTAGTATTTATTACTGGAAAAACTGGGGGGAGGGGATAATGTTTCTTGTTATACTCTTACTAGTCCATAGGTCGTTTTGAAAGAAAGTTTGGTTATTCCCATTTTAACACATGAGCTATATCTCATGTAATACAGAAAGTACACAAAGTGTTGTTCAACGCTAGCATTTACTTTTGTAAATGGATGATTCATGCTAATTAAACTTGCAACCCGGGAGAATAAAATTAGCTTGTTTCGACATTTCCTTTTGTTCAGTAATTACACTCCAAGGTTATGTAGATACCACATTACTATAATTTTGCCTGAGAGACAGACTGCACACCCACATTTTTAAAAACAGGCATTGCTGATAGCAACCCAGGTGCTTGCTGAGTAAGAGCCCTGCAGACTTCCTAAGCAAATCTTACACTAACCTTATGCTCCAGTGTCACTTATTTCTGTGCATATTGTAGCTAGTAAGGAAGTAATGAGATCATTTTTGCTTGTTATAGATTCACCGGATTTGCAGGAGGATGAGAATTTAAAAATAGAAGCCAAACGTGGCTGCCGTTTATCTCTGATGCTTATGTTCAAGTAGCAATCTGTTCACCCATGATGACGGCAAGCATTCCATTAAACGATTTAAATTTTCACAAACCCTCTCAGAATCCTACTACTTCTCAAATTGGTAGACCAGAGACACACAGAGACGTCACATTCTGACCCATTTGGTTTCTCAAAACTTTGTCTTTACAGACAGCTATTCTGGGTCAGTTTTCATGAGACAGGTGATAATGAGGAGGTAACATTTACTTAGTACTCATTACTGTGCCAGGCACAGCGTTGAGTCATTTACACACATTAGATCATAAAGAATCTTCGTGACATTTTCTAAGTAAATCTCCTTTCTACAGATTGGAAAGTCGGAGCCTTAGGAAGATAAATTAAATTCCAGAGGCAATGGCATATCCAGGTTTTTGTGGAGCCTGAAGTTTATATTAGTTTTAAAGGAAAAAAAAAAGTCAAATTGTGAGTACTAAATTTGGTTTAATGCCCTAAAGGGGTCAGCATAAATAAGGAATCCTGATGTATGAGCTTCAGCAGTAACCAACTTGTGTCTGCTTGACTGACCACTCCAAGCTGTAGAGACAAAGGAATCTGATGAACAGAAACGCGAATTGTAAAATGAAAATCATTCACCTTTAGAAAATCTTGGCTATAATGCAGTTCACTAGGTTTAAAAAAATTTTTTTGAATAGATTTGTTTTTCAGTTCAGTATGTCAGGAGAGACAGGGCAGTGAAAGGGGTGGAGGGGGGGGGGCACATGCAGGGTGAATGAGCGGGCTTTGATAAAGTGCCAAGCAGTAGCTTACATGATCTGAGAATGCAGAAAAATTCTGAGTTCTGCATTGCATGTTCCTTAGGAAATCTTTGCCCTCTTGGGAGCAGTGAGAACTTAGAAAGTTTAGATACAATTTATTTGTGATGCCTTCTGAATAAAACTTGTGTGAAAGCAGCAATCGCTTTTCTAAACACTATGCCAATTTTTCTTGAGTGGTTTCTCCGCTGTTAGCAAAATATGTGATGCTGACTGAACACATTCTCTCTGTTGGAATCAATTATTTGTTATACCAAGAAAACTCTTTCTTATCCAAAATGAAAAACTTATTTTGCCAAAATGAGGGAGGTCTTTATTTTTTCTCCCCCAAAGCACATCTAATAATTTTAGAATTCAGAATAAGGCAACTCTCCTTACCATCCATAGTGCTGTTCTGAGGAGTTCAAGTCCTATTTATCTTTTCTCAATTTTATTAAATTATTTCTTTTCACATGAGGAATTTCATGAAAATTTCTGATGAAGGGTATGGGAAAGGCAGTCTGAATAGTGATTTCCTTAAAATGCTGAGTTTTACTATATTCTAGAATATATGTGAATAGAGCTGCATACAGCTGCCCAGGCTGTGCACTACACCACTCCAAAGGACGCTATTTACACACAGTGAGGAGCGATGCCTAGAACATGACAGTGCAGTGGCCTCAAATGAAGAGCACACTGACTGAAATGAATGGTTGCTATATAGGCCAGAAAATAAGTACATGCTTGAAAAGACGAAGGGGGCACATGTCACAGAGATACATGGGTTAGCTGTCCCCAAATGGCTAACTTTAGGACAACATGAACATCAAAATAAATAAGAAATGTATTATAACCCACTGAATGAAGTTAGAATCCATAATTCCATAATAGGTGAGTGAGTAAACAAATGGCAGAAAGACAACAAGTAGAGCAAGTAACAGTGGGGTTCCAACTCGATTTTGGCTCAGATCATGATCCCAGAGTTGTGGGATCAAGCCCTATGTTGGGCTCTGCACTGAGCATGGAGTCTGCTTAAGATTCTCTCTCTCTGCCTCTCTCCATCTGCCCCTGTTCCCTGCTTGTGCTCTCTCTCTCTCTCTCAAAAGAAGAAGGAGAAGGAGAAGGAGAAGAAGAAGAAGAAGAAGAAGAAGAAGGAGAAGGAGAAGGAGACGACGAAGGAGAAGGAGAAGGAGGAGGAGAAGAAGAAGAAGAAGAAGAAGGAGAAGGAGAAGGAGACGACGAAGGAGAAGGAGAAGGAGGAGGAGAAGAAGAAGAAGAAGGAGAAGGAGAAGGAGACGACGAAGGAGAAGGAGAAGGAGGAGGAGAAGAAGAAGAAGAAGAAGACGACGACCACAAAGAAGAAGAAGGAGAAGAAGAAAGAGGAGGAGGAACAGTGGAGTTAAATTAGAAATGCACCATTTTCTCACCTTCATGGTAACAACCAGATCAGACAGAAATCAATAGCTGCGCAAGTGGGGGTGGGGTGATTTAGAGAAAGACCACTCCTCCTTTCAAATGTCCTAGTAATCACAAAGTAATCCTCATGAATGGGAATAGTGCCCTTAACAGAAGAGGCAGGAGAGAGATGGTGGAATTCTCACTCCACCAAGAGAGGACACAGCGAGAAGACTACCACCTACAAAGGACAAAACGACCCTCACCAGACACTGGATCTTTCCTGCCTCCAGAATTGGGAGAACTGAACTGTTCATAATCTACCCCAACTATCTGTTATAGCAGCCTGAACTAAGACAGTCCTATTTCAAGGTTTTTTTTTCCTTTAATGTATTTTTTTTCCTTTTGTGTAAAGTGGTATGATCTTAGAGTCCATGGCACCTCAAATTTTCATTTAAAAAAAGTATCATTTTCTTTTTTAAGATAAGGTTTTTACCTTAATTCCAGTACAGTTAACATATAGTATTATATTAGTTTCAGGTGTACAACAGAGTGATTCAACATACCCTGTGCTCATCGTGACAAGTGCACTCCTTAATTAATCCCCATCACCTATCTCATCCATCACCCACCTACCTTCCCTCCGGTGCCTGGATTCCCAGTTAAGTGTACTGTCATCTTCCTTATAGATAGCGAGTGGGCTATTGAACATACCATATCTTTCTTCCCAGTGGAAGCTGAATGGCTGTTAATTAATTAATTAATTATTATTTTTTTTAACGTTTATTCATTTTTGAGACAGACAGAGACAGAGCATGAATGGGGGAAGGTCAGAGAGAGAGGGAGACACAGAATCTGAAACAGGCTCCAGGCTCTGAGCTGTCAGCACAGAGCCTGATGCGGGGCACGAACCCACGGACCGTGAGATGATGACCCTAGCCGAAGTCAGACGCCCAACCAACTGAACCACCCAGGCGCCCCGGCTGTTAATTTAAAAACAATGTTCAAAACAATAAAACATTTACAAATACTTGGGGAAATCTTTTCTTCTGACACTGTGAATGCCCATCCCAGAGCAATGAGTCCCAACCTTGGCTGCATAATTTAACCATAGAATTCAAAATTCTGATGCCCAACCCACACTCACAACCAACTGAAGCAGAACCTCTGGAGATGGGACCTGGGCACTGGTCATTTTTAAAGCTCTCCAGGTCATTCCATTGCGTAGGTAAGTATGAGATCCCTAGATCAAGCATCTACAGCTGTAAAGAATTGTATCTTTTATGTATGGACCCAAAGGATTCACAAAGGAGTTTCAGAACTGGTTTCACTGCCTTGGGGTGCCTGGGTGGCTTAGTCACTTAAAGCATCCGACTCTTGATTTCCGCTCAGGTCATGATCTGGCGGTTTGTGAGTTTAAGCCCTACTTTGGGCTCTGTGCTGACAGTGCAGAGCCTGCTTGGGATCCTCTCTCTCCCTCTCTGTCCCTCCCCTGCTCACACTCTCTTTCTCTCAAAATAAATAAATAGACTTAAGAAAAACAAAAAAGAATTGGTTTCACTGCCTTAACTATAGAGAATAAACAGATGGTTACCAGAGGGGAAGGGGGTGGGGGGAATGGGTAAAATGGGTGAAGGGAATTAAGACTACACTTATCTTGATGAGCACTGAGCAATGTATGGAATTGTTGAATAATTATATTGTACACCTGAAACTAATATAAGGCTATATATTAACTATGCTGGAATTAAATTTTTTTTTAAGTTAAAAAAGAAGAATTGGTCTCACTTGTTGAGGAATGTACAGTCTCAACTGGCAAATGAAGATATGTGTGTATCTATGAATGAAGACTGGGGGCATATGCTCAATGAATGTCATACACAAGAAATGTGGAGGCCATATAGGCACAGTAGGGATGCCCGTACCCTCCTGATGCACGGACAGGCTCTGATAAGAGCAAAGCTGAGGAAGCCTAACTCTGGCTGGGGAATGGTGTAAATGGAAAAGTACCCAGTATGTCCAGGAAATAGTGAGGGGACCAATCTAGCCGGATGGAAGGTTCCCTCTTCCGAGTAGAAAAGGTAAGTTTGGAGAAGCAGATTAGACCCAGCCCCTGAGGGCTTTGAGAAACAAGCCAAGGAGTCTGGTGGCAGTTTGGGGTCTCTAAGGAGATTTGAGTCGAGGACCAAATGCAAGCATTCCTTGGGGAAGACTGCTTTGATGGGCTACTCACAGTACGGTCAGGGGAAAGACTAAAACTCAATCTACTATGAGAAGAACGTGCACATTAGATCAAACTGTGTATGTGATGAAGCACAATCTTATACCTTCCTTTTCAGTTTTCCACAAAAGACCAGGAGTTGGGGCTTCCTAGAAACAGCACGGATCCCACCTGTAGTGGGACCCCTTGGCAGGAGAGAGTGGACAGGATGCAGGGTTGGTCTTGTCTCTGTCCCTTTGGCCTGGCTCCAAATTTCACAGTTGTAGTACTTTCTGCTGCTACCTATTCCTCCTTTTTTCATGAAGGCTACTCTTATGGCCAGGAAACAAAGTTCTAGGGGACAAAGTTTCAGGCTAGAGAAATTCTTTCTTATAATTTTTTTTTAATAGGAGTATCTGAGAAGCTGGGTGATCCCGAGGTCATACGGGCAATTGGAAGACTCCTAGGAACAAAAGAAGGGGCCAAACTATTCATTTACTCAATAAATATTGAACACTTACCATTTGCTGCCATTCTAGACAATGGAACTACAGCAAGGTCCCTTTTCCTGATAGGCAACTCTCTGGGCATTGTAGAGGTTTCACTCAAAAACAAAAAGGCAGTCTTGTAAAGCCTTTGAAAGGCTTTTGTAAAGCCAGTCACAAAAGCAACATTTAAGTTGTACCCAGGGTTACTCAGAGACACTGGAGCTCAGAGGCTGTCTACACATATTGACTGCCATCCCAAGACCACGGAGACGTTCTTTGTATTCGTAAAATTTTCATTTTATAAATAGCTGATAAGAATCCATATGTAACTACATGCGTTGATTAGAAGTACTTAGGACAAAATGAAACTGAGCTTTCACTGATAAAGTCACCACAAAAAGTGTTTGATTCTTCTTTTTCTATGTCATTATATTCTAGTTTATAGACAAGTCCTATTTTCTCACTGTGGAGCAAAAAGTTAGCATGTGCAAGTCCCCTTCTTCTGCCTTTTCTTGCCCCTCGAGAGAAGTTTTACCTGCATAATGTACCGGAATCTCTATCTTTGGCCCAATGACGTAGTGCCCCTCCTCCAGGCTGTGGGCAGTGATAGTGGTCCACTGACGGCACGAATGAATCAGAAGGTAGTCATTTTCCCGCAGCCCTTCTATGCATTCTCCTAGAAAAGATAATTTTATAGGAGAAACTTAGAATTAGCATCTGCTTACTCCACACTCTGCAGTGAAATTTCATGGGTTAAAACTGCACTATTGCGGAACTTGGCAGTTCATCCTAATATGACATAAGTTTGCTTCTGAATTAGCAGTAAGAAGGCATTCCACAACAAGCTGACAATTGTACACAGGATTCCATAAAAATGTTTCCCACTTATCTGCAAAGATATTTTCAAAACCTCATTTTATCTCAATGGCTGTTCGCAAGGATACTAAAAGTTATTAAGTGCCAACAAAGTGTTAGGCACTATTTAGATGCTCTGCACATATTATTTCATGTGATACAATAATATTATGAGGTAGATATTGTCCCCTCTCTACAGGTGGGAAAAAAATCAAGATTCAGAATGTTAAGTGATATGTCTAAGCTCACAGATTTAATAAGCAGAAAAGTGAGGATTCGGGGCTAGGTCAGACTGATTCTAAAGCTTATGCTCTTAATCGTTAAAATACAACCACCAAAATACATAATAAACCTATCTCTCTGTTGAAATACTGGTTGAAATTAGATGCCAGAATCTCCTTGTAAATTTTGTGTGTTTTGCCAGTTCTCTCTGGCCCCCTACCAAACTTCCCAATCAATTAAAAATAATGAAGCTTTATAGAATGCAAATGAAATTATTTTTCACTTTGATATCTTCTGAGGTACATTTTTAGCATTTGAACCAATGACAAGTTATTTCAAAAGAAAAATCCATCCCCTGAAACTTAAAAGACATTTTTTAAGACGCTGAAATGATCCATCTCATGAATCCTGGTTTAGTAATTCTTTAAGTGCTCAGATAATGCCTGAAAAGGCTAATTTCTTCATACAGAAAGTAATTAGCCTTTTTTATTTTTGATGCTTATTATATTGTAATAACCAAGAGTCAGTGATATAATTGTATGTTTTGAAATGGAATTTATAGCTCACTTAAAAATTCTTAAAAGTTTCACGGCTTCTATAATAAAAAAAAAGTAGAGGAGGCTGTAATGATCAATTTGGTACCACAATCATAAGCCATCAAATTTGTTTCCAATCCAGTAAGGCCACAGTCTTTAAAAAAAAGTCTTCATACAAGAATACTCTATTGTTGTTGCAGGAGATACAAATGGGATGGGAGAAGAAGAAACAGATCTGGAAACAGAGGTATCCTAGTAGATTCGAATGAGAAGGTCCAATTCACCAGGGGGAACTTTCCACACCAGATTCCCCTGCCCCTCTCACTTTGGGGGACCAGGTTCATAAAGACAGCTCTCGAGGAGACTGCTGGTACTTATGAGCCCGTTGTGTCCCCCTCAAGCATGTTAGGGCAGGAAAGAAAGATCTGGAATTGCTGCTCCATAGGAGCAATCGTACGGCCACCCTTAAGGCTCCCCACCAGGAGGCAGGCAGGTGGGAAGGGCACACAGACATCAGGCAGGCATTATAAGCACAGGCCTTGAAGCCCAACAGATCTGGTCTAGTCAAAGCTCTGCTCCTCACCACTCTGTGGTCTTGGGTAGAAACCCTCCTACTTCAGAGTGGTTGTGAAGATACACAGTGACAGACATGGAAAATGTGTAGCACCAAATCTATCACATTCTGTTAGGAGTGGTTAGGAAACATCGGCTATTAATCTCATTTACTGTAAGCTTTCTCTCCCTAGAATTAACACTCTAATTCAGGTCGTGTTATCCCCTTACAGGTGAGGAAATGACCTTCAGAGCAAGTCAGGAAACTTGCCTATCACTTTGTAGCAGAAACGGACTTTGGGGTTCCTCTACCTCTCTCCCTGTTCTTTCCACACCACATGGACTTTTGCCTTGAAAACTGCCAACGATAATCCAAAAAACAGGGAGAAACCGACCCTCAGCTCCAAGTCTCACTCATTCACTCAATCCATATGACAGGCACTGTTCCCAGCACCTGGGAAACATTTGTGAACAAACAGAGATCCCTGCCATCCAGGATGCTTACGACCCAAGGAAGAAGGGAGATGGTATCAGCAACAAAAATGAATAATTAAATTATGAATTCATTAGAAAGTGAAAGGTGCTATGGGAAATGGAAAAAGTGAAGGGTACGAGAATCAGGACTACGGTATATAAGAAAGAAGAGTTTTGCACGGTTATCATTTTGAGATATTTTTCATTCATTCACCCAACAAACATGTCTCTGCTTATTTGTTTAGCTTTTTCTAAACACAGCTTGAGGAATAACTAATATACAAAGAACTGCACATATTTAATGTGTACGATCAGATGACTGTCAAACATTTATTTATGGAGGCTCTTTCATGCACAAAACACTGGAAGAGTGGGCCAAAATGTCAAGACAGGGTGGTCTGTGCATTCCAGACGCTGACATTCTCTTGGTGAGATGTATTCACACGTAATTTTACGTAAGGTAGGACGGGCTGGGTGCCACGCAAGAGAAACAAGAAATCTGGAGTGGAGACGGGGACTTTAGCAGAGAAGACCAAGAAAATGTCAAGAGGAATACAGTTTTGGGGCTCGTCCTTCCTTCAAGGATGAGCTGGGCTCAGAAAGGAGGTGGGCAGTGGGGAGTCAGAGAAGGGGCGGGGATAAGAGAACGGCCAAAGCTCCGCTTTAGGAAGATTAACCTGGCAACACTATAAAAGCTGGATCGGAGAAGGGAGAAAACAGAGCCACGGGGTGTATGCAGGAAAGTCAGAGGGAAAACACACCACCATTCAGGGAAAAAAGAAAAATGTCGTTTTCCGCAACTAAACGGTTATATCATACAACGGTTTTAATTTTATTCCGCAGTGGGCTCTAAAGAGGCAGCCAAGAAACAATTGCAGTCAAGTTAATCAAAATGAAAATTTAATGTTAAATCCTACTGCTAGCTGCTAGTAAACAGTCTGTCAAGAGGATTCAGAATGATTTTCGAAGCTATAAAGTAGTAAGAAACCAGGGCCTGTTTTTGAGCTTATGTCTTTTTTGTTTTTTTTTTAACAACTGCCTGCTTCAGGCAAAATAAGTTTCAGAAAAATTGTCTAGAAGTAAAACTTAATATAATCACTTAAAATGTCCTAGGGGAGGCCACTAATAGAGGCACTACATTAAATGAATTCATAAAGTAAACATTTTTGTGACATAATTAGCCTGTTGCTTAACTACTATATATAACATGCTAAAACTTATATATTTAGCTCAAAGATGTAGTGACAAGAAGTCTAAAAGCAATGTGTGTTAAATTCCAAAATATGTTACTGCCATCCTGAAACTTCCCCACATCTAGCATGCTTCTGGGATATGCTTTATTTGCCTGGTTTGACCTTGATCCCCTCAACATTAAGTCTTACACACCTATTTAAATTATTTTTAATGCTAGGAAAACTAGAATCCATGAATCCTTCTAAGTATGCTTTAAAAAAACCAAATTAAAAATTATAAATAAGTATTTATAAGCTGGAAATGCACAAATTCTCCTCCTGTGGCTGGTGGCCTTTATAATCTCCTGATGCACCTTTCTGATTTCTCCTTGTTACCTTCATGGTTCCCCCCCCCCCCCTTTTACACATTAGCTATAACTGCAGGAGTTAATCAAGTTCACCATTTCTCTTTCCTTCACAATCTTACACACCCCGCACGGACTCAATTAGTTACGGACAACTCGCAAATGCATGCTCTCAGTTACCAACCTGTACGCAGCGCTCTTTGTCCAGGCTTTATCTTCTACACTTTTCTACCTGGATGTCCCCATGCTAATTCATTCAGCCATCCTACATTCATCCAACAAACACGTACTGAGCACCAGCTATGTTCTAGAACCAGGAGATACAGTATTGAACTAAGTACCTGCTCTCATGGAGTTGACCTCTTGGCTGGGCTTTCAATCACCGTTTTTCACTCTTTCAATTCATTTAAATATTGCTGTCGATTAAACTTCCAAGAATACAGCACGGCTCATCAGACTGATTCTTCTACTTACATCTGCCTTTAGTGGTTCTCATTCATACAGAATGAGGCCTGAATTCCTTGGCTCAATACTCAAGGTCCTCATGATTGTAGATCATCAAAATATTGGGACATCATCAGAATAGAAGACCTATATCCCCACACCATACGCTAGAGTCCAAAGGACCTGTTCTCTGTGCCACACACACAGTGCAGTCTCACTCACCTGGGCCCCCTCGCTTTCTTTCCTTGGTCCGAGCCTTATCTCCAATCCTCATTTACTCACTAGTCATCATACTCATTTTTGAAAGACCAGCTCAAATGCCACCTTCATGAAGGCATTCCTGATACGAATCCTAATATTTTCCATTTAAAATGCAGCGATTTTGTAATTTTGCTAATATTCTATGCCGAATTTATAAACTTCTGACATTTTAATGTTTATGTATGTTTAAATGGCATAATAAAAATAATTTAACTATACAGGAATTATAGGCATTTTTTTCCTTTTGAAATTGGTCTATATACATTTCGTCAATTTTGAGGACCACGGTTATAAGGACTAAGAACAAGGATAATTCAAGACTATAAAGACTGATAGACAAGATCCTCTCTAAACTTCCTGGTCTTACTAGCATCCACAGCAAGGCCATGGAGTGGCCCAGATTCACTGTCCCACGGTTCTATTTTGCTTTTTAAATATTCAGATATAATGTTTACATTTATTTAGAGTATTTTCCCCCACAGGGCGTCTGGGTGGCTCAGTCAGTTAAGTGTCCAACTTTTGCTCAGGTCACGATCTCACGGTTCACAGGTCCGAGCCCTGCGTCAGGCTCTGCGCTGACAGCTCAGAGCCTGGAGCCTGCTTCAGATTCTGTATCTCCCTCTCTCTCTGTCTCTCGCCCACTCACACTCTGTCTCTCTTGCTCTCAAAAATAAAGAACATTAAAAAAAAATTTTAGAATATTTTCCCATAGACACTGAATCTTATGTCTTTATGCAGCTTGTACCTATTCTAGCATTGTTTAAATTGTAATTAAACTGATTATATTTGAATATACTGAATCAGTATATGACTATAGTGCCTTTATATATGAATTACATAGACTATATCTCAATCAAGTCAAACAGTTGTATAATGTCTATAGCAGTAGAATCCAAATTTCTATTAAATGCTTTTTTATTTTTATTTTTTTTTTTAATTTTTTTTTTCAACGTTTATTTATTTTTGGGACAGAGAGAGACAGAGCATGAATGGGGGAGGGGCAGAGAGAGAGGGAGACACAGAACCGGAAACAGGCTCCAGGCTCCGAGCCATCAGCCCAGAGCCTGACGCGGGGCTCGAACTCCCGGACCGCAAGATCGTGACCTGGCTGAAGTCGGACGCTTAACTGACTGCGCCACCCAGGTGCCCCCGTTTTTTTATTTTTTAATATGAAGCACAGTGTACTTGGATGACAATGTATAATGTTTTAATATTAAATCTGTCAATTTACTGCTGATGAGTTTTCTATCAAAGTTGGGCTGAGAACAACACAGACACATACCCACGTTGGTTTGGTGTTTTGCTATCCTCACGGCACAAAGAACAAATGTGTGATTTTACACAATTCTCTAAGTTGTGTTGTGATTTTGGCAGCTCGTATATTAAAGTGTTTTGTTTTGTTTTGTTTTTTTAATTTTCCACATTTGTCTCTCTTTTTCTTAGCGTTGGCATCTCACACCAGAGTGACACGTTTGGTCAGCAATTTGGGGCTGTATCTCCACAGAAGGCATGCACTTTTAATCCTTTCAACTCTCAGAATACCCGACTTTCCAATTTGCATGGCAAACATATAATCTTATATTGCTGATTATCTTTCTTTTTTTTTTTTAAACTTTTTTTTTTTTTCAACGTTTATTTATTTTTGGGACAGAGAGAGACAGAGCATGAACGGGGGAGGGGCAGAGAGAGGGAGACACAGAATCGGAAACAGGCTCCAGGCTCCGAGCCATCAGCCCAGAGCCCGACGCGGGGCTCGAACTCCCGGACCGCGAGATCGTGACCTGGCTGAAGTCGGACGCCCAACCGACTGCGCCACCCAAGCGCCCCCTCTTTCTTTTTGAACTATGGCTTTATACTCAATTAGCATGGTCTCTTCTCAGCATGTGAGGAGAATCGTGTCTGTGGTGGATATTCATGTATTTGTTGACTGATTAATGAGGCCCCATTGAAATAATCTGATTTGTTAATACACATGTAATGAGAATCAGATTTACTGAACTTGGGATCGTTTTTATCTGTTTGGACATAAACTGCTCCTTATGTTGTAGCTAAATCTATCAACAATGGGTAAATTAATAGGTTTTATGGTATCTGTTACTATTTACTACAAATCTAATTTAGCAGTGGTGCATTGTTTTATTTTACTAATGTTCAAAGAAAAGCTGGTCAAGTGACAACACAGCACTTTACCTCCTCATTGTTAACAAATAGTGTTGTTTAATTTTTTGTGTGTTTATTTTTGAGAGAGATGGAGACAGAGTGCAAGTGGGGGAGGGGCAGAGAGAAAGAGGGAGAGAGAGAGAATCGGAAGAGGCTCTGGGCTCCGAGATGTCAGCACAGAGTCCAACGTGGGGCTCAAACTCACGGACCGCGAGATCATGACCTGAGCTGAAGTCAGACGCTTAACCGACTGAGCCACCCAGGCGCGCCCCGTACAGTGTTGTTTAATTTTAATTATGTGTTTACTTGATCTTATAATCCTTTTCATGTAGACAGGAACCCTACTGAGTCAGTCATACACTCAAACCACTGCATTTCTCTTGCAACTTAAACTCTTTTTTTAAAGTTTTATTGAAAAATAATTGACACACATCACTATGTAAGTTTAAGTGTACAGACTGATGTCTGATGTACATAAATTGTGAAATGACCGTTAACATCCATCATCTCATGTAGATACAATAAAAAGAAAAAACATTTCTTCCTGTGTTAACAACTTCCTGTTGTTAATGACATCCCTAGCACTGATTTTTCTTATAACTGGAAGTGTGTACCTTCTGACCACCTTCCTCCAATACCCCCTCCCCATTCCATTAAAAAAAAAATACCTTCAACAGCGGCTGAGTACCAGCCAGGTTTCCTCTTCTTCTGACTCCTACTGTAGTTAAGGGGTGCCATGTCCCTGTGTGAGCAGAAATGACATTTTCCACTTTCTGTCCCTACCCGTGAAAAATGCCTACAAACCATCCTCTATGCTCTTTTCTCAGGCAAGGGCTGACTATTGATTACAAGGAAGACCTCCGAGCGAGCTGAAGATAGCAGAGCTGCCGGCAGTATGGGCTCCTGAATCGACACACAGTGGAGCCAACCACCTGCCCGTGCCCTCACCGCACCCTGAGCCGGGATGTGAGAAATAAACTTCGACTGGGACGTCGTGGCAGTGATGTGTTGTAGTTCTCCTTTTTCGTTTCAGTGGTTAGACTACGTTAACTAAAACATCTACATACAAAACTTCGACACCAGCAAAGACTCCCGATTATAGTGATCACAAAGGTTTTGTTACAGAGGCTATTCCTTCTAAGTCCTCTTCAGAAATACAAACTTGAATTTGCCAAGGTGGCTTGGACGTAGACTAAAAATTCCTTTCCTCATTCTTTTAGTTACATCTTATCCCATAAGCTGAGGGATATAATTTAATGCTGCTTACTTAGCATCCTCAAACACTGTCAGTATGTAAAGTCTTAGGTGTTTTTTCCAAACAAGCAAAATTTACTGTGAGAAGAGAACATGGCACTATGATAATGTTTCTTTGTCCCAGGGGCACCTGGGTGGCTCAGTCGGTTATGCATCCGACTTCGGCTCAGGTCATGATCTCACGGTTCATGAGTTCGAGCCCCACGTCGGGCTCTGTGCTGACAGCTCAGAGCCTGGAGCCTGCTTCGGATTCTGTGACTCCCTCTCTCTGCGCCTCCCTTGCTCACACTCTGTCTCTCTCTCTCGAAAATAAACATTAAAAAAAAAATTAAAGGGGCGCCTGGGTGGCGCAGTCGGTTAAGCGTCCGACTTCAGCCAGGTCACGATCTCGCGGTCCGGGAGTTCGAGCCCCGCGTCAGGCTCTGGGCTGATGGCTCGGAGCCTGGAGCCTGTTTCCGATTCTGTGTCTCCCTCTCTCTCTGCCCCTCCCCCGTTCATGCTCTGTCTCTCTCTGTCCCAAAAAATAAATAAACGTTGAAAAAAAAAAGAAAAAAAAAAAGAAAAAAAAAATTAAAAAAAGAATTCTTTGTCCCAAAGAACGACAATCCAAATGACATGACATGGTAAGTAAAAAAAGAATATGGGGGGTGGGGGTGGGAGGTAAAGGAGGAAGAAGAGATGATGTCATAGCAAATTGCTCTAAGACAGTTAAAGAACAATCATGAAACCATGAAATTAAAATGTTGTCTGCAATGAAAAAGCAGTAAGGGTTCCAAAGAGAAAGTAATAGAAGGGAAGGAAAATCCTAAAAGAATTAACTAATTAGTAACTCATCAAGAGACAGAAAATATAAAGGGGTCAGGGAGGATGTGGTTATTTTATGTGCTTTATTACTAAAGCACAGGTAATAATTTTGAAATCTGTGGAAAAGAAAGCTCTAGGAAGAAAAGAAACTGTTTTTAGCCTAATGGCTGAAGTATTTATAAGAAAGAGAAGGACAGGACAGGAAGGATCAGGCATAGGTATTAATCAAATACAGGTATCTGAAGTCACTTGATAAGAGCTTCTCAAAACTCATAGAAAAGAGCAAACAAAAATAAAGCTGGCACAGACACCAAGAATACAAAGGACAATGGGTTATCATACCCCTGGGCAGGCACAATGAATAATTTTAGCCACCTGTAACCGTCCCCTACTCCAAATACTGAACAACAGAACGATCCTCCGATGACGGGCACACACCTGCATCTTCACATTCATCCGCTTCAACAGGACAGTCCTTTTCTAGGCGATGGCATCTTATGACCGCTAAGATGCATCTTGTGGAACAGAGAAAAGCCTTGTGGATGGATGTGGGGTGGGAACAGTAGACAACAGCATTACTTGAGCTTAGCTGCTGTCCAGTTCTAAACACTTCTCAATTGAGAGCATGTCTGCTTCTCTAGTCCTGCCTCTGTGTGTCAGGGGAGGAACCTGCAGCCCTGAGGAAGACATTGGCTCTGACCCTGGGCCACACAGCCCTTGTAATCTTCTGGGGACCTGTAAAAACTCCAGTGGCCGGGAGGGGAAGGGCAACACATCGACCACTGAAACCAGAATCTCTCAGTGAAGTCCAGAGACCTGCACGTCCTGAAATTTCCTTGGGTATCCTATTGTGCAGCCCAGGTTCAGAGCACAACCAAGGCAGTTAAGTGCACAGGCCCTGGGGAGACATCACCCACCGGGGACTCCTTTCTTGCACCTATTGTGAGAAGGGGGCAAGATAAAACTTATCAGGTGCTACAAAGCATTAGCCACATAGTAAGCTCTCCAAAAGTGTGATTACTATTATTATCCTCAGATACCTAACGTTACAGGATTTTCTCTGGCTATGACACTTGCATAGCATGTATTGTCTGCTTTTTTATATAGTTTTTGCATTTTGCAGTAATTAAAAAGTAGCCTGTGTTATTTAGCATTTTATGGATATACATTGTATTTCTCCAATTAGACTGTGACATTTTTGGGTGGCAAGGACTTTTCTTGTTTTCTTACCAGCCCAGGGTCATACACCCAGCTGGTATCAGTAAAAGCATCACTGATGATTATTTGACATGGTCATTTAACTATTAAGTTCCCACAAATTGACACATTGAGCTATCAGATGAAATTAAAGGTATTTTCCTCTTTGTCTTCATTTCACCATAAAGAATTAAGGGCAATTTTATTTTCTCAGACTTCATTTTGTATTTAAGCTTTTTTTAAAAACCAGGTTATTATTGGGGCGCCTGGGTGGCTCTGTCGATTGAGCATCTGACTTCGGCTCTGGTTCAAATCCCATGTCGGGCTCTGCGCTTGACAGCTCAGAGTCTGGAGCCTGCTTCGGATTCTGTGTCTCCCTCTCTCTCTGTCCCTCCCCTGCTTGCGTGCTATCTCTCTCTCAAAAATAAGTAAACATTAAAAAAATTTTTTAAAAACCCAGGTTATTATTTCAGGCTACTAGGAAGCTTTTCATCAAGAATGTTGACTTAATGAGAAGAACTTGTAGCAGTTTTTCTGTCACGATTCAACTCTAATTAGAAAGTGGCAGGGGCGCCTGGGTGGCGCAGTCGGTTAAGCGGCCGACTTCAGCCAGGTCACGATCTCGCGATCCGTGAGTTCGAGCCCCGCGTCAGGCTCTGGGCTGATGGCTTGGAGCCTGGAGCCTGTTTCCGATTCTGTGTCTCCCTCTCTCTCTGCCCCTCGCCCGTTCATGCTCTGTCTCTCTCTGTCCCAAAAATAAATAAACGTTGAAAAAAAAAAAAAAGAAAGTGGCAGAAATTACTAGATATTCTAGATACTAGAAATTACTAATATTTCACTCACTCCTTGTCCTTGGTAATAATCCCCTTATATTAGCTGGGCACATGGCTACCCAGAATACAGAATACTGTTCCCACCTGCATAGCAAGTAGGTATAACACTGTTAACTAAGTAATAGTCAATAGGATATAGTGGAAATGTGCAACTTCCAAGATGTATTTTTTAAAAATAGCTTTCATATACCAGAAAATTCACTAACTAAAATTTATAATTCAATGGCTTCAGTATATTCACAGAGTTGTGCGAACACTACAATCTAATTATAGACTATGTCTATCACCCCAAAAGAAACCTCATATCCATTACGTTATTTCCTACTCCCCCAGCCCAGCCTGAGGCAACCACTAATCTATTCTTTGTCTATAAATTTACCCATTCTGGACATTTCATATAAATGGAATTATAAAACGTGACCTTTTGTGCCCAGCTTCTTAGCATAATGTTTCCAAGGTACATCTATGTTGTAGCATATATCAGCACTTCGTTCCTTTTTGGCCAAATAGTATTTGATTGTATGGATGTATCATGTTTTATTTATCCGCTCATCAGATGATGGACATTTGGACAGTTTACAGTTTTGGTAGTTAAAGCATGCTGCTGATATGGACATGGGTGTACAAGTTTTTGTGTGGACGTGTTTTCATTTCTCTTGGAAATATACCTAGTGGTAGAACTGCTAGGTCACGTGGTAACTCTATATTTAACTTTTTTGAGAACTCCCAGACTGTTTTCCAAATTGGTTGCACCATTTTACATTCTCACCAGCAAAGAATGAGGGTTCCAATCTCTCCACATACTCTCCCACACTTAATGGTATTACCCATCTTTTTATTATAGCCATCTTAGTGGTTGTGACATATGTCTCACTGTCCTTTTGATTTGTGTTTACCAAATGATGAGTGATGCTGAGCCTCTTTTCACGTGCTTATTGGCCACTCCTCTATCTTTTTTGGAAAAAATGTTTATTCAAATCCTTTGCCCAAGTTTAAATTTGTTTTTATCTTTACTGTTGAATTCTTAATAGTTTTCCGTATAATCTGCATACAAGTTCCTTATCAGATACATGATTTGCCAACATTTTCCCTCATTACAGGGACTGTCCTTTCACTTTCTTGCTAGTGTCCTTTGGACCACAACATTAAAAAATTTTTGAAGTCTTTTTTTTTTTTTTTTTTGGTCATTTGTGTTTTTGGTGTCTGATGTGAAAAAGTGTTGCCTTAACCTAAGGTCATGAAGATTTATGCCTACATTTTACGGGCTTTAGTTCTTACATATTTACGTTTGTGACCCATTTTGAGTTAATTTTTGTGCATGTTGTGAGTAGGCATCCATCTTCATTCCTTCGAATGTGGATACCCGGTTGTCTGAGCACCAATTGAAAACGTTCTTCATTGAACTGTCTTGTCTCCTTGTCGAAAAATCAATTGACTGTAAGTGTAAGGGTTTATTTCTAAATGTAAGGGTATTTCTATCCTCATGCCAGTACCAGAATGTCTTAATTACTGTAGCTTTGTAATAAGTTTTAAAATTGGGAATGTGAGTCTTCCAACTTTGTTCTTCAAGACTGTTGTGGCTTTTCTGGGTCCTTTGAATTTCCATATGAACTTTATGGATCAGCCTGTCAAATTTTTGGCCCTAAAAAACCACGCTGGGATAGTTTGATAGTAACGGTGTTCAACCTATCAATTTGGGGAGGATTATCATCTTAACAATATTAACTCTTTTGATCCATGAACATGGAATGTCTTTGCATTTATTTAGATCTTTATTTCAATGAGGTTTTGTAGTTTTCGGTGTGCAAGGCATGCATTTCTTTTGTTAAATTTATTCCTAAGTATTTCATTCTTTTTGATGGTATTACAAATAGAACTTTTTAAATTTCATTTTTGGAGTATTCATTGCTAGTGTCAAGAAGCACAATTAATTTCGGTATATTAATCCTTTATAACCTGAAATCTTACTGAACTTGTTCATTAGTTCTAATAGCTTTTGTTTGTTTATTTATTTATTGTAGATTCCTTAGGGTTGCACAATTAATTTCTGTATATTAATCCTTTATAACCTGAAATCTTACTGAACTTGTTCATTAGTTCTAATAGCTTTTGTTTGTTTATTTATTTATTGTAGATTCCTTAGGGTTTTCTATATACAAGTTCATGTCATCTGCAAAGAAAGTTTACTTCTTCCTTTCCAATCTGGATGCTATGTTTTTTTCTTTTGCTTACGTAATGACTTTGGCTAGAATCTCCAGCACAACGCTGAAGTGGCAACCATGATGTATGTTTGGAGAGGATGTGCCCTTCTCTTCCCTTTATTCTTCCTGATAGATGGACTGTGGCTGTGATTACTGGAGCTGGAATGGTACGACCATGTGGGACTTTGAAGGGAACTTAGGACCAGAACTGAATCCATGACATAGCAACAATTGAAAAGAAACCTGGGTCCCTGCCACCCTGGGCAACATGCCAACCTATGGTTTTTGTTTTTGGGTCTCTGTGATTTACAGCCAAACCCAAGCCCAAATTGATACAGGGGTATTTGAATAAAGTAAGAATTGTGGTGCCTGCATTATTCAATCAAAATATATGGACTAGTTTCAAAAAAGAAAAGAATTTTTGATTTTTTAGAAAAAACCAATAGTATTAAAGGTGGCTATATAAGGAAGTACTGTCTAAGCCTGGCTCCTGGTTGTAAAATCTGAACAATGTCTGGTATCTTTTCTTGTTGTTGTTTTAACTTCAAAATAATGCCACAGAGTTTAGAGGAATAGCATTCCTCAATATTATGCTTCTGATAATTTCTTTCAAGCTTCCTAACTCTGTGATTGTAGGGGCTATATTACCAACCACTCAAGTTTACTTCATAATTACTACTCAAAAATCACTAAAAAGGGACACCTGGGTGGCTCAGTTGGTTAGGCAACTGACTTCGGCTCAGGTCATGATCTCACAGTTCGTGAGTTCAAGCCCCGCGTCGGGCTCTGTGCTGACGGCTCAGAGCCTGCAGCCTACTTCAGATTCTGTGTCTTCCCCTCTCTCTACCCCTCCCCTGCTCATGCTCTGTATCTCTCTGTCTCTCAATAATAAATAAATGTTAAAAAAAATAAAAAAAACACTAAAAACATTATCACCCATTTAATAGACCTCTTTATTTGTATCTAATTACAGATAGGAATGATATATTAACTCACATTTGGATGGTTACATTAACATAGATTATGAGCTTTGGCTTTAAATTATTTATGAAACCAAATCAGGGACATGGCTCTAAGGTGAGCATCCCAATGCAGAGAGAAAAATAACGTGTTTTTAGATTAATGGCAAAAAAAAAAAAAAAAGGTTATGAGGAATACAGATGAAACAACTTCCCTGGAATTTACCATCAATAGGAGAATTAGTATCAGCATTAAGTACTTCAGTGATGTCACAAGGAGAGTACCACAGAAAGGAAATCACTCCACAGCCTGCCAGTTTTGTATCCAGTTGACCATTACTGCGAATAAAGATCCAGTAACTACCTCTCAACTCCTCCCCTTGCATCTCACTTTGGCTATGAACCTGCAGCACAGAAACTCTGGTTATTTCTGCTAAGTAGCTGCTTGTCTTCTGAAAGTGTGTACGAATGTAAAAGAAAGCGACTTAATTCTCTGAATCATAATCTACAATAATATGCCAACTCAATCAGAGAGGTTTTCTTTCCTTTGAAGCCTCCAGGATATTTTTATTTTGGGAAAATATTCTGATTAAGTTAAAACAAATATGTGCTGTCATACCATGTTGACTAATGCAAAAGTGGTTTCCAGTTCCTTTACTGACTAAAAGTATCAAAAGTTCAGAAAGATAAAACAAATGCTAAGTCTTTAAATCCCCTTAGCAACTCTTTCCTTTCTCGCTCTCAGCCATTTTGGCAGCTGCTTTCGGTTGACGCTGTTTGGAACCTAAGGCAGGAAGGAACACGGTATGGTGACCACAAAGAAGGCGAAAAAGTTTCTAGAGTCGATCAACTCTAGCCTCCAACTCATTATGAAAAGTGGATAGCACAGACTTTGAAAATGAGCAAACACGGCAAAGCAAACCTGGTGTCCTCACCAACAACCATCCAGCCTTGAGGAAATCTTAAATAGAATACTACACCATGTCGGCCAAAACTGGTGTCGATTACTACAGTGTAACACTGAACAGGGCACAGCATGCGGGAAATACTGAAGAGTATGCACAAATATAGAGTATGCTATCATTGATCCAGGTGATTCAGATATCATTAGAAGCATGCCAACACAGACTGGTGAAAAGTGAATCATGCAAAAGTTTTCTTTAATAAAACTGGCCAGAGCTGATTTTTTAAAAAATAAATAAATCCCCATAACACCTGTCTTCACCTGAGTGCTATGCATGGAACAACTAGGTCACCTTCTCGTCTCCCCAACTAGATCATGTTTACATTCCAAAGGACTGATGGGCATAGACCAGGTCTATAATAAGTGCTTTATGAATGAACAGACTTGGGTAGAAAATGGTGAGCATTCACATCAAATACGTGTAAGTATAAATTAAGCACTCAGATTTTATTTAACATTTAAACACTTTGAGGAAAGCAGAGTATTTAGAAAAGACTATTTTTTTTAGTATCTCTTATTGATCTCTTCCTACCCTACACAAACATCCAGAAATCTACATTGCCTAAGATCCCATCTTTAGATGAATATTCTATTCGAAGGCCCAAAGACTGTAGTCTTGGGTTCTAAGCAAGTGAAGGAGTTGTTGTATTTTATGCTTTATGGTTTACTATGAAATCCCAACAAGAAGAAAAGGAACTAGAGATTAATTTAGACAAAGTACTAAGTGCTAATGATGTCAAAGAACTTCATGAGGAAATCTAAGCAAAAAGGAATGCATGAAACAAAAGAGAAAGATGTTTAAAACAAGAAAGAGAGATTAGGGATATATTATTACCTTTTTTTCCAATGAACCCTTGGACAAAGGATTCCTTTTTCAACAGATTGACCAGGAATAATAGACCCCTGCTGTATGAAACAGAAGTATGCCTACTTAGGTCAAATCTGAAATGTTATGCTCTGAAATGGTGAAACGAACCTAACATTTGAAAGATAAGAATTCTATGCCAAGTGATTTTTGGAAAAACAGGTGAGCAATTGTAGTATTTCCTCAAACGTTTAAAATACATGAAATCTAGCATGGTGCCTGGGCACATACCATGGAATCACATTTCTGGCAGGCAAGGAAGGGGACTCAGATTTACATCAGAAAGCCGACACGGGAGAACTACTGTTGGGCAATCCATAAAAGACAATAACTGACATTCCTCTCTCAATAAGTCTCACACATCCAGTGTGTCCTCCAGTGTTGGACAGTGAATGTAGGATGATGCATTTGGTTGGTGTGATGTACATACTTATCTCGCTGTGTGTGTGAGGAGATGTTCACACCAAAAAAAGGCACTGAGAGAACCAGACAAGCAAGGCAAGCATTGTTTCGGGATCTCCCCAGACATCAAGCTGCCTGAGAGGGCAAAGGCCAAATCACCAGGCACGTTTCTCCCCTTCACTGTCCCCAGCCTTCTGCTTCCACTTATTTAAATGAATTTATAATATGTTAAGTGGGAGGCAGTGTGAAATCTCAAAGATAGCCTCAAGTTTGGAACCAGATTTAGGTCATTGTGGTTCTAATACTCACGAACCGTATGACCATGAGCAAATTACCTAATTTCTTTGAGCAACGGTGTTCTCACATTTACGATGATAGCAATAATACTAAGTAAGTTGAAATGATTGAAGGGGAATAAATATAAAGAACTCGGGATAGTACCCTGTAGATAAAAGGCTCAGGAAAAATATGACTTTGGTTTTATTTTCTTCTTCAGTAAGTGTCCTTTCCCGTATTAGCCTCACTCAGGTACACAATACAGTTTCTTTGTCCAATGAGAAAATACTCCATGATGTACAATCATTTTTACTTTATGCTTCACTTCTACTTCAACAAAATAAAGGGATGGTATTCACCATGTAAATATAATGTTAAAGCTAACAATTTTATTTCAGAGGATAAACTGAGCCATGGGTCAACTTAATGGGATTTTCATTGTCATTTTTTAGTTTCAAATTTGATTTAGATCCCCTTGAATTTTATTATGTGACAAATCAAACATACAATATTAAAGAATCAAATTTAAAAATGATTCACTGCCATAGAAATTACACCAGAAGATATATTCTTTTTTTAAAAGTTTATTTTGAGAGAGAGAGAAACCTTGTGCACAGCATGGAACCTGACGTGGGGCTCAAACCCATGAACCATGAGATCATGACCTGAGCAGAAACCATAGTCAGACTTCCTAACTGACTGAGTCACTCAGGCACTACAGAAGATATATTCTTTTTTTTTTTTTTCAACGTTTATTTATTCTTGGGACAGAGAGAGACAGAGCATGAACGGGGGAGGGGCAGAGAGAGAGGGAGACACAGAATCTGAAACAGGCTCCAGGCTCTGAGCCATCAGCCCAGAGCCTGATGCGGGGCTCGAACTCACGGACCGCGAGATCGTGACCTGGCTGAAGTCGGACGCTTAACCGACTGCGCCACCCAGGCACCCCTACAGAAGATATATTCTTAAGAAAAAAATCTGAATGACGTATTTGGCAACTTTTAGAACTTTCTCATATTAAGGGATTTCCAAAAATCCCGCACAGCCTTAAAACAAAAAACCAAACAGGATTTTGGAAAAAGAGAAACAAAGATTTACACATATGCCACTGCTGATATTCTCATCATGTTTCTAGTATCAGTACACAAAAACAGTGAATTTTAATATTCTCTGTACAAATCAAAGAGAGTTAATAAGAAAAATACAGATAACACCCGAGGTTTTAGTTTTTCCAGGTAAGTTGCCCTGAAGACAAGAGCCACACCATACTTTGCCTCTATCACTTCAATATACAAACAGAAAAAACTTCAATATGAAAGAACACTCCCATTAAAAGACTAGACGTAAACAAAGACTTAAGAAAAATCAGATCACCACATTTTATGGACAGGTCGATAAAGATAGAGTAGGCTTAAAACAAATGCAAAGCATGTCTGATAAGCAAGGTGCAACTTCTCAAAATAGAACTGGAAAACAAAATTTTAAAAATCTGTTCTTTCAAAAAATGTCAAGAAAACCTCAAAACCCCAAGCACCAGTAGTTTACAGACACTGACCTGAAGACTTCATCAATTAAATTGGTACTGTGGTTACCTACATCCCCTAACCAACTATACTGCTTACAGATAAATTATTAATATAATTTTCCATGGGAAAATGTAACAAAGAAAACTACCTTGACATCGAATCCTCTGTATACAGGGCCATCTAAATACATAATGTGAGACATGGAATATTTAGCTGACTTGAACAGAGGCAAGATACAGTTGCAAGAGTTCAAGTGTATTACCTATACTTTTTAAAAATAAAAAATTTTAGTGGACCAGAATTATGTTGGCAGGTATAGATAAAAAAAGTCGGTGTTTGCAAAGTTTAAATTATGCAAATTTAATAACATCTTAAAAAGGTTTTTGCAGACATTGACAAGTAAGGGATAGAACAGCCTCAACACATGGGCAGGGGGCAGGGACAGGGTGTCCCTGACCAAGGTCTGATAGCGAGCCACTATGTGAAAGTGACCAAAATGAGTCAAAGTGTTATAAGCTTGCCCAGATAGATAATTGGAATAGATTGCAGCGTATGTAAATATATTAGATTTTTCTCAGATAAGGGCAAACCTAATTAAAGAAATTTACCTCAATAATGTGGATACATTAAAAATGAATAAAAAAAGCCTGCTACTCTATCCCCTTCTCCCTGCAGGTCTAAGAAATTTAAAAAAACAAAACAAAACAAAACTTTTTTTTTGTTTTTGTTTTTGTTGTTGTTTTTTTACAAATTATCCAGTAGACCAGCATCCAGAATGTTATTTCATGACTTATTAAAACGAGAGACTATTTCCTTCCATTTCAATGTTTTTTTCTAGATGCAAGAGAAATACTAGGTAGAGGATCCAAATGTAACCAAAGAGACTAAAATAGAACTATCGCACACATATAATCTGTTCTTTTCCCCGACGTGAGACTGTCACATTGAGATGCTTTCTTCTTGGCATGCTTACAGACTTCACTGGTGAGATTCCAATATCCATGACCAGTCAACTGTCCCTTGTTGCTGTGTACTACAAACACCCACCGGCACATTCCACACATCTCCTTCTATTCTAGGTCCCAATTCCACCTCTGTTATGGCAGAGCCACATACAGCTCTTTTGCTTACTTTCTATATGTGAAATGGGAACAGACCCAGTCCAATGGATAACACGAGAAACATCTACGGTATAACATCACCAAGAATTACGTCATTAAAATGAAAAGGAGCAGAAACTTTAAGCATGATACTTGAACAGTATAAACATGGAGAGATTAAAGCCTTCCCTACTTCCCTCCCAGAGGATGAAATCTATACCAAGAATCCCAGTAAGACAGAACCAGTAAGACTGGGCTCAGGTTTTAAAAGAGAAAAGGAGAAAAGAAATTGGAGTCTCCTTAATTCAATGCAATATTGGCTATTAGGAGAACAAATGGAAAACATACCAATGCAAGCTTGAGAGACGGTAACGCTGCAACTCTGAAGACTAATAATTAGCATCAGTAGAGAGAAATGGAGCAAGGGAGAAGTATTAGTTTTCTATTGCTACATAACAAATTACCACAAATTTAGCAGCTTAAAAATTGCACAGAAATCTTGCATTGCATGGCTGGGTTCTCTGCTTAAGCTGAAATCAACTGTTGGTTGTCCAGGTTCTCATCTGGAGCCCAGGGTCCTCATCTAAGCTCATTCATGTTGTTGGCAGAATTCAGTTGCAGTTGTAAAACTGAAGTTGTGTTCTTGCTGGTTTTTGACTGGAGACTGACCTCAATTTCTAAGGGCGCTCACAGGTCCTTGCCTGTGGTCCCCTCCTTTTCTGAGCAATGGAGAACCTGTCTCACATTTGAATCCCTTTCATGCTTTGAATTATCTCTGACCTCACTTCTGTAACCAGCCAGAAAAAAACTCTCAGTTTTCAAGGGCTTGTCTGATTAGTTTGGGTTCACCAGGGATAATCAAGTCAACTGATTAGGGACCTTAATTACATCTGCAAATGCCCTTTGCCACATAACATGACATAAACTAGTATAACACCAGGGGGTGGCAATCAAGGGGCCATCTTAGAATCGTGTCTACCACAGAAGGGAATATAGAAAGGAAGCCAGTTATTCCAGGAGAGAACAGATACAGAATTTAAGTTGAGTGTTATGGGCAGACTTCGTGTTTAAACATTAAATTCCAAACAGATTTTATAGCTAAAAGCAATCAAAACTTACACTTTGAGATAACAGGCATGAAAACAGTTGTTACCTTGCCCCAAGTGAGTGGAAGAGCCAAATAAGAGTGCAATTCAGCTTTATTTTTAACATCTCAAGTAGGCCACAAGCACACAGTTCACTTAGACTTGAGATAAACAGAATCTTACAATCAGATAAGTTTCATTGAAAAAAAGAATATAGCAAAAACTTATCAGTCTATACGTAAGAACAGAGTTTTAAGTAATTTCCAACAATTTTACTTGGCTTTTCATCTTTTTTAATTTATTTTATTATTGTTTTTTATGTTTTATTTTATTATTTTTTTATTTTGAGAGAGAAACAGAGTGTGAGTGGGGAAGGGGCAGAGAGAGAGGAAGACACAGAATCTGAAGTAGGCTCCAGGCTCTGAGCTGTCGGCACAGAGCCTGACCCGGGGCTCGAACTCACAGACCGTGAGATCATGACCTGAGCCAAAGCCGGATGCCCAACCGACTGAGCCACCCAGGTGCCCCTACTTGGCTTTTTAAAGTTAACTGAACATAACTGTCAGAGGTTTAAATAGTTTCAAAATTAATACTCTGTGTATGATGTTTAGGTCTCCACACTTCTTTGCTATGCTTCTTTGGCTGTATTTTTAAACCCTAGATTAGAGGGGGGAAAGAAGAGAGGGAGTTCTTTTTTCTGAAAAGGAAGTGCTTATTACTGACAAGAGGGGAAACATGTATTTCCATTTAAACTCTTGGGCCTCCCTACCTCTTAGGATGATGCCTCCTGCTACCAGTGGGCATGGGCTCCCAGTGACTCCTCTGTTCTTTGGATCCCATGTTCCTGATCATGTCACCCTGGCTAGGGTTGAAACCACCATCTTGTTCATCCAATTCAAAGGACCATCAGGCAACCACACTCTTGGAAAAGATAGGCAGAGAACATTTCTATTTTAATTGTAAATAAAATGGAATGCAAAGTTGGATGCAAGAGAGATGCTAGTATTTAATCACTCCCGTTTTGTAAACGTGGATGTTATATGCTGTGGAGCTGTCTTCAATACAAAAAATCCAACAACTTTGGGGTTCCTTGGACTATTCCCACTCACGCTGATAAAGGAGTTCCTTCCCCAATATATGTGTTGCATGTACCTATACAGAGATGCAGAATGGGCATAAAGTTCTACCCAGCCCTTCAGATAGAGGATGATGATGAAAGGGTCACTAAAAACAAATTCAGCTTCGCCAATTCACTAGTTTGTCCTAATAGACTAGTTGTAGTTAGTGTTATATATCACTGCCAAGCACAGACCCATCCTGAGCTCCAAGTCCATAGTCGACCCTTGAAGGGTTAACTGATAGGGTCAGAGATGACTCTTGAAGAACACAGGTTTGAGCTGTGCGGGCCCATATATAGGTGGATTTTTTAACAGTATGGTACTATAAATGTATTTTCGTTATGATTTTCTTTTTTTTAAATGTTTTTATTTATTTTTGAGAGAGAGAGAGAGAGAGAGAGAGAACATGAGCAGGGGAGGACAAAGAGAGAGAGAGAGAGAGAGAGAGAGAGAGGCAGAAGATCTGAAGTGGGCTCTGCGCTGACAGCAGAGACCCCAATGGGGGGCTCAAACTCACAAACCATGAGATCATGACCTGGGCCGAAGTCAGATGCTTCACTGACTTAGCTTTGTGATTTGAATAACATTTTTTCTTTAGGTTACTTTATTATAAAAATACAGTAAATAATACATATAACACACAGAGTATGTGCTAGTCAACTATGTTATTGGTAAGGCTTCCAGTCAACAGTGGGCTATTAGTAGTTAAGTTTTTGAGGACTCAAAAGTTATACAAGGTGTTTTGACTGCACGGTGAGGGATCAGTGCCCCTAACCCTCAGGTTGTTCAAGGATCAGTGGTATATCCAAATGCCTTCTGGATGCTATCAGCTGAATGCCCCACAAGAACCTGGAAACTTGGTATTTTCCCAAAATTATCATTCCACAAGATGCCTCTGGTCCTCCTATCTCAGTGAGTGGTATCTCCAACCTCCTGGTCAACCTAGCAGTCATCATCGATGGCTCTTCTCCCTTCATCATCTACATCCAACTCTTCACCACATCTTACAGATGCTTACTGATTCAGAGGCAAGACAATATGGCGATTACAAAGTACGGACTCTAGAAATAGATTGCCTTGGTTCACATTCCCAAACTGCCCTCACTGGCACCAGGTTATTTAATGTCTCTGTGCTTCAGTTCTCTCATCTATAAATACAGATAATAATAATAGTGCCCACTTCATGGGGCTGTTGTGAGGATTCAATGAGTTAGTAAATATAAGGAACTTAAACCAGACATCTGGTACCCTCAATAAATCTCAGCTAATATCATTGTTGTCATTATTGGAACTCAGTGACTCTCAGCTCCATCCCCTTCTCTACATCCCTTCTGCTCTGGGCTTAATATAGGTTCCCACAGTCCTCAGTAGTAGTATTGTGAGGGTCTCTGCCAAGATCCTGGGCCCTGTAATCTAGCTTCCATTCTATTGCCATTAGAGTCTTACAGAAGCAAATCTGCTGTCATTATTATTCTGCTTGGAAACCTTAATGGCTCTTCACTGCTCAGAGAAAAAGACCAAACTCCATAGGATACAGTATGAAACCCTCCCTGGGCTTCCACAGCAATTACACTAGGAAAGTCTGAGGGCCAAAGAAGGGCCGACAGATGAAGAACAGCACAATCCCCTTTACTCTCTATCTTGGTTCTTCATGGTTTTGTCCTCACTCTTGTCTTGTTGCCTACAACGCCCTTTCTCCATGGTGCTCAAACTAGAAATTTAAGAGTCTAACACTGCCTCTTCTGCCTCTTTGCAAGGGAGCTGCTCTTCCTTACTTTCTTAAAATGTCTCCTTAATGCTTAGGATGGTCTCAAGTCCATACAGACTTTCCCAAGCTAGATACACATTACTTCAGCGTGTCATCTGCCTCTAATAGGTGACATAAACAGAACTACCAGAGATTCTCTGCAGCAATCTCCTCAAGGTTTCTGTCCGTTCCTCGGTATATGCTTCCTTGTACATAAAATGGCCGTACCATCATCCGATAAGTAGGAAGGACATAAATCCTACTCCTTCCCAGCCAATGAGCAGTTGGAGTAGGTTGTTAGCGGTAACTAAGATTATTATAGTAATTAGGAATATAAGGAGGTCTTTAAAAAATCGGTTAATGTATGGATCTGCGTGTATGTATCATATTGAAAATTCTATGATTGATCATGTAACGAAGAGTGCCACGGGTACAAAAAGTCTTGAAGTCTTTCCTGGTGCATCTCTCCTATTTTCCATTCCACAGAGGCAACTGCTTCTGTTACTCTCTTGGCACTCTGCACACATCTTTCCCAGGGTCCTTCTAATTACAGTGACATTTCAATATTTGTGTGTCTGCCTTCCATGCTAAGCTGGGAGCTCAAGGTCTTGGCAGCCCAAGTACTTAATACTGATGCTCAGTTTACATTTGCTGAATGAACTCCTGTGTAACTGGCATTCTGTTGTCATTTTCCACTCTTCAAATTCAGGATGAGTGTCTTACCATGTGACACTATTTCTTACAGAACAGATTTTGGCATATAAAAAGTTTTCTCAGAGTCACAACAAAGGGATTCTGCTGCTACACTATCCAAATCTCAAAGCTTATCAATTCCTGGCACAGACTGTTAGGAGAAACTGAGTGCAAAAATACAGACTAATCATGTGAGGCAAACCACTTTTTTAAAACAACAATTTTGAGTGGAAGAGTAATAATTAAAATTGAAATCAAAGAATTTTAGAACTAAAAGGAGTCTGGAGAACCTAATAGCCAATTGCCTTCACTTTCTAATTGAGGAAATGTACACAGGGTCCCCAATCAGGTATCAACATAAGAGTAGAAGCAGACTTCCTGTTTTAGTCTTAAGCCACTCTACCCCTCTTGCCAGATGCAAAGGAAAACTGTGTTGCCTATTCTACAAATGTGATGCTCGGGTTTCACACAAGCACATATGCAGTTCACCTAAATCGTGTGTCTCAGCATAGTTTTAAAGCAAACCCAGCTTAGACGAATTCTGTGAAACAACAGAAAGACAGACAGCTGGTTCACTCAGATCAATGGAACAGAATAGAGAATCCAGAAATGGACCCACAAATGTATGGCCAACTAATCTTTGACAAAGCAGGAAAGAATATTCAATGGAATAAAGACAGTCTCTTCAGCAAGTGGTACTGGGAAAACTGGACAGGGACATGCAGAAAAATGAACCTGGGACCACTTTCTTACACCATACACAAAAATAAACTCAAAATGGATGAAAGACCTAAATGTAAGACAGGAAGTCATCAAAATCCTCGAGGACAAAGCAGGCAAAAACCTCTTTGACTTTGGTGACAGCAACTTCTTACTCAACACATCTCTGGAGGCAAGGAAAACAAAAGCAAAAATGAAGTATTGGGACCTCATCAAAATAAAAAGCTTCTGCACAGTGAAGGAAACAATCTGTAAAACTAAAAGGCAACTGACAGAATGGGAGAAGATATTTGCAAATGACGTATCAGATAAAGGGTTAGTATCCAAAATCCATAAAGAACTTACCAAACTCAACATCCAAAAACCAAATAATCCAGTGAAGAAATGGGCAAAAGACATGAACAGACACTTTTCCAAGGAAGACATCCAGATGGCCAACCGACACTTGAAAAAATGCTCAACATCACTCATCATCAGGGAAATACAAATCAAAACCACAATGAGATACCACCTCACACCTGTCAGAATGGCTAACATTAACAACTCAGGCAATGACAGATTATTGGTTCGCACTGATGGTGGGAATGCAAGCTGGCACAGCCACTCTAGAAAACAATATGGAGGTTCCTCAAAAAATTAAAAATAGAACCACTCTACACCCAGCAATTGCACTGCTACGTATTTTCCCAAGCGATAGAGGTGTGCTGTTTTGAAGGGGCACATGCACCCCATTGTTTATAGCAGCACTATCAACAATAGTCCAAGTATGGAAAGAGCCCAAATGTCCATCAGTGGATGAACGGATAAAGAAGATGTGGTATATATATATACAATAGAGTATTACTCGGCAATCAAAAAGTATGAAATCTTGCCATTTGCAACTACATGGATGGAACTAGAGGGTTTTATGCTAAGCAAAATTAGTGAGTCAGACAAATATCATATGACTTCACTCATATGAGGACTTTAAGATACAAAACAGATGAACATAAGGGAAGGGAAGCAAAAGTAATATAAAAACAGGGATGGGACAAAATTATAAGAGACTCTTAAATATGGAGAACGAACTGAGCGTTACTGGAGGGGGTGTGAGAGGGGGGATGGGTTAAATGGGTAAGGGGCACTAAGGAATCTACTCCTGAAATCACTGTTGCACTATATGCTAACTTGGATGTAAATTTAAGAAATAAATTAAATAAAAATTAAAAAAAAAGAGGCAGACAGCTGATTTTGAGGTCTGAATGCAGAGTGTGAATCCTGCCACAGCACAAGTTGGTGATCCTAGTTAACTCACATTAATCTTGAAGGTAGTTTTCATACTCAAATGCGAACAATGGTGCCTGTTTCATAAACTGTTGTGAGGATTAAATTAGAACATCGATGAGTGCATTCCATGAATCATAAATGCCACACAATTGCTATACATTAATAAAACGAAAAGTTAGGTATTAGTTTACACTGCATTTGTTTTTTAGCACTGAAAACTCATCATGAGTTAATTATTGTTTATCCTTATGCCTTATATCCTCTCTTTTTTTTACTCTGGCACTTGCTCTGCTCCTTAGAACTGCACTAGCTCCTAAGTAAGAAAGGAAAGGTAGGTATTACCTGAATATGCAAAAATTCAGGTTTTTCCCTAGGCTCTCCTGGCAGTGACAAAATACAAGTATCTTTTTAAAATAAAGCCACAAGTATATAAATAGTCAAAACTGTGTAACACAGATTGCTACTTATATTCAGACAGACTAAAGGTCTCACACAATTTCGATGTCAGTGAAGACTAGAATCATCAGGGTATCAATGCAAGGGGCATTAGGAAATCATCTAAACCCTATCTTTTCTTTAAAGCATATTTAAGTGAGAAGCCTAACTAGAATAAAAATCATAAATTACACTATTTTACATTTCAACACATGTTAATTATTTTATAGGTTGTACCTGACTATAGATTATATTTGTCTATTATTAAGTAGAACTATGTTTGGATGTCCCATGGAACATTCATATGCTAACTTCATAGGTTTCATACGCTAAAATCTATGACAAATTAAACTTGAGATAAATACTTAGCTTGTGACTTTGAAATAGTACTATAAAAGTTTTCGCCAGTTATTTTTCCCTTTGGACATTAAATCTCACTGACCTTTATTGTATTTGCCTCTGTATAGATACATAAACCTGTAAACACACAGTATAACTTCCACTTGGATTCCATTTTTAGGGGGGGAAAACATAGTTACTTAAGATTATAAACTAAGATAAGATACTGGGATAAGAACAGAGCCGAGAAAAGGAAGTAATTGTGAATGCGTCCCATGTTACATATCAGCATTGCATGAATTTGGTTAATATAAATCAAATTACCAGGGCCTGATACATTTCAAACCAACAAGGCAAAAAATTGGATTCTGAAATAGCACCCACGATATATGTATTGGAAACCAGATAACATTATTTTCTCTCAGAATACATATTCATACATACTGACTAAAATTTTAAAAATAAAGTTTTAAGCATGCCTTTATACTGCTATCAAGTTACATATAAATAGAACTTGTAAACATCAGATGTTTTACCCACTTTCCTTTGTGAAACATCCTTATAACATTCCCTTAATTCAGCATGTTGTCAAATAGTACTTATTAAGCACTATTCTCAGTAAATGAAACAGAACAGTCCCTTGTTCTGTGTCGTAATTTGACACAGACAACGTCCACACAGGCCAGCCTTCCAAAGGGTATATCAGAACTGTTCTAAAGAAAGATCACAACAGTAAGGCCCAAGAAAAAGGCACTTAAAATTCTGTACCAGTCCCAATTTAGTGTTTGTGATTGAGTAAAGTGTCAACCAAATGATCACTCAGCTCCTCCACTCCCCTATTTTTACCCTACTGGATTGGCATACGTTAATTAGTTACTACTCACTTATATATTCCACTACAAATGTGCTTAGGAGTTTCTATATATTTCGCTTTTAAACTCTATCAACTCGGCAGCTCCTACCTTTTTTTAAAAAGAGAACTTTCCCCATATTTAGTGATAGGAAACAGTTACTATACCAATTTACTACACTGTATCATGGCACAACATTTTTTTTTGGAGACTTTTCCCATTAACAACTGTGAAAACTTCCCCAAGAAAAGAATTTCTATTTTTAAATGGAATTTTCTTCTGTTTGAAGCGATGATGATTCCAAGTGATGATGATTCTGATTAAACACTGGGGGGAAAAATCTGCCTGAGTAGTCTGCTAATTGCTCAGGGCTAACAGTCTCTTTCAGCGGCTATAAGAGTTTGTTTTGTGTTCTGTACTACCTTATAATTTGGAGAAGAAAGAAGAGAGTTGGGGAAGCAAAAGAAAGAGACTAACACCCATCCATCCATCCATCCATCCATCCATCCATCCATCCATTGTATCCAAGAAATAGAGAGTACCATATAAAGTGCTACTTTAGGGCTGAGATTTTAAGTCAGAGATGTTCAGGGAAGGCATGTAGCCGACTTCATAAGGACACAGCGAGCCAAGAACCCCGGGCTGTCGAGTCCAGTCAAAGATGTATAGAACAGCAGGTCTGATCACAGATTTCGCGCCTTGCTCTCCCTTGGAAGAAGTACTTCTAAGTCTCTGTGAACCATTTCCCTTCAGTTCACAGTGAGAAAGGACACAACTGCTCAGCATCTTCGTCAGTACAACCCTTCACATATTCGAAGACAGTTACTAAGTGGCCTCTTGAACTTCTCTTCAAACGAAAGATTCACAACTCCTTTACCCTTCCTCATGGGCCTTAATTTTTAATAGTCCTTTGGTTCCTTCCATTGCTCTTCTCTGGATCCTTTCCAGTTTCTGTTCTTCAATGGTGGAGTTCAAAAGAGAAAATAAAATGTTCTACTAATGGCTTGGCCCACAAGGGGCAAAGCAGGATTATTTTACTATTCTTACCACACTGTATTCTTTTATTGATACTGAAATGTGAGTCCCAGGACCTAAGGTAGAACACACACGACTGCAATTCTCACTTCAACTTCTACTTCACTTTATTGTATGCAAGTTTGTTCTCTTGACTTCCTCCCACGTCATGGATAAATGCATCACTATTTTCTTTTTTTTATAAGGAATTTATCTTTTAATTCTACTTAGAGTTTTCACAATTTAATCAACTCAATTCAATAATACCTGGATAGCTATTGATCTTGCCACTTATTCAATCAGTTCACTTCTAAGTCTGTTACCCTCACTGACCCAACTTCCCAGGAGAGTTCCTGGGAACTACAAGTTTTGGAGAGCCATATACAATTGCCTTTGCAAAGCAACAAAGTAGGTATCAAATAGTGTAGGATAGGGGCTTTTCATTGGTGAAGAAATTAAAAATTTCTTTATTAAAAATTCCTTTATTAAAAATTAGTACTAATTACCATGTTGTGAGCAATGATTATTTTCCAGGAACTATGATAAGTATCATTTTTAAAGACCAGTAGCTCTATAAGGTCTTTTCTCTGAATATACAGATGAGAAAGACTACAGCTCAAATTAGTGAAATAATTAGCCCAGGGTCACCCTGTTCGTAAATGACAGAGCTGGAGAGAGAATCAGTAGTGCCTGTCTTCCAGAGTTGGACATGGAAATCAAGAGCTCAGTCCTCAGTTGGTGATATGGAAGGTAGCTGTGGTCTGGGTGTTAACACCAATACCACCAGAAGAATAAACAGAAAAACTGATAGAAGCAGCATGCTTTCCACTCATAACCACACATGGAAATTTCTACTCCAAAGGGCTGTAGTATTATATTCTGTCATGTCACAAAAATTAAAGTCAGGCATATGGAAGTAAGTGATACTCTGCATTTAAATGAGGCATCTAACCTTACAGAAAAACTGGCATTAAACTCACTTAGACAACTAAAATGACTCACAAATATTTCCGATTTTCTTTCCAACCATAAAAAATGTGACCTTTCAAAAATGCCACATCATTTACTGATACATTGAAGTTATATTTTCTAAATTTGAAAATTAAATTTCTTAGGTCTTAAAAACATTTCAACACACAACAGCATGAGGAAAGGGAAGGAAAGGAGTCCAGTACAATTAAAAAAGTTACATGAAAGATTATGACTATACATGGAGGGAAAGTATATTAAAGAGTTCTAAAAATGGTGATGGATTATGTAAGAGGAAAAGGAAATCATCCCTTTAAAAAATATAATATCATTAGAAATGCAGTGATCTCTGAGATACAGAGCAGTCACCGGGAGGAAAATTGTTAGAACAGTATGATAGCTTGAGAATGAAAACGGTTGAAAAACTTATCATACTTGCAATTTGATGAATTTTGTAACATTCCTAAAGGCCACACACCATTAGAGGTTTTAATTATAATAAGGAGGCAAATTTAAACATCGTTTTATAATAGATCACTTTGGGGGAGTTGTCTAGTTTAACCCCTCACCTTTACATGTCACTCTTCCTCCACAGAGGAAGAACCCTAGACGTGACATTTGGACTCCATGCCCAACTTCCCAGATACAGCTGATTGGCTCATGGGTGGATACATCACTCAAGATGAACCAATCAGAACATTTCCCATCTTTTCAATTCAGCCCTTTCCTGCATTCCTACCTTTGGATTCCATGAGACTCTTGTATTCTTCTCTGATAAAACACGTTGAATTTGTTTTTATCATTTGCAAAGACTGGCAAAATTTTACTGTTTCAAAACCATTTATACAACAAATTTTGTCTCTTTTGTGCACTGCCCCATCCCCTGAAAAAAATAACTCTCAAAAAACGAAGACTGCAATGACCACTTCCTTTCATTAGAGGGGAAAAACAGAACAAGGTCAAGTTTGGGGATCTCGAATCTAGTGACCATATTGCCATTAACGATCTCCATGAAAGAATAAAGGGAAATGCCCCAGTTCAAATTTGTATTCACCATTAAGCTTTACATACACAGTAACAATGAAGTTAATTAAAACAATATATCATTCTATCCTAGCTATGAGAAATTTATTCCTCTTGGACCTCCCCAGTGATATTCCAAGTCATTTAGTGATTTTGACAGCAATGATCAACCACTTAGGATTATTTCTTTTTTTTTTTTTTTTTTTTTTTGCAATGTTTATTTATTTTTGGGACAGAGAGAGACAGAGCATGAACGGGGGAGGGGCAGAGAGAGAGGGAGACACAGAATCGGAAACAGGCTCCAGGCTCTGAGCCATCAGCCCAGAGCCTGACGCGGGGCTCGAACTCACTGACCGCGAGATCGTGACCTGGCTGAAGTCGGACGCTTAACCGACTGCGCCACCCAGGCGCCCCTAGGATTATTTCTATCATGAGAACCATCATATAAATAACAACTTCAGCATTCTGGATAATAATGTTCACCTGCCCAGAATCACTGTTACCAGCACTCAATGACCAAGCCTAAACCTTTCTTCCTAACAAAACAAATCCTTTCATCAAAGGTAGACAGTCACCTCAAAAGGAGAGGTCGCATGCCATTCTGAATTCTGGTGCTGCCATGATATGTTTGAACCTTGCAACACAGTACTGTCAAATTCTAAAAGTGAATTCAAGCCGTAAAGATAGGAGTTGAGAGAAGCCAGAGAGTGCTTCAGCTCACCAGCTGTGTTTCCAGCCTGGGTTCTTGATAACATTTTAATCTATGGTGATAAAGGACAAGTTACATCTTTAATGAAAAGCACTGATCCAACCAGAGGTCAACCTTAATTCTAAACGAACATCCTTTCCAGTTCACCCTTTTTTGGTGTGAGGGAAGAATGACATTCTTTAATTTTTACTGCTGTTGGCCTAGAGTATGCATGGAAGAAAGCAAGAAAAAAAAAGATACATACTTGGCCACTTTCTGCATACCAGGATTGGTTAAAATATTCATAAAAGACCCAAAATCATGGTTTGCCATGGACGCTCTAGTAACATCCAACTGAGGAACATGGTAAAGCAAGAATTTCATTTCAAAAACCATGTGACAGTATATCTTCATCTGAACTCTGAAGTACAGTGGATGTCATATGAAATTTTAAAACGCCTGGTGCTCTTCTGTTGGCAAAAACATCGTAGGCCAGATGTCACAGCGTAATCACCAATCGAGTCCTAGAATACTGTTTACATACCAGTACTACAGTACTCCCATCAGAATGGATAACAGTTGCTGCTGAGTGAGGTCAAACTCGAGAGGAGGGTAGTTAACTGGAAGAAACAAGGAACACTGAGGTATAACTTTGCATGCCTTCACACCCAGGAAACAGACCCAAGACAGCCATGTTGGAGTGTGCTGGTATTTCAGGGTCTCTTAAAAATGTGAAATCCAACCTTTAAAATGTTGTCTTAACAAATGAATCTGACTATATTACAAATGAATGGTATATATAAATACAGTGAAGGCGTGTAAGGAGCTGACCCAGGTAGCTTTGGAGGCAGTGTTTCTGACTTGGTATTATAATGTTAAATAAAAAAAGACCTATACACAAATATTGTACTCTAATGGCAAAATCTGTTTCTCACAGGAATGTGGGCTTAGAAACTCCTCTTTCTCGATTCTCCACACACACACACACACACACACACACAGGTTGAACAAGCAAGGGGGCCTTAGCCTCACTGGGACTCTCAGAAGAGCCACAGCCTTCCTGGATTCCAGGTAAGATAGAGTAAGAAATGCCACTCTGTATCTCCGCTGAATCCAATTACAAATCTTGGACAGAATACACAGAACAGGATTCTAAGGACTTTGAAAAATAAGTGATCAACAGGCGGACTGGAGAAGGGGACACGATTTGACACAGCAGAACACCGAGGCTTCAAGCAGACTAACGGCAGTGGCGGTGGTAGCAGGAGCTGGGCAGGTCCCTGAAATTCTGAGGAGCAGAATCTTCTCCCACCAGAGAAGTGGTGGTCCCAAGAGGATGGGCAAACCCTTGCTGCTTTTTTGTTTCCCTATCCTCTTGCAACATGGGCAACTGGGTACAGGTGCAATCCTGAGAAGCAGGGCAGACAGGAAAAACTAGAGTTTGGAATTTTGGGGCTAGTAGACTGGGAAGAGTGCCCCCAGGCGCCAGAACATGGCAGTGGGATCAGAGAGGGAAGGGGGCTCAAGAGAGCCATTCCATAAAGTTGTAAAGAACTCACGGGCTCACCTCCCAGCTGCACGTGACCTGAATTTCAACAAACTACCAACGCCTTGAGAAATGAACCGGCTAAGGGGTGGGGCATAAGAGGTCAGATCCAATTATCACAGCAAAGGCTGTGAAAACTGAACTGACATTGGAACCACAGCCCACAAAGGCAGGTTGAAACCTGTTACCTGAACCCAATGTGTTGAATGCCTGCTAACACAGAGCAAAACAAAACTCCATTTTCTGCTTAAAATTTAAACAAGACCCTGAGTTTCAGAACACCTAACAAGTCCAGATTAAAACCAAAATTACTTGGCATACAAACAACCAGGAAAATTTCAACTTCCAAGGGAGAAGACAGACACCAATTCAAATATTGGAATTATGAGACAAAGACTTTTAAAGCAGCTGTTGAAACTATCGTTTAAGAAGTAACAGTGAACACTCATTAAACAAATAGGTAAAAAGTCTCTGCTCTCCCCCTAAAAAAAAATAGAAAGATGGAACAAACAGAAACCTTGGAACTGAAAACACAGTAACTAAAATCAAATATTAACTGGTAGATTCAATAGCAGAATGGAGATGACAGAAAAAAAATAATGTAAATCTGTAGATAAATTAATAAAAACTATCCAACAGAAAAGGGAAAAAAAGACTGAAAAAAAAGAACACATTCTCAATACCAAAATGTCTAATAACTTATGTCATCAGTCTCAGAAGGAGAGGAGAAAGAGAATGATGCCGAAAAAGAAATGTTTGAAAAATGGCTGAAAAGTTTCAAAATCTTGTAGATATAAATTTAGAGATTCCAAAACCTCAGCAAATACCACACAGGATAAGCTCAAAAAAATCCATGCCATGGGGCGCCTGGGTGGCGCAGTCGGTTAAGCGTCCAACTTCAGCCAGGTCACGATCTCGCGGTCCGTGAGTTCGAGCCCCGCGTCGGGCTCTGGGCTGATGGCTCAGAGCCTGGAGCCTGTTTCCGATTCTGTGTCTCCCTCTCTCTCTGCCCCTCCCCCGTTCATGCTCTGTCTCTCTCTGTTCCAAAAAATAAATAAATGTTGGAAAAAAAAAAAATCCATGCCCTGACACATACAAACTGCCAAACACTTAAGAGAGACAGAAATCCTGACAGCAGATCAATTATAATGACACACTACCTAAAAACACAATGGCTAAAATGGTTACTTACTTTTCATTAGAAATCATGGAGACCAGAAAGAGAGCAATATTTTTCAAGTCCTAAAAGAACTGCCACCCAATGAATTCTACATCCAGTGAAAATACTCTTGACAAATGAAGATGAAATAAAGACATTCTCAGAAAAACTAAGAGAAAATTTGTTGCCAGCAGATTTACTCTTAAGGAAAAAAAAAGGTAAATAAAGTTCTAAACAGAAGGGAAATGGTACCAGAAGGAAACCTGGAACATCAGGAATGAAGAATGAAGGAAAGCAACAAAAATGGTAAAAATTAGGTAATTATAATAACTATTGTTCTCCTCTTAATTTTTGTAAAATATGTCTGATGGCTAAGTGAGCAAAAAATTATAACAATGTGTTTTGAAAATCTCATTGTATGTTGAGCTGCTACTACAGCAGTGATTAGTAATGGTAATTAAAAAGCAGAGTGAGATAAACCCAAAACAATCAGAAGGAAGGAAATAAGAACAGAAAATTTTAAAATGTTAAAAAGAGAAAGGAAATTAGAGCAGAAATCAGTGAAATTAAAAACAGAGAAACAGAGGGGGGAGAAACCAATGAAACCTAAACCTAGTTCTTTGAGAAAGATCAATAAAATTGATAAATTCTAGCCAGACTGACTAGAAAAAAGACAAAAATTATCAGTATCAGACAAGGACGTATCAATACGACCCAGCAGGCATGAAACAGAAAAAGTAACACTTAAAAACAATTCTACACGTGTAAATTCAACAACTTAGATGAAATGGACTAATTTCTCAAAAATCACAAGCTACTGAAGGAAAACAGATGACCTGATTAGTCTTCTGTTAAATAAATTAAACTTGTAGTGAGAAAAATCTTTCCTGAAAATAAATCCTAAAGCCCGTATAGTTTCATTGGCAAATTCTACCAAACATTTAAAGAAGAAATAACTCCAATTCTATAATTCCTTTGAGAAAACAGAGGAGAAGGATACTTCCTAACTCATTCTATGGGGCCAGAATTACCATGATACCAGAACAAGACAAAGAGAGTACAGGAAAAGAGAATTACACCAATATCCTTCATCGACCTAGAATTTAAAATCCTCAATAAAACATTAACATTAACAGAAACACACTACTTCCAACTGGAGTTTATGCTGGGAATTCATGCCTAGGTTAATATTTGAAATCAACAATAGGGCACCTGGGTGGTTCAGTGGGTTAAGCATCCAACTCTTGGTTTTGGCTCAGGTCATGATCTCACGGTTTGTGAGTTTGAGCTCCGCATCAGGCTCCATGCTGCCGGTGTGGAGCCTGCTTGGGATTCTCTCTCTCCCTTTCTCTCTGCCCCTCCCCAGCTTGCTCTGTTTCTCTCTCTTTCAAAACAAATAAATAAACTTTAAAAAGGTTAAAAAAATATTTGAAGTCAACTAATATAATTCAGCATATCAATAGACTGTAAAAATATACAACCCACACGATTATTTTAACTGATATAAAAAAAGCATTTCACGAGATCCAACACTCATTCATGATAAAAACTTTCAGCAAACTAGGAAAAGAAGACAATCTTTCTAACCTGATAAAGGACATCTATAAAGAAAATCCAGAGCTAACATCATACATCATAGTGAAAGAAGACATGGTTTCTCTCTAAAATCCACTGAGTACAAGGTGAGGAATCAATTCTACCTACTTTTATTCAACGTAATATTGGAAGTCCTAACCACTGCAATTAAGGTATGAAAAAAAAATGAAAAGCATACAGATTGGAAAGGAAGAAATAAAATTGCTCCTAATTGCAGAGAACAAATATCTACACAGATAAAGAATCCACAAAGGTTCTTAGAATAAGAAAGGTTGAAGAATATTAAGTTAACTCAAAAGTCAATCACATTTCTGTATTGTAGCAATGGACACATTGGAAACAAATTTTGAAGTATAATATCACTTTCAATAGCTCCCCCCCCCAAAAAAAACCCACTTAAATATAAATCTAATAAAACATGTACAGGATCTCTATGTTGAAAGCTACAAAACCTTTGAAGGAAATAAAAAGAAGATGTAAATCAATGGAGACACAGCAGGTTCTTGGATTGCAAGACTCATTATAGTTAAGAATATCAATTCCCCCCAAAATGATTTATAGACTTACAATCAAAATCCTGGCAAAAGTTTGGTTTTTGTTTGGTAAATACAGACAAGCTGATTCTAATATTTATAGGGGAAGACAAAGGAATTAGAACAGACAAAACAATTTGAAGTAAAAAAATATATTGGGAGTCTCACTACCTGATGTAAGACTTACTATCAATCATGACTGTGGTATTGGTGAACGGACAGATACAAAGATGAGTAGAACAGAACAGAGAACCCAAAAATAGACAGATATGGTCAACTGGTTCTTGATAATGAAAGGTAGTTTCTATATTGGAAAAACAAGTCACAAATAAGCAAAAGAGGAAGGTTAAAATGAACCTTGTGCTGGAGATCAAGCAGAGGTTATACAAATGGACTCCCCAGGTCATATGCAGATAGATATGGAAGTATGTAGATATGTATGTGTGCACACATTTGTTTACATACAAATATTTCTAAACTCTATCTGCTGAGACGTGGAAGCAGCGACACTTCCAGCAGCAACACACATACCTTCATTAAAATGAACTAGGGCTCCTTGGAGAACTGGATTCCAAGGCTGAGGCAGAGAAAATAGAAAATGAGTCTGGAACATCTTGTAGTGTCAGAAAGTAAGAAATGCCTTAAAAAAAAACATGGAGGCACACTGAAGGACACAGACGCCAACATGAGAACTCCCTATGGCCAAAGTTAGAAAAATTTGGGCAACAAAGTAAATAGCAACAATACGGGATCATAACACAAAGGATAAAACAAATATCTGAGTCCACGCTGATATAAATTAATGACCGTATATAAATAAATGAGAGAAGAAGAATCCTTACAGAAGAATTCTAATTCATAAATGTAGAAGTGATGAGGGAAATAGGAAACCACCATTAAAACACCACTGTAACATTGCTGCTCGCAAGATCCACAGATCTAAAATGAGTGTGTCATGTGGAGAAAAGGGAACCTTCTTGCACTATTGGTGGGAATATAAACTGGTGCAACCACTTTGGAAAAAAAAAACAATATGGAGAGTCCTCAAAAAATTAAAAATAAAAATGTTCTACAACCCAGTAATTCCACCAATGGATATATACCCAAACAAAATGGAAACACTAATTCAGAAAGATACATGCACCTCTATGTTTACAGCAGCATTATTTACAGTAACCATGATATGGAAGCAAACCAAGCGTCCATTAATAGATGAATGGTTAAAGAAGGTGTAGTGTGTGTGTGTGTGTGTGTGCGTGTGTGTGTGTGTGTGTGTTTACAGTGGAATATTACTCAGCCATAAAACAGAATGAAATCTTGCCATTTGCAACAACATGGGTGGACCTAAACAGTATTCTGCTAAGTGAAATGTCAGACAGAGAAAAACACCATATGATTTCACTAACATGTGGAATCTAAAAAACAAAACAGAAGAACAAACAAACAAAAAAACAGAATCAAGGGGCACCTGGGTGGCTCAGTTGGTTGAGCATCTGACTTCAGCTCAGGTCATCATCTCACGGTTTGTGAGTTCAAGCCCCACATCAGGCTCACTGCTGTCAGTCAGCACAGAGCCTTCTTCGGATCCTCTATCCCCCTTTTCTTTCTGCCCTTTCCCCATTTATGCGTGCACTCTTTCTCTCTCTCTCAAAAATAAATAAACATTAAAAAAAAACAACAAACAGAGTCAAATACAGAAACCCAAACTATGGTTGCTAAAAGAAGGTGGATGGGGGCAAGGGCAAAATGGGTAAAGGGGATTAAGAGGTATACACTTCCAGTTACAAAATAAGTAAGTCACAGAGATAAAAAGTACAACACAGGGCATATACTCAATAACATTATAATAGCATTGTTTGGTGACAGATTACTGAGTGATGCACAGAATTGTCCAATCACTATGCTGTCCACCTAAAACTAACACAACACAGTATGTGAACTATACTTCAATTTAAAAAAAAATGAGTGGGCAAAAAGAGAAAGAAGATATATGCACAGTCTCAAAGCATTTCCACCCAAATATTTATTCATTACACAGGGAATGATAGTAACTTTATAATGCAGAACCCTGGGAAACACCACTTTCCCCAAGTGATGAAGGCTAGCATCACCTGTAATTAGCTATATCCACATCATGTACCTCTGACATAACATATTGAGAACACCATCTCCGCAATACACACAACTAATCAATCTAATCAAAAGAAAATATCAGACAAACCCAAACTGAGAAGCATGCTACACAATAAATGACCAGTAGTCTTTAAAAGTGTTAAGGTCATGAAAGACAAGGAAAGACCAAGAAAATGTCACAAATCAGAGAAGCCAAGGGGACAGAACAACTGAATGTAATGTTTTTAAAAAAAAATTTTTTAAAGTTTATTTATTTTTGAGAGAGAGAGAGAGAGAGAGAGAGAGACAGAGTGCGAGTGGGGGAGGAGCAGAGAGAGGGAGACACAGAATCTGAAGCAGACTCCAGGCTTGAACTCACAAACCATGAGATCATGACTTGAGCCAAAGTCATATACTTGACCAACTGAGGCACCCAGCCACCCAACTGAATGTAATGTTGGATCCTAGATTAAATCTTGGAATGGAAAAAGGACAACAGTGAAAAAAAACCAGGTGAAATCCAAATGAAGGCTGTAGTTTAATTAATAGTATTGAACTAATGTTAATTCTGTAGTTTTGGTAATTGCACTATAATAATTAGGGGAAGATGAGCTAAGGGTATATGGGAACCCATAATACTATTTTTGTAATTCCTATGAATCTAAACTTATTTGAAAACACAAAGTTAAAAAACAAGGCAGCAGTTTTGTTTCTAACATTTGTAGAAACATTTCACAGGCTTACAGGATATCCCACAAAGTCTATTTAACCAATAAGGGATTTTTTTTTAATATATGAGGAGAAATCAGTGTAGTTATAATGGGAGTAATTAAAGATAATGGTAACACAGGAGCACTTGGGTGGCTCAGTCAGTCGGGCGTCCGACTTCAGCTCAGATCATGATCTCACAGTTCGTGAGTTCAAGCCCCACGTCAGGCTCCGTGCTGATAGCTCAGAGCCTGGAGCCTGCTTCAGATTCTGTGTCTCCCTCTCTCTCTGCCCCTCCCCGCCGCTCACATTCTGTCTCTGTATCTCTCAAAAATAAATAAACATTAAAAAAAATTTTTTTAAAGATAATGGTGACACAGACTAAAAAACTGTTTAACATGTTGCTACATAATGAGAAGCAGTACATTTAAAGGGACAGATGTTGTTATAGATGTACAACTTCATGAAAGCATTTAAGAGTTAATGTGCCCTTGGGGCGCCTGAATGGCTCAGTTGGTTAAGCATCCTACTTCAGCCTAAGTCATGATGTCACAGTTCGTGGGTTCGAGCCCAGTGTTGGGCTCTGTGCTGACTGCTCAGAGCCTGGAGCCTGCTTCAGATTCTGTGTCTCTGTCTCTCTCTTTCCCTCCCCTGCTCATGCTCTGTCTCTCTCTCAAAAATAAATAAACATTAAAAAAAATTTAAAAAAGGAAAGAGATAATGTGCCCAACTTCACAAAGGAACCTGGAAGGGAGAGAAAGACAGGGATGAGTGAGGAGTGTCAAGTCCGAATTCCTAGGGTGTACCAAGCCCAGTTTTACATGCTTTTCATGCATGAGTTTAGACAATCTTTCTTACTACCTTGTGAGGAAGGTATTGCTGGCCCTGTTTCACACATTAAAAAAAAAAAATGTCACTGAGGTCTTGTGGCTAAGGAAGTGGCAGAACCAAGTTTTGGTCTCAGGTCTGATAAATTTCAATGGCCCTTTCTTTGAATGTACTGCATCTAATGAAAACGTAGTAAGGCTCTTCCGATAAAGGGCACGTCTTCAGCGGCTGAGAAGGAAAGGCACCAAAGGAGCTGAGGATCATAAAAGAATCAAGACAGAACGAGTCAAGTGTTAACTGATAAAAGAAGGATGCTAGGAGTGGAAGAGGTTTTAGATTCGCGCCACCCACGTGAAAGCCACAGGTTTGGGGGATGGTAAGGAATGTCATAGATGCCGTGCAGAACAAGCCTGCAGAAGAGCTGTTCTCCAGAGAACCTCTGACGGTCAAGGAAGTAGAGCAACATGGAACATGGAGCCAGTACAGCTTTGCACTCTCGCAGTTCCTGTCGCTCTGCTTTCCTATTCATTCAGCGTATGCGTGTGTGCGTGTGTGTGTGTGTGTGTGTAACTTTGATTGTTTTATACCCCAGTAAGAATATGCCATATATTTACTTACATCTTTCTAACATAATACTTCAAATTAACAGCTGGAACATAAATTCTGAGTAAAGGTTTATAAAATTAAAGCAAGGTCTCTTTCCTTTTTTAGCCAAATATCCGTGTAATTTCTTATCCAACCAGTTAACCTGATGAAGCAGCTAAAGTCCAGTGTGATTTCTGGAACTTCAAACTGCTTTCATTATTAGGACCGTTTAAATGCATCACCTTAACACATTTCAACAGCTTCCCTTGAAATTTATTTTTAAATTAAAGCAGAGCAGGAAGATAACAGTTTAAGAAAAACCCATTATTCTGATGAGACACTTTCAGATTTATAATTGATGAAATCTCACATGTGAGGACTTTTATTAGGCTGAATATGTAACTGTGGGGTACTGAAAGGGCAGAAATTTGGAAGACAGAGAAACAGTTTCAAATCCTAGCTGTGGGCCTTTAAGCAAGATGTCTTTTGAGCCAACAGATGTGAAGCCTACTTTGAAGGTCCTCATGGAATTAACCAGAAATACCGTGTATATCTCAACCCTGCATCTGCATGTAGCAAGCCTTTGAAAGAAAAGTAACCATATCACGTGCTTCTTCATTTCACACGTGGGCTTTAAACCATTATAATGATATACAATCATTCAAATGACAAAAGTGACAGCTGGGCAACAAACACGTTGAACCAACCAAAGCAATCCGTTCTGGTTAAAATAGCACCAGACAGAGGCGGGAGACATGGGCTTTAGTTATATTTCAACTACTGCTCAGCCAGCGACCTCGAGGTGAGTATGCAACCTCTTGCACCAGCCTCTTCTTGCTGTCTCCTCCATCATATGAAGGGGACAGGTTGGGACGGTCCTGGCACTTCCTCCTAGCATCAAAGCCCATGCTATACTCTACTGGCAGGCTTGGAAAAGAGTTGAGTGACAGGAAGGGATAAAAACTGACAGATGTGAGTTCTATAGGGAAAGGAAGAAGGAGGAAGCAATTTGCCTGTCTGCAAGCATTCCACAGGTTACCCCACGCTCTTTGGGTCTAAAACTCCACAATCAAAGATGCTGGTGAACATAGACTTTCCAGTAGTTATAGGCCAAGAAGAGAGCGAGCATCAGAGATCACGAAGGTCCATGATGATCACACCTTCAAACAGGTTGCCAGGTGGAATGTTCCAGAAAAGTCGAGGCCATCCCACCTCTGTGGTGAGGACAGATTTACCAATAGTCAGACAGCAAATGGGGGTGGGGGTGGGGGTTACACAGGAAAGTAGGAAAAAGAATGATACTTCAGTTGCTATATTTGCTTCCATCTTAAAAATTAAATACAAATAATCAAACAGATGTTTTAAAGAACGTTTCAGTTTTAAATTTGGGAATGCACTTCTATTCAGTTCCTGTGCTCTTCACATTCTTAAACTAGGCAAACTGAACTTACTTTTACCCAGTGTTTATTACCTTCATGCTTCATCTAAAATTGACTGGATTGGTCTCTTTAAAATAGTAAACTAAGGTCCAATAGATCGAAACAACCAAAATTCAGCAGTCTTAAAGCCTAGAATAAAACGGTTTATTGAACAAACTGCTGCTTCTACCAAAAATGTGAGGAACATGTACCGACCCCTTCCGTCCCCTATTTCTATATTCTTTCTTTCTTGCTTGGAAAGGAATGAACTTCAGCTGCCATTTCTACACACAGAAAAAAATAAGGAAGAAGGCCTATAACATACAATGAAATAAGAGACAAAAATAAACATGTTTTATCTGGCACAGAAAGTCTGTTTGCTCTGGTCTAGGCTCACGTGCAAGCCAGCAGTCTTGGGATGGCCACCTGCCCTGTGCATTTAAGGGCTCCATCCGTGAACTTCCTTCCACGGTCTAGCTATGCCCTCACACTCTCCTCACTTTGGCCCCCTGCCTGGCTCCCTGATGACTGCTGGCTAGTGCTCCTCCAAGAGGCCCCTATTGCCCTAGAGGCAGCTGAACCCCTTAACAAACTCACTCTTCCCCTCAGGGAGCCTGACCTCCAGATGAGAAAGAGGGTCTGAAACAGTGACAGCCCTCCATTCTTTACTGGACCTGGAACAAAAGAGTATCAGGAACAAAAGCCCATCAAATCCTCATCCTGATAAGTGACACTGAAACATGACAAGGAACTGACTGTGAAGGATTTGTACGTTTAAAATGGAAGTTATCTTTTATCTTTGGGCAATTATCTAACTACTGAATCTTAGTTTTCTTATCTGTGAAGTGAAAACCAGAACAGTGCCATCTTACAAGATGGCTTTCCAGATCTATATGGCTACCAGTAAGAATCTAGAAGTAATTATCACTGGGGCGCCTGGGTGGCTCAGTGAGTTAAGCGGCCAACTTCGGCTCAGGTCATGATCTCATGGTTCGTGAGTTCAGGTCCCGTGTTGGGCTCTGTGCTGACAGCGCAGAGCCTAGAGCCTGCTTCAGAGTCTCTTTCTCTCTCTCTCTCTCTGCCCCTCCCCCTGCTCTTTCTCTCAAAAGTAAATAAACATTAAAAAAAAGTTTAAGACATGAATAGACACTTCTCTAAAGAAGACATCCGGATGGCCAACAGGCACATGAAAAGATGCTCAATGTCGCTCCTCATCAGGGAAATACAAATCAAAACCACACTCAGATATCACCTCACGCCAGTCAGACTGGCCAAAATGAACAAATCAGGAGACTATAGATGCTGGCGAGGATGTGGAGAAATGGGAACCCTCTTGCACTGTTGGTGGGAATGCAAACTGGTGCAGCCACTCTGGAAAACAGTGTGGAGGTTCCTCAGAAAATTAAAAATAGACCTACCCTATGACCCAGCAATAGCACTGTTAGGAATTTACCCAAGGGATACAGGAGTACTGATGCATAGGGGCACTTGTACCCCAATGTTTATAGCAGCACTCTCAACAATAGCCAAATTATGGAAAGAGCCTAAATGTCCATCAACTGATGAATGGATAAAGAAATTGTGGTTTATATACACAATGGAGTACTACATGGCAATGAGAAAGAACGAAATATGGCCCTTTGTAGCAACATGGATGGAACCGGAGAGTGTGATGCTAAGTGAAATAAGCCATACAGAGAAAGACAGATACCATATGTTTTCACTCTTAGGTGGATCCTGAGAAACTTAACAGAAACCCATGGGGGAGGGGAAGGAAAAAAAAAGAAAAAAAGAGGTTAGAGTGGGAGAGAGCCAAAGCATAAGAGACTCTTAAAAACTGAGAACAAACTGAGGGTTGATGGGGGGTGGGAGGGAGAGGAGGATGGGTGATGGGTATTGAGGAGGGCACCTTTTGGGATGAGCACTGGGTGTTGTATGGAAACCAATTTGACAATATATTTCATATATTGGAAAAAAATAAAAAAAATAAAAAATAAATTTAAGAAATTATCAAGAAAACAAGTGTTAAGCTTCACAAAGTGACTAATCTGGAGGCACGATGTCCCCCAAGCTTGAGCTTCAGGATAGAGGACAGAAAGAGAAAAAGCATGGCTCTGACTTTTGTCCCCCACCCAACACACTCCCATTACATAAGGACTCTTGGTGGGGTGGGGGTGGCAAGGATATATTGTGTGGGAAATGCCCCCAGCTGATCCCTAATCCCGCACTCAACCCTGCTTTACACAAAGGTGGGATATCTAAATGTGACTAACTTTTGGCAACTTTATGGAACAGACACTATTATTTGCAAGACCACGAGTTTAAGCTACAGGACTGCCGAGAATCCTTCTACAGCTCTCTGGAGGAAATACCAGTACTCCTATTTGAGAGACAACAAAACAGGCTCTGGAAGATTGCCAGGCACTGGAAAGCAAGTCCACAGAATCCTAAAGCCCACTTTTCTTTGCCCCATGGTGACAACTTCTGTTATTGAACATGAGGAGTTGTAGAGGAGTAGAGTTCTTCCTCCAAAAGGACACGGAAGAAGAATGTAGAATTATATGAAATAAGAGCCTTGGTTCTGCCCTAGGCTGATAGCAGATAAGCACGGAATTGGCTCACAGATCAAGAACCCAAAGAAGGAAAACCGCGAAAGGAGAAATTCCATGACTGTTCAGGTAAATTTACTTCTGATAAGGCGATGCATCAGGTTTCCCCAGTCCTATAAAACCTCTTCGGCTGCGAGGGCTCAGTAGGTTTACAAACCTGTGGTTGGCCCTGATCCTGGGCCAGATTTCTGAACCAGAAGATATTGGAAAAGCAGTAAAAATCCTTTGGTTGCAAAGTCACAGAATGACCAAGCTATCTTCAATTAAAAAACAAGACTTTAATTGGAGGGTTGTTTTTTTTTTAATTTTTAAAGTTTATTTATTCTTTTTGAGAGAGACAGACAGAGACAGAGAGCGAGCAGAGGAGGGGCAGAGAAAGAGGGAGACACAGAATCTGAAGCAGTCTCCAGGCTCTGAGCTATCAGCACAGAGCCCAACACGGGGCTTGAACCCACCCAGGAATGGTGAGATCATGACCTGAGCTGAAGTCGGTCACTCAATCAACCGAGCCACCCAGGCGCCCCGGAGGGGTTATTTTTGGTAAGAATGTTTCCAGTCAGTGGTTGAGATGATTGAATGAGAGCAACACCCGGGGTTTCCATTGCTCCCCTACAGTCTCCGTCAGCCACCCACCTACATTTCTGACACACAGGTGACCTTTACACTCAGGGAATGTGCTGTGTAAACTAAGGTGTAAGTACTGCCTCCCACACCCTCGTCCCCAACCCTACCATGGGATTCCCATTGTTAGGCTCCTCCAGTAGGGAAGGAGGCCCTCATGGCCAGCATGGGCCCTCACCTGCAGTTTCTGCACATCTGCTCCATTCTCTCTGTTGGCTGGCCTCTGCTTATACCTGGTTCCCAACTTCCTGATTATATCAGTCATTTATTTGTTTGTTCACTAATTTATTTAACACAAACTAGCACTTATCAATATACAGAGCGACGTTTTAAAGGTACTACAGAAATCAACTTATTAAACCAAAAAAACTCTGAGGAGGCTGGGGTGCCTGGGTGGCTCAGTCCATTAAGCATCTGACTCTTGATTTTGGTTCCACTGAGTGTGGAGCCTGCTTGAGATTCTCTCTCTCTCTCTCTCTCTCTCTGCCCCTCTCTCCTGCCGATGTACTCTCTCTAAAGTAAAAAAAGAAAAAAGAAAAAAGAAACACTCTGAGGTAGAAACTATCATCCTTATGGGTCTTTTACAGATTAAAAAAAATGAGGCATGGAGAAGTTAAGCAACTTCCTTAAGATCACACAGCTTCTGCTTGGCTATAATGATTGGCTTCTGGCATCTCTCTACATCATGATATTTTAGTCCCAGATCCCAGTTTGAATTCCCAGCCAACATGCTTAATACTTGCCTTAATGCTTAACACTTCTACTTACTTAATATTAATACTTAGCACATTGCCCTTATTCTTATCATGACTAATAATTAAAACACGCACATTCAAGAGACAAAACGAACCCCATTAAACATGATGAAGTTAAGATAGCTAAGCTTTTGATTTTGCATCTTCTTCTAATACTGCAATACTATATTTTAATTTTACGATCAATCTCCAAAGTTGGGCTAAATCTCACAGTCACTGCTGGCCAGTTGGTGGCTGTGATACATTCTCATTTCTTGTGCATACCTATTAGAACTTGTAGTTTGAAAGACAGTCCTGGAGACAACAGTAGAGCATTCCTAAGAAACGCTATCAAACCTCAACAATGCTCTTGCTGGCACAGAGGGCCATACGATATGGAAAAAACATGGGCATTTATGGATGGAAAAAATAAAGGGGGAGAGTTCAACGTGGAAGACAAAGAAGACTTAGAAACACCTGAATTTAATTCCTGTATATTTTCTTGTTTATATGGCCTAAGAGTGAAAATCTACATCTAAGGAAGTCTCAAGGAGCATATTAACAAGTATACAATAGAATTTTAGGTGGTAAAGAGCACTGCTGGAGTTTACTGGACATCTGCTTTCTTTCTTTCTTTCTTTCTTTCTTTCTTTCTTTCTTTCTTTCTTTCTTTCTTTCTTCCTTTCTTTCTTAGCTATATATAAAATAATAGTGCCTCTGACAACTGATGCTTTTCTAAGATATAATAAAATACAGAACGATAAACCATAACTAGCGGAAGGTGTCTCAGAGACTTAAGGGACTTCAGGATGCCAGCTCCTATATTTTGAGAGGGGAAAAGATCCTCTGAGGAAGCCCAGAAGTGCAGATACAAGTTCTCAAATCATATGAGTCAATATACGGAAAGCAGTATCTTTTGTAACTAAGAGTACCTAAAACTTTTTCCCAAAGTTCACCAAAGTATCTGGGCCCGGCAGCCCAAGTCCATGGACAACCTTCCTTTCCCATTCTCCTCTGGAAGACGGGGCTGACAACAGTCCTTCACCTGGTGCTGGTGCTGTGAGGATTAAATAAACCACCTAAATAAAGCATACCACTCGGTACAGATTAAGCACTCAATAAATGTTAGCTACTCCCCCTGGCCATCAGTCAAGAAAAGACAGCTTTTCCAAAAACTAGAAGGTGCAGATGAAAAAATGCTGCTACCTGTTGTACTCAAGCACATGACTTAGGCTTCTTCCGTGATCACGTTCTCTATGTAACGACTGCTCACCCAGACACAAGCAATTCTTAAACAGACAGAGCCTTCCCTTATATCCAGAAACAAAAGCAGCCCCCGCTGCAGTCTTATTTCTGTTTCTATAATCACATCCAGATCTGAAAGGGTTCCTTCTTCGAACACAAGCCAACCCACATGGCAAACCTCTCCATGCACAGCCCCACCCTCCCAACCCCATACAGAAAGAAAAGTGCTCTTAAAGTCATCTGGAGAGACAATGTGCCAATATTTTTGCTTGCATTCCAAAATACAGCAAACTTCCTGTCCCTGGTGCAGCCTACCAAGTTCCTCGGAAAGGTCACTGTAATAGCACTGGAAGCAATTCACAACCAGCCCCAGAGCACAACCCCATGTGGCTGAACCCTGCTTCCACCAATTCTCCAGGCAGGCGCAAACGGTCATTTCTTTCGGCAGAAGAGGTCCCTCTGAAGTGGCTCAAGCAGCTTTGCCAAATACTAAGTTACTGAACGGCTGAAAATTATTATTATTATTATTATTATCATTGATCTATCATTCAAAAGTAAAAATGAGTATTGAAAATCTGTTGTTCTATTTCATACTAAGTAAACTATTCTACGATTTGTATGGTACCCATTACCCTTTATATCACAAGCATGACGGTATCAGACAACGCGAGAGCTTTCCATTTTTATATTCATTGCCGTAATGTGCGAAAGAAAGCTATTTATTACAACATAATTTTTTAACAACTTGAAAAGCTAAGTACACCAAAATAATAAGTAAAGAATACAAACCAATTAACATGAATTCAGTGCAAAAATTCCATTTCAGCTTTTCATTCAATGTGTGATATTTCAAGGAAGCTGAAGCTCTTTGAAACATGAAGTCCATTTTAAGAGATACTGACACCCTGAAATTTAAAACATGTCCTTTATAAAAAGAGCAGTATCGGGGCGCCTGGGTGGCGCAGTCGGTTAAGCGTCCGACTTCAGCCAGGTCACGATCTCGCGGTCCGTGAGTTCGAGCCCCGCGACGGGCTCTGGGCTGATGGCTCAGAGCCTGGAGCCTGTTTCCGATTCTGTGTCTCCCTCTCTCTCTGCCCCTCCCCCGTTCATGCTCTGTCTCTCTCTGTCCCAAAAATAAAATAAACGTTGAAAAAAAAATAAAAATAAAAAGAGCAGTATCACTGAATGGCTGAACTAATATGCAGTACCACAGAACTAAAAGGCATCTTGGTTTAATGAAAAATAAAAATAACAGCTGACTCTATAAGAAACTTTTGAGGCATATTATTTGAGGAGCAGAATAGACGGTGAAGTTTCCCAAGCTCAACTTGGGTATGGATGTAAATTTCCTGCACTTACAGCATATGGGATGTGGCAGTTTCCAAGTCACCTGCATGTCTTAAGCTTTTGCCCTCCACTCAGTAGCTTTGTTCATTGTGCAGATAAGAGGCTGATGGGAAGAGAGATGCTTTCATTAAAAGATCCCAAACAAATGTTCTCAGAAAATGAAGATATTGTTCTAGAACAGAGACCAACTGTTCAGGTTAACAGAGCAAGAGTCTTCAGTACTATACTGTCTTGTATTTGCTACTGTAAAAGAGAACATGGGTATTCTTCAGCTCACAATAGCATTAGGCTTAAAAAAACTGAAATTAATCACTGTATGTCAGTAAGCTGACTCCCCTAAAGGATCAACGTAAGACACAAAAGAGTGGAAAACGGACTTTTTCTGAAAACTTTTTATGTAATTTCAGGTGGACTGAAACGCCAGAAATATTTTCAAAATAAAAGAGCTGGAAAACATGGGTAAGCCACCATTTAAAAGTAATCTATACAAAAATCAACTCAATGTGGAAAGACCCTAATGTAAAACTATAAAACTCTTAGAAAAACACAAAGGAGTAAATCTCTGTGACCCTGGATTAAGCAATAGTTTTTTATATGTGATGCCAAAAGTGTAAATGACAAAATAAACAGATAAACTAGAAATCATCAAAACTTAAAACTTCTGTGCTCCAAAGGACAGCATCAAGAAAGTGAAAAGATGACTCACATAATGCTAGAAAATATTTTCAAAACATATCTGAAGAGGGCATGTATCCCCAATACACAAGGAACTTTCACAATTAAACCACAAAAAGACAAATATAACACAAATAAAAAGGGGCAAGTAATTTCAATAAACAATTTCTCCAAAGAATATACACAAATGACCAAAGAGATACTCAACATCATTAGTCGTGAGGGAAATGCAAAGCAAAACCACAATAAGATATCACTTCACACTCTAGAATGGCTAAAATCAAAAAGACAGACAATAAGAATGTGCAGAAATTAGAACCTTCATACATTGTTGGTGGGGATGTAAAATAATACACACATTTTGGGAAAGAGTCTGGCAGTTGCTTAAATGATTAAACGCAGAGTTAGCACATGACCCAACAATTCCACTCCCAGGCATATATCCAAGAGAAAAGGACACATAAACACAAAAAACTGTACATGAATGTTCATTATCAGCAGTATCCATAAAAGCCAAAGGTGGAAACAACACAAATGTCTGTCAACGGATGAATGGACACATATAATGAGATGGACCCAAACAATGGACAATTATTCAGGCATGAACATGAATAGTACTGATGCACACTAAAACATGAATGAACCTTGAAGACATGATGCTGTGTGAAAGAAGCCAGTCACAAAAGGCCACATATTATATGATTCCATTTGTACAAAAAGTCTAGGACAGGCAAATCCATACAGACAGAAAGTAGAGGGGTAGTTCCCGGAGGCTAGGGAAAGGAAGGTGAGAAGTGACTGCTAATGGATACAAGGTTTCTTCCGGGTAGCAATAAAAGTGTTCTGGAATTAGATAGTGGCGATGGTTATATAATTCCATGAACATACTAAAAACCACTGAATTGTACACTTTAAAGGAGTGAGTTTTATGGTTTGTGAATTATTCCTCGATAAAGCTGTTAGTAAATTTTTTTACAAGTCATCTACGCTGTGCAAATAGCATAGGCCTCCGAGGTAAGGGCCTCAAATCCTGCTCCGTGTATGTCCCCAGGCTTGCTAAATGCTAGTGGCTCTTTCAGCCTTAGTTTCTATATGTGTCAACTGCTTGACCTGCGCTCTAGGATAGAAGGCCCTCCCCAGTCTCAACCAGGTGATCTCTGATCATGCCAGGTCTCAAAACACAGCAACAATCCCACTGCCTTGTTGGGAGTCACTAGAGATTTCTCATTCTATCCTAATTAAGGTACAGTCATCACACGAGGCATAATTGTCAAGAGAATTAATACTTCCAAAACCAAAAAAAAGATCAAAAAGGAAACAGTAAAATCAGCTGCACCAAGCCACCCCTGGAAAGCCCAACCACCCAATAGCTGCCAGCTGCCACCCCAGGTCTTTCCAACCTGCCCTGACAAATTAACCTAGCACTGGCAAGGGAAAAATTCCCTATATCCTTTTACCTAGATGGACTTGTTCAAAAAAATCTATACGGAATGTATATGTTCATATGGAACAAACATCTAAAAGGGTATAACTTCTGAAGACTAACAGAAGGCCACATCCAGGTAAGAGGTGTTCAAGAGACAGAGAAACACAGACCAGCCCTCTTCAGGGGGCTAATTCCTATGGCTTTCAAGACTCAGCAGGGGCAACAATTCCTCCTGGAAGCACATCCCCAACCTCCATTCCCAATTCCTCCCTTTATGCCATCCTGGAACATCTGTGCCCATGCACGGACGCAAGCAACAGTCTGGAGGACATCTCCACCTGGAGGTCTCCCCATCAACTCAGGATCAGCATGTCCAATCCCTGACCTTATCATCTGGTCTTCTCCACTACCCACCCCAAGGCTGTTTTCTTACTTTTCATTTTGGAGAATGGCATCACCATCTATACAGACTAATGGACGCAGGTGGAAAAATCTATACACGTGAGTAAAAAGGATGCAGTAAAGAATTTTCTGAAAAGATATATAGCTTTCACTCAGGATCACACACACACAAGGCCAAAAACCGTATTATAGATTTCCCTGAGCATCTTTCAGGAACCAAAGAGGATGCATTCAGAAGCAGCATACCTATTATTTATGTGTAAAATAATACATCAGAAATGCTTAATAGCAGTCTGCTCCTCAAATGGAGTTACAGTTAGTCCTGGAATAACACAGGGCTTGGGGCACTGACTCCCGCACAGTCGAAAATCTGCGTACAACTTTTGACTCACCCAAAACTTAACTACCAATAGCCTACTACTGACCAAAAGGCTTACTGATAACATAAACAATCTATTAACACATATTTGTACGTTATATCTTGTTGTATTCTTACAATGAGTTACTAGAAAATGTTAAGGAAGAGAAAATGTATTTGCAGTACTATATTGTATTTGTAAAAAATAATATGAATAAAATAAAAATCCACAGAAGTGGACCCGAGCAGTTCAAGCCTGTGTTGTTTAAGAGTTAATTGTATATATTCCCCTAGTACATCACTCACATTGCTATTTGAAAAACAAGGAAGAAAAGGAAAAAGAATGGTATCAATAAAAAGTTTTGTCAAAATTATTGCATATGGTAATATTTAGAACTCATGAATCAATAATTTATTGCCTTTGAATATAAACCAGAAATTTCACGACAACAGATGACTAAGTCAAGCTGAATGGCTAAAGATACAGACTCCTAGTTAAAACTGTCCAAGTTCTGTGCACAAATACAATTTAATCTGTTTTGTAGGATTCTAATGCACAATCATCTTACTATAGCATAACAAATGACATCCATCTCCTAAAAATGCCCTCCTCTGTGGTAAATCCCAAACATTTAATTAGCATATGTAATAATTCCAGAATCAAATCATATTCTCATTTGTCTAACAAAAAATATATTAAGACCATAGCAGATGACAGAAATTACTCTCACAAATTATTTCAGTAGCAAAACCATGTAGCCTGGCAAATGTACTGCTGAGGTAAAATGTATGGGGCTCATCGAAAGAACTGCTCTAAGGGGTGGCTCAGTTGGTTAAGCATCTGACTTCAGCTCAGGTCATGATCTCACAGTTCGTGGGTTCAGGCGCCGAGTCAGGGTCTGTGCTGACAGCTCAGAGCCTGAAGCCTGCTTCGGATTCTGTGACTCCCTCTCTCTGCCCCTCCCCGGCTCGTGCTCTGTCTCTGTCTCTCTCTCTCAAAAGTAAATAAACATTAAAAAATTAAAAAAACAAAAAAGAACAGCTCTAAGTTTTAAATGATGCTTTGTCACAAGGGTACCGCAGCCTTCAAATTAATTCAGTAATAGATGGGAATACTGAAACAATGATACACAGGGCTGTGCACGAAAAATTTCTAATGACATTAATACAATAATTCCTTTCAAAATACAGAATGAGTACATAATGATCACTCAGAATTGTCACCCAAATATTCTCTCCTTTTCTCAGACTTTCCATTTCTCACTTTCTCAGCAACTTCCCCATGGAATGTATGTATAACATATAACATATGTAACATAGAACATGTATATGTAACATATGTATATGTAACATATGTGTATGTAACATATAACATACATATAACATAGGTAAAATAAAATCAATCACCTTTATTTTAGAGTTCACAGTTACCTACTATAAACAGAGGTTTTATTTTTATAAACCAAAAGAACCATGCCCTTCATTTTCACTTAATTTCATATTATCATCACACATCACAACAAGGCCAGGAGGGGGGTATTATCTCTCTTCACCTAGAAACTGGTTTTCCATATAACATACTGTCCAAACAAGACACTTCTAAGAGTGAAGAGGGCACTATTAAGAGTTATGGTGCAGCAGGAGGTACAAACTGGGACTATCCTAGGCAAACCAGGATCGTTCACATAAGGAAACAGAATCAGAAATGTTCTTTAATTTCCCAAATTTACACACAGGCTCAACAGGGGTTGAAACCCATGTCTGAGTGGGGTCCAAAAGAATAACAATTTCCAAAACAAAGCAAAAATCAGCAGGAAGTCAACTAACATAGTACCAGTGCTTCTGTTTCACATATTGCTATAATCGTGAGCTCTTCAACATGACTTATGCAGGCTTCTTGAGTTGATTATTATTGTTTCCACTAACACTGGCTCAGATCCCCTTGCAATTCCTGTAATTATGCTAAGTAAGTTCACGTGGGAGTTAAATTTTCAAGACACCAGGGGGATGAAACATTACAAAGTGCAGAATGAAAACAGAAAAACCTAGCCCTGGTGAGTGTTACCGAGCACAATCTTCCAACAGTTAACAGGGTAGCAATATCTTATTAAGGGATGTTTACTGTATACATCATCTCAGGAGGCTCAACTGCCACAAGATATCAATGGCTCTAATTGTACTGTGTACACAGAGAGCACGGAGTCCAGGCAACTTTGCTGCTTTTACAACTATATAGGCTGTTCCAACCACAAGCATAAACCAACAACACTCTCAACGGCTTCACACAGATTAACAGTATCTGTCACCATCGAGTTCACATTCAGTAGGAGGCTGTGAGTGGTTTCTGATCATTCATTTACATTTGCAATACAAATTATCCCTCCACATTTTAAGCCAAAGAATCCTTGAATATGCATTACCAAATTTAAGAAAATTTTTTTTTCTGGTTGGAATTTAGTATGTATAACTCTAATAAGAAATCAGTTAATTTAGCTGTATCAAAACACTCAACTAAATTCTCTATTTTCAAATTTTAGTTTTGCATATTTAAAAGCTTGTTAAACAAAACTGTTCATTGGGGCACCTGGGTGGCTCAGTCGGTTTAGCGTCTGACTTCAGCTCAGGTCATGATCTCACAGTTCGTGAGTTCAAGCCCTGCGTCGGGCTCTGTGCTGACAGCTCAGAGCCTGGAGCCTGCTTCAGATTCTGTGCCTCCTCTCTCTCTGCCCCTCCCCTGCTCATGCTCTATCTCTCAAAAATAAACATTAGGGGCACTTGGGTGGCTCAGCTGGTTAAGCGCTGACTTCGGCTCAGGTCATGATCTCAGTTTGTGAGTTCAAGCCCCACACTGGGCTCTGTGGTGACAGCTCAGAGCCTGGAGCCTGCTTTGGATTCTGTGTCTCCCTCTCTCTCTGCCCCTCCCTAGCTCATGCTCTGTCTCTCTGTCTCTCAAAAGTAAATGAACATTAAATAAATAAATAAATAAATAAATAAATAAATAAATATCAAAAAAAATTTTTTAAAAACATTCATCATATAAATTTCTAAGTCATTAAGTCCTACTGATATTATGATATATACTTCTCTCTATATTACAAAAACTTTTCCTTGTCTTCATAGAAAAGTAACCTTTTTAAGAGGAAATATACATTAAAGCAACTTTTTCTTCTTTATCATATATCAATGTAGTGATGAAGTCTAGATAACTATTTGTTTTTCAGGAATCAATGAACACTTTAATAACCACTTCTCAGGATTGGTAAAAAATGCAGTTCTCTTCTTAAATCTTCCAAATCTACTGGTCTAGTTGTAAAAAAAAAAAAAATGATATACTGCTAGCACTAAAAGATAAGGTACTAAATTAACAAAATTTTAAGAGCAGGGGACTTACACTTGTTTGTGCCTCCCATTTGCTTTACACATCACAGGCACATTCCCAAGGCTGTTATTTTTATTTCTATATGCGGTTCTTAGTGACATTAATGAAAAGAGGTACTGTGGATAATCCAGGAAACCATATGGTTTAGTATTTATGTTGCTGAAATTCATCATGTGTAATTACTAAGGTGGTTTTGCTTTCCTGATTCTATGCTGTGTAGTGTTATACTAAATAATTTCGTTTGTACTGATAAGTATACTCTGAGAGAGCACGAGAGAACCTGGCCTAAGATGGAAATTATGACACTTCACAAACAGCTAAGGATACAACCAATATAGAATTGTATACTGGACTGCTAAGAGGGGTTTATTTGGGGATTTCTCTTGTCCCGTTTTCAAAGAGATATCATACATTAGACCCACTGTTAAATGAGTGTACAGGACACTGATCTATGCCCACATTAGCTTCCCCAAATCTATAGACATCTCTTTTATTTACGTAAATAAACAATACTAATCTCAAAGAAAACAGAGGAAGAGTAGATGGCTTAGGACAAGGGTTGCCAACTTTCTTCTGTCAAGTGCCAGGGAGTAAAAATTTTAGGCTCTGTGAGCCATACAACCTGTGTCCTAACTACTCAACTCTACTGTGTAAGTGCAGAAACAACCAGAGACAATATATGATAACAAGGGCATGGCTGTCTTCTAATAACACTTCATGTACTTAAACAGGCAGCAGGCCAGATGTGGCCCAAGGCTTAGGTAAACTCATTGCTGTTTGATCGGTGAAGGGAAGGGTGTATGGGGGGCTCAGGCAGAGCAAAATCAGACTTGTGTGCATAATGCAGGTAGGTTTCCATTTTTGAGAAGCCTTCTCTACTACTTCTCACTCCAGGGCACTTCCCCGCCCCTGAGCTGGATAAAATCCCATCCTGAAAGCTGTCTAGTAAACTGAACATTTTAAGATAAAATAATACTTTGTTGGGTTGTGCCTGTCCCTTCCTAACGGCATCAGTGGCTGTACTGTGCTTGCCTATCTGCCCCACCGGAAGGGGGCAACCGCATACTATGCAGTGACTGAACACACTGGCTCAGGGTTCTGAGTCCCGGCTTTGGGAAAGAGGAGGGGCGGGCAATAAACCCTCTACAATCATACGAAAAACTTCGTGTTTATACACATGTGTACTTGCAGTTTTCTTCAGATATCCAAAAAGTTAAGCAAGAATCACCACTAAAGTTGTTCCAATCAATACACAATGTGAAAATGCTGTCCCGTCGAGATGGCACTGGGGGAGAAGGAGGTCGCCTGCTGGTGTTGGAGCCTAAGTATGACCACACACCCTGATCATGTCTCTTGTGTTCTTGTCATTTCTGAGGGCACCAGCCTATCTTGGTTTCCACAGCATTTGCTTCGATTCCACAGCATCTGCTGTTTCGTTTCATAACTGTAAAATATACTACTCTTCAGTTTGAGGATATAGACTGGACTACAAGTGTGGGCTTTGCGACTGATGTACATCAAAAGCAGAGCCTCTCTGGGAGGAAGGCTGGAGTTTTGCCAAGTCTCACACCAAGGTAAGTGAAGCATATTATTATACATGAGTTTGTTTACAGAAATCCCACATATATGCACATATGACTGAAGGCAATTAAGGAACACACATTTTACATGTTCCATTCCACCCCAAGTCTGTCTTTTTTTTTTTAAATTTTTTAATGTTTGTTTATTTTTGAGAGTGGGGGAAGGAGGGGCAGAGAGAGGGAGACACAGAATCTGAAGCAGGCTCCAGGCTCTGAGCTGCCAGCATAGAGCCCAACGCTGGGCTCAAACCCACGAACTGAGAGATCATGACCTGAGCCGAAGTCGGACACAACTGTCTGAGCCACCCAGGCGCCTGCCACTCCCAAGTATTTCTCATTGGGGAAGATGGGAGAGGAAGATGACCAACATTTAAAGTAGAAAACCTACCTCTGGAATTCCTAGTGTCTGGTTTAGTTCTCCTCTTCTATTAACAGTTCTGTGGGGCCCCTGTGGCTCTCTTTACTTCAATTAATGCGATCAGGCCTATCCTTGGTACCTTGCCTATTAGTGATTCTTTATTTATTTATTTTTGTAATGTTTTATTTATTTTTGAGAAAGAAAGAGCATGCACATGTGCGAGCAGGCATGGGCAGACAAAAGGCGGGGACAGAGAATTCTAAGTGGGTTCTATGCTGACAGCAAAGAGTCCAAAATGGGGCTTGAACTCACGAGCCGCGAGATCACAACCCGAGCCGAGGTCGGACGCTTAACTGACTGAGCCACCCAGGTGCCCCAGTGGTTCAATTTTAATAAAGATGCTGACAAAAGGGTTTCTCATTCTGTAATGTGCAATATGAGTGGGAAAAGACTCCTGTTGGTCTGAGAATAGGGACAGGCAGGCTAGAGGAACCGTTAAAAGTTAGAACTGGCTGCTGGCTTCACTTTCCAGCTTGAGCTAATTATTCCCATTCTCTCAGCCTCTGTTCCCTGTAGGGAACTTATGCCAGAGTATTTGCAAAAATTAAATGAGATAATGTATATAATGTGTTGTACAATAACTAGCACCATAATTAGTCCTCAATAAATGCTAATTATAATCATCATCCAGGAGTAAACACCAATCAATGGCTTTGCTTATTTGGGGAATACAGAACAGTTACCTTTTTAAAAAAATTTTTTTAAAACATTTATTTATTTTTGAGAGGCAGAGAGAGAGCAAGAGCAGGGGAGGGGCAGAGAGAGAGGGAGACACAGAATCCGAAGCAGGCTCCAAGCTGTCAGCACAGAGCCTAATTGCGGGGCTCGAACTCACAAACCGTGAGATCATGACCCGAGCCAAAGTCAGACGCTTAACCAACTGAGCCACCCAAGGGCCCCCAGAACAGTTACTTTTAATAGTTTTATGGGTCTGGGTCAAGAAGGTGAAAGCTATAGCTTCCTTTTCTTTTAATCCTTCATAGTTTAATGCTATCACAAAGTAGGAAGCTCTATGAATACTTGTTCACCTCAAGTGTGAAAACCAGAATTACCACTTTACCATCACTACTATTGTCATTCTGCAAAATTTCCTTCAAAGAGATAATGGTGATATGCATTAAACCAAGTTTGATTTTTCATCTTCCTGAGAGGTACATAATTTTGAAAGGAGGGAAGTTTATTTTGGGTAATCACATACGTCTACATGAAAAGTTTAAAGAGGGAGCGATTCAGGTGTAGACCCCTGTGGAGGCCGGGCAGGGAAAAGCACGGGAACCTTTTAAGAGAATGGAGAACAGAAAAAGCATGTCTCTAGACACACTGGGCAATGGGGAAAAGTGCTATTTAACTACCTCCTTTGCCAGTAACTGGAACTATAAAAAGAGTATCATTACAGCAAAGTTAAGCCCGTATCTTTCAGTCTGAGGCACCGCAACCAGTTAGAAATTTTACAAGGATTCTAATTTTCTGAGTACTCAGCGATCTTAGTATCAATCAACTTGTAACTGGTCTTCAGATCAAACTACAATAGCTATCCTTTGTAATACTTTTTCCTCCCTGCTGGGTCAGGAAATTGGCTGAAATCCTACTGCAAAATCTAAAGGCACCTTTTAAATTACTAAGTGCAAGTCAGCGATTTTGAAGTCTGAAAACGCTAAATTCTGTTTAAGTGATTAATTCAACTCCTATGCCAACAGTTACTTAAAATTATTTAAAAGTTGTAACAAACTGCTAAAAAAAATACCGCTTAGGGTTGCAATATTCATAACCACAAGCTTATTAACCTTGATCTTTACCATCATCGGCTCAGCTTCCATTCCTTCCTGATCAATGTCATTCACTCCTGTGGCTTGTTCTATGACCTTTACGTTGAAATATTCCACTACTACTTCTCTAGCCCTGAACTCCGTCAAGATGCAAGCCCAGATTTCCAATTCCTTCTGAACTGAATCTCCCTGAAATACATACCTCAAGTTTAACATTCCCACAAATTAGCATGCTGACTTTCCACACCTCCTACCACAATGATTACTGGAGTCACATTTCCGGTATAGGGACAGACTACACATCTCTACCCTCTCGAAAGTTAGGTGTGGCCATGAGACTTGCCACTAACGATGGAATGTGAGAGGGACATGAGGTACGTCGCTTCTGGGCAGAAGCTTTAAGAGGTCAACACACGAGCTGCCATGTTCTCTTCTCTCTCCTGTCTCAACAGGTATAGAAACACAAACAAGAGTTTCTAGGCTGGGTCCTCCAGTGAGGATGAGGACACAGAGCAGAGCCCCACCCCCAACTTGTCATAAATGTGTAACACATGGAAGAAATAAGCCTTTGCATTTTAAACTACTGCCCTCGCAGCGTTCTTACCTCAGCCTAACCTGTCCCACCAGGACTAGTGCACCCACCTGCAACCTGCTGTTCTGATCTCTGATGAGAGCATCAGCAGCCAAGCCAGTAAACTGAGGACTACTGAACGTTTCCCTCTTCCTCATATCCCATATGCAAACATAACTCCTGGAAATCTTACTTTTGAAATATTTCCAACTCACCCCTTCCTCTTTATTCCCACTTAACTAGTTTTGGCTAAAGGCCATCTTTCTGCTTGATTATAACCCTATAGCTTCCAAATATTGTCATTCTACAACTCTAAACTTCTCCTGTTCTAAATCGTCTTCCAAAATGACACAACGATCCTTCTAGAAATGAAATATGGGGCACTTCCCATATTTAAAGCCCTTCGACATTTTCCCACTGTTACTATTAACAAGCACTTGAGGAACACTTTTGTAAACAGGCACTGTGCTTGGTACTCTGGGAACAAAGATGAGTCACTTGCCTAACACTGATCTTCCAATCGAGATATGGTGACAGAGCTGGTTGTAGAATATGTTGCTCAATACTACCATTTAGTAAAATTGGGGCAACTCTGCATGGAGCATATCTACTGGCACCATTTTTCCAACAGCATATGCTCACTTCGTGTCTCTGTGTCACATTTTTGTAATTTTCACAATATTTCAAACGTTTTCATTACTATATTTATTATGGTGTGATTATGACTCACTGAAAGCTCAGGTGATGGTCAGCGTTTTTTAGCAATAAAGCACTTAAAAAATATTTATTTTTGAGAGAGAAAGAGAGGCAGAGCATGAGCAGGGAAGGGGCAGAGAGAGGAGACACAGAAACTGAAGCAGGCTCTAGGCCATGAGCAGTCAGCACAGAGCCCAAGGCGGGGCTCAAACTCACAAACCAGGAGATGATGACCTGAGCCGACGTCGGACGCTTAACCGACTGAGCCACCCAGGTGCCCCAATAAAGCACTTTTTGATCAAGGTATGTACATTGTTTGTTTAGACATGATGCTATTGTACACTGAACAGACTATAGCACAGTATAAATAGAACTTTTATACACACTGGGAAACCAGAATATTCATCTGACTTCATTTATGGCAATATTCTCTTTATTGCAGTGGTCTGGAACCAAACCTGCAGTATCTCCAAGCTATGCCTGTATTCTGTCCTAACACCCTCTGCTATCTGTGTCCTGGAAGCGGGGCAAAAGGCTAAGAGCCACCAGTTTAGCCACAAGATAAAGGTCAAACTTCAACATGTTACAGCTCTTCAAAATCTGCTTCCAACTTGCCTTTGGGGCCTCAACTCCTATCACCCTCCATCAGCGCGGCCCCTACTCAGGACGTTCCTAACCTCTGTTAGAAAGAACACTCCCCCTCTTCCGAACCCACCAAAACTCTACTCGTTCTTCAGGGACTAATTCCCTGGTCAATTAACATTTTCTGTGAAACTTTCCTCAAGAGCTCTTGGCACTATTAAGCTGACCTTTAGAATGAAGCATTTCTATGCTTATTACGTGTTAATAGTTGTCTAAGAATAGACAATCTGCTAAGTCGAAGAACTGTCAATAAATATGCTCTCAGCAGGCCTCTGAAGTATCAGAACTACATTTATTCACCTTTGTGTTCCCACCACTTAGTACTATGCTCGTAAGACAACAAGCATGGGGTCCATAGCTATTAAACGAACACCATTATGAAAACCACATTCCATAATCCCACCTTATGCATCAGCCTATTGATGGGTCCTAGGGTAAACTCTATTATTTTGAAAATCTAGAAAAGATTATATATTTATAACTTCTAATTTTAAAAGATCTGTCATTTTAAAAAATTACAGGCTAGCAAAACTTGTGCGTGTGTTCATATGTGTGTCCTTCCACGTACGTGTGTATTTATATACATGTGGTAGTTTCCTATGGCTGCCATAACAAATTCCCACAAACCGAGTGGCTTAAAACAACAGAAATTTATACTCTCACAGTTCTGGAAGTCTGAAATCCAAAATCAAGCTGTAGGCAGGGCTGCACTTCCTTGAAGGGCCCTCGGGGAGATTCTGTTCCCTGCCTCTTCCAGCTTCTTGTGAGCTCAGGCAAACCTTAGTTTGTGGCTGTTATCACTCCAGTCTCTGCCTTTCTCCTCTTGGAAAGACACTTGTCATTGGATTTAGAGCCCACTCAGGCAATCCAGGATGATCTCATCTTAACACTCTAATCTTAATTACATCTGCAAAGACTCCTTTTCCAACTAAGGCAATGAGTAAGTCACAGCTATTTAGACACAGACACATCTTTTTGGAAAGCCACCATTCAACCCACTACACTGTGGATATCTGTGTGTGTATATCTGTGTATTCAAGATTGTGCCAAAGAACGGTCCTTAAATCAGGCTCTACTGAACACTTACATGTTGCCAAGGTGACCATTTGGAAACTGCTGGGTGCTGGGAACACAATGATAAACATGAAAGACAGTGCTTGCCCTCATGGAGGATGGTGGGAGATACATAAATCAAGTTATTCTTTAAAGTTGAAAAATGTACTATGAAGGAAAATTATATAGTTGTATAGAACAGAGAACTTTGCCTTATCTGTTATTAAATGTAACCCTGATATTTTCTCATTAGAGATGGATGACAGCTCAGAGAACGTTCTTTGATTTTCAGTTTAGATTATGTCCCACATTGTATTGGAACATCCACTAAAAAGTCCTTGTTTCACATGTGTGCTTTGCCCTTTAAATCCTCTGACTCAAATATACTGCATGGAACTAACACAGTTCACGTAATTTAGGATGCCATGACTCGTAATACAGTCATTACTTCACAAGAATCAAGAAAGAATAAACATGGCTGATTAAACTACGACATGCCATTAATTACAAGATGCATCCCAATTTCAGGGCTATTAAAATGCACACTTCAGAATTAGTGAAATATGTCCATTTCCATTTTCAAATACATCCACCCAACACATCAGGACAAATTAAACAGCTTTTGATTAAGTAGTTATCACCAAATCTCAGTGTTCTTCCAGCCAAATTTTAATGCTGAGTTGGCTTCACCCAGACTCAGAATATTTTTCACCTTCTTTCCACGAGGTTAATGTATGTAAATATAATTCAAGAAGTTCTAAAATAAGACATAGTCTCTTCTAAGCTGGAGATAACTTGAGAAGTCAGAAATTGGGGAAGAACTCTAAAATCCTTGAGCTGAAGCAGGATGGAATGGCTGCTGGAATTATTCTTCCCTTGCCCAGAACTTGCTAAATGGTTGGAAGGTGAAGGACATAGGGCATGCACCTGTGTGTGTAGTGGGGCAGGGCTTGCAAATACTTTAGAAATAAACTGGAGTATCCCAAACGCCCTGTGCCAGATGCTGCTAGACCCTGTGAAATGTGCAATGGGAAGAGAAGCCAGGACAGCCTGGTATCTGATGGCTTAGAACGACATATCTAAAAAAGAGAAGTGATAAAACTTCTACACATACCCAGCTCCAACCTAATAAAGTTCCTCAAGGAGTTCACGACTGCGATTTTGTTATAGTTTTACTCAGAGATCATGCAGGAGAAAAGGCTTCACAGAATAATCTGTTAAGAGTTCTTTTCTCACACGACTTATTTTTCCTTTATTATGCAGTCTGGGTTTTGACACTGAGATACACAGGTTCCATGTTGCCCTGTTTTCCCCAAAAAGATTAAACGTTAATCCTTGCATGTGATATTAAGAGGAATCGGGAAGGCAATGCCATCAAAGATTTTGTGGGAGGTAAGGACGTTGTAAGAGAAATTTAAGTCTTTAAATTTTTTTTTAATGTTTTATTTATTTTTGAGAGAGAGAGACAGAATGCAAGCAGGGGAGGGCAGAGAGAGGGAGTCACAGAATCCAAAGCAGGCTCCAGGCTCTGAGCTGTCAGCACAGAGCCCAACGTGAGGCTCGAACTCACGAACTGTGAGATGATGACCTGAGCCAAAATCAGATGCTTAACCGACTTTGCCACCCAGGCACCCCACTTTGTCTTTAAAAATAAACAGACACAGGTCATTATGAAATTCTTAAGCAACACACACACATGTACATTAAGAATGGTATGTGAAAGGGGCACCTGGCTGGCTGAGTTGGTGGAGTGTGCAAATCTTGATCTTGGAGTTGTGGGTTCAAGCCCCATGCTGGATATAGATATAATTAAAAATAAAATCTTAAAAATTAAAAAAAAAAGAATGGTGAAAAGTGTGCCCTTCATCCAAAAAATAATGGAAGAAATATACTTTCAATTAACTAAGTAGTCTAAAGTTGAGCACAATTTGCAAATGCTTCTTGAATTCTGTAAGGCACATTCTCTGCCTCTCTCTCTCTCTCTCTCTCTCTCTCTCTCTCTCTCTCTCACACACACACACGAACAGCAGCTTAGTAAAGTATCATTTTAAAACAAATTCTTCCCTGGAGAAAACTTATTGCCAAAGCATCTGGACTATATTCCAGAAGGCATTTAACAAGTTACTATCATTTCCCAGACTCACCAGAGTAGTGCTGGCTTTAAAATGAATTAAAATTTTCTTTAGAAAAACAAATTTCAGGCCTCCCACAGCCTTTGGAAAAGAAGAGTAAGTCAAGATTGGGGTGGCCCTAGCCACAACTTCTCTTCTTTAAAAAATAAAGGATTGTTTTCAGATTTCATCAACTGTAAGTATTCTTAGATCACAGCCCAATGCATTCCCTGAAAGACAGGTGCGGTTGAAATGGATTTTTCTACTTTTAAAGAGCAAAATGAATTTGACAAAGATAGTTCAATTCAGTAGTTAAGCATACTTTTGAGTAAATGGGCTGGCACAACAACAGGCTAGAAGAAAATAAAAATCTTACATCATATGCAAAAATTAATTCCAGACAGATTAAAGACTTAACTAAAAAATTTTGAAATCTTCCTAGGATATCTAAGAAACTACATACACATTCTCGAGGTCAGGAAGATCTTTCTTAGCCAAGAATGAAAACACAAGAAAGAGACATGTCTGTGCATATAAAAATTAAAAACTCTGAATGGATAAATAGAATATAAACAAAGTCAATAGATAAATATAAGTAAGGAAAACTTACATAATATATGTAACATATATATATATATATATATATATAAGGAAAACTTACATAATATACAAACAGCATCTAGAAATTGGCAAGAATGAGCCAACAAAAGAAAAAACAGCAAAAAAGTATGATTTCAATTTGCAGAAGAGCATTCTAAGCGGTAATCATATAAAAAGGGCACAAAATCACTAACAGGGAAATGTAAAATAACATAGCAACAAGATCTCATTTTGTATCTGTTAGGTTTGCAAATATTTTTTAAAAACTCTATAATAGCTAATGTTGACATGGATTTGGAGAAATGGTATTCTTATCAATGATGGAAACGAGAATTGTTACGGACTTTTTGGATAGCAATTTGGCAACATCTATTATATCATTTCTAGTTCTGTGAATTGTGATACTGGGATGAAAGACCCCCTTTCCCACATATATATATTTTTAATGTTTATTTATTCTGAAAGAGAAAGAGAGAGAGAGGGGCAGAGAGAGAAGGAGAGAATCCCAAGCAGGCTCCGTGCTGTCAGCATAGAGCCCAGTGAGGGGCTGGATCTCACAACTGTGAGATCATGACCTGTGATGAAATCAAGAGTTGGGCACTGAACCAACTGAGCCACCCAGGTGTCCCCCCTATATGTTTTCTATAAAGAGTTAATTTTGATCTTTGCATGTGAGGTTAAGAGAATCAGTAAGATAGTGGTATCAAAGTTATTTTGGGGAAGAAGTAAAAGATAGAAATCATGGGCTTCTATAGAAACAATGAGCAAATTAATGACTTATATATATGGGGGTCTAGTGAAATTCAGAGGCCAATAATTAGAAACAAATTGAACACCAATCAATAGGAGTATTTCCACACTGTAGAATATTGTGCAGCTGTGAAAAAGGAATGAATTTGTTTTACATCCCATGATTCAGAAAAATTCTCATGAGTGATATAAGCAAAAGGCCAAAAGACATGTATAATGTAATCCCATTTTTATACAGCAATGATAGATTTCTGTTTCAGTATGTGCCTTTGTATGTGTATATAATGTTGATGTGGGATTATGTGAGTATGGAGAAAATAGAAAGGATATAAACTGTATTATGTGAGTAGGGCAGGGTTGGATTGGAGGAACAGGGGTTGATGTGAAGGCAAAAAAAACCAAACAAACCTAAAATGCGCGCTTACGTAAAATTGTAATGTGTGTCTATGTGTGAACAGAGGATACATGAAAAGGACAGTCACCAAATGCTGACGGTGGTTATCTCAGGGTGGAGGGACCTCAAATTATCTTTAGTTTTTAAATATTGTTATGTATTCAAATTCTTTGTAATGAATGTATTAAGTTCAAAATCAAGGGCAATAAAGTTTTGTTTCACTGTGACAATTTAAATTTAGATAGGTTAGACTTAGTTCATATATTTCCCTCCTCTTCTCCCTGGTCTCTACTTATTAGCATAAAACTCTTATAGTATCTACTGCACAGTATTCAACTGCATACAGTCTACTCATTGATCTCTTCCCAACTGAGTCAAGAAAAAGAGAGAGAGAGAGAGAGAGAGAGAGAGAGAGAGAGAGAGAGAGAGAAGACTGTGGGGAGGGGTGAGAACAATTCAAAAACTACCTGATCTACTGTAAAGTTAATTTGAGGCTTCTTCTTTGACAGTAGAAAAGAATCTCAAAGTCATCTGGTACTTCACTTTTAGCAACCGTCACCTCAACCCACTGATAGAACTATTCAGAGAGTTCTCTGTGCCTAGTTAGTAAAGGGATATATGTATATTATTCCCCATCAATCACTGCGTATACACAGAGAATTAAACTGGACTTTCCCTCTTATCTGTGGTTCCCTTCTTTTTTTAAAACAATATTTTAAATTAAATCCAAATTAGTTAACATATAGTGTAATAATGATTTCATAAATACAATTTAGTGATTCATCACTTACATATAACACCCAGTGCTCATTCCAACAACTGCCCTCCTTAATGCCCATTACCCATTTAGCCCATCCCCCCACCCAATACCCCTCCAGAGCCCTCAATTTGTTCTCTGTATTTAAGAGTCTCTTATGGTTTGTCTCCCTCCCTGTTTTTATCTTATTTTTGTTTCCCTTCCCCTATGTTCATTGGTTGTGTTTCTCAAATTCCACATACGCATGAAATCATATGGTATGTGCCTTTCTCTGACTTATTTCGCTTAGCATAGTACACTCTACTTCCATCCACATTTTGCAAATGGCAAGGTTTCATTCTTTTTTATTGCTCAGTAATACTTCAGTGTGAGAGAGTGTGTGTGTGTGTGTGTGTGTGTGTGTGTGTGTGTGTATGGTTCCCTTTCTCTTAGACATTATAATGAAGTTGACATTTACACAGATGCTCAACAGAAGAAATGAAATGACATCCAAGCCATCATGTTTGCTTCTCTCCCTATCTGGAAGTTGTCTGTGAATTTCTAGTATTTATTCTCTCACATCAGCACTTGGGTTCTAAGCTTCAAAAGGCTCTCAAACTGCCCAAATGTAGCACTTCAGGGCTCATTATGGATTACCTGTAAAAAGAATGAAATATTTTTATAAACTTGTCAACTTATTCTTAACCCTGAAAACCAAATAGTGACGAACCTTATTTGTCAGCTCAATTTCATGCAAAGCACAGGAATTTTCAACAATGAAGTAGCTGTGGGAACCTCTCCATGACTTGAATTCAAACACAGTTGTGAATACACAGCATGGATTTACCAAGACTTTCACGAGATTATTTTATTTTATGCAATGGAAGAGGATTCCTTCTTTCAGAGGACTGGCCACAAGGCAACAATGAACATAACACTTAAAACCAATATCCAGGTTGATAAATAAAAGCAATCATAATTATCCAATTTCAGGAATAGAGGGAATACCTCTTTATGAACATCAACTGAGGAAAAATAGAAGGAAAGTTTTAAAAAGTGATTAAACCCCACATGAAACCTGGAGATTACTTATAAACACTGCAGAAAACCAAGGGAAAAAATACTAGCATTTTATTTTTTATTACAGCTTTGAAAAACTCTACCAAAAAATGGAAGAACTCATAAAACTCACAAAAGAAATATGATAAAATTATTGATGCTATTCTAATAATCAAAGAAATACAAATTAGAAAAAGTGCCAATTCTTAAATGATCTAAATTGGCAAAGACTAAGAAATAACTACGATTTCAGTGATGTACAAAATAATTGGCTCACTCAGTCACTACTAATGTACAAACTTTCCTAGATACAATTTAGCAACACATATCAACAATCTAAAAATAATAAATTCTGAATAATAATCCCACTTCCAGGAACCCCAAATAACTAAATGTTAAAAACTGACCAATTCAGTTACAAAGATAGCCTCAAAAATATGAGACTCAAAACAACCAAATGTTTAACAACTAAAAAATGGTCAAGTAAATAGTGGTTTATTGGTAACAATAGATTCCCACTTAGAACAATTTTATTTGCAAATATTAATAATGAACGAAAATGCTCATGATCTCATGTAAAATCAAAAACATAGTTTTCTCTCTCTCTCTCTCAAATATAAATAAACATCAAAAAAATTTTAAAAAGGGGGGGTGGCGCCTGGGTGGCTCAGTCAGTTAGGTGTCTGACTTCGGCTAAAGTCATGATCTCTCGGTTTGTGGGTTCGAGTCCCATGTCGGACTCTGTGCTGACAGCTCAGAGCCTGAAGCCTGTTTCAGATTGTGTCTCCCTCTCTCTCTGCCCCTCCCCCGCTCACACTGTCTCTCTCTCTCTCAAATATAAATAAACATTAAAAAATTTAAAAAGAAAGTTTTTTATATGGCTTGGTCCCACTTTTAGATACAGTCTCCATTTACATGCCATGCCTGCATAATAGGAAAAGGTTAATAATGGTTATATAACAAGTTATATAACTTCTGGAATTAAAGCTGATACTCATTTTTGTCATTTTTTTGGTCTATGTTTTCCAAATTCTCAATAATAATGATATCTGCAGAAAAACAGTAAATATCTTTTTAAAACACAACTACCAAGCCTCTCTGTCAAAAAAAATAAAGCAGGGGGAAAAAGCACCTTTAAACAACTGGACAATTATTCCCATCGTGTGTATCAGATCAGAAAGAAAATCTGAAAAGTATGCATGCCAAAAAAGAAAGTGAGAAGTGTCTTATAATAATAATTTCCCACAAATACATAACTTTTCATGGCTTACTTATAAAGTACTTTCACATATAATAGAGGGCCCTTAAATAGAACTGCTTTAAGGTTTTAGCTCATGCTCAAGGATGAAAAGAGAAAAGTTGGAGCAAGAGGTTCATACTATTTAAGCTAAAGAAAAACCTGAACAAGAAGGTGTCAAGAAATTAGGGCTGAACGCACGGTTAAGTTTTGTGAAGGAAAAAAAAAAGTGAAGCAAAAGCATCAAAGCACAAATCTGAGTGGCAGAGACTGCTAAACAGCTTCTACCATCCAATGCTCCGCTCTCCGGTAGTAAGAACCCACGGGTACTGTGCCCAGTTCCTTACTTTCCTGTCTACAGAAGAGTGTGTAAGTCCTCACCAATGAGATGGAAAGTGAAGTGCTGTGTTAGGAGTGGTGGTAAGGCAATTAGACTTCAGCTAAGATCATGATCTTCCGGTTTGAATCCAAGCCCTTTTACCTTTCCTGCTGTATAAGATGCAGGCATGATAGCTAGAGCTCCAGCAGCCATTAAGTGCCATGAAGTGAAAACCACCTCCTAAGGATGACAGAGCACAAAGACATGAGGAGCCTGGGTCCCCGACTCTGGATCTGCCATATCTATCCTGGAGTATATACCTTTAGACTCCTTTTATACGAAATGAATGAAATCTCCATATTGTATAAATCACTATTTTTTTTTTTTTGGTCCTATTATACACAACTAAAGTTAACCTTAACTGATATACCTGGCCATGAGGAGCTTGTGAAAATTTCTTCTGATCCTATGTATTCTCAGTTGCTCTCCTGTCTCCCAAAAAATGGGACCAAAATAAACATGAAAACAAGAAAAAAAAAAAACCCAAACAGAAGAGTATCTGTATAAAGCCTCATGTTATTTACTTATTTTTAAGTAGGTATTCTGAATCTTCTAGAGCTCTATTTAGAGATTAATTAAACTGTTCTTAACTTGGGTCTGGTGCTTGATTGATTTTGTGGGTCAGTGGTTCAAGGTAAAATGGATCTTGCATTATTTCAAACATTAACCTGAAACAGACTAAAAGTGAAGACCTTGAAGCCCAAGCTTCCCGAGGACCAGGAATGACAATGGAATGGATGTTAGTTCTTCAATTTCAACCATCCTTTGCTCATACATTGCTGCTAAAGGAAGAGTGAGGCAATTCAGGGTGTCAGTCATGAATAGAACACCTTCACAGATGGATATCCTTAAGTTACCCACGTGGGCTTCCTCAGGCATTTCATTAACCTTTTTCTGAATGGATGACAGAATGTTATAACCAGCGAGTGCTTCCTAACTACCTACAAGGTTAACAGAATATTTAAAAATAGAAAAGTAAACACTTACCTTTTTTCAGTTACTTTTAGATATTTGAATCTAGTTCCTTGCCAAGAGGAAAACACTGTCAATGTGAACTAATTGTCAAGAGCCTATTCTCACTTCTAACACCTTAAAGTCTGGTATACAGAAAACTCATATTTAAAAAATGTCTGAGCAAGGAAGTTTTCCTCTACTGAGTGGAGAAAAACAGAACATAACTTATTTTAAATCTTTACAGGGAAACATCCTTCAGCACTGTTCATATTCCCTTCTACACTGTAACTGGCCTAATCGTAATAACTTACTGAAGATGTTAAATATTAACCTAAATAACAAATATCTTCATAAGACTTCACATTGTACTTTAAATTCAATAACTTGGTATTTATTAAACAACCATTAAGTCATCAAAGCCCAACTGGTATTTAAATACTTCAAACTAGGCTTAAGAATTAGCAGAATCAATTAAAATGACTTGCCCTTTAATTATAAAGTAATTCATCCACAACACTGGAAAAAGGCTTGGGAACATTGTTTTTTCCTTCTTCTACCACCATGCAGTATCCCTACAAGGGCATAAAAGGAAACTCACTGTCTGGGATTAAGACACTAAGGTTTCAAGTCAATCTTGGGGCTATTCTAGGAAGATGACAACTGTACCAAATTAGCAGTTGTAGTTTCATAACACTATTTAAACCAAGTGGCTTACTTTGCTTAGAAGTAAAATCCCTGGTACCCTGGGAACATGAAACATTGAATAGTTAAATGGTTAGCTGACTATCCAATCAGTCCTATTCTTTATTATAGCATAAGAGTTGACCGATTCCAAAGATTTATGGTATTCTAGTCCATATAAGATTAGAAATTCAATGACAGCTACATGTTAATATGTAGAGGAGGCATCTGAATTCCAGAACAAAAGAACTAGCAAGAAGCCAAAGAATCTAAAATTGAGTTGAAATTTCTAGAAATAATTTAGTTAAAACATTAATAACTGGGGCACCTGGGTGGCATTAAACTTCAGCTAAGGTCATGATCTTCTGGTTTGAGTTCAAGCCCCATATTGGCCTTGCTGCTGTTAGCACAGAGCTCACTTTGGATCCGCAGTTCCCCTCTCTCTCTGCCCTTCCCCTGCTCATGCTCTCTTTCTCTCTCTCTCAAAAAATAAATGAAAAACATTAAATAATTAAAAAATAAAATAAAATATTAACAACTAATGATCCTAAGAATCATTATTTCATCATGATGGTCAACTAAGTCTTTATTTTCCCTACTGCTAATTTTAGGACCTACCATCTTAGTTTCAAGTTATGTGTTTACGCACATGTCTAGCTCAACTGAAACAAAAGTGAAATTCTACTTCAAACTTATAGAGGTCGCAGATGCTTTAATAATACAGATGTGTTGGACCTGAAAATGTTTAATACTGAGATTTGCTCATTCATTTATTAACTGCTTATGGGATATCTCTTCTATGTCAGACATTGTGCTAGGAGCTGGCAAATAGCAAAAATAATTGTTAGATACCTTTAACAAGTAAAGGTATCTTTAAGTAAAGTAAAGTAAAGATACCTTTAACAAGTAAAGGTTAATTCAAGTAAACATTTTTGTGCCACTAGGAGTAGGGGTAGGGGCTGAGATGTGGGGGAGCGTCATCATGTGGAAATGTCTTCTAAAAGGCTTAAATTTCATAAGATTTAAAATACTTTAGTATTTTCTATTTTGTTAAATATAACAAAATGATACATAAACCAGCAATAAAAGTTATTTTTCAAGTTGCATAGCATAGCTGGTGTTCTTAAGATTGATAATCCTGCTGAAGACCAGAGGAAGTTTATGAGTCTTCTTAGAACTGCAGCTCAGTGAGTAAAAAGACAGATACCTCAGGAATCTCAAACAAAAATAAACGAGTTTACAAGCTGGCCTACAAGGACTTGCCGCTTCAATAAGGCAGCCAAATGAGCAAAAGAGAGTCGAATGCTCTTTAAACTATGATATGGTTGATCAAATGGTCAAACCAGTTTTCCTTTTACAGATGACCAAATGTCTTAAGACTTCCAAAACGGCCATCTTACTTGAAAAACAAGAACACCAAAAGAGCGATATCCAAATCTTGTCTTGTGGGTCTAAGTGCTTATCACTGTCCATGGTCTTCTAAAAGGTCCTTTCCTACTCTTCCATAATTTGTAGGCATGGCCAATTAGAGGTGATAACTAGAGGAAAGTAAAATAATATGGTATATAAAAGAATACTCAAGGGACTTCCTTCATCACCCATTTGGTGCAGAACATTACACAAGGCATGGTTTTCCTAACAGTTATATAACTATAAGTGCTCAGAAAATCATCATCAACCCAGTAAAAGCAGTGATGAATATCTACTAGAAAGAGATTCAAGTGGGTTGGTAGCATTTGGTCAGACTTGCATGTGATTCTGGATTAAGTTAAAAGCTTCTTTCCTAACTTCCTGTTCTTTCCCAAATCCAATCTTGGGTTAGTTCACAACACTTTCTCTCTGATAAAAACCTTACATCACCTTTTTATAACCTGTGGATTACTAGATCTCAAATACTCTGAGGGAAATAGGCTAAAGTCACCCTTCCCTCAGTATCTTTAGCTTTACAAAAATAATAAAATACTATTTGGTGGACTTCAGTTGCCTAAATGATACACTCTGAAGCTTCTCTCTCAAATGGTCTGCACCTCCATTACTCCAATCTTATCTATGTGCACTCTTTTGCAATACACATGTATTTCACATATATTATGCGTTTAATTATCACAGTAAGCAGATACACAAGAATGCAGGTTGCATGAACACAGAGGTGTCTGTTTTATTCAATGTTATTGTCCCCATATTTGTAACAGGGCTTCCTACACAGCAGGGACTTAATAAATATTGATTGAACAAACTAACCAAAAACTATGAGATAACATGGACCAGTATAATATATATTTTTTCTGCACGAGAAAACTACAAATCAAAGGGGTTAGACTCGACCAAGATCACATAACTATGAAATGGCAGCTCCTATAACTGAACAGAGGTTTCTAAGACCCAAATCTAGCATCCTTTAAACTACTGTCTCTCCTACCTGGGGCATGCATATGTACGCATGTATGCATATGTATGCCTCTTACAATATAGAATGTCAGGGAAAATGAAACCACAGATAAGCACATCTTCTGGAACAAGATTCACACAAAATTAATTTAGAAAATATATATATATAAAACATCAATCATGGAGGTTTTGAGAACTTAATTTCAAAAATAAAACACAGATCTAGAAACACCTTTGATATCTGCAAAGAGCCACATGGAGCCTCCCTGAGTTCAGTGTCCATGTTTCTGCTCCTTCAGCCTTACAGGCACTTAAATGGTAGTTAGAGAAGCACTTCAGCACAAAGCCAGGACCAAGTTCCCACAGTGCCAACACACCTGGGGATTAGCATCAGCTCTGATTCCTCTGCACATCTGGAAAGGAGAAGTTGCTGTTGATCTATCAACTGCAGCTGCCTCCAACTCCTACTATCTTTTTCTCTCTCCCTGTCATTCCATGCAGGCTCAGTCTTCCTCTTCCTTTCAGTCAACAGGACCATAAACTCATCTTTCAGTGATCTAGGCAATCATTCTTCGAACAGGGGTACACGTTTGATGCAAAGCCAATACTTCCCATCACAGCTGTCAGGGAATCAATTTCCAGAGCCACAACTTCCCAATATTCTCTGGTCTAAAAATTGACTTGCCTGGCATCACAGAGAGACGTCCAACCCAGGATGAATAGAAGCTGTCCTCCACCACCTCCCCTTCCCAAAGACCCTTCACCCACTTTACAGAAACAATGCATCTTTAGATCTTTCTTAACTGCATTACCCCAGGGTGTAAAGACCTCAGGGCAACTAACAAAGCAATAAATAAAAACCCTACTGCATGTAAAGGATTGAGTCTTTAGCATTTGGGTAGCAATGCCTTTTCTAACTCAGGGAATTTCCAATTCTTTGTTTCAAGCAACCAGAAATATTCAAATATGAAAAGGCTTAAGGTCAAAAGAAATGTAAAACACTGGGTTTCAATTTATATATATATATATATATTTTATAACAGAAATAATGACAGAGTGATCCATAAGACACTTTCAAACATAAAAATACATTACATTAGGATAGAATTCTGCAGCAGAAGAAAATGGGAATATAAATTTAAGGAGAAAAAGGTATAAAAATTTTAACTGTTTAAGAACTTATTCATGCATTTTAAAAAATGAAGGATACTGGGAATCACTTATAGACCTACTAGAGTTTTTGTTTTTTTTTTAATGACGTAACAATTTAAAAGGTCAAGATTTATAATATACTGAAAGATGACATCCTTTGCAACTGTTTACACTTAAGATGAAAAGTTTCAGCAATCAGCCTAAAAATATGCTGAGGGTACAAACTTCTACAGAATCGTTCAGGAGCTACAGGAACAAAAAAGTTGGAAGAACACTGTTCTAGACTAACCACTGGAGCCTTTCCAAGGTGAAATAATTGAAGAGACAGAGAATGTTGAATTTCCCTACCAAGTTTTGAGTTAGGATGGGTTGGAGATTAGCATTTGCTCCACCCTCTTCTAGGTCAAAAACACATGTGTTGAACCTGGTTCTACAGCCAACAGTTTCCAAGATTGATGACCAGGTTAAATATCTGATCTCAGTTGTATTGCTGCTGACTGGGGTTAGCTAGCCTTTGCCTGTTGAGCATGTATCTCACCCCCTTAAGAAGAATCACTACTTTTGAGTACTTTTCTTTGTGTTTTCAGAAAAATTCATGAGGCAATACCATGAAGGCTCATTATTCTGTATTTCTCTTATCATATGATGACAAATTTCACCCCTGGGGATGCAATGTTGACTGTGTGTATCTGACTGGCATTTCATAAGTAACATGCATAATGCAAAGAACTGGAGAGTTCTTTACTGTGGAGTTAATATTTTAAGTATAGCAAATGTACTGAGGAGTGATTTCAACAGGCACATCTAAATACATAAGCCCTAACCTCAAACACCACGTTTTTCCTTCTTTTTCTGATTTCATACTCTCTTCTTCCCCACTGCTCCTTTCGTCTTTTCAGCCACTCCTCTGGGAAGCAGAAAGTAGTCTAAATATGATGGATGAGGCCAGCACTTAATTCGGTGTCTACACTGTTTGAAAAATATTGACTTTCCGGTCCTCAAACTCTCAGAGAGACAGTGGGGCTATTTAGAGTAGACATTAGACCTACTCTAAACCTACTCCCATTTAGTATGAGGAGGTAAAGTTTGAGATAAAAGGTCTTTCTTTAGAGTCAGAAAGTTGGCTGAAAATCCCACTCCACACATTTACCAGGTATGTCACTCAATTTCTCTGAATCTCAGGTTCCCAAAGTCCTTAAAATGGGGTGCTGAGTATTTGAGACAATGCATCAAGCAATGAGAAATGTACAGCACGTAGTAGGCATTCAATAACCAACAGTTATAAAATTAGACATTTAATGTTCTTTAATGACTGCTTCAAATTAGCCAATAGTTCTCTCTTGGCATAAGGTCAACTAGTGGCATGTTTTTCAGTTTCTTTCTGGTCTCTTTTAAAATCAGTGATTTGGAAAATGACTACTTTTCATGGCTAAGTATAGGGTGTGTGTGTGTGTGTGTGTGTGTGTGTGTGTGTGTGTGTGTGTAAAACATACCTGCAGTACTAAAAGTGGCAAAAGGACAGACACAGAATGAGGACTGCACAAAACTGGAGATTTCACATACAGCTTTTATAAATATGGCGGCATATCCTTAATATGTTCTGGGTGCTGCTGTGGAACATGGTTAAAAATAAGCATGGAGTCAATGATCGACTCTTTGAAAGACTATCCAAATTTAATTGGTAAGCTAACACTTTCCCCTCATCATATTCATTTTTTTGAGGATATTTAACACTGTAAGGCTGTGGGGAGAGTGGTGCTCCCCCAATTCTCATGTGTATCAAACTCAAAAAAGGATTCACATATACTTATTCAGAAAGGCAGGAATATATACTAACCTGAACAAACAGATTTATGGGTAAGGGTATTCATGATATCACAATTTGTAACAGCAGCTCATGTCCACCATTGGGGACTAGACTGTTGGGTATAGCCATCCGCTCGGAATATTATGCAGCTATTGAAAACAAAAAAAAATTTTAATAAGATGGGATTGTTAAGTGAAAAAACCAAGGTATAAAGCAGTATTTGGCTGGGATTCCAAATTTGTGTGAGTCATTGTGATTCTCAAGTGGTAATAAGCGAAAATTCACAATAAAGAATTGGAATTACAGTGATCAAAATCCATTCCACAGCTTGAAAGGGCACAGTGTTAAGACTTGCTACCCACGTCCTAATTTTAAAAAGAAGTGTGGGATGAGTACAGTGCTGATTCAGATCCTTCTTATGAATGACAGGGATAGGACAGCAGATAATAAAGCTAAAAGTTAGGTCTGCAACTGACATTCAGCCTCTTTAAACTTTCAGTTTAATGAAGCTTTTGGGTGACTTTTATACCACATGCATCAATGCTCTCTGCCTAGCTAAGGGTTTTGGCAGAGTGTGCAGTGATGAGAGAAGGTCGGAAAAGGTGAGGACTCCTAACCTTCCAATATATACATTTTTGCACAGTGGAAGAGGAAATGAAACTGTGAATACACACATACCCACACATACAAATTCAGACCTGCAGATATATAGTTATATAGTTAAAGCACCACTTTCCCACCCCCACTGTAAACAGGAATGCCTCAACATACCACCTGTCCTTCCTGAGTTCATCTGCACTTCATTACTAGTTTGAAAACTCCTAGTTTATTCTCACCACTACCAAGACCAACCAAACAAGGATAGAAAGCATGCCATGCTTGTTTTCCAGGATTCATGAACTTTCCTGCATTGATTTCTCCCATCAGTACTTCAAATGTCTAATCTAACCCCACAGATTAAGAAACAGAATAAAAATGCCTTTGGACATTTACACATCTCACGTTACCCACTCTTGTTACTCCCTTTCTGGAGTAACCCGAACCCTTGTGACTTGAAATGACATCTTTCTGCTCAATGCTCTTCTGACTTGGCCTGTGTGACCACAGCTCTATCTGCTTGCCTGCCAGCCTGGGCCCAAGGGCTTCCCGCAGTCCTACAGCAGAGCAAGCATGTTTCTGTGAACAGTCCGAAATCACATGAAGCCCAAATCAACTGAAGTTACAGTGAAAATACAAAACAAAACACACCTGAATGGACACCTTACATGGTACAATTCAAACTGACAGGGGTCTACTTGCTTGACACTCTGCACTTGTTTGCATAGGTCACACTGCAGAACAAACAGCTGGGGGATGTTTGGCTGGTTTCTGGTGGTCAGTTTCAGAAAATACAAGCATTTCTTAATTCTGTGCTCAGGTTCCAAATCAATATAGGTTTTGGTCACTTAATTTTTTTTGCCAGGCTGGAAATGTGCTAAGCTAATAATTAACCTTAAGCATACCATCACTTCTGCTAAAAACATTTTCTACACTCAGCCCCAAATTACTTTCAGTTCGGTTAAACAAAACAGACAAGCTGTAATAAAAGGTCTCTGAGAAATGTGATCCCTTTCGTTGGTCACCCAGGAGCTTTTCCTCTTAAATCTGCTGCTTCTTGTGGGGGTGGGAGGGGGGTGGGGGGTGGAGGAAGGAAGGAGAGCATCCAAAATAAAGATGCCACCCAAAGCACAATGATTTTGTAAGAAAGTTGCCTAAGATAACTCTTCAGGGTTTCCCAGGTTGAGTAATGCCTGCAGGAGGGTGGGGAGGGACAGCTCGCCTCCAAAATTACAATCTGCAGAGGTTTCCCCAATGTTGATTTTTTTTTTTTTTTAAGGTGTCCTTTTTAATTACACTGCAAGGGCTCTGATTTTCCCATCTCTAGCTGTTGCTGGGGGTAGCTGAGAGCAACGCGCCAGGGCTGCGGCAGCCGCTCGGGCCAACTCCAGCGCCGGGGGTGGGGGTGGGGGTGGGCGGGCAGCCCACTCCCCACCCGGTCCCACCCTCCCCAGCACACGCGCGCACACCCGTGCAGAGACTGCGGTCCGCGCCGGTCTGCCCTGTGCCGGCGGCCGGGCCGAGACTCACCGCTGTCCAGCCGCGCGATCTGGGGCAGCCGGTAAGTGCTGACCAGCAGGTCGAGCGGAACGGCCACCGAGCTCCACTTCACATCCTTGAGGCTGCAGCCCAGCGAGGGCGCCGGGTCCATCTTCCCCGCCTCCTCCTGCCCCGCGCTCCCGCCGCCGCCGCCGCCGCCGCCGCCGCCGCCGGCACCACCCGCGCCTCGGCGGCGGCCGCTGCTCGCGCTCGCGGTCTAGGGCGCGCAGGAGGCGCCGGGCACTCCGGCCGCGGGCAGCTCGGGGGCACGGCGGCTGAGGCGGCCGGGAGGGAGGGGGCCCGCGCCCGGCTCAGCTGTCGCTACGCGGCATGGCCGGGACGCCCCGCGTGCCCTCAAGCCGGGAGAGGACTCGCAGCAGCCCCGGGGCTGCGGGCGGCGGCGGCCGGGGTGGCTGCGGCGGCTCCCGCTCCGCCTCCTTCTCTGGCCCCGGGTCTGCAGCTGCGACGGCCGCCCGCTCGCCTCCTCCTCCTCTTACCCCTCCTTCCCTCCGCCTCGAGCGTGTGAGGAGGAGCCGCGGGTCTGAGAAACGCCATAGCAGCGCTCCCAGCACTGACCAACAAGGTGCGAGCAACGCCTGCGCAGCTCGGGGAGACGCCGCCTCCGCCTCCGCCTCCCCGGCGCAGCCCGCTCCGCCTCCCGCTCGGCCTCCGCCTCCCGCGGCCCGGCGGGCTCGGCTGGGCGTCAGCCTCTCGGCCGCGGCCGCCGACGCCTGCGGCTCGGCGCGCTCTGCAAGCTTTAGCTCTCGCTCCCCCGTCCGACCGCTCCGGCGCCCTGCAGCCTCGCCGGGCGCCACGGCGCGCCCGGACTCCTTCGCAGCCCAGGGCCCTTCCCGGAGCCCAGCAGGAGCGGAGCAAGCTCGGGAATCTTTCTCTCAGTCGTGGCGTCGGGCACGGTCCCCTGCTGCTCCTCACTCTGCCACCGGAGTTGCTAAGGCCACAGAAGAGACCTCTTTGGTGCTCACCTCTTGAGAGTGCCACAGACAGACCAGGCGGGGAAAGGCAGGCGCGGAGCAAGAGGCCGAGCCATTCTCCCCCAACCTCACAACTCTGTAAACGGAGCTGGAAGTTAATCCTACCAGTCTAGACTTTGCTAGGCAGCCTGGAAAAGGCCGAAGCACCCAGATGGAGAAAGGTGATTATGAATGATCAGTGCCCACAGAAGGGAAGGTGCCCATTGGGTTCAGTACCTTCGTTGTATGGAGACCGTGGGAGTACGAGGCCACTGACCCCCATAAACACGCCAAGGGAAAGAGCAAACGAGGTTACGGGGCCTTCTGCGGCCAGCTGTTTTCACATGCTTTTCTCAGTCAATTCCCTTCGATCTTTAAGGTTGGGATAATTCCAGTTTTCTAGACACTTGTACCTAGACATTAGGTAGTTTGGCAAGATTACACAGCTTGCAGATGGCAGTGCTAGGATTCAGACACACAGTTTACTTCCCAGGATAAATCGTCCTGTTTCCCCCAGTATTGAGCATGGCCTGCGCGGTGCGGGACATAGCTCAGAAAGTAGAGGTGGCTGTTCAATTCCTGTTTACTTAAGCCTATCCTGACTTTTATGTGCTAATCCTTTTTTTAGCATAGTTTTACACCAGGAGAGGTGAGTGGTTGTCAGGTGGAAGGCTTGCATATCAACTCTGTTTTCCAACACATATTCCATGTTCGGTGCATGATAAAACAGACCGAGCTGCTTCTGCGTCGCCCACCCAAGAGGTCTTGAAAACATCCTGCCGCCTCTCAGTGGGCCGACTTAGGTCTGTGTCAATGAATAAACCACTCTGTTAGCAACTGAAGAAAACCCCCAGGTTTTCAGAAAACCACACCTCCTTTGTCCTCTCACTTTGAAACATTGGCAATACTTTTCACAAAAATTTTTTGCTGCGAGTTTTGACCTTTGTGTCATGCACATCATTTTTTTTTTTTTAAGTCTTGGAGAAAAGTGGGAACTATTTTAATATATTATATTACCCAGAATCACAGGTCCATTAAAGTTACACGATTTTGCTCATACAAAGAAGAATTTTTTAAAACCCTAAGGAGCTAGGGGCGCCTGGCTGGCTCAGTTGGTAGAGCATGTGACTCTTGATCTCTGTGTCATTAGTTCCAGCCCCACCTTGGGCATAGAGTTTACTTAGTAATGATTTTTTAAAAAGAAGAAGAAAAAAAGAAGGAGCTAAGTGCCAGCTATTTTTTCTATCTAAATTATTTTTTAAAATACAGTATATTTTGGGGGGGTTTAATTTTAATTCCAGTTGGTTAACATACAGTGTTATATTAGTTTCAGGTGTACAATACAGTGATTCAACAGTTTCAAACATCACCCAGTGCTCATCATGATCTAAATAATTATTTTTGGAAATAAAGTTCAAACTCCGAAAATGACATAGGAAACACTTAATAATGGGCAGGGTTGGGGTCCTTCACCCAGTAAGTAGATCCTTAAACCTCATATGATAGAATGAGTTTTTAAAAATCATTTTCTGCTGTTATGATATCCTCTTTAAAAGCTTCAGGGAATAGCATTACTGTAGTTCCCTCTCATGCAAGGGTTGGTGACTTAAGAACTAGAGACAAGATAAAAAGTCAAAAGATTAATGCAGTCAACTTTTTTTTTTAAATCAATAAAGGACTTACATTAGATTTGCTCTTATTGCTGACCTAGCAGAAAAGGTTGCATTTTAATCTTAAGTATTAAAGGGAAGACACTTTAACGAGCCACAGATTCTTATGTAAGTCTCATGTCCTAAAGAATACTTACAGAAAGATCTTATTTGTGATATGGAGAGAGTTCTGGTTAAGCTGTGAGGAAGGTCAGCTAAGAAAGGTAGTCTTTCAGTCTGGCTGAACTGTACTTTGTGAGGAAATATGTTTCTTAAGATTGTTGGACCAACGCAAACCGTGTATATAAAGGCATAACAATTGGATGCAGGAGCAAAACTTACAGGGTTTTGTAGTTTTTTAAAAAAGGGAGTACCCAGGAAGTTTTCTGTAAAGCAAAAGTCCATGTCCCTTGTGTCCTACTGGGTACTTTATAAAACTGAGATTTATGGGAGGCAACACATTATCATGACTAAAAATACCAACTCCAGAGCCTGATGGCATGGATATGATTAGTGCCTCTATTTCTATGTAGGATCTTGGGCAACTTACTCTTTCCTCCTCTGAAAAATGAGGATAATTGCTATAGGCTGAATGTTAGTGTCCCTCCAAAAGTCTTATGTTAAAACCTAATCCCCCAAGTGATGGTGTTTGGAGGCAGGCCTTTGGGAGGAGATTAGGGCTATGAACCAGTACGTGGCCCTCTTAAAAAAATTTTTTTAATGTTTATTTATTTTTTAGAAAGAGAGAGAGAGAGTGTAAGCAGGGGAGGGGCAGAGAGAGAGAGAGAGAGAGAGAGAGAGGGAGACACCGAATCTGAAGCAGGCTCCAGGCTCTAAGCTGTCAGCACAGAGCCTGACCTGGGGCTCGAATTCACGAGCCTTGGAGCTGTGAGATCATGACCTGAGCTGAAGCCGGCCGCTTAACCTACTGAACCACCCAGGCGCCCCAATAAGTGGCTCTCTTTAGACATGGAATCTTAGAGCACATTGATCTTGGACTTCCCAGCCTCAGAACTCCGAGCAATAAATGTCTGTTGCTCACAAGCCACCCAATCTGTGGTATTCTGTTATAGAACTTGAGTAAGGTAAGACGATAATAATAGTCATTGTTTCATAGGGCTGATATGAGAATTTAACCATTTAATATCTGTTGAGAATTTAGAATAGTGCCTGACACATGGAAGTGCTATGGAAGCATCCACTGATATTATTAAAAGAAGTATTGACTTTGAATGGGGCAAATTTTAGAGAAAAGATGAGGCGACAAATGGAGCTGTGAGGTAATGATTAGATTTGGGAATAACAGTTTATATTAGCAAGAAGAGGAACATTCCTCAAATGGGAAACCCAGGTGGTTGCTCCCAGCTGTGAGACCTCACCCCCCAAATCTAGAGTCTCCACCATGAGCCAGCCCTGCTGCACAGCAGATCCACGCAGTGACCTTGATGACTCTTCATATTCTGATCTAATGATGTTGATAAAGCCAAGGGTGAATCAGGCACATGATACTGTAGAACTCATATGAGGGATGCTTCACAGCTTCCGAACTGTGAAACTACTATTTATACACACATAACTTGTTAATTCCCTGCATTATCAGCTTTGAAAAATAAAAATATTGCATGTTGGTTTTCCTCATATCAGCGTGTCCTGGGGCACATAATATGCTAGCAGTCAATTGTGATATCAAAGTTCACAGCCCCAGTGGTTTCTAGGTCTCAAAACTCTTTTCCCTTTCAATTAATTTCCACGCCATTGCCAGAGTTGACTTAAAAGTTACTCCCTGACTAAAACCTTGTATGGTATATGTATTCTCACTGTCTGTGGAATATAATGTAAAGCCTTCTGCATGGTATAAAATGTTCTTCCCGGGGTGCCTGGGTGGCTCATTCGGTTAAGAGTCCGATTCTTGATTTTGGCTCAGGTCATGACCTCATGGTTTGTGGGTTCGAGCCCCACATTGGGGTCTCACTGACAACACGGAGCCTGCTTGGGATTTTCTCTCCACTCTCTGCCCCTCCCCTCTTCACGCTGTCTTGTCTTTCTCAAAATAAATAAATAAACTTTAATTTTAAAAAAGTCCCTCCCTTATGTGACTGAGTCTGCCTCCCCAGCCTCATTTTGGTTAACTACCTTCCGACAGCCTGGAATCTAGTAGCAGTATCTTTCTGTAATTGCCCAAAGGTACCATGCTAATATACAGCCATGAAGAAGTCGTTCTGTCAGTGTGGTACCCCTTTCTCTCTTTCTCTTCCATGGAACTCCTATTCCATCTCCAACTACAGTAGTTCTCCCTTCATCTGCGGTTTTGCTTTCTATGGTTTCAGTAACCTGGTTAACTGCAGTCCAGAAGCAGATGATCCTTCTTCTGACCAAAGGTCAGAGGTCACAAGTAGCCTGTCACAGTTCCTGCCTCTCTCACCTCACTTCATCTCATGCGGCCATTTTATCGTCTCCTGTCATCACAAGAAGAAGCGTGAGTACAGTACAATAAGATATTCTGAAACAGAGAGACCACATTTACATAACTTATTACAGTACATTGTTATACTTGTTCTATTTTATTGTTATTATTGCTAATCTCTTACTGTGCCTAATTTATAAACTAAACTTTATCATAGGTGTGTACATACAGGAAAAAAAAATAGTAGAGCTAGGGTTCAGCGCTGTCCACAGTTTCAGACATCCCCTGGGGATCATGGAAATAGCCTCTGTGGATAAGAAGAGAATATCATGCTTGTATTTCGTGAAATGCTGTGTCTCCTCCTGCAAAATGCTGACCACTTCTTCTCCTGTATTCCCATTGTACCTGGCAATACCCCCTTTTTAACTGTGTTAATTACACTGTGATTTATTATCTGTTGTTATGTGTGCTTTCCCTGCTAGACAGCAATTAACTGTGGCCACTGAAAGTGTATTTTAGTCACCTCTGTTTCTCCAGCTCCTGTCACCATGCCTGGCCCATGGAAAGTGCTCAATTAATGTTTGTCAGGTTGAATAACAAGCTGAGTCATGAGTCGTCCTCTGGCTCTAGATTATTTCATAGGTCACTCCATCTCTGAATTATAAACAATTATTATTTATCAAGTCCAGAAAACAACACCATTTCCTATCAGTTTGGATCCGAATTTTTTTCATTCATCTGAAAATTTAAATTTCTTTGAAATTTAAATTTCTTTGAAATTTCTTTGAAATCAAGATCTGCACTTTTGCCACTGAACTGGGAATGTACCTCTAGACTATCATTTACTAAAACTGTTAGTGTATTGTGAGCTTATTGTTTGTTAATTTGTGGTCTCCCTTACTAGGATTTTACCCTCAGAGGTGCTTGCTTTATTATCTTTGCATCCCTAGCACCTGGCATATAGAAGGCACGATCTCTCAATAGATGTTGGATAGATAGAGAGAGAGAGATGATAGATATAAACAGATAAATTGGTCTTTCTTTTATCTATCTATCTTATTGAGAAAATGGATAAATGAAATCCCATAAACATATCTGGGGCCCCTGGGTGGCTCAGTTGGTTGAGCGTCCAACTTTGGCTCAGGTCATGATCTTGTAGTTCATGAGTTTGAACCCCACATTGGGCTTGCTGCTGTCAGCCTGTCAGTGCAGAGCCCGCTTCAGATCCTCTGTCCACCTCTCTCTGCCCCTCACCCACTACTCTCTCTTTCTCTCTCTCAAAGTATAAATAAAACATTTTAAAAAAAGCGTATCCTATATGGGTATTTTTAGGAAGGATTCAAAAACATATTAGGAAATTTACTTTATCATCTTTTCCTTTCTTGCTTTTGATATAGGGTCTGACCTTCTTTAATAGATAAATAATACAGACATTACAGTGCCAAAATAGGAACATTAAGGAGAAGTATTCTATATTAAGGAAAAATATCCCTAGTTACAAATTGGGTATTGTGGGGCACGTTTGTTTTTCAAAACAATACACAACATGTTGTATCCCCGTTAAAATTTTTTTTTAACATTTATTTATTATTGAGAGACAGAGAGAGACAGAGCATGAGCACGGGAGGGGCTACGAGAGAGGGAGACACAGAATCCAAAGCAGGCTCCAGGCTCCAAGCTGTCAGCACAGAGCCCGACACGGGCTGACTCGAGCTGAAATCAGACGCTTAACCGACTGAGCCACCCAGGTGCCCCTGTTGGATCCACATTTAAACGTACATATCACATTGTGACCCAGTACACGCATACATATATAACTGAAACAAAAATTTTATGAAATAATACTTTTTTGTGTAATTCTAATGTGTACTGCATCCCGATCTTGTACCCTATTATTTTATATTTAGTTTTTTAATATTAGTCATGACCCACTAATTTTATAGGTCTATAACATGACCTATAGTGTTAAAAACACTATTTTAAGTAATATTGTTTTAATTTTTAAAATGTTCTATTTATTTTTGAGAGAGAGAGCACAAGCGGGGAAGGGTCAGAGAAAGAAAGGGTCCGAGGATCCAAGGCAGGCTCTGCGCTGATAGCAGTGAAGCCGATGCGGGGCTCAAACACATGAACCGTGAGATCATGACCTGAGCTGAAGTTGGATGCTCAACCGACGGAGCCACCCACGTGCCCCCAAAACCACTGTTTTGTACATTAAGTATTTATAGTTCATCAAAACAGGGAATATTATGACTGAAATAGCAGGAACTTATGAAATTCAAGAATAATCTGAAATGAAAAAGGCAAATTATTGAAGTTACCAAAGTTATCATGGATATGTGTGCATATGTATATAGCTTTATCGGTTAGAAGTTTGGGTTTATGAAGCATCTAAGTCTTTGTAAATGGTGTTTTTCCTCTCAACCAAGCACAAGACCTCAGTTTGAGAAGCTGCTGGTAACGAGTAGTGGTCCTGGGTCTGGTGTAGTTTTGTAAATTATGAGCGAGGCTTTCCAAAGGAGTGGTCAAGTGATTCATAGGTTAGCTATACAATTCTGCAGTTTCAAGAAACCCTTTACTAAAGTAAAGCACGGTTACTAACTAATCACTAATTATTCATTTCAAATACATTAATAAATTATTTTTAATGATACATTTAAAGAATTGCTTAAAGAAATAGGTAGCTTAATTGGCTATTATCACTTACGAAGTAGACAAGCTAAGGTTCTTTTACCTAGTAGAGTCTATAGTTCATGGCATAATTTAGATTTTTCTCAATAAACTTATATGATGTGACAAAGCACAGGTAGAAAAACTTTCATTTTATTTGTGCCAAAATAATAATTAATATTATTAAATATTTCTTAGTGCCAAAATCTTAGCAGGGTATGTAAAAGTTTATTGATGACATTCTGGTGATTTGAAGCTTCAAATGAGGTTTTTTAGAAAATTTTTGTAATGTTTATTTTTGAGAGAGAGACAGAACGTGAGCATGGGAGGAGCAGAGAAAGGGAGACACAGAATCTGAAGGAGGCTCCAGGCTCTGAGTACGGAACCCATGAACTGTGAGATCATGACCTGAGCTGAAGCCAGATGCTTACCTGACTGAGCCATCCAGATGCCCTTAGTTTTAATGTCAGAGGCAGTTATAGATAGCTTCCATTTTTAAGGCTTTTTCAAGAAAGATAATGAGATTTTAGATTCCCACTGACAAATCCTCTAAAGAAAAGCCATCATATAGGTTTCTACCCCTCTTTTGTAGTAAGCAGTGAAAAAAAGACAGACAGGAAGATTGTGGTTATACTACACACCTCTCCTGCAACCTGATCCAAACTGCACACACTTTTTCCACTTTGATCGTTATTATTCAGGTTCCTGGTCTATGAAGACTAGAACATGTCACTTTAACTTACTTAGAATTGCTTAAGATCAGGGCGCCTGGGTGGCTCAGTCAGTTAAGCATTAACTCTTGATTTTGGCTCAGGTCATGATCTCCCAGTTTGTGAGTTCAAGCCTCGAGTCAGGCTCTGCACTGACAGTGCGGAGCCTGCTTGGGATTCTTTTTCTCTCTCCCTCCTCTCTGCAGGTTCCCTGTTCGTGCTCTGTCCCTCTCTCTCTCTCAAAATAAATAAACCTAAAATAAAGTATGAATCTTTTTAAAAGTTATTTTTTACATACTGCCAATTTACTTTCCAGAAATGTATAAATTTTCTCTTCTGTCGCTTCAAAACTAAAGATACTATGTTATCTTTTCATTTTACATAATTAGGCAAAAGCTTTAAAAATACTTGAACAAGTAATAAGTGACAAAAATTGAGTGTTGTTAGTAATTAGTCCATATGAGCCTATCCATGAAGAAGATGCATGAACCTGGATAACATATTCTTCCTAAATTTAGTAAGAACACCTAATAAAAGAAGAATAAGAAAAAATTTTGGAGATATTTGGGGAGGCCAAATTTAATAAGAAAATTCTCAGACAAAGGACTGGAGTCCAGTAAGAGGCGATTGAATGTCAAGACATGAAATGTAAGAGGGAGCACCTGGGTGGCTCAGTCAGTTGAGTGTCCAGCTCTTGATTTTGGCTCAGGTCATGATCCCCTGGTTTGTGAGTTCCAGCTCCATCCACATTGGGTTCTGTGCTGACAGTGCGGAACCTGCTTGGCGTTCTCTGTCTCCCTCTCTCTCTACCCCTCCCCTGCTTGCTCTCTCTCTCTCTCTCTCTCTCTCTCTCTCTCCCTGTCTCTCAAATTAAATAAACATTAAAAAAAAAAAGAAATAGTAAGAGAATATTTATGTGTATCGTTATCCATTAAAAATTTATATGCACTATAAAGATTATGCTTCTGTTCCAGATCTACATTTATAGATTAACAATATAGAAAGATAAAACATATATAGCTTAAGTTGATTTACCCTCAGAATCCTATGACATTTAAATAAATGCTAGGGAGTCCTAGAGAAGGGAAAGACCAAGTTCCACGTTGCTCTACACTATCAAGCTAAAGTAGTGAAAGAAGGTACCATTAGAATGATTATGAAAACTCTAGGTGTCATCAGAGGTTCTGACTGTGTACTTGTAAAAAGTATCTCTGCTTTCCTTCTCTAACTCCCATCCACATTCTATTTTGAGATACATTTTTTTTTAATTTTTAAAAACATTTTTAAATTATTTTAGAGAGAGAGAGAGAGATAGAGCACAAGCAAGGGAGGGACAAAGAGAGGGAGATACAGAATTTGAAGCAGGGTCTAGGCTCTAAGCTTTCAGCACAGAGCCCAACATGGGGCTCAAACTCACGAGCCATGAGATCGTGACCTGAGCTGAAGTCGGAGGCCTAACCGGCCGAGTCACCCAAGCACCCCTATTTTGAGATACATTTATCTTATACTATTGTTTATCTCAGATGATTAAAATATCTTTATTGTTTTCACTACTTCTTCTGCAGCAACAACTTGAATTCCTATGTGCTATTTTCCAAATATTTTATCCCTTTATATCATCTATGCTCTGTACTTCCTTTTTCCTTCCCTGTTACATACTTTATAGTCACACTGGAACTAGTACCATCAGTCTTTTCCAAGGACACAAGTCATTTATTACATTTGTTTTTGAATTCATAAAAATGGGAATGAATCACTATGGAGAAAGAGAAGGAAAAGGAGGACAGCAAAGTAGGCAATATTAATATAAACTTGGCTTATTACATACTTTATTGTTATAAATGCTTTAAATTTAAAAAGTGAGTAAAGATACCATTTTGAAAATAATGACTATGTTCCACTTTATCCATTATGTGTCTAATTTATCAGGAGTTTAGGGACACCTGGCTGACTCAGTCAGTAGAGCATATGACTCTTGATCTCCCAGTCCTGAGTTCAAGCCCCACGTTGTGGGTAGAGTTTACTTAAAAAAAAAAAAAGAGAGAGAGATTAGCAGGAGAAAAAGAAAATATTTATAATAACTGTTGGAAGAGAAGCCATATCTATCCCATTGTTGATATGTTTATCATAGTAACTAATGTCCTTTCAGTAGAACACCATACTGTAGTCTGTCCATTTCTCCATTCATTAAAATTTTAAATGTACTTTGATTAAATTTCTATATCAATATTCATAGCTTATCTCCAACTCTTCATTCATCCATCCACTCATCTATCTATCCATTCATTCAATAAATATTTATTGAATACTTATGTGCCAGATACTATTCAAGCCAATAGGAATGGAAGGATGAGTTCTTGCTCTCAAGTGTCTTAATCTAGTAGGCGAGCCAGAAGCACAGTAAATACATGTAATTACAATCCAGTGTGTTAAGGTTAGAGGTAAGTAGTGGTATTTTGAGAGTGTAAGCAGAATCCTCTTACTTGGGAAGGAATTGGATGAAAATACCATGGACTTCTTTGAAGAGATGACTAACTAAAGAAACATGCAATGAAACAAATTTGCTAACTCAAGACAGAACATGAAGAGAGGACTAGGAAGTGAACACTAGGAAAAAGGAACAGTGTGAGAAACAGCTTGGCTTGGAGATAAGAAGAAGCATATTATATGGGAAGAACTTAATCAGATTGGTTTTGCTGTATCTTGAGATTTCAAGTAGGAAGTGGTCAAGATGAGGCTGGAGAGTTAGACAGGATTTAGATCATGGAGAGATTTGTCTGTCCTATGAGAAAACTTGAACTTTATCTTAAAGGACCTATAATAACTGATCTGTGGTGTTAGTGGTGGGAGCTACTGGGCCAGGAGGGTCGTAAGCAGGGAGTTTGTTAGTCAAGTTTGAATTTTGAAAAGAAAGTTTGAAGAGAAAGAGTATACAAGCTAAATTTGAAGAGGTTAAAACTGAACAAACAGAAACAAAGTAGGAAGCAGTAGAAGTTGGTCATAGATGACCAAGGGTTGAACCAGGATAATATATTCCCAGAGATGGAAATAAGGGAACAGATAGAAGATATTTATTAAGGAGATAAAATTCTATTAAATTTTATTAAGGAGGTAATAAACTTATTAAGAGTTTCTTAATTCACTTCATGGGGTGAAGGAACTCTCCCAAAGTCATGATGATTCCATTGGACCAAGCTGATCTGTGTGGAATCCAGTTTAAGTAGGCATATGGTTAGTGCACAGGGACAATTAGGAGGAACCAAGAAGAACGTTGAAATATTAATAGTATTGAACTATCAAGTCAACCAGTAATAGAGTAGAGATAAAGAAGTCACTCTGAAGGGACAGGACAGCTCCCAGGTCATAGTGTTTATAGACAATATCTACACTTAATGGGCTGCAGCAGCATAGTGTATTTCAGGCTGATACTATTAAACTAACTTTCTTTGCTCTGATGATGTGGATAACTTAGCAATGAGATTTTTTGCAAATTTCTTGCCTGAGGCTCTGGGAATGATTCTTCCATTAACAGTTATGGAGAGGAAGAGAAAACTGAGTATGTTAGGGAAAGAGAGAATGGGTTTAGTTTTGGACACCTTAAATTTGAGTCACCTGTAAAATACCCAGTTGTGAAGTAAGCAATTAGAAACAGGGAGCTGGAGCTTGGAAAGAAATTAGAGACAGACATGCATATTTGATAGCTGAACTCATATGAATGGGTAAAATTTCTCAAGAAAGAACATACATTGCAAAGAGAAGTGGGACAATGACACTCCACTGGAGTGTTTGGGTGACTCCAAACAGAGGAGGAATCAGTAGAAGATATTGAGAAAGAATGGTCGGAGAAATAGGAATAGAAGGATAATTTATGCTTTCCTTTTCCTAGATGAGTTCCTTCTCTTAACTTCCTACATGAAACTTTCTCTTGGACAGAATTAGTTTTGTTCTTTTTTATAGTATTTTGGCTATTACCATAATGATAACCTAGTATGGTTATCTGTGTGCTTTTCTTTTCTTTTTTTTTTAATTTTTTAATGTTTATTTTTGAGAGAGAGGGGGGTGGGGGAAGGGGCAGAGAGAGAGAGATGGAGACACAGAATCTGAAACAGGCTCCAGGCTCTGAGCTGTCAGCACAGAGCCAGACATGGGTCTCGAACTCAGGAACAGCGAGATCGAAGTTGGACGCCTAACCAACTGAGCCACCCAGGCACCCCTGTGTGCTTTTCTTAAATGTTTATTAAATAGTAAATTTCTTGATGGCGTTGTCAAGAAGTGTGATGTTCTAAGAATTTACCTATTTGTAGGCTAACAAGTTAGCCTGCCACAGTTTCATGGGTGTTGGCAATAGACAGGAGATTCCTGGTTCAGAGACAAAGAATTACTCTTAGTATATCAGGCAGCATGAACTTCAGTTCTCCTTGTCCTAAGTCCCATGCAGTGACTCAGAGTGGCCCAGGTGGATGCTGCACACAGAGTGTGTTTATGTTATAGCAAAGAAACCCCGACATTAGGAAAGCAAATCTTTGACAAGCAAACCTGACCTTCCTATTACCCAGAGAGAGATGTCCTTTTATTTATTTATTTTTTAAATTATTGCATTAGACATTACAGAAACTGCCTTCTGCTCTAAAGGGAGACATTACTTTTACCTTCTAAGGCTGTTCACTATAGAAATATCCTTGAAAAGCTGATCCAAAACAAAATCTGTCAATGCCTCTGCTTGCAAGATGTGTGGAAACGTCGGAGAACCCAAGGAGATTTGTATCCCTATAGGCACACTTAATGTCTCGTATATTTGTATATACCCCTTGCATCTCCCAAGTTAGTGCCTTGCATATGACAGGTGCTAATAAATATTTGTTGAAATAATGATTTAGAAATAACATCAACAATAGAAATAGTTTACAAGATGTTTCCCCAGAATTATTTACAATAGGCCGGTACAAAGATTGCTTTTAACTTCTGCCATATGCTATTTAGATAAGCAGTGCATTTATAAACTGTAATGTTCTTGAGAATGACAATGCGTATTGTTTTTGCTTCCTATAATCTAAAACAGAGCTTAGAACATAATAATAGAGAAACAAAGATTTGTTAAATAAACTGAAATATGTGGGGGATGCCACAGATGCAAGTGATGCAGAATTCATAGTAGGTTGTTTGTCCTTCTTTGGCTTTGCTGCTACTCCTTGGTAACAGTGCTTGCAGTTTTTATGCTCTCCAAACCATCTGAAGAAAGGAAGGTGAAAACACCAATTCCTGCTAAATGTTAGTGACTTAATAGATTACTTCTAAACAAAGCTTTTGCTTTTTCTTTTCTTTCTTTCTTTCTTTTTTTTTTTTTTTTACCTTGAGAACAATCTGGATGTTCAGGATATGATGAAATGAACTTTCTCATATCTCGTTGGTGGAAATGTAAATTGGTCTTTATTTACGTATTTGGCTATTTTCAATGAGGCTTTATTATTATTATTATTATTATTATTATTATTAATGTTTATTTACTTATTTTTTTAATTTTAAAAAATTTTATTTAATTATTTTGAGAGAGAGAGCACAAGTGAGGGAGGAGCAAAGAGAGAGAGGGAGAGAGAGAAAGAATCCCAAGCAGGCTCCACACGGTCAGTGCAGAACCCGATGTGGGGCTCGAACCCATGAACTGTGAGATTATGACCTGAGCCGACGTAGGATGCCCAACCTACTGAGCCACCCAGGTGCCCCTAATGCTTATTTATTTTTGAGAGAGAGAGAGAGAGCGAGAGAGAGACAGTGTGAATGGAGGAGGGGCAGAGAGAGAGGGAGACAGAATCCAAAGCAGTCTCCAGTCTCCATGCTGTCAGCACAGAGCCCAATGCAGGGCTCAAACCCACAAATTGTGAGATCATGACCTGAGCCGAAGTCAGAAGCTTAACTGACTGAGCCACCCAGGCGCCCCTCAATGAGGGTTTAAATGCCTACCCAGCAATTTAATTTTTGGAAAACTGCCCTAATAAAATTAACTACAGAAAAGTTTTTTTTGCACAAATATATCAAATCCAAAACTGTATTTGTAATCGCATAAAATTTGAAGATTTTTATTCATCTTAAGAAGGGGTTCTACCCTGAAATAGTGAATCTCTGTTTAGAGCATGGGAAGACACTGCCAAGTTTTCCTCCTTGGAGATCTTTAAGAAGAATAAATTATCACCATTCCTAGACAATTTAAATATTGGTGCCATGTGTCTTTCCCAAGATCTTTTCCATTTCATTTAGTCCAGGTTATACAATCTATATCTCTCTATAATGGAAGATAATGCGGTTTTCAATTGCTTCTCATATTTGAGGGTTGATCTTTACAGTGATACTCAGCTAGAAGGAAGGAATTGAACTCTCTGGGGATGCATATTCAATATTAAACATTTAACCTTTCTAATGGTGGGGGGGTAAGTATTGACTTCAAAATTGTTGCAGAGTCTAGAAAGTTGCTTTTTAAACTTTGTTTTAATATAGAATCATCCTGGGATGCCTGGCTGGCTCAGCTGGTAGGGCATACCACTCTTGATCTCAGGTCTCACATCAGGGGTAGAATTTACTCAAAAAATATGGAATCATCCATTATTATTTGTATTTACTCAAAGACATTAAGGAAATCAAATGAGATCTTAGCAACTTATGTTCTATTATTCTGCCCAAAAAAAGTGTCACCAATTCAGATCAAATCAGGAAACAGGAGGCAGAGGACAAGAATACTTACCTAGGGCTTATTTCATGTAAAAATATAAAATTTTCATGAAGTCTAATTTAGTCCTTTCAGGAGTTTGTTAAATTAAGTGTTGCTACTAGGTTTGCGCAATGTCAAAAAGCAAATCCCACATCTGGAGGGAAGATGGAAGTAATTTAATAAAGCATTTGACCTTTTCGTATTAGTCATAATTCCATCCAAAAAAAAGGAATTAATAGAGTTCTTTTTATTAGTAAGTCTCATCAATGCCAAGATATTCATCGGTATATTTAACTTGCTATTATTTAAAGTATCCACTCTTGGGTCTCATTGATATACATGTGAGATTTGATGTCTTTGATTTTCAGGGAACACCCCCCCTCCCCAGTGAGCAATTTATACCACCTTTCTCAGGATTTTTATAAAAAGATTTTTATTTTTAAGTAATTTTGACACCCAACATGAGGCTCAAAGTCACAAGTCTGAGATCAAGGGTCACATGTTCCACCAACTGAGCCAGCCAGGAGCCCTTACACCACCTTTCTCAGGATTAAAAAAAACACAGTTTGTACAGTTGGCCAATATGGGCTTTTCTACTTTCTTTACATTTCTGTGGTCAATCTATAAAGTGAAAAGACAGGATTATTATCTTCTGGGTTAAATCCATCTCAGGCTCTCTAGGAAGTGAAGAGGGGAATGTCCGATTACTTTTCTGACAAAAGTGATAGAGAAGGTAAAAGATAGGGTAGGAACTGAGAGAAAACATGGAAATGGGAACATGGAAAATGAAGGTAAATGTGGAACAAAGGAGATGGAGAACTGTGGGGTGCTGAGGAAAAAGCCTCCTGGAGATGACAGAGCTATGGTATTGGAAAAGAACCGTGTAACTGGGGTGGTGGGGACAATAAAGAATAAGTAGAAACCCTTGAGGGAAATGATGAGGAAGGGGGGTTTATGGGAGGGTGGGGTAGAAAGAGGAGAAGGGAAATCATGAGATAAAATCAAATTTGTGCCAGTAAGTTTTCTTTTCCTGGCATGGAAGGTATACTAATGCAAAATTTCCTACATCCTGAGAAATCCATTGTTGGTTTGTGAGACCCCCTGCCTAATTTATTTCAATCACCTGTAATACGTACCAGTGGGAATATTGCTTCAAACATATAGAGAAGCTAATTCAAGCCAACAAACATTCCATTTTAATTACTCAAGTACAAACATTCCACATTTTCCCCTTGATTATCAAATGGATGTGTTTACTGGTCCAAGAACATGGGCTATATTATACACCACCTGACAATACTGAGAAAGGTTGAGTTAGTATTTCATTACAAAACATTATTGAGATTCTCTTGGATTAATGTAAAAGTCATTTTAAAAATAGTTGTTCTTCTTTCTTTTTAACATAGTGAAATTCTAGAAATGCAATTTATTTAAGGTTTGATAAAGTAACATGAACAGCCACCATTTTGATACTCTTTAGCCTAAGTAGTCCTTTTGTATGCAAGCAATATTCCTACCCATCCATCCACACCACTTACCTTTGGATCTCTATTATGCTCTAAAGAGACACCATGTTATTGCCTTAAAATAGTTATAAAAAGCAACCTTTTTATAGTAGCTTAAGGATAGAGCCCTCACTCATTTTTTGCTTTGTTTTATGTTTTAGCATAGATTCAAGAAAGGAATAAAAGATAGCTGGCAATTAATATAGTAAAGTTATTGCCCTTAAGTATATTTATATAGCTATTGAGTACCTTACTCTATAAATGCAGTGTAAAGTAACTTTAATTCTCACCATGAACAATTTGTGACCATTGTAGAAGTATGGGAATTTTAGTTGAAGTACTTGCAAAGAATTATTTAGTACTAGATTTTGTCGTATTTTAAATGACTTGCTTCCAGTTGGGTAGAAGACAAATCCCCATTTATCATGGAAGAGAAACCTGTTTCTCAGGGGCTCTGGGGAGAGAGTATCTTCTACCTTTCTCACTTACCTACAAGGCTGAGTTGGGTGAGGGTTGAGCTGGGCAGCTGCAGGCTGCAGGTGGGTGTGGCTCAGACAGCAGACTGGGTGGAAGCAGAATCAATGGCAGTGATCCCAGGGGAATTTGCTTGCGTTATGCCTTGAGTAGGGTGTGTTAAGAGAAAGAGTTTATCCGTTGGATGGTGTGTTGGTAGTTGAAGTGAAAGATACCTGTGATCATTTACTCATCATGATCCGAAATTACTTCCCACCTAAGGTAGCTTTGTGCCTTTCAGGTCCACCTCTTTTTGGTACCTTATAGAGCTGGGTATTCTGGCTAAGCCTCCCTCAAAAGGTTTGCGGCAGTGACTCAAAAGGAGGCAAAATGGCCTTAGGAATTTCCTGAGAAACCTGAAGAAGATTTGATGTTTTTCAGATATTCAGGTGAGGGTGAGATATATTGATATTTGTATAACTTCATGGGTACATAAGCTGATAAGCCTGGGACCTCTGTGTTAGCGCTATGCGGTGGGAGAGGAGAAAGATAGGAGAGGAAATGTCAAAGGAACAAAAGATTAAATGATTGAACTGGTTTTTTATTTTTAAATTTTTATTATGAAGTGTTTCAAATAATAGAAGCATATGGAGAATAATATAATGACTAACTGTATATCTACAACCCAGTGTTAACAAATACTAACTTTTTGCTTTATTTACTTCAGATGTATTTAAAGAAAAAATATTACAGAGACAAAGCCTCCCTCCCTGTTCCCATTTACAATCCCTTGTTCCCTCTTTTTCTTGTGGTGATCTTTACCCTGTTTGGGATTTCTGTTATCCCCATTAATGTTTCCATATTTTTACTACATGGGTATATGCCCATAAATAATATCATCCTGCTCTGCATGTTTTAAACATTTATATAAGTGACACATTTACACATATTCTGCAACTTCCTTTTTTGACTAACCATGTTTAAAAAACATTTTTAAAAAATGTTTATTTATTTTTGAGAGAGACAGAGCACAAGCAGGGAAAGGGTGGGGGCGGGGGAGACGGAATCCAAAGCAGGCTCCAGTCTCCGAGCTGACAGCAGAGAGCCCGATGCGGGGCTCAGACTCACAAATTATGAGATCATGAACTGACTGAGCCTCCCAGGTGCCCTGGGTAACCATGTTTTTAATATTTACCTATGCTAATCATTAATCTCTAATCTTCTAATTATTATATATTTCATTGCGTGAATAGTCCAGAATTCTCCACTGATAGACACTTTAGGTTGTTTTACATTTTATGGTAACCATTATTCTTTGTCTCCTTATATTAAATATATATTCTATCTAAACTTTTGTCCTTTTTTTGATTGCTAACATAGGTCAGTCATATCTTTCTCTTTTGTTCTTGATAAATCTTGCTAAAGAGTTATGGTTCTGAGTGGCTGATGTTGTTTGAGAGAGCTAGTTTCTTTGGTTTGGTTGAATTATTTTTAAAAATTTTCTTTTTTATTAATTTCTGATATTTGCTTTACCTTTTACTCCCTTCAGGTTTACTCTGTTCTTCTAATCTCTTGAGTTGATTTCTTTTTTTTTTTTTAATTTTTTTTTTCAACATTTATTTATTTTTGGGACAGAGAGAGACAGAGCATGAATGGGGGAGGGGCAGAGAGAGAGGGAGACACAGAATCGGAAACAGGCTCCAGGCTCTGAGCCATCAGCCCAGAGCCTGACGCGGGGCTCGAACTCACGGACCGCGAGATCGTGACCTGGCTAAAGTTGGACGCTTAACCGACTGCGCCACCCAGGCGCCCCATGATTTCTTTTTTTTTAATGTTCATTTATTTTTGAGAGAGAGAGAGAGAGAGAGAGAGAGGAAGGGGCAGAGAGAGGAAGAACTTGAAGCAGGCTCCAGGATCTGAGCTGTCAGCACGGATCCTGACGCAGGGCTCAGACTCACGAACCATAAGATCATGACTTGAGCCAAAGTCAGACACTTAACCAACTGAGCCACCCAGGCACCCCCTCTTGAGTTGATTTCTTAACTCATGTGTTTTCAATCCTTTTTGTTTTTGTGGGTTTTTTAAAATATATTTTTGATAGAGAAAACGTGAGTGGGGAAGGGGCAGAGAGAGGGAGAGAGAGAGAATTCCAAGCAGGCTCCACACTATCAGTGCAGAACCCGATGTGGGGCTTGAACCCACAAACCATGAGATCATGACCTGAATGGAAACTGACTGAGCCACCCAGGTGCCCCTCAATGCTTTTTTTTTTTTTTTAATGAATATATATATAGGCTTGAAATTTCACACTAAGATCAATTTTGGCTTCATCCCACACATTTTAACATATAGTACTTAATTACATTTAGGTCTAAATATTTTGTAAATTCTATTTTGAGTCTCTAACTGATGGCTTATAAGGAATATATTTAAAAAATTATAAATATCTGTAGCTTGTTTTTATTTTTTTTTAAGATTTTATTTATTTTTTAATTTTTTAAAGTATTTTCTACCCCCAACATGGGGCTTGAACTCACAACCCCAAGATCAAGAGTCACATGCTCTACCAACTGAGCCAGTCAGCTGCCCCAAAGAACTTTCAATTATTTAATTTCTTTTGATAACTTTTTCAATTATTGATTTCTAACTTTGTTGCTTTGTAGTGAGGAAATGTGTTCAGTACATAATTCTTCAAAATTTATTGGACTTCTTTTGTGTCATACTTGCAATCAATGCATGTGAATGTTTCATGTATACTTGAAAATGTATATATTCTTTTTTTTTAATGTATGTTTATTTAGAGAGAGAGAGAGAGCAGGGGAGGGGCACAGAGAGAGGGAAAGAGTGAGAATCCCAAGCAGGCTCCACACTGTCAGCACAGAGCCTAATACAGTGCTCTATCCCACAAACCCTGAGATCATGACCTGAGCTGAAATCAAGAGTCTGACACTTAACTGACTGAGTTACCCAGGTGCCTCCAAAATGTACATATTCTATTTGTTCGGTAGAGAGTATTACACCCATTCATTTGTGCAAGCTTGTTAATTCAACAGTGAAATATTTTCTATCCTACTCACTTTTTTTTTGTTTGATAAGACTTTCTATTCTATTTTGTTTATTAAAAATTTTTTTTTAATGTTTATTTATTTTTGAGACAGAGAGAGAGAAAGACAGAGCATGAACAGGGGAGAGGGAGACAACAGAATCTGAAGCAGGCTCCAGGCTCTGAACTATCAGCACAGAGCCCGATGCTGGGCTCCAACAAATTGTGAGATCACGACCTGAGCCAAAGTCAGATGCTTAACTAACTGAGCCACCCAGGTGCCCCTGTTTGATAAGGCTTTCTGATAGAGATTTGTTAAAATTGCATACTATGATTTTCTACTTGGAACTGCATGTTTTTGTTTTTGTTTTGTTGTTAGGCTCGTAAAAGTTTATGATTGTCATATCTCTTTGGTGGCTTGTTCCTTTTACTATCCTGTTGCCCATCTTTATCTATCTTACTCTCCATTTTCTCTGATATTTATATCCTTCACCAGATTTCTTTTCAGCAGTATTTGGCTAATATATCTTTTCCATTACTTTCTTTATATATTTCTGTGCTATCATGTTTTAGGGGTATCTCTTAATAACAATGTATAGCTGGATTTTCAAAAAATACAAACTGATCTGAGAGACAGGAGAGTTGTCTTATTGTGGAAAAGTGCTAGGTTTACTTAAGGCATTCCAATTTGTTCATTGCTTTAATCTCCTTTGTCTCTTTGGTATAAAATTTCTTAGTGAGAAATACAAGATGCCTCTGTCCAACAGTTCCAAGGAAACAGAGAACTAAGTTTATACAGTAGTATATCAGGATGCCCAAAGCAGGCAATAAATCCAACACTTAATTTGGTTTTCTTGTGTGCCTGCGGAAATTAGGAGAGAAACGATTCTGCAGGTACACTAGAAGAACAAGTTAATAAATTCTGCTTTGCTATTATTTTCCCCTTTAGTTTTCATAGATGATAAATCTTGGGAAGGAATTTTGCCATAATCTACACAGATAGATGATTTCATACCCTTACTAATTTGTAAACTCTTCAAAGGCAGACGTATCTTATACATGTTTATCTATCTATTGCGTACAATTGAAGCTCAAGAGTTGACCTAAACTGAACTCTCAATTTTATGGAGGGAAGAAGAGAAAGAGAAAAAAAAAACAGTGGAAATTTACAAGGCAATTTTTTCTTCAAACCATAAATTACTGTGAAAGAATGGGGGTGTTGCTAGAATTTTTGTTGTACTTTGTTACCGATCTGAGTTATGACCTCAATGACCATTTTTACAAATATGCCAAGTATATTATTAATACTTTGCAAAAGAATACATGATAGGAAATTTCAAAATAAATATATAAAATATCCCCCTGCATCAATCACTACACTGTTAGCTCCTTGAAGGAAGTACCATGTCTTCTCATTTTTGTGAACCTAGTATGTCGTAACAGTGCCTGGCATACAGCAGGCTTTCAATAAATTTTTGAGTGAATGGATGGATAGATGTCATGCAAATCAACATTATATAACCTTACCTGTACTGAAAATTTGTAAATTCAAATAATTTCTTTCCTTACCTTCAAATGCAGGTTGAAATGCTTTCCATTCTGCACAAGATTTCTGGCATCCCAAAGGGAGAATAAACTGTTCTTTTCTTTAGGATCCTATTTTGTCCATTATGTTCAGATAGCACTTTTTATATCACATTGCAGGTAGCTATTTACACATTTGTCCCCATTCTAGTTTATGGAGAATTGTTTCTTAATCACTTTAGAAATCTGCTGTAAAGGCATGCCTGGGTGGCTCAGTTGGTTAAGCATCTGACTCTTGGTTTTGGCTCAGGTCATGATTTTACGGGTTTAAACCCCATGTTGGGCTCTGCACTGGCAGCACAGAGCCAGCTTGGGATTCTCTGTCTCCCTCTCTCTCTGCCCTTTCCTGCTCGCACTCTCTGTCTGTCTCTATCACTCAAAAATAAATGGATAAACATTAACAAAAATAATAAAACAAAATCTTCAAAAAAAACCCACCTCCTGTATATTTGTTGCATGATCTATAATAGAAGCCGCAGCAAATCTTTATTGAATTAGATTTTAAAAGAGTAAAAATTAAGTGCCAATACTTGTTGAACATCTACTAACATCTACCCTATGCAAGAAAATTTAAAGAAGTTTTTCCTTTGGTTCTCATAATAATTCTATGAAGTATGTATTATTAATCCCTTTAAATGTATGAGGAAAGTAAGGACAGAGCAGTTAAGACAGTCATTGAGTTAAGACCTAGGTCTTAATCCTGGGCTACCCTTTCAGTAAGTGAAGAAGGTGGGACTAACCCACATGCTCCTTTTACCTAACCATGCTACCTCAGCTCACTCCCAAAACAAAACTGAGCTTACACCTGGAGACTTTGTCACTGGAGTCTTCTTTGGATCATACTATTTACCTCAGAATGTACACTATTGTGTTTTTTTATATGAAATTTATTGTCAAATTGGTTTCCATACAACACCCAGTGCTCATCCCAACAGGTACCCTCCTCAATGCCCATCACCCACTTCACTATTGTTTTTAGTTGAGGTATGTTCACCTCCAAAATCGAGTATTTCTCCTAGGATCCAAACACCTGGAAAGCAGGGATTATGTCTTGTTATACTAAATGATCAGCCAGTCAGTTGTCCAGAACATTCTTTGATGTGATACTTGGGCTACAGATCTGTCTTTTAGTTGCTTAAAATCTATGGGAGGATTGAAATAAATTTCAAGCCTGGTAGTGAACCTTAATGTACTTGATGATTATGATAAAGAATTTTCTTCATGGCGCACCCGGGTGACTCAGTCAGTTGAGCGTCCAACTTCAGCTCAGGTCATGATCTTGTGGTTTGTGAGTTGAAGCCCCGCATCTGGCTCACTGCTGTCAGCAAAGAGCCTGCTTTGGATCCTCTGTCTCCCCTCTCTCTGCCCCTACCCTTCTTGCACTCTCTCAAAAATAAATAAACATTAAAAAAAAAGAATTTTCTTCACATTTTTTGGCTTTGTGGTCAGATATGCCTGTGCTTAAATCTTTATTCTGATTCCTTACCAGCTCAGTGCTCTTGGGCGAGTTACTTAAGTTATCTAGGCCACAGTTTCCTCAACTGTAAAACAAGGATAAAGATGCCTGCCTCCGGGATTAAAGAAGATAATGTTCATCCTATAAATGGTAGTAGCCATTGTTGTTATTATCACCCCCTTCCCCCAAAATATGTTATTCAAAAACAATGAGTAAGGTAGATTTGTCTATATAGGTTAAATGTCTAGCTAATACATATTTATTTAATACCACCTAGTGGCCTCAGGGCTACTCCCAAACCAACGCAGAAACAAATGAGTAGAGAAGTTCCCCAGACAGAGGTTAATGCCCCAGACAGAGACTGAAGAGAACACAAGTATCGTTTCCTTCTATTCCTGTGCAGCAGTTTATAGGGGCATTAGAGTAGGATGTGACATAAATTTTATAAAGATATTGTACATTAAATATACATACTATTACACCCCATCTAGAATTACAGCAACATCAATTATGAGCATTACTTGTCAGTCACTATTACTGGTGTTCTCTCTATAAACAAGCTCAAAAGTCCTGTGGTGATCTATTAGAGGTTTTCTGTATCCTTCCTCCACCCCCTTCTGATCCTTTTAGGCTCTTATGAGCAAACTGTTGATCATGACTAAAAGCAGCTAAGTGCTTTCTTTCTTGGTGCTTAGCAGTTTCTCTGGAAGTCAGCAGACAATAATGTAGCCCTTAATACAGACTCAGGCCAAATTTAGTGAGTGGGGGAAAGAGCATGACATAAAGTTAAGGAAACATGGTCTTTCAAGAAGACAGAATGAAGAAAAATATTTTCAAGGTAACCTTTAAGTCACATGGCTGGGAATGTTTTCTTTTGCAAATTTCCTTTATAAATAAATCACTTTTGAACCTTTAGTCCTGTAGGAAAAAGTACTGGAAGAAATGAAATGGGCTAGTTGTAAATGACAGAAATAGATATTTGAAAGTTACATATACCAGATATCAGCTTGTAAAATGGTAGAAAAACTCCTCTAAATCTTGGGATAAAAATAAGGGTAAATGCTGAATTAGCATCCTCACTGTTCATTGTAGAAGAAAGATCCCTTCAGTAGAAAGAAACCCCATCTTCTGTGGGTACTCTATCAAACAGGAACTGCTTGGGCAGTGTTCTTGCCTTTTCCCTTGACCATCCACTCGGACTTCATAGTCACCAGTGACGTTTGGGATATATTCGAAAGAGACACCTCTCTTCCTGGATCAGAGTCCACTGTTTTCCCCCCTGCTACCCAATACAATGGTATTGCCATCCTACCAATAATTTCACTTTGGATGTAGAATTATACAATTAGAAACATAAAGGATATGTCACATCAACATTAATATTTTTGTAGTAAACATTACACAGCTGATTTGTTTTATCAATAATATATATTAGGAATACAAAAATTACAGTAAGTCCTCAAGTGATGAATTTGTTTTGTAGAGATGCTATTGTACCATTTATCACTCATGCTTTGTGGTCCCCTTTGGGTTTTTGAGGCAACATAAACCACAATTAGGCATGCTGTACCAGCCCATTTACTGGGTAACTCCATAAGCTGAGTTTTTAGTGGGACCCGAAATAAGAAAGAACTCTGAAGTAGTTCAGGCTTCGGTTCAGGCAGTCTTGCCATGTGGACCCCGTGGCCAAGCAAAACCGATGGGCTGCTCTATCTGCTGGTGGCAGATAGAGATGCTATATAGCATCTGGCAAGCCCCAATAACAGAATCACAACAGATACCCTAGATTTTTGGAATAAGGCTATAGTCTATTCCGCCAACAACTATTCATTAGAAAAGAAGATCCTTGACTGGCTGCTGGTCTTGGAACAGACTGAATGCTTGACCATAGGATATCCAAATTGCCACACTTGTGCTTTCTGATTCACTGAACCATAAAATTGGATGTGCACAGTGCATTCCATTATAAGATAGAAGTAGCATATATCAGGGGTCAGCAAATTTTATCTGTAAAGGGCCAGATAGTAAATATTTTAGGCTTCGCAGGCCATATGGTTTCTGTTGCAACTATTCAGTTCTGCTGCTGTAGCTCACAAGTGGCCATAAGCAATTCATAAGTGCATGACTGTGGCTGTGTTCCAATAAAACTTTATTTATTGACACTGGAATTTTAATTTCATATCCTTTTAAGAGTCATGATACATTAGTCTTTTGATTTTCTTCCCAATCATTCCATTCTTAGCTCACAAAGATGTAAGCTACAATACAGACAGTAGGCTGGATTTGGGCCATGGCAGTGGTTTGCCAACCCCTGGTATATACGAGACTATACCCAAGTAGGTCCAGAAGGCACAACAAACGGCCCAAGCAGAACCAGTGGTCCAGGCTCCCTTGGTGCCTGCCTACAGGTTTTCCTTTTCTCCTTCAATCCTTTCTAGATTACATTAACAGAAAAGAAGATATGGGCTTGGCCTGTGAATGGGTCTGCATGGTATCCTGCAATAGGAAGACGTGAATGGCTAGTGCATCACAATCCCACGGCCAGTCAGCTCAACTCTGAGCAGTACCTACGTTCCCTTTGTGTAGAAGGAGAAATGGCCTGAGAAGTAGTTCTGCGTTCACTCAAAAACAGTTAATAAAAGATTTTTATACTCAGGACACTTGGAAAGAACCCTATTGGAATATCGATCACAATGTGAAAGTGGGGAGAGGTATGTGGATGAAGTTTTTGGAATGGAAAGAGCATGAAAATATTTGTGTCTCATGCAAATGCTCGTCAGAGGCCATTCATAGTGGAAGAGGCTCTCAATAATCAGGTGGACAAGATGACTCATTCTGGGGGCACCTGGGTGGCTCAGTCAGTTGAGCATCTGACTTCTGCTCAGGTCATGATCTCACAGTCTATGGGTTTGAGCCCTGTGTCAGGCTTTGTGCTTGTCAGTTCAGAGCCTGGAGCCTGGTTCTGATTCTGTGCCTCCCTCTCTCTCTGCCCCTCCCCTGCTTGTTCTCTCTCTCTCTCTCTCTCAAAAATAAACAAACATTAAAAAAAAAAAAGATGACTCTTCTGTCCATGTCAATTCGCGTCTTTCTCCAGACAGCCCAGTGCATGCTTAACGGGCGGTAGTGGCAGGGACAGTGGCTGCACAGGCTCACCAGCTTTGTCTAATCCTTATCAAAATTGATCTGACTAGCACTATTTGCAGAGTGGTGCAGAGTCTATCAGATTATGGTTATTGTGTTTGTCCATTAATAGTTAAAAATGGGGACGCCTGGGTGGCTCAGTTGGTTGGGTGTCTGACTTCAGCTCAGGTCATGATCTCACAGTTCCTAAGTTTGAGCCCTGCATTGGGCTCTGTGCTGACAGCTCAGAGCCTGGAGCCTGCTTTGAATTCCGTGTCTCCCTCTATCTCTGCCTCTCTCCCACTCATGCTCTGTCTCTGTCTCTCTCTCAAAAATAAATAAACATTTAAAAAATTTAAATAGTTAAAAATGGCCAAGGAATAGCAAGAGATGCCACACTGGATCACTTGAGTGACAAACATAGTATTCCATGCAGACTATATAGTAGCAACCCTATGTCCTTGTAGTGATTAGAGTCAATTATCCCTTCCAGTATTTTAACTTTTTGTGACTGCTGATCTACTGGCACAAAGATCCCAAAGTGACCAGGTGCCAGTGGTAGCATTAAATTTAATGGGACTCTTAATATGTGCTCTAGTGAAAAGTACACTCCCTTTGAGAATCAAACCTGTAGACACACACGTCCTGTTGTAATCTGTATATGCTGCTATAACAAAATGCCACAGACTAACTTATAAATAACAGAGATTTATTTTTCACAGTTCAAGAAGCTGGAAGTATAAGATCAACGTGCCCTGTTTGGGTAAGAGCCCATCCCAGCTTCCAGACTTCTTGTATCCTCATGTGGCAGAAGACAGACAAGGAGGCTCTCTGAAGTCTTTTTTATAAAAGCATTAATGTCTCTTTTATAAAAGCAAAGTAGTGTTCTCTCATGACTTAATCACCTCTGGAAGTCCTCACCATCACATTGGGCATTAGGATTTGAACATATGAATTTGAGATGGGTGGTTAGGACACAAACATTCAGACCATAGAAGGGCCTAACATTGCAGAGATGGGAAGCATGCATTCTCCAAATGAGTCATTAGGAGCAGTGGAGGACAAGGCCACCCCTGTTTTTACTCCCTGATTCTCTAATCCATATATTTTACCGGAGATAGAATAATATAATGGCACTGATTTAAGGTACATAGCGTATCCTGAAGAATATTGCCTCTTCCTAAAGGAATGTCATCTCTAAGCTGGTACCTTAGCTTCACCTTTGAGAGACTGCTCTAATGTTTGATCAGGCTGGCAGGTGCTGGATAATGATGTATGTGACAAGAGCAATGGAATCCACGGTCATGTGCTCACTCATGGCTCCTGTGCCAAAAAGTGTCCCTTGATACAAAACAATAAAACAGGATAGGACAGGAAAAGATGGATGTGTCAGTTCTCAGCAGAGAAAGCAAATTTGCCCTTCCTCCACCTTTTTGTTCTTTTTGCCCTTAATGGATTGTATGATGCCAACCAACATTTGGGACAGTCATTTGCTTTACTCAGTTCACCAATTTAAATGCTAATATCTTACAGAAATCCCTCACAGACACACCTAGAAATAATGTTTTACTCACTACCTGGGCATCCTTTAGTCCAGCCAAGCTGACACATAAAATTACCTATTACACAAGGGCTTCCAGAGTACTTATAGCTTCTTGCTCATCAGGTCTGATTAACATGATCTCAACAATATAGGGGACCAACGTGACATTCTCTGGAATGTTGAAGTGGTCCAGGTCCCCTTAGATCATATCATGATAAAGGGCAGGACAGCTGTAGGATAAGACCATGAATATAATCTGTTATCCATCTCAGTTAAGTCTCAACTTCTGATTCTTCTCTTATGAAGAATCCCTTATAGAAGGGATGAATTCACTAGCATATTCAATATCAGAAGCTGACACTGGAGTTCCGCCTCGGTTAAGTTTGTGAAAGTCCATTTTTATTTGCCACGATCTATTGATTTTTTCCAAGAGCCAAACTGGTAAAATAAATGGGGGTATAACAGTTGAACTAATCTCTCTATTCTCCCCAGGATGTGTCATGATTTTTAGGTTGTGTTGGCAGAAGCTAGGGAATAAGTTGGACCCAGAGACTCTCCCAGGATCTTTTTAGCCTCCTCATGCCACAGAATTGATAGGGGAAGAGGTAGTTATTGTCAGAGAGAGAGGGCTGCCAGATGTCAAGGTGGTTGATTAAGACAATGAGCCAAACAAAGTAATTAAGACTTTATTCACTTATTCTGATAGTATAAGCAAGAGGCTAAACAGGAAAGAATGACAAGGTCCAGTGTTCCATTTTCCCCATGGAGGGGCACTGGGCAACGGTCAGACATATCGGTGCAGAGGGGGTGACACTGTGTCACTCTAGGGAGCTGGAACAAAAAGCTCTTCGGGCTGGGGGCAGACAGGGAGGAGAGGAGGAGGGGCTCAGAGTGGAAAAGTATTGAATACTGGGCAAAGGGGAGAAAAGTGTTCAGGGCCCCCTAATAAGGAGGTCTTGGCAGAGTCTCCGGAAAAATTTCTCAGCCAAGACCTGCTGCAGTAAAAAGGCTTCCAGCTGGAGGCTCCTAGGCTAGGAGTACACGTCTGTGGAAAAGCATGGTGGGCTCAGGGAGGGGGGCGGGGCATGGCTCTGAGTCCCAGACTGCAGCTACCCCGAGAGGCTGCAGTGCCCTGCTGTGCACCACCTCTGGTGCCAGAGAGTAAGTAGTTCTTCCACCCACAGGCCTGCAGAGAGCATCCTTGTAATTGCCTTTGGTCCAGCCTGAAAGATCCCACCTAGGATTTTGGTCCTGTATGCCTGGGCAATTGATTACTGGAGAAAATTGGTTGCTACTGCATCATGGAATAGGACTACGTCTAGAATCCAGAGCATTTACTTTTAGGGGGTTTGCACTCCTTTTTTGCATAATATTCCATTTCCCAATGGTCTTACAGTGGAAAACTGAGACAAATGAATAAAGGCAAGACCTACAGAAATGAAGGTTTGGGTCACCCTACCAGGTCAAGATGCCCATCGGACTGAGGTGCTAACAGAGACATGGAATGAGTAGTGGAAGAAGGCAGTTACCATTACCAGGTTAAACCACGTGTGCCTCTGTGTGTGTGTGTGCGCGTGCACACACACACACACACACACACACACACACACACACACATTAGCAGCAGTTATGCTCCTGCAATGTAATTGGTTTTCTCCCTGCTACTTAACTTGAAAAACACCTAGTAGAGGCCAACATTTTTTTTAATGTTTATTTATTTTTGAGACAGAGAGAGACAAAGCATGAACGGGGGAGGGTCAGAGAGAGAGGGAGACACAGAATCCAAAGCAGGCCCCAGGCTCTGAGCTGTCAGCACAGAGCCTGACGTGGGGCTCGAACCCACAGACTGTGAGATCATGACCTGAGCCGAAGTCGGAGGCTCAACTAACTGAGCCACCCAGGCGCCCCAAGGCCAGCATTTTAAGTTCAGATGGCAGTATGAGGGAGTTGACTGCATCCTGCCACCATTTAGTAACTGACGGTACTCTGTGTGTACTGTTGCTTGAGGACATAAATTTTTCAAAAGGATGAGGGAGAAGATACTGAGGGGCCAAAAAAGGTACATTTTGCTAGATATCTTCCATTTGTTCCTCTACATCCACTTTCCACATCTTTCTATCCTACTCTTTGCTCCTGGAGACAGCTCTGTATGGTCTACACAAAAAAATCCCTCCTGCCTTCTGGTTTCTGATTGGGTTTGGCCAAGGAGGAAACCAGGCAGGAGATGGGCTCAAGGTAGAGGGGAGTGAGGTGAAGGTATTTATTTTTTCAGCTGTTTCCTGCAGGTTTGCTTAGGTTGGTGGTGACCCTTGACCCAAAGTCATTACTCCTGTCAAGGGCATAGCTCACTTCAAGGTGGTCTCTCTCCCACAATATTCCCCTTTGGCTTTCCAGTGGCTGCTCTCTCCCCTCACCCTTCAGCCCTACAAGTGGTAACAACTGTACTGTTATTATACTGTACTAGTAACAATACTGTTACTAGTCCCTGGGTACTGAGTGACTTGTGATATTTTCCAGTATCTTGCCCGTGACTTTGTAAACAGTCCTTTTGTTAAAACTTCCTTGAATTAACCTAGTGTGTGCCTTGTGTTTTGTGTTCAACTCTAATTCATAAAATCTACCCCCACCTCACCTTTTAAAAATTATTCTGAGCCTGGTGTTCTCAAGTCAAAACCTTTGAAGTTATTCCTTAATAGTGATAAATTAATAGTGATAAATTAACTGTGAATATTCCAAGTTGATATCATTTATGACTATTGTGCATTATTCACTAAGATATTTCCTGGCTCACTCTCTTTAATCAAGTGACCAGATGGCTCCGGGGGATATTTCTGAAAGGCAAATTGTAGCAAATCCCTGCTGTCCCTGAAATCCCTCATGGCCCACCTTCACATACAAAATGATGCTGATTCTCCTTGGCATGCTGCATCAGGACCACTGTCCAGCCTATTCTGACACAGTTTTCCCCTACCCACTCTACCTTCCGGTCAGAATGAACTCATCGTTCCCCCACTGGAGAGTCTCAGCACAAGTAGCTGACTCTGCTGCTTTGCAAGCCATTTCCCCCCTTTCAAGTCTCAGCTCAAGAGTCATCTCTCCCTGCAAACTTCCTTCCAGCACTCTGGCATGCTCCTTCAATGTCTATGGTCTCCTTCTTCCTTAGGCTTCAGAGAAGCTGGTCTTTTTATAAACCATCTTTCCTCTGAAGTAAAATCTTCCCTTCTCCACTTTGGTGCAGTCATTTCCTTTGAGTTGTTGTAATTCTTAGTTCTTTTCCCTATAGAAAATCTCCCTCATGAGAGGGAAGAGATCTTCCTCTGAAATTGTCATTGTACACTAGAGACCTGTAGTAACTTAATTCTCTGATTCCTGGCAAACCCTCAAGAAACCTTTGAGTAGATAAGTTACTAGGTTGGAGGTTTAAGCCACACACTTATTTTAATATGCAAAAAGTAAACAAAACATAATTTTATTCAATTCCAGAATCTATATAAGGTAAATAGAATTTTGCATACCATCACATATTTCCTATGAATTAAGACAGTCTGCTGTCTTTAAAGTTTTATTTTTTTATTAAGAAATTTTGGGGGGGCCTGGTGACTCAGTTGGTTAAATGTCCAACTTTGGCTGAGGTCATGATCTCACAGCTTGTGGGTTCAAGCCCTGCATCGGGCTCTGTGCTGGCAGCTCAGAGCCTGGAGCCTGCCTCAGATTCTGTGTCTCCCTCTCTCTCTCTGCCCCTCCTCTGCTTACACTCTGTCTCTCTCTCCTTCAAAAATAAACATTAAAAAGAAAAGAAATTTTTTAATATATACTTTTTTTTATTTGAGAGAGAGAGAAAGCACAAGTAGGAGAGAGGGGCAGAGGGGGGGAGAGAGAGAGAATCTTAAGCAGGCTCCACACTCAGCATGGAGCCCAACACAGGGCTTGATCTCATGACCCTGGGATCATGACCTGACCCGAAATTAGGAGTCAGAGGCTCAACTGACTGAACCAACCAGGTGCCCCCTAATCTGCTGTCTTTAAAACCTTAAAATTGGATAGAAAATAATAGTCAACTTAGGTCAAAATAAAGTCAGGTACTTGGTTTGATTTTGTAATCTCTTAAGTTATAATGTACAACATGCTTACAAAAACATGGAAATCAGTTTGATTTTTAATTCAGGTTTTAGTGGGCAGCAGAGCTAGAGTTAAGGGTTAAATATTGCTTTTGGCCCAAGACGGCATCCCAACTGTAAAAAAAAAATTCAAAAGTATCTGCTGCAAATTATAATATATGTATTTGGATACGAAGAAAATTAGTGTATTCTCTCTTTTTACTCAAAAGACATAATAGGATCAAAAAAAAAAGCAATAGGTACAGTGTGTGAGAGCTCTTTTGAAACATTATGTTTTAATTTTCTCTTCAAACAAGCTTCTGAGTACTTCCCTTGTATTTCCATGGACAAGATTAAGGAAAAAGCAAAACAGATGATTCATTATATGTGATTTGGAGTTTTTAGGCTTCACCATAAGATTAATTTGGCTTTTAGTCTAAATAGCTAATGCAAGGGCAAATCTAAATAAAGAAATGTACTTACATTAACATCTTTTCTTTTCTTTCCATGTGATTTGAAAAAGTGAAGGAGGCTGAATTACTTGCTGGAATTCAGGGGAAAAAATGTCAATTTAACTCAGTGCAATCATTCAACATGATGTCTGTATTATAGAGAGAACAACATATCCTACCCTACCATTCTATTCCAAGTAATATTTAATTGCTTTCTGAACCTCTTCCAACTTCAATTAGTGTTAATTTAGTGTGTAACTAAATATATCACCCTAAAATAATTAGGAATGGTACGTTGTCCTCCATAACATATGTGGTTTGTATTAGCAGCCTTGGTTTGCAAGAGTCTTAAATAGGGAAATAGACAAAGAATCTATTTTCTCAATATGATCTATTCTCAGCCATCCATATACACACATGCACACACATACATGAGCTTAATTAGCAATTGATTCCTTTTGTCATTTTGGGAGCACAGGCTGTTATTGGTTATACAGATTATGGTTCAAGTGCCTTGGCATGATATAGCAGACCCTCCATGATCTGACTTCTGCTTCATCTCTGGCCTTGCACCCCACACTCCAATTCCAGTAATGTGACATGTTTTGTTTTGCTTTCTCGCACTTCTGTGTTTTTGTTCTTGTTGTGCTACCTGCTAACGTACCTTCCAACTGAGCTACAGCTGCTCACATTTCCAGGCTCATTTTCAAGTGTTAGCCTGCTAGATATTTTCTATCTGCTCCTCCAATTCTTCTTCTTATCCTTTCTAACTCATCTGAGTGCCCCAGGGGCTGATGTGGGAAGTTTCTTCCATCACTGTGCTCCTCTGGGCTCCAGCTTGCAATTGAAGTTGGCCAGTGGGAGGCAGCTCTGACTGGAAGATTAGAGGGCAGGAGGAGGGGGAGGTCTGGATATTTATTCCCTCCACTTCTGCACACTCTCATCCCTGCTGGACTGTGGTTTGGCAATGGCTTTGCTCTTCTAACCAATGCCGTACCACCACAGCTCCGACTCTCACTTGTTATTGGAGACAAACCTTCCCATCCCTTCATGTCTATGGGTTTAATACTTCCTGACACTCTTGTTCACCCTCAGGGCTTCATCCTTGTTGGTTCTCTTAACCTTGCCCTTACCTGTGTGAATAGTCCTTAGAGTGAACTGTTCTCATTTATACCTTTGAGTGTGCTACCTCTCCCTGGGACATTAATACAGTTAGCCTCTTTTTATATTAAAAAATTATTTTATTTTAGAGAAAGAGAGCATGCAAGCAGGAGAGAGGGGCAGAGGGAGAAAGAGAGAGAGAGAGAGAGAGAGAGAGAGAGAGAGAATCTTAAGCAGACTCCACACTCGGTGCAGAGCCTGATGCAGGGCTTAATAGCACAACCCTGGCATCATGACCTGAGTCGAAATCAAGAGTCCGACGCTCAACCAACTGAGCCACCCAGGAGCCCCCAGCTAGCCTCTTTATGATGCCATCTCCTGGGATAGAATTGAAGTTTTGTGCTTTCACTGAACCCATTGCAGACTTATATTACACAACCTGGCATACCTGATTGTACCATTTCCTAGAAACCTTATTTCCTTCTGTAGTCAGAGGAGTCCCTGTCAACATCACTAGGGTAAAATGCAGTGCCTTGCACATATTTGGTCCTCCTTAAACATTTTTTAAATAAATTGATAAATATTATGAGTGGTTGGTGTGATTGTTAATAAAGCATGTTTTTGAACATACATCATCTCATTTAGCCATTATAATAATTCTCCAAAGTGGGATTAACATCTTCCTTTTACAGATGACTAGACTGAACCCTAGAGAGTATAAATAGTGCAAGTAACAGTAAGTGAAACAGTAAGCCTAGGTCTTTTTTTGTTCTAAAGCTTGTTCTTGTAACCTTTAGGCTATAATGCCTGAATAGTGGTGAGTTCCTATAGAAACCCATTAGAAAGCACTAGAAATATTTTTGAGTGGCTTCCTTATATTTTCCAAGATGTCCCAATCTTCATCTTGTCCCTTGCTCAAAGGCAAATGCAATGTGTTAACTACATTAACAGAATCGTTCAGGCAGCTGTGTAATGTTAATTTTGTGGTATTATATGTGAATTTTGAAAAAATCAGTGGAAAAAGTTCAATACAACTTATACATTTGACTCCTGATTTTTCAAACTTATTATTTAATTTTACTTGGAAATGCATAATTCTTTTGCCCTAGTGGGAAGGGTGAAATGGGATCGATCCATCAAGGACTAGGAGGGATTGGAGAATAGACATAATCTGGTTGGAACAGATTTCATTCATGGAATCATAGTAGAAAACCACCCATTTTATACCCATGCCAAGATCTACCAAGACAACACCGCAAGGCTACTTCCTTGACCGTCAGGATCCACAACTAATAATCAGTCACTATATAATCATAAACAAGAGTCATTCTAAATACATCTATTTGTTCTTCAAAATGTGAGACAATTGGACACTTTAATTTATTTATTCAATACGTATTTATTGAGTGTCTACTAGACCTAGCTGTTTCTAATGCTTGGGAATCATCAGTGAACAAATAAAAGATCCTTACCCTTGTGGATCTTGTGTATTTTCATGCAAATGCATTCTGTATATATGGACAACTGAAGAGAGCAATTTTCAAAATTATAGCCTATCCCAGGAGCTCCTGGGTGGCTCACCTGGTTAAGCATCTGACTTCAGCCCAGATCATGATCTTGTGGTTCATGGGTTTGAGTCCCCATCCAGCCCCATTGTTAGGCTCCATGATGATAGTGTGGAGGCTGCTTGGGATTCTCTCTCTCACTCGTCTCCGACTTGTGCTTTCTCTCTCCCTTAAAAGAAATAAATGGACTTAAAAAAAAGAATTATAACCTATCCCAAATTTTATTTTTTATTTCCAGAAATATTTAAAGAACACAAAAGAAATCCATATAAAATAGCTAACACAAAATGCCTGTGAGTTGTCAGGCATATTTTACACATATTAACTTATTTAATCTTTGTAAAAGTCCTGTGATACTACATTCATTTCCATTTTAAAAATGAGGAAAATGAGGTAGGGAGAGGGTGAAAAAACTTGCCAACATCACACATATTTGCCTCTAGCACAGTTGGAACTTAAACCCAGGTTCTTTATCCTCATGGTCTTTGTTCCAACCCACCATATGATTCTGTTTTGCTGGGATTGACCTTCAGCCAAAGCCTCACAGAAGTTTTGATATGGATTTAGATTTTATAAACTCATTCAGTAGAGTATCTCGTTCATTTCAGGAATCCCCCAAATAAGTACTTTCAGAAGTGAATAACTTACTGCTTCTAAGACAGCCTGAATAGAAATATGTTTCTGGTAGCTTATTCTATCAGGTCCTGGTTCTATCTTGAAAACTCTATAGAAGAATATCATTCCTCTCTCACATGACAAACTCTTTCACTTATTGGGGGCAGACATCATTGCCCATCCCTTTCCTAGAGCCCAACCTTTTGACAACTTCCTCTTTTTTTAGGTTAAACTTCTTGTTCTGCAATTATCTAGAAGCAAAAATGAAAATAAATTGAATGATGAAAACTTCTGGTCATTTCTTTCAATGTCATTTCCAGTGTTGCATTAGAAACAGGGCGGGGGGAGGGGGAAGCAATCCACAAGCACAACAATAAATGAGGTATACGATTTAATTCTGGATATTACAGGGAGGCTTAATGAAGCAGAGAAGTGGATCTCTAGAAAGGAGAGATTAAAGTCTGGAAAAGAAGTATACCTGTCTGGGGATTAAAAAAACAAACAACTTTAAAAGGTCAAGGAACTTAGAAAGGAAGCTCATAAAGGTAACGTTTGGACTCCTAAAGTAGCCGAAGATGAGAACATTTAGCTGAGAATGGACTTATTGAAATAAAATGTTGCCATAAGAAATCATTTTCAATGAACAAATAATTGTCATAGAGGGAAGCCAAGGACTAATTACTACGGAAATTGTAGCAGAACTAGATTTGGTTTGTATTTCAGACCCTCCAGAGTATGGTTACTTCTGATAAAATAATAGGTGTGAAAATGCATTAAAAAGTTGGTAATAACTGTATAGCAATTTTATTTTTTTCACGCAAAATTTTAATTTAGGTAGAACAAAAATTATCTTTCATAGCACATAACAAGACTAATGAAATATTAAAGACTTTTGCTTCGAACTCAAGCTTGAAAGTTACTTGGATAAACCTGAAGGCATGGGTAAAAATGAGACACATCTGTGTGTCTAAATATTTTTCAAATACTAAAAAAAACAAAACAAAACAAAACAAAAAAACACTCAGTAGCACAAGAAATCCCAAGGAGAAGATGAGGCAATCTAATGGTCATCTCGTTCTTCCAAATTGAACCTTAAAAAGTATGTTGTGGGGCGCCTGGGTGGCTCAGTCGATTACATGTCCAACTCTTGATCTCAGCTCAGGTCACTGTCTCATGGTTCATGTGTTCAAGCCCCAAGTCAGGCTGTGTCTGTCCTGACAGTATGGATCCTGCTTGGGATTCTGTCTCTCCCTCTCTCTGCCCCTCCCCTGCTTGCACCCTTTCTCTCTCTCTGTCTCTCAAAATAGACACATAAACTTGAAAAAAAAAGTATGTTGTGGCTGAAATAAAATGAACTATGACTCCATATAATAAGGTGTGAAGCTTTGATCAGATATGAAAAAATTATTAAAATTTGAATGATTACTCTACTGGATCATTTATTCACAAGTCTGGAGATGAATAAGGGAACAAAGAATTCTCTTCAGGTCCAGTTTGTTTTGCTACAACGTGTGTCTCTGAATGATAATTAACAAAATTAACTCATATGGGATGGGTAAATAGGGGAATGGTCTCAACAAAATGCTGGGTTCTCCAGGGTTTATAGCTTTTCTGAGCACATTAATGCTTTGTACTTCCAAATAACAGCAGCTAAACACGAAGCAACAGGGTTGAAAGCAGCAAGCCATGGGAGGTGCCCAGTTTTGCAATTTCATACCAAGTTCTCTTGCTCATTGGCTGTGCGCTGTCTTAGGAGTGTTTTTTAAGAGTGATTCTTTCCAATTTTTGTGCAATTTATCTTGTCTCTACAATTTCTATCAGCCTTAACCCTTCCCCATACCCATGTCCCTCAGTCTACAATCACTTTTTCTTAAGGTGGCATCTTATATATTCTGTAGCATTATTTTGTTTATCAAAAGCTTGGCATGTCTTTTCAATCGGGCGATGTTTTTAAAAGATTGTTACCGATCCCATTAGTTACCAGACTACCCAGTTTTGAGTTTTCTACCTCTATTTCCATCTCCCCCCTACACCTTGTTTTATTTAGTACGCCGTTTTGTTTCTGGTGGGAGGGTCTGTGTTGTGTGAATGGAGGGCTCCATCCTTGGATTCCCCAAGAGAAGATTGAAGTGGGGATTCGCGCTTGAATTAAGAATTAAGACAGCCATAAGGAAAGTAGCAAACATAAAGCAGTTTATTAAAGCGAAAGTACAAGCGCAAGGTGGAAGATCAGATGCAGGTTTCACAAATGGAAACAGTCCCTAGGTTGTTCTGGGATTGGCTATTACTGGGTCTCTCTGGGCTGGGAGGAGATATGACACCCAATGGGGTAGTCACCAATGGAGGCTGCTTCCAATCGTTTGAGGGAACTCCTCCCACAGGCTGGGAGGTGTAGTTTTTGACCTTACAGGGTTTGTACGGGAACCATCATGGCAGCCTTTCTCCATGACTGGGGGTTGGGGTGGGGTAGGAGTTGACGTGTTAAAATGAGTCTAGATGTTACCCTATGGCAGCAGTGGAAGAGGAGAGCGCCTGCTCTGTACCTGTGGCTCTTGATCTGTCAACCCTGAAGTCTTGGAAGCCACAAGGTCAGAATGTCGTGCGCTGTGCCGCGGGGTTTTAATGTGTAGCGTATTTATCATCGTCCCTGCCCCCAGCTTATGTATCTGTCATTCTCCTTCAGGGACTTGGGACTCTGTGCCAGGGAGTTCCTTCCACTGCTAATGTTTAGTGTCACCTAACAGTTTTAGAGGATGTGAGGTTTTCAGGAAATGCCTTTTAATTTTGTGTCTTCACATGGCCTCCCTCCTAAGATGTCTATGTACTAATCTCCTCTTCTTCTAAGGACACCAGTCTTGGTTTAGGTCCCACCCATATGACCTCGTTTTACCTTAATTATCTCTTTAAAGGTCCTGTTCCCAAATATAGCCACATTTTGAGGTATTGAGGATTAGAATGTCAACATACGAATTTTGAAAGGAACACAAATCAGCCCATAACCATACACATATCTATAAATCTTTTTTTGTAGCCATCCATATCTATCTTAAACTGTTAAATGAACATGAGTTCATACTTAGGTCTTCAACTCAAGGAACTTTTAAAGAAAACTAATATTAAAATAATTATAAACTCACAGGGAACTGCAGAAATAGTACAGAGAGGGTCTAATTTGTGATTTCATCCAGTTGCTCCCAATGCTTATTTTATTTATTTATTTATTTATTTATTTGTTTATTTATTTAAGAAAGAGAACGTGTGTGTGCAAGTTGGGGAGGGATAAGAAGGAGAGGGAGAGAGAGAATCTTAAGCAGGCTCCATGCCCGGCTCAGAGCCTGATGTGGGGCTCCAGCTCAGGACAATAAGATCCTGACCTGAGCTGAAATCAAGAGTCTGTGCTCAACTGATTGAGCCACCCAGGCGCATGCCCCCAATGGTTATATTTTAGATAACTATAGTATAATAATAAAATTTAAAAATTAACATAGGTAAAATTGGGGGTTGTAGCTGGACACGATTTTACAATATACACTGATTCATGTAAACACCACCCAATCAAGACATAGAACCATTCCATCAACACAAAGGGCTTCCTCCTGCTGCCTTTTATAGTCATACTCCTCACCCTGCCCCCCTCCCTCATGTGATCTCTAGTTAGTGGCAACCACTAATGGCTTTTCCATCTTTACAATTATGTTGTTTGGGGATGTTACATGAATAGAATCATACATTTTGTGACCTTTTGAGATTGATTTTTTTTTTTTTTTTACTCAGAGATCATCCAAGTTATTGGGTATATCAATAGTTCATTGTTTTTTATTCCTGTGTAATATTCCACAGTAAGGATGGGCCACGATTTGTTTAACCATTCAAGATTAAGGGACACTTTGGTTGTTTCCAGTCTTGAAAAATTATAAATAAAGCTTTTTGAACATTAGTGTACAGGATTTTGTATGGACATAAATTTTTATTTCTCTGGGATAATTTCCAAGGAATGTGATACTATTTGAAATATAATACGTGGAAAGGAGTGCCTGGGTGGCTCAGTTGGTTAAGTGTCCAACTCTTGATTTCCACTCAGGTCATGATCTCATGGTTCATGGGATCGAGCCCCATGTTGGCCTCTGTGCTTTCAGTGCAGAGCTTATTTGGGATTCTCTCTCTCCCTCTCTGCCCATCCCCTGCTCACACTCTTTCTTTCTCTCAAAATAAATAAATAAACTTAAAAAAAAAAGACGTGGAGAGAAGTGATACCACATAACAGTGCAACCAGTAGAGTGATCGTCATATTCATGAGCTTGCTAATTACTCCATATGGCAATTACTCTGTACACTTCTGATTTCTGGCTCTATCCTCTAAGATATCTTTATTTTTACTTTTTGTGAAATTCACATTGTTCTCTTCCATCGTTCTTTCAAAGCTATGGCTAATGATGATGAATATGCTTGTGGGCTTACATCAGAGATTTTCAGGGTGGAGTCTGGGGACCCTTGAGAGTCTCAACAATCCTTTCAGGGAGTCTGTGAGGTCAAACAATTTTTATAATAATTTGAAGATGCTATTGATCTTTTCATTTCCTTTCTTTCCAGAGGCTACATGATGTGTGATGATGTTATTACTACCGGAATGTGTGCTTATGTATTAAAATTTTCTGTTTTAATTCTTACACTAGATTGATAGATGGATACAGGTATAGATATAACTTACACAAACAAAAGCTTTTGCAGATCCTTAATAATGTTAAGAGTGTAACATAGTTCTAAGACCAATTTGAGATTCACTAGTTTCCATTATTTGTATTAACATTTCTGGTTGTTCTGTATACCTTACCAGATCATAAGCTCTTCAATGGCAGAAAGTATATTTTTGCAATTCTTTATAACTGTGAATAGTGCCCTACAACAGTGATATGGGAACACGAGAAGTGATTATAAATGGATGATAAAATGGAGATGTGATTATCAGGTAATAGTCTTGCTTTTCTGGGACATATTTATGAGATATAATTTAAGAAAGAACTGCCTACTTAAGCCACAAGACAACTTGCATCCTTAATTTTCAGAAATAGACTTCATGGTTCTATTTAAAACAGGGCCTTGGGCCACCTCTGAGATGGATCACAAGTAGATTTATTTGGATAGGGGTGATGGGAGAAAACTGAAGTGGTTTATCATTTGCCAAAATATCATCCTCTGTGGAGGAATAATAATAGTATAACTTTGAATAGTTTCCTGCCCCGCCACATACCCTTACACCAGAAAGAAGTCATTTTTCATAAAAATAGTAGATTAAAGGTTTTGCTGTGGTTTTCAAGGGTAGAATAACAACAACCCTTTCTTTCTCAAGATTCCCATAGGCTGCCCTTTTAATATGGAAGGACACAATTAGAATTGGTATATTGTACACCTGAAACTAATGTAACACTGTATGTTAACTACACTGGGAATTTTTTAAAAAAAGAAAGCCACAATTAAATATATTGTAATTTAGCTCTTATTTTGCACTGGATACTGTTTTTTTTTTTTTTAAATGTAAAGATGAAAGCCAAGATTCTTATCATAAATAGATACACAGTTTAATACTGATTTAATTTTTGAATCCCCAAAATGAAGCGTTAAGCCCCTTCATAGAACCCTTGATTCTACCCTCAAAGGAAGGTGTTTGCCCTGGGACACTCACTTTTTTCCTAATACGACTAAATAGGCTCCAGCCCTCTTATACTCCCAAACAATCTAATTTGTAAATAACAAAATGGCAGAACAACTCTAAATAAGAACATTTGGACAAACCTATCCTAGGTACTGAGAAAATGCTTATACCAACCAAAGATACATGAAGTGGTAAGACATTTGCGATCTTGGTGTATTTGAAAGCTACAATTTGACAAAGCACTCTATTTACCGTTATTTAAAGGGATTTTTTACAAAGAGAAAAATACATTTGTGTATGGTTTTAAAAATGCTACATTTCCAATTCTGGAACTAGGAGTTCCAAGTGGAAAAGCTAGTATGACAATCTTCACTTGACCTCTATAATATAGAATGTCTCTTCTTTATTGTATGACTTAATTCTTTTTATTTCTCTGCAATCCATGTATGGCCCATCTCCTTTCTCCTGTTACAGTTCTTGCTTTTTAATTAGGCTAGTGCATGCTAATGCACAGCTGATTGTAGGGGAATATTTTAAGTTTTATTTTAACTACAATACAATAGTCTTGTGCTAAATATTTGCAAAGGTCAAAATTTTTTACATGGAAAAGGCACTTGCATGGAGAATGAAGGATATATTGAGTAGCTTTCCATATACCTAGCACCTGGTGTGTGTCTAGTGATTGAAATAGGAACATGTGTTGAAGTTCTCTTATGATACTATTATCAGTTTATTCAGTTATACATGTATTGTTTACATTACTTGTGCCAGGAACAGTGTAAAGGATAAAAAGTTAGTAGGATATTTTTGCCTTCAAATACCTCAGAGTTCAGAAGAGGGGACCTATTTCTAAGCACATCTTTTCAATATACTATGAAGGTAAGAATGATAGTGGCATGCATAAATACTCTGAGTACAAACATTTGGGGCTACCTAACTCAAACTCAAGGAGTCAGGGATGGCTTCAAACATGAATTAATCCCTGAGTAACAAAGGAATTCATGTCAACTGATGAAGAGAATGGGGAGGAAGGGCAGCGCAGGCACAGAGAAAGCCAGACTAAAGGCTCAGAGAGGTAAACAGTTGAAGAGCATCAGTAGGACTGGGAAGGGGCCACCTAGAGATAGGAGGGCCAGTAAGGATCCTTGAGGGGCTGAAAGTCCATCTCACTGGTCCAGGATGGAAATGTAAGGATAATGACAAGAAAGGGACAGACAGGACTTACTTTCTTTGCTATTCTTCACCCTTGAAAAGGACCTCAACACCTGCAGTTGACCTTGGGGCTGGCTGTTAATCCACTGGGGTCATGGAAGAAGGAACAGTATTCAAATCAAGTGTTAGTGATACACTTGAACCCCTTGGGGCATGGGCCTTTCCTCTCATCTATCTATGTACCTACCCCACATAGAAGCCATAGTTACATCAAGATCAAAGATCCCACTGGAATGCTCCTCTTGCATGGGGAGAGTGCCCTCTCTGGATCACTTTCGTTTTGGTTTGTCTTCTTCTGGTGGTTGCTTTTCTGCTGTTGCCTGCCATCATTCTGGTAATTCTCTCATGCTTCTGCTGCAACAAGGAACACTCAGACAAAGCATTTCCCCCAAATGTAGCAACATGGGTGGAGTTTAGGGGGGAAAAGGGTGGAATAATTTGTTTAAACTTGCTTTTGGGGGTGCCTGGCTGGCTCAGTCAGTGGAGCATGCGACTCTTGATCTTGGAGTTGTAAGTTCAAACCTCATGTTGGGTGTAGAAATTACTTAAAAATAAAAATCTTAAAAAAAAAACACAACTTGCTTTTAATCTAGGCCTAAATATAGATGGACAAACTGATTCTCCAATATGGTTTGGGCAAGATCCCCACATAAGAGAGTCAATGGGTGTTTGGGATCTCACTAGTAATGATGAATGTATAATAGAATCTTATTTCCCTGCCCTATGTTCCATACACTCTTGAAAGAAACAAAGCAAAATTTCCCCTTCTTTACCCATAAGAGGATTATCCAAGTGTTTGCTCATTAGGAGAACCAGAAAGAGGGTAAAGGAGGTCTTGCAATTTGCATAGTGACAAGGTCTAAGGAGTGGCTATGTGATTATGTGATTGAAGTGAAGGGAGAGTAAAGGTCATGGAGCTGAGAAGGTCAAGAAGCTCTATCACATCAGGATGCCAGGATGTAGGAACCAGGGTGGAGATGAAATATAAGTTCTAATTATCAGAGTCCTGAATATATTTGTTAGAATAATCTGGCATGGGTGCTCTGAAATGTTAGAGAATAGTAAATGGAAGGTGTGAACTTTAGAAGGAGAAGCTCTTTGTATTGCACAAATGTGGAAGAAGAATATTTGAAAGTGGATTGTTCACACTTGTATGCTCACTTACTTCATCTAATGATAGTATACTGGGTCCTAGGTGGGTATTGGCTTGCTAGTCCTACCATCACAAAGTACCACTAACTGGGTGGCCTAAACATAGAAACTACTGTCTCACAGTTCTGGAGGTTAGAAGTCCAAGATCAAGGTGTCAGTAGGTTGGTTCCTTCTGAGGGCTGTGAAGAAAGGTCTGTACCATGCCTCTTTAGCTTCCAAGTTTACTGGCAATCTTTGGTGTTCCTTGGCTTCTAGAAGCATCATTCTGATCTCTCCTTGGATCTTCACATGGCATGCTCTGTGTGTGTATGTGTATGTCCAAATTTCTCCAGGATACTGGTCATATTGAATTAGTGCTCACCTTAATGACCTCATCTTAACTAACTATATCTGCAATGACTATTTTTGAGTAAGGTCACATTCTGAAGTTCTCGGGGTTAGGACTTCAATATATCTTTTTGGGGTGACACAGTTCAACCATAAAATCATCTTGAATTTGAAAATCTTGATGTATTTAAAAACTTAACTATGACAGTAAAAACACTGTCATTGGCAGTTGTTAAAACGAATGACTTTTTCCTCCAGAGACACGACCAATAAATTCAATTATTTAAAAATTGACTTGCAGGCTGAATTAGCATCATTCATTTGTATTCCATCCATCCACCCACCCACCTATGTGTTCAGCCCATGTGTTTTGCCCACCTACAATGTAAGCTTGGGATAAATAAGATATGGTTCATATTCCTAAGAAATTCACAATCATAAGGAGGAAACAGATACATAAATAATCACAGGGTACCTTGTAATAAGTGCCGTGATAGATGTTTTTTCCTCATCAGTACTTCCATCTTTTAAGAAACTTGTTAAATCTGCAGTGTGAAACTTACTGATGGAAGATGCAGCTCAATTAAAGCAGGGGCCATGGAGCAATTTGTATAAGACTGTTCACATTCTGTGTAACTAAATTTTCCTTTGTGGAGTTTTAAAACTTGAGAATCTGTTGAAAGAGAATATTCACTGGGCCTGAATACATGGCTGTTTTGTTGAACCAAGATAATTAAGATTTAGATATGATTATAAGCTGTCGTGAATGTATGTGTACTCAGTGTTTCTCAACTTTGGCATTATTGACACTTTGGGCTGAATACATTTTTTTTTTGTAAGTGTAGAGGGCTGTCATGTGCATTTGTAGGATATCTCAGCAGCATCCCTGGCCTCCACACACTAGATGCTAGATGCCAGCGGTGCCTCTCTCAACCCTGTTTGTGAAACTTCCCCCATCCCCATTTGTGACAACTGGACAATATTGCTGCAGTTGAGAACCACTAATGTATGCTTGAATGTCATGGACCCGTCCACATATCTTATCCAACTTAATGTGTGCAGTATTGACCTGGTTTCCTAGTCAATCTCACCTTTCACTTCAGTTTCAGCAGGTAAATTTACTTTAGTTGCTTATTAATTTTTTGGAGAGGGGGATTGGGAGGTTACCAGCTTAATCTAAGAGCTTAAGAAATTATACTAATACCTAGCAACTTGGGCTGGTAACTTGAACCTTGCTATTTGTATGATGGACTAACATTTTAGTACAGGGAATGGAAGCAATGAAGGAAAGCAAGAAAGGGAGGAGACAAAATAGACAAGAATGGCTTCAATGCTTGTCATATTAACTTTAGGGATGGATTTTGGAGCTGGTAGGAGGTGTATGAAATGAAGAAGAAGAGCTCAGTGCTTTGGCCAGTCGCTCCTCAGAGGCCATTTTCCTCCCCCCTTGTACCACTGCCAGTATTCTATCAGCTTAATCTTGAGTTTTTGAAGGGATGCTCTTGTACCCCTGCTGCTTCAAGTCATTCCACTTCCCACCATGTATTACTATGGTCAGGACATAAACATTAGACTATTAACCCTCCCTAGTCCCACTTGTGCATTCCTATAAAGATGCTAAGCATTGGGGTGCCTGGTCGGCTCCATCAGTAGAGCATGTGATTCTTGATCCCGGGGTCATGAGTTCAAGCCCCATATTGGGTGAGGAGCTCACTAAGAAAAAAGGATGCTAGGCACCTCTGGCTTTAGAATTGGAAAATCTAGCTTGACTATCAGAACTTGACTGATTTGCTGACAACAGCCCTGGCACAAATAGTTTTCAACAGCAGTTATTTTACTGAGCTGAACTTTCTTAACATATCAGATCATTACTCTTAAGTACAAATACGTAGTCTTAGTGAAGTAACGGGGCATAGCCTGTATTGGATTTTGATAGTTCTGGCATTTGGTTCAGCAGTAGCTTGACCCTGAGTTAATTAGACTGACAATTCCTGCTGGCTGTTTAATCAAAATACTGCAACTTTCAACTTCATCAGTAATTTAGTTCATTTGTCTTTATTATGATTCCATGATTATTTCTGGTTGGAAGACTAGTATTTTTGATAATTGTAATATTAGTGATGAATGGCAATATGTCTGTGTAAAGAAATACGCATTAGTATATCTACAATACCATGATGGGCTTTAAAAATAAATTCCTTTGAAGGAAAGAAGATAACAACCATTTCTCTAATACTCAAAGCATCTTTCCCATGTTTTGATAATTTAAATTACTATCAATTATAAGAAAACTTTGAATCCAAGAGGAGAAAACACAGTTTCTTCCCTAAAATAATTTTAATGTTTTAAAAACTTGCAGAGATAACTTTGTAGGAAGTGTAAGAATAGGGCTGCCTGGCTGGCTCAGTCAGTAGAGCATGTGACCTGGTCTCAGGGTCATGAATTCAAGCCCCACATTGGGTGTAGAGTTTACTTAAAAAAAATCATAGGAATTTTTTAAAAAGATACTCCTCCAATCTACTTCCTTAACAAATCACTTATATTTTCCATGTTTTTTTCCAATCTTGTTTGCATGCATAACCAATTTTATACAGTTGCAATTACAGCGTAGATCCAATTTTGTATTCTGCTTTTTTCACTTAGCATTATTCTTCCATAATAATTTAAAGAGAGTTTTATTTACGGTTATTTCAAATGTAGAGAATATAATTTTCTAAACTGTACTTAAGTGCTCAATTTAAATATTTTAATGGCCAACCCAAATCATGAAATGTACTCTAGATAGGGGTGCATTATAGTTAATGCTTAATATTGCAGGAAGCAACTTACATATACATTAGATTAAAGTCCAATGTTATACACAAGTGGAAATGAGGACATTGAAGGCTGGTCGTCTTTATGTATTTGGACATTTTTCTACAGTCAGATGTACTTCTAGAATTGGTTAGCCTGGCTGCTAAATCTTCATGCCCTGAACTAATTCAGCCAGTTGTAAAATTGTACCTTTCTGCAGATGACTTAACATGTGCACCTCATTTATACTTGAACTTGGTATGATTCAGATAGCATTATCCTAAATGATGTTAAGAAATTGTTCATTTTCTGTGTCAGCGAAAAATGAGGAGAGGCCAACTACATTTCGCCTGAAGAGAGTCATGTCAGAACTGACATCTTGGCAGATACAAAAATGCAAGTAAGATATTTTAACAGGGCATACTAAAACTAATGAACTGAGGACCAATATACACTTCTACATTGTATTAAAGTGGCATTACTGAATTTACAAATGTTAAAAGACATGCTTTATTAGTTGCTGTAGGAGTCCTGTTTCATTTTAGTGTATCAGATAAAAAAAAATAAATTTGCTTTCCTTTTGTGCATTTTTTAACCCTTATTCTAAAATGTGGGTTGAGAAGATGGATTGTAAAAGTTAATTGTTCTAGTATAAAACATTAAAAGGAAAATGGACTATTTATGTATCTCTATGTATTTATTAAAGAAACAAAATCTGAACAATGAATTTTTTTGCTTGACAAAGTGAGTAGCCTAGTGAGGTCTCCCATAAGTAATATTGTGCTTTAAGCTAAAAAGCTAATAGGATACTTGGATATTTTGAAATTAGTGAATTATTTGCAAGAGCTGGAGAAGATTGTTTCCACTTAATTCACTTTCTATTAGGCTCTTATTAATATGTGGTGTCCAATTTTAATTTCTTTATTTTCAGGGTGATTTTTTTCCCCCAGAGAATTTAGGAAAAAGGACTACAATTGATGAAAAGGGTATCAATTGGAAAGATTAAATCTGACTGGGTTGTTTTTCCTGGAGGAGAAACTAAGATGTTTAACTTAATACTCTCTTCAGGTAGATTGGCTATTATAAGGTCAACAAGACCAATTTCAGTTTGTCCCCTCAATTTTATTTAGAACAGAGGGCCTCAGGGTATGGTCCCCACCCCAAAAGCATCAGTACCCCTGGGTATCTTGGGGCCCACCCCAACCCACTGTACAGATGAAGCCCAACAACTGGTTTCAGTCAACCTTCCAGGTGATTCTGTTGTGCACTAAAGTTTGAGAGCTAACAGTTTAGAAATAGTTTAGGGAAAAGAACAAATATTAAAAATTGAGATAAATTAAAAGGAAATGGATAAATGAATTTGCTTTGACCTCAAGAAGAACCTTTCTAGGGCACCTGGGTGGATCAGTCCGTTATGAGTCTGACTCTTGATTTCGACTCAGGTAATGATCTCACAGTCATGAGATCAAGCCCCACATCAAGCTCTGTGTCTGGACATGGAGCCTGCTTAAGATTCTCTCTCCCTCTCCTTCTGCCCCCTCCCCTGCTCAAGCTTTCTCTCTCTCTCTCTCTCTCTCTCTCTCTCTCTCTCTCTCTCAAAATATTAAAAAGAAAAAAAGAAAAAGTCTTTCTAGGTATTGTGGTTATACTGTACCAGTATTTATAGGATGCTTCAGTATTTTTTTTAAAGTAAGCTCTAGGCCCAATGTGGGGCTCAAACTCCCGATCCTGAGATCAAGTGACATGGTGTATTGACTGAGCCAGCCTGGTACCTCTCACAAGCTTATTCTTGAGGCTGCCTCAAGTGGAAGGGGCACGTCTTCGCAATAGAAGATGAAGAACATCTTCATGATGAAGAACAGAAGAACGTGGCTCCATTATTTTATTGAAATACTTAAAGATTTGTATATCGCTTTAGATATTCTTCTCAATTCCCTCCCTCAAGACACTCTGAGGATCTGTATACTTTCCATCCACTTGTTTTGGAAGAATAAGTCATATTTCATCTGGAGTTCAAATGAATCAGTTCCTTAAATTCTTCCCCTCTGCTTGATCCTGTAAAATAACATTTAGGAGAGCTTTGGGAGTGAAACAAAATACTCTTATTCAAATGTAAAATGAAAATGTAAGAAACATTATGAACCTCTTTGTCTCTCAACTGTTATTTTAAAACTTGGGAAAGTACTGGCCTGGAAGTGGGAAAGGAGTTGATGTTTCCTCCACTGGCTTTGCCAGGACCCCCCGGGGTTTACTCTTGAAGAATGGTTTGAGTTTGTCTGCAGCCATCTCTAGGTTCTTGGTAATTGGAAGGTAGGCACAGCAGGGCCAGCATTAAGCATTTCCATCCTTTCTATTGGGCCTTCTGGCTGTAAACTACTGGAAGACACAAGCCACATGTTATCACTCTTTGCAGGATCTTGGTGTCCATCCTGCAGTGCTGCAGCCAGGAACTCAGGGAATGTATTCTCTTTCAACGAGTTTAGTAGAGCATGGTGGGAGCCAGGAAAGGCCCGCCCTGCCCACACTCTTTAAATTTATACCCTGCTCCCTAGCCCTGATACTCCTCCCTGTTTTATTATTTTTCCCAACAGCAAATCACTTTCTAACATTCTATGTCATTTACTGATTTGGTTTATTTTTATCTACCTCGGTCCACCATGAGGAGAGAGATTCTTGCTTGCTTGATTCACTGCTGTACCTTCCCCAAAGACCACATAAAACAAGGCAGACAAAGGACAAAAGAGGCAGTCAATAGATACTAACTGAATGAATGAAGAATTGCTGTCACATTTATTGCACATTATATGTTGCACACCTAAAATGGAAATAATGTTATATGCCTATTATCTCCCAGTAATAATAATAAAAAAAAGAACTATTCACCGAGCACTGTGTTCTGAGCTTAGTGCTAAGGTACTAAGTGCTAAGGTACTATATTGAATAACAGAATTCACCCCCGTTCTCAGAGTTAACAGTTTGGTGTCACCCCTACCCACTCTAGGTCCTATTGCATTTTGTTCGCCTGTGGGATTGACATGTCTGTTATCATTGTAGTTTTCTCCTGTAACAAAGCATTCCCCAGCCAAGACTACAGCATTGCTTCTTGAGTCCCCAAACCAGCAGCATGAAGAAATGTTAGAAATACATTTCAGATCTCTTCCTAGAACAGTAAAATTAGAAACTCTGGGGGCAGGACTCAGTAATCTGTGTTTTAACAAAACCTCTGGGTGATTCTAATACACTCAGGTTTGAGAATAACTAGCAGAGGACTGAATTCTAAAACTGTCAGGTGAGTACTTTTGAGAAAGAAATTGGAGGCTACCGATACACTGTTCAGTTCATTTTGTGTTGCCTATAGATAGCATTTCCAGTAACAAGGTGTCAATAACAGGAAAAGAATAAAAGGTATTTAAATTAACTTCCCATTACTGCCGTATCAAATTACCACAAATTTATTATCTTATGGTTCTCAGGTCACATTTCCAAAATATGCTTTACTGGGCCAAAATCAAGATGTCAGCATCATTGGGTTCCTTCAGAAGGCTCAAAGGAGCCTTGACTTTTCCAGGCTATAGAAGTTGTCTGCATTCCTTGGCTTGTAGCCCTTTCCTTTGTTTTCAAAGCCAACAGTTCTCTGAATCCTATTCTCTTGCTTCTAAAGACTCTTGTGACCACATTAAGTCCACCCAACTAATCCAAGATATGTCCCTACCGCAATATTGTTCATGTAATCACAGCTATAGAGTCTCTTTTGCTATGCAAGGTATCTGATTCACAGCTTTCAGGGATTAGGATGTATGTGTCTTTGGGGGACCATTATTTTACCCACTGTAACATTCATTATTAGGTGGCATAGAATACCAAGCAGCTCATGTCTTAAGTATGATGACTTTAGAATGTCAAAGCAACTGCTTGAGGAATAACAAAAAGCAGCCATTACTGAGAGCTAGACAAAAGAGAAGTCTTTAAGACCTAGTAAAAATCCATTAGAAATGAAACGTTTTAAGTGGTCAGTAGTAAAAGAAATAGATACTCTACCTATTATATTTATGGTGACTGAAACTGCAGAGTCAAGTGCAGTTCCATGGGTGGAAGGGGTGGACAGTTCTGCTTCTGGGCAACCATAACCAGGATTATTTGAGGCATGCTAGGAAGACCCCTCTAGTCTAAAACACCTCTACTAACAATGTTAGTGAGCTCTTGGTCCGGAAATGTTTGTCTTTAAAGCGGAGAAACACGTAGAGAGGGCCATTCCTAATTAAGGCCTGAGCCAATTCTTTGCTTCAACATAATTTATATGTGAAAGTCAGTAAAAATGGACTTGATTGGTTGCCTGGAAGAAGTATAGCCACAAATAGGAAAGTCTGAGGCACTATTTACTAACAGTATGAGGCTTAGTTTTCTTTTCTGTAAAATCTGGTTAATTATTCTTACATCATAAAATTATGATGTAAACTAAATGATATGATGCATCTGAAACATTTATCCCAAAGCTTGGAACACAGTGAATTGTTCAGTATGTGCCAGCTGCACTTATTAGTGTGTTGTCTTCATTATCACTATTTTTTATAAATCTAATCTTGTTTGAGGAAGATACGTGGGAATGCTATTGCTTTCCTTTGTTGTTGGTGATGGCTTTCAGAGGCTGGATGTGTGCAAAAGTTTTTATTTAGCAGTACCTTGGGCAGCTATATTTTTTCCTCCAAACTACTTCCTGAATCTCAGTGGGCCTTGAGGAGGTGAGGGAGAAGAGCTCCATGTATAGGGAAGGCAGAAGGTTCAGAAATGGAGGTAGGGATAGATACACTTGAGTTATAGTTTTCCTCCACAGTTTTGCTGAGGGTCAAAGCCACTAGCATGTGAAGGAGTTCATGTCAGGCACTGCCTTTGCATGGTGCTTGCCATACACTAAGTACTCAATAAATGTTTAACGAATGAATGATTTCTGCCCCTTCCTGGGGAGTCCCCACTATATTCTCAGTTCATAGACTCCTTATTGCTAAACTGAAATCTGGGTTGACCCCAACTGCTGCCTTCAAATCCCTGGGACTAAATATCATAGCTTATGCAACTTTCTTCGTGAAGTTTCCTAAGATCTCCAAGTTAGAATTTGCCACTACTACTCTACCCTTGGTTTACACACTTCCTTTATATTACCAGCATTTCTTTTTACCACTTTAAACATGATTCTATGTATGCTCTATTGTAAGCTCATTGAAAACAAGTGCCATATTTTATTTATGTTCGTATTTCTAAATCCTAGCACAAAGCCTAGAGCAGAGTAGGTATTTAATAAGTGTTTGTTTACTTAACAAAAATGAATGATAAACAATTTAAGCAGGGTTTTAGTTTTATAAGTTTAGACTACAGTGTTGAAAGGATCATTATTACGGATGATAAAGTCCACAGAACCAGGCCTGTGTGTTTGTTGGTAGTGGTGACAAAGGTGAGAAGTAGAGAGAAGGGGTTTTAAAAGAAGAGAGGAAGAGAAATATATATGAATTCGGAATGATCTTTCCTTCTATAAGGAATGTCAAAGAACATACAGTGAAAGGAGGGTAATGGAGGGATCATAAGAGACTGTTCAAGGCCATCCATCTTCTCAAAACCAAAATTTCTCTATTTTTACTTCCCTTCTCCTTTCTTCTTGTATCAAAGGAAAATGTGCTGCTCTTTCAATAGTGATTTCTCCACCCCTGGTGTCACCTTGCTCTCTCCTGTCTTCTTGTTCCACTGATGATATACTTCTTTCTTCCTTGTCAATCTTCTTTCTTTTCTTGCTCCTTCTGCTTCCAGCAAATATACCCAAGGCTTCCTTACTGTACAGTTAGCCCTTCCTTTGTCCTTGCTACCTCCTTTGAGCTTTGTTCTTAATTTCGGTTTCTTCTTCATTGTTAATTAGGTCATCCATATTCCTGCCTCCTTTTCCTCACCACTTACCTTACACAGTTTGGTGGTATTGCTGTGCTGAAACCTCTCACTGATCACCATCAGTGATCTCCTACTTTGAAAAACACATTGTAATTTCTTAGCCTGCACTTCACTAAACCTCTCTGAGGCGTTTCATGTGGACTTTTTGCCAAAATATGACCGTCAGCATTTCTATCTAGAAATATTCTCTACATTAATTAGCTAATTGATTAAACAAACATTTGAGTGGCTACAGGGGACCAGCACCATCTTAAGGGAAAGAAAGTCATGGGCAAAAACAGACTAGATCCTTTACCCTGTTGGAGGTTAAAGTTTAACTGAAGTTTGAGACAGTTACTTGATCAATAGGTAACATAACATTGCAGTTGTGAAAAGGGCTATCAAGGAGATGTGACATCGTTAGGGAAATCAGGCAAGACTGCTCTGGTGGCAGGTCATTTAAGTTGGGATCTGAGGGGCGTGCAAGAATGAACCAGCCTAAGGGGAAAATGGAAGAGTGTTTATGCAAGGGGGGCAGCATAAACTACATATTGTAGGAGGAGGTGAAGAGTGTAAGTGACTGAAAAAAAGACCTGTTGGTTGGAGTGGAGAACACCAGGGGGTGCCTAAATGGGTACGTGGAAGGGAATGTGACAGGACCCAGGAAACCACGTTAAGGAATGAAGCAGTAGGAAGCTACAGAAGAATTTTAAGCAGGTGAATGCCCAGATCTGATTCATGTTTTGGAAAGGTTGTTCTGGCTGCAGCATAATACCCTGGGGTGGGGGAAGAGCGGATGGGGCTTAACAGCCAGTCGGGAGGCTACTACATAGTACAGGCAAGAGATGATGGTATTTCGTACCAAAAAAGTGGTGGTGAAGGATTAAGTAAAATAATTGATTTAACAGATCTTGGTATACAAAGACAATCAAGACAAATTAATGGTCCTTCCATTTATTGGTAAATATTTTCAATAGTCAGACTATACTGTGGCATATTTGTGCACCCCTTGTGATACAGCTGCACAACTACATCCCCCACATGGAATTTCCATCCTGATCTGATTTACTTACCTCAACGTGCTCCCCTGTCCTTATCTCTCTTACAGCATGTATCATACTGCACCACATTTCTTCTCCTCCAATAAGATGTGGGCTCCTTAAATATGGATGATGTGTATCACCAGTTGTTCTCAAGCTTAATGTGCATAAAAGTCACATGGAGATTTTCTTTAAATGCATATTTGGCTCATTAGATGTAGAGTGGGGTCTGAAATGATTAACTTCTAAATTTTTTATGTTTTATTTTCTTTTTGAGAGACAGAGAGAGAGGGAGGGAGAGGGAGAGAGAGAGTGTGAGTGGGGAAGGGGCAGAGAGAGAGAGAGACACAGAATGTGAAGCAGGCTCCAGGCTCCAGGCTCTGAGCCATCAGCACAGAGCCTGACACAGGGCTTGAACTCACAAACTGTGAGATCATAACCTGAGTCGAAGTCGGATGCTTAACCGACTGAGCCACCCAGACACCCCTGAAATGATTAATTTCTAATAAGACTCAGGTGATGCCAATGCCACTGGCTTAGAGGGACCACTTTGCGTAGAAAAGTCTTTATACACAATCTTATCCCCTGTACCTAGTAGAGTGCCTGGTACATAACAGATTCTTGGCAAACGCCTATTGACTGAATAGTCTATTTTTCCAAACTTATCTGCTAATATTTTCTTTTATGTACCTAAATCTCAAAGCACTGCCATAACATCACCCCACATTCAGTTTCCCGTGTCACTTTCCTCATTCACTTGGAGAGCTAGCTCACTTTTATCTCAAGTGGAAAACAATTTTGCAAATCCATCTCAACTACCATATCCTCTAATGGTTTTCTCACTTATCCCCAAGTAAAATTTTTCTCCTTCACCTGATTTCACTTCCCTATAAAAAAGATAGAAAACAGGCATATTTGTTTTTCTTTCTTACATACTGTCCTGTTATGTTTGCTTCGTTCAAATCTTGTTTCAATTGCCATCCCAAACCCAGATCCTCCAGACTATGTATGCCGTAGGGGGAAGCGAGTCTAAAGCTTTTATTCTCTAATTACTCTGCATGTAATAGTATCCAGTAAGTATTCATAGAACAAATGAATTGTGAACATGGGTATATGAGTCAAGGTATAACTTTGTAGAAAGAGATAGGACCTCAGCTTCCCTTCCTGAATTCTTATATATGGGATAGCTTGGGGAAACTTTTAACTGGCACACATATCTTCCAGAATAGAGGTAGGTCGGTGGGTAACTAGACAATTTAGATAGAGAAGAGTGACTGACAAGTTTTACCAACGATGTGGAGGATATTTGCTGTTTGGATATTTAAGGAGTGAGGATGGAACAAGAATGTCATGGTGTCATACCTCTGTTTTGTTGACTGTCCCTCTTCCTACTCAGGAGATATAATCACCCTGAATCATCTTGACACCAATTTTTGTGCAAGTATTTCATGTGAATGTAAAAACTAGTGTTCCAGAGGGTGGTTAAGTCTTTTGATCTGCAGTCATCTAACTGAAGGTCAGGGAATTTGAGAGTCTCCTGAATAAAGTGACTTTGTTCCTTGGATACAAGATAAGTGATGCTAAATACAAATTTAATCTCAGAACATAGCAGCATACATATTGTATATAAATTGAGAGTATACTTTTAAAATAACAATTCTATCTAACCTGACTTTTATTTTGCTTTGTAAATAAAAGATAGGTGGTCTAAATTTTAAAAAAGAACAATAGTTTGGCTTATTTTATGACTGTGTGCATGAAAAATAAGCTACATTTTGCCCGTTTGAAACTTAGACATGTATAGTTGTTGAGATCTCAGCAGAACGAGGTATTGTTCGTTTTGGTAGATCAGTGTTTCTTCAACCCTTTTTTAGATTATTAATTTCACTGCCAGTTAAATAAATGAAAGGAAAATCTTTCTCAAGGTTAGATTTATCACAATTTCTGAATTAGTGGTATCTAATTGAAAGGTTTTTCCACATTCATCTACCATCTACCTCTTCAAGTTTGGTTTTCTGTGCTCATATCACTAACCAGATGAACTAGATGAGATTGGATCTGGGCACAAATAATATAATGTATAAACACCTCATATGACTCCTTTGCCTTGGTCTCTAGACAGTATTCAAAGAAAAATTGAGAGTGGGCAAATAATCAGATCATTTATTTATTTTATTTGAGATTGAAAAGAGTATGTACTTCATCCTCTCCATTAAGACCAAAAAAAAAAAAAAGTTGAGTCATAGCAATCGAGACTTGCCAATGTTTTGAAAAATATATCTATCAAAACATTAAACTGAGTAGGGTTCAAAGCATTGAGAAATGCTCAGAGGCAGGCAGGCAGGCAGGCAGAAGGCTGGCTGTATGGCAAGAGCCTGGAGATTTATGTTGTGTTAAACCAAACAGGGTACTTTGGGCAGTTTCTTCTGAGAGTGTTATTTTAGGATTCCAGGTAAATCAATCTTTGCTACTGCTCTCTCTCCAGTTCACCGTGTCCTCCATCCCAAGTGCCCTTAATTTTTATGAGGTGCCATTTAACAAATTGTCATCAGAAGGATCTTCGATGTCTGTTGGCACACGCAGGCTTGTGGGTTTGTTTGCTCTCCGCAGCTCTCCTGTACCATTCCCTCTTGCTTCTCCACCCACCACTTCCTGCCCTCACTTTTCTTTGCTGGAAATCTCCATCTTTCCTGCTCTCTTCCCACCCACTTTCATCTCACACATCCTGTCTCTGCTCTCCACGGTGGCCTCATGAATGAGTAGAACCTTTATCAGCAGTCACTGATATGACAGGTGCCTTGTGCACATGACATTGGACCTCACGTGTCTTCCCCACCACCACATCACATAAAGGACTGTTCTTTCAAAAAGTTTGGGCATTAAAAAATTGTTTTTAAATGTTTATTTATTTTTGAGAGAGAGAGAGAGAGAGAGAGAGAGCATGGCCAGCAGAGGGGCAGAGAGAGAGGGAGACACAAAATGCAAAGCAGGCTCCAGGCTCTGAACTGTCAGCCAGAGCCTGACATGAGGCTTGAACTCACAAACTGCAAGATCATGACCTGAGCTCGGATGCTTAACCAACTGAGCCACCCAGGTGCCCCAGAGTTTCAGCATTTTTAAACATATTGAAAAAGTGCTGCTGTCACCAGCAAGGGAAAATTGCCATCTTAATTCTTATACAAGTTTAGGAGTGTTTTTATCATAGAGAGAAAACTATCTATTGGTTGATCTCTTCTTTATTCTTTTCACCCCAACATCTCTGTTCGCCTTTTATAGATGTTCTTAGAGTCTTTTACCCACTTCTTACAAACTTTATGATTTGACTTTCAAAGTCTAGTTTTCAATAAGGGAAATAAATAAATAAGAAGCTTGTTTATTATTCTGTCATTATTGCTTTATCATCATGGCATGAAATACTGAATAATGAGGATGCAAACACCCATTTTATGGGCCTATTGCAATCTTCCCTGTATAATTAATATCTATCATTAGATGAAAGTCATATCATTTGCAATTTGATGCAGCTTTCTTTAGAATTTCTTGATGACTCTAAGGTAGTTTATATGCTAGTGCACCTGTTGCTTGTAATCAGCTTTTATTAGATAAATAGGCATCTAGCCCTTTGCATGCTCTCCTTCACTACTCATCTTCTCAAAGGGCCACTGCAGTGGCGAGAAGCAGCCTTTATTATAGCTCCTTTGCATAATAAGGCTGTCTCTCCCTTCTTCTGCCTCCTCGCCTCCCACCAGAAGGAAATATTGCCTCTGTCTCACTATGAGGGCATTCAGGCTGGATGGCCTTGTTATAAAGCACAGAAGTTGGAGGCATATAAATCTAACACATATCCAGAAAAAGAACTTGCCTCAGACTAGACTCAGGGCACTCTGCTTGAGCTCTCTGTTTTATCCCATTCCTGGAAACAAGAGCTGTTGCTGACATTAAAAACACAGCTTCTTATAATCATTTCTTATCTCTTCCCTTAACTGCACAGACAAAGCCAGACAGAAATTGGGTCATACATTCACAGGTTTTAAGTTTACATGGGAGCCTGCCCTTTTCTCTTTGTCTTAGGCTCCAAGGTAGCTAAGGTTGTTGCTAATCCCATATATCACAACAACGTAGCCCCTTGAATCCTGGTGCCCTTGGAGGTACCTGTCATCGTTCACAATGGTCCAGAGGAGCCCATGAGCGCACACAGAGATGAGTACCAATCCATCACCACTACTGAACTGGTAATTCCAATGTCATGCCCTCCTGATGGTGGGTCAATGGCCCCAGCCTCCAGTATGAAGGATGGTTCATTCCTTCATTTGGCACAGCTCTCCCCTGACCCAGAACACTGAGGATGAGTAAGCTCATCCCAAGATTCAGAAGGCCTGGATACTTAAAAGCCTTAGCACCACCCACACGGTTCATTGCACAATTTCCTTATTTATTACAACTCCAGAACCCTCCTCCTTTTCCTCTGAAGCCACAAGGTTCACTAGTGGAACAACTCAGAGGATGAGATGGTATGCTAATAAACACTTGTGCAAATATCAATTGATAATGTCACAGTGTATTTGTGGAGGAGTCGGAAATTCCAGTAACCAATCCTAGTTTAGCAGGTAATTTCTTTTTCCTTTCTCTCTCTCTCTCTCTTTTTAAAAAAGTACTTTTTTTTTTTTACCTTGCATACCTAAAAAAATTCTCCCTTGTTTTTGTTAGAACAGAGATTCTTTAAAAGTGTTTCTGGGGAGACAGTTCATTAAGTGGTTAAGAGTGCAGTCAGGCTGCCTTGGTCTTAATTTCTTCTTTTGCACACTTACTAGTCTTGTGAACAGGTTACTTAACTTCTCTAAACTGGATTTTTCTCATCTCTAAAATGGGAATGATCACGGTACCCACCTTGTAAAGTTGTTCTTGTGAATGACTCCATGTAAAACACTGCATATGATGCCACAGAAAAGCAAGAGACAGACAGACTTGGGGTTTAATCCTGGATCTTGAGCACGCCATGTGACGTTGAGCAAATATTTAACCTCTCTGAACCTCAGTTTTTTCGCAAAGGTAGGGATAACGATTCGTACTGGAACAGCTTTTGGTTAAGAACTGTATGAGTTAGTATCTATAACACATCTGACATATTATAGCAGCCTAATAAATATTAGTTTTCTTTTGTATTAAATTGTTAGAAACAACGTGGTAGAACTGACAAGCATGACCTTTGGGTGGAAATTGATTTGAAGCTTGACTCTACAATTTAATAGCATCATGGCCTCAACTTGGACAAATTACCTCTTTTTTTGAGCTTCAGTTTTCTCATCTATAGCATTATCAGATTGCTGTGAAAATTAAAAGGAAAATAAAACATACTATATTTATAGAAAGTTCATGGTTCAGAGTCGGCATGATGTCTCCCTCCTCCTTCCTTTAGGGCTATTAGACGTCAAGTATTTAAAAAAGTAAAGCAAAGCAAAACCAACAGCAGTGACAACATCTTGAACTCTGGTAGTAGGAGGAGAAAGTTTAATAAAAAGCACTAGCACTTATCTCAGATAAGAACATCAACCAAACCATATGCCTCACTGGTCTTCAGGTCTACGGTGTGTAGAGAGGATTGTTTGTAGAACGCAGCGGGTGAGTACTGAAGGACACAGTTAGGAATTGAAAGTCCCATTCTGACCAATTTTCATGAGGAAGCCTCAAGGGACAGCTGCTGGCTTGACTCGGGCAGATTTTAAGATAGAAAACAACCAGCCCATCTTCTCTTGGGTGTGTGACAGTTTCACGGAAACCTGACTTACGAGGACAGACTGACATCTTCCCAGGCTTATAAATGGTCAAAGGGAGTCAAACAGCCCCACCCTTTCTTGGCATGCTTTGGTACTGAAAATTTTCCACTTTATGTGGAACTTGAGACCTTATAGTGAAACCTTGCATTTGAGGCCCTATTCTTTTTTGAAAAATGTTACAAGAAATTATAGAGGGAGCTTGCACAGCTGGTGACTGTTAGCAAACAGACCAAACCGAGAAAAGCAGGCCAAGATAAATTCTCACCAGAAAACAAGGGTGTGAGTGCCCTGTGGCCAAAAGAAATTCCATAAATCTAAAGCAAGGGATTTGGGGGCCGAGATTAATTTTGTTAAACTCTTAGGGTTCCTCACTTCAACTTTATGAATGAAATGTAAGCAACAAAGACCCTCTACATTGTGTCCTGGATTCTCACCCTGAGGTTGAGAGTACAGCTGATCCCTGAACATAGGTTTGAACTGCATAAGTCCACTTATTCACAGATTTTTTTCCAATAAATACAGTAAATGTGAACTTACAGAGTATTGTAAATGTATTTCCTCTTTCTTATAATTTTAATATCATTTTGTTTTTTAGAACTTATTTTATTGTAAGAATACATTATGTAATACATGCACCATACAAAATATGTATTAATTAGCTGTTTATGTTATTGGTAAGGCTTCCAGTGGGCTATTAGTAGTTAAATTTTGGGAGAGTCAAATGTTATTTGCAGATTAAAAAAATTTTTTTTAACGTTTATTCATTTTTGAGAGACAGAGAGCACAAGTAGGGGTGGGGTAGAGAGACAGGGAGACATAGAATCCAAAGTAGGCTCCAGGCTCTGAGCTGTCAATACAGAGCCCAACACAGGACTCGAACTCAAGAGCCATGAGATCATGACCTGAGCCCTAGTCAGACGCTTAACTGACTGAGCCACCCAGGCGCCCCTATTTGCAGATTTTTGACTGCACCCCTAACTCCTGTGCTGCTCAAAGGTCAATTGTACTCTTAACAATCATTATATAAAATCTTCCCAAGTCACAGACCAAACAGCCCATTGATACTCATTTCCTTATATTGTGTTCCTTACAAAAATAAAGGAGCCTCCAAGATGCTGTATTACAAAGAGAAGGAAAGGCTCCAGATTTAACGGGCTTCTCAGAATCGAGACACACAGGTGTTGAACATGATTTTAGGATGGGACACACATATACTTTGTGTTATGATCTGTACTTATGGGGGGGGTGCAAAATGTTGGAAACCTATCTTAAATTAAAGCGTGAAAGGGCGCCTGGGTGGCGCAGTCGGTTAAGCTTCCGACTTCAGCCAGGTCACGATCTCGCGGTCCATGAGTTCGAGCCCCGCGTCAGGCTCTGGGCTGATGGCTCAGAGCCTGGAGACTGTTTCCGATTCTGTATCTCCCTCTCTCTCTGCCCCTTCCCCGTTCATGCTCTGTCTCTCTCTGTCCCAAAAATAAATAAAACGTCGAAAAAAATTAAAAAAAAAAGTGTGATTGTGTACATGATAAAAGTAATCAGCTCATTTTCAAAAATGTAGAATGTGAAGAAATGAAACATCTAAAGTCTCACCATCCAGTCTATCTTTGTTAACATTTTGGTTTATGTTCCTCCAGGATCCTTTTGGAGGCTGAGGGAAGCCATTTATTTCTTTTTTCTAGTTCTCATCCTATTAATTATACATCTTTGAATTCTCTATTTTTGTTATATATATTTCACCATATTAGAAATTCTCCAAAGCATAATTTTTAAAAGTTTTTAAAAGTTTATTTATTTATTTTTAGGAGAGCACATGCAGAGCAGAGGAGGGGCAGAGAGTGAGGGGGAGAAAGAGAATTTCAAGCAGGCTCCATGCTGTCAGTGCAAAGGCCCACGTGGGGCTTGATCTCACAAACCATTCAGATCATGACCTGAGCTGAAATCAAGAGTCAGTCGCTTAAATGACTGAGCCATCCAGGTGCCCCCAAACATACTTTTGATGACTGCTTTTTATTTGGATAAGTCCTTAATTTCCTCTTTCATCCCCTATTTCTTCCCGTGCACTCTTCTCTGCATCTGCATCTTTGTGATCTCCAGACACTTGCTTTTACAGCATGCCAAGCGTAGAGGAAAAACGGGGGCTCTGAAAAGGAAGGGCTTGTTTCAAGTCAGTCATAAAGCAAGCATTGATATTAAGGATGAGTCTATTATGACTATCCTGTTCTGGAGGAGCTAAAATAAAAAAAAAATTCCTTATTAAATTTTTTCTCCTTAATAATGCATGCTCGTTATAGGCAATAGTCAATCTAAATGAAAATATATCCTATAGAGAAAGAAAGCTTCTTTCTTCAAAATTCACTCTCTAGGAGCAACCTGCTTTGGTCATCCGCACAGCCTTCTAGACTTTAAAAAAATGTACTTAAAAACACCTATGTGAACATTTGATTCTTAACTACTATGAGATCATTCTAGACATTGTGCTTTGTAATTTATGGTTCTTACTTTGTATATCCAAGACCTCTTCTCACTCCATTTATATGGTTCTACCTCATGCTGTTTTGACAAGTGCATAGTACTCCACTGTATGGATGAGCCATAATTTATACAACCATCCTCTGATCAATGGACATTTAGGTTATCCATTTATTTTTGTTATCTTACAGTGCTGCAGTTGACATCCTTATGGACATTTTTGCCCACATACATCTCTGAAAGAGACATTCCAGAAGTAGATGATTTTTGTTTTGTTGGAAGGTGGTGGATCACTCTCTGAAAAGGTCCTGTCAGTGTACCTGCTGCTGTCAACGCACGAGACTGCCCCCTTCCCACACCCCTGTCTTGTCAAAAGGTGGGGATTGCCGAGTCTGATGCAAACCATGTCAAGATACAATTTCCTATCGTCTGGTATATCTCTACATGTTTACCCTTTCTCTGTGACACACCAAGTGAAAAAATTACTTTGGGAGAGGCAGAGAACAAATAGAGCAGGAAGATGAAGAAAGCGTCTGGTCACCTTCTGCCTAGTTTTTTGCAATTTCCATCACTGGCTAGGTAGATTAGAAGCTTGAGGGCAGCTAACGGAGGTTGTAATGTCTTGCCATCTGGATGTTTTTTTTCCCCCACAAATTTTTTATTGTTTGGGCGCCTGGGTGGTCTAGTTGATTAAGCGTTGGACTCCTGATCTCTGCTCTGGTCATGATCTGATAGTTTGTGAGTCTGAGCCGCACAATGGGCTCTGTGCTGATGGTGCGGAGCCTGCTTGGCATTCTGTCTCTCTTTCTCTCTGCCCCTCCCCCGCTTATGTTTGCTCTCTCTCTCGAAATAAATTAAAAAAAATTTTCTTGTGGTAAAATACATATTAATGTAAAATTTACTATTTTCACTAGCTTTAAGTATGTAGTTCAGAGGTATTAAGTACACTAATATTGTTGTAAAACCATCATCACCATCCATCTCCAAGACTTCTGTTCTGATAACATGAAACTCTATACACATTACACAATAAATCCCCATTTCCCCCTCTCTCCAGCCCCTGATAACAATCATTCTTCTTTCTATCTCTATGAACTTGACTATTCTAAATACCTCATATGAATGGGATCGTATAGTATTTGGTGTGTGTGTGTGTGTGTGTGTGTATGTCTGTGTGACTGATTTATTTCACTTAGCATGTTGTCTTCAAGCTTCATCCATGCTACAAGATATGTCAGGATTTTCCTCCTTTTTAAGACTGGGTAAAATTTCATTGTATGTATATACCACATTTTGCTTATCCATTCATCTATTGATGGGCAGTTGGATTGCCTCCACATTTTAGCTGTCTTGAATAATGCTGCTGTGAACATGGGTGTACAAATATCTCTTTGAGGCCCATTTTCCATTCTTTCAGGCGTATACCCAGAAATGGAATTGCTGGAGAATTTGGTAAACCCATTTTTATTGATTGATTGATTACTTGGGGAACTGCCACATAGTTTTCCCCAGTGGCTGTGCTTTATATTCCCACCAATAGTAAGTATCCCAGGATTCCAGTTTCTCTACATACTTGCTAAACTTTGTAACTTTCTTTTTTTTTCTTTTTTGATTGTAGTCATCCTAACAAGTATGAGGTGATCAAAGAAGCTTTCTGAACTGCAGCCCTTTCTCTGAGAGGCCCAGGTGAGGTCAGCACAAGTGTTAGCTTGGCGACGCTCACCAGTAGTAACACTTCGGCTCTCTGGGGCTTTCACATGGTTGAGGGGTGGGCAGAGGAGGGGGTGAGGAACTGATACCGTTCCCCTAACTCAACTACTCAATGGCACTACTAGCTACTCAAGGGTCATGCTGTGTTGAAGAAGGAATGGGAATGAATGCCAAGGACTGAGAAATAGCCCTTTCCAGCTGCCACCTCAGAAACCCTCTCATGGTACCTTCTTTGCATTTGCCATGGTGAAATTAAGTACTCAGTTGGGTGACTTAGTTTAATTTTTTTTCTTTTCTTTTTAACTGCAGGGTTCCTGAGGGCAGGAGCTGGCTGGTTGGTCTGGTTTCCTATGTTCCCCTAGCATAGCCACCAGCACAAAAGAAATCCTTAATACTGACCTAATAACCATATGTAAAAGATCATGCCTCCTGTTTCCTTCTTCATGGATGCCTAAGGATCTACATTACAAAGTAGAAACTGATACAACAATGACATTTAAAAAAAGACTTTACTTTTTGGAGCAGGTTTAGATTGAGAACAAAACTGAGTGCTCCCATATCCCCTTGTTTGCACACACTCAAACCTCTCTCATGATCAACATCCCACACCAGAGTGGTACATGTTTATGATTGATGAACCTACATTGACACAACATTATTGCCCGAAGTTCACAGTTTACTTTAAGGTTCACTCTTCGCATACATTATATGGGTTAAACAAATGGACGGCATGTCTGTACCATTAGCATATCATACAGAGTAGTTTCACTGCTCTGAAAACAATGAGGCCATTAAAAAAGGGGTTTTTAAAACATTTTTCGTATTTAGCATTCAAAATTGTTTAAACATTTGAAAGGAGGAAAAGAACGTGCTCGATGTCTATAAACAGAGGGCTTGCATGGGCACTGGATGCCAGGAACCAGGGAGCACACAGCACCCCAAGCCTGACCCTGTGTGAGCACTCACCAGGAAGCAGAGGGCTCTTGTAGAGCAGCATTGGTAGCAGGCACAGAGAACCAGGGAGAATGTACAGAAACCAGGGTAACTCTGGTAACCAGGTTTTGACTAGAAGTCAAGGGTCATGGGGCTTGGGGAATCCAGCAAGTGTTTTCTATTTCAGTGTGGACAAAGACAGGCAGCAGGAAGAGGGCCAAGCTCTGAAATGGCATCTAGAGGCCAAGATTTTCTTGTAAGTACTGGCTGAAGTGCTTGCCTAAGCCTCTTAATTAGGGGATTTAATCCCCCAGCAGGTGAAAAGGACCGAGGGCTTTTTCCATGCAGTGCTTTGCCAAATTCTAAGGTTAAGCACAGTCCAGAGGCTAGTTGCCTTCTGCCAATATAAGAAAGAGTTGAAATTAATGTTAGGGAGTTAAAATCAAGGTTAGATTAAGTTAAGAAATGATTAAAAGCAGTTTAAAGGAATCAGGAAGTTATGTGATGTGTATCTAAGTAGTTCTTTTCTCCTATGTCTTGTTTCAAATAATATATATATATAATATATATATATATATATATATATATATATACTGTATATATAATATCTATTATTGTTAAATGCACACATGGAATCATTTCTGTTTAATCCATAGGGATTGTTATTTCAGTAAGGGTATAGTGCCATGGAAAGAAACAAACAGGAAACAGAACTTGATGCTTAGGCACTGAGAAATTATCCTTTCTGATGTGAAGAACCCCTGACCTAGGGTCCCCTAAGAGGCACCACCACCACCTGGTGGCCCTTGATGACGTTGCAGGTCTACAAGGCTCAGAGGAAGCCTTGAACTTCTGGGGATCACTTCTTACAGATGCAAGTTCTTACCGTGAAAATGATTGTCAGAGTCACAATACTACCAAAGGTTTAATATTTCCTGAGCATCCATTTTATGACAGCAAATACTGGGGGGGGGGGGCGGTCCGTGTATCTCATTTTATCCAGCAGCCGTATACAGTGGATAATATCATAGTCACCGTTTTGCAGAGAGGAAGCTGAAGCATAGCAAGATTAAGTGACTTGCCCAGGGTTAAAGAGAGAGGCCTGTTGGACCCATGGATTGAAATCAGATTTGCCTGACTGCAGGGAACATGCTTTTCCAATACTTTCTGTGTGAATTTTGCATAACAAAGGGTAGTGAGATGCTTTGTGCTTTCCTTTAAAGGGGTGATCTAGAATTTAGACCTATATTAATGTGTTAATTTGGGGAGCATTTAAGAATTAATATTTTAGCAAACCAAATCAAGATATTGTTGGTCTTCTGTTTTGGAAAACTGGATGAGATCTGTTGCTAAGGTGGAGTGGGTACACAAGAGAAATAAGAGAAAGTTAAGTCTATTAAAACATCAATGTCTACAAATTAAGATTAATTTACCAAGTATTAGTTGAGGGACTGACTGTATTATTCCAGGCATGATGAAATACACATGAATTTGATATGATTTCTTGCCTGGAAAGGACTAGTTATAGACAGGTAACATCATACTTTTATACCTTTATTCTAGCACGTAACTCTAAATAATATCATGGAAACAAAAGACAGCATTTATTAAAAAGTGGTACCACTCTTACTTGGCCTTCCTCCTACCTTAGAGACCCCTCATCCCCCATTTTTTCTTCCTCTTGTTCAACATTCAGTTTCTGATTTTTTCTTTCTGTTGTCTTTCTTTTTTCCACCTTTTTTCCCTGTTAACTCGCCTTATTCCTATTGCTTTAACCACCATCCACTTTAATAATTCCCAAACTGATACCAGACTTTCTTCCTGAGTTCTGCAACCTATATTTCTAACGGCCTCTTATATTGCTTACTCTGTATGTTCAAAATTCTTCCATTCTCAATTTCAATTAAAGTCACTATCATTTGCCCCATTCTCTAAGCCAGAAATCTGGGCATCATTTTAGATTTCACTTGCTCTTTTACATTGAGCTGGTCACTAGGTCTAGAAGGAATTCTTATTAATCTTAAATCTCTCCCTGTTCAAAATTCCTAGTCTTTAATCTGAACACATGTCACCTTTTATCTGGAATACTGCCAATAATTCCTCCTCCAGTGTCCCACCACCTGCCCCTCCAATTCAACCTTTTTGCATCCACACAGGACCTTTCTGAAGTGCAAATTTGACTTCATTATTTCCAGTTGAAAAGCATTTAGTTGACTCACCCCCTTATAGAATAAGGCATGGTTAAAGAGTAGGAATTTGGGAGCCAGAATGGCTCAATGGGAACCCCAGCTCCACCCTTGACAGGCTTAAGCTTGTATAAGGGTTAGTTATTTAATCTCTGTCAATTTCCTCATTGTAAAATGGAGGGGGTGGTGACAGTAGCATTTATTACATAGGGATTTATGCCAGGGTTAAATGAGTTAATATTCATAATACACTTAAAACAGTACTTGGCAGACATCAAGCTCTAAGGAAGTGTTTGTTAACTAAATAAGTTTCAAACATATATTACTATAGTATGTTAAGACCTGCAGCGAGTTTTCCGGTCTGTGTTCCCTTTTCCATTGTATTTATTTCCCTCCCTGCACTTATATCTTAGCCATTTTGAACCAAACATTCAGTGCTCTCATATACCTCCAGACCTTTACACATTTTATACAGTCTGCATAAGATTCCTTTTACTATGATCTCTTGAAGACTCCTACTTATACTGTAAAGTTCATTCATGGATCACCTCCTTCATGAAGACTGGAAAGCAGTTAGCTTCTTCTCTGTGCTTCCATAGCTGGTTTACACCCATTATAGCACTTGCCATATTGTTATGACTATTAGTTTAGCAACTATATATAACACCTAGAGTGTTAGGCCTGCAAATCCAGGGACTGACTTTGTTTTCTTTTTTCTTTCTTTTCTTTTTTTTTTTTTTTTTTTTTTTGCTCACCAGCACTTACCAAATCAGGCTCAGATATGTGCTGTATACATGTTTTTTATTGTTATTATCTTTTATTATAATGTTACGGTTGGAAGGGATTTAAAACATCTAGCCTGACTTTCTTAAATTGAATATGTAGAAACTGAGGAAAGGGAGATAAAGGTCGTTTTACTAGAGTCAAAAAAGGTGGGACTAGAACCGAAGTTGCTTTCTTCTCTATCAATGCTTCCTTGTCTACATTATACCATGTAGCTCCTGTCCCCCACTATCCACAGGTCTGCAAAGAGTTGTGAACCAAATGACCTATATATACCCTACTTTATGTTTGCCAGCTTAATACACTTGGCAGAATTTCGTATTCTGAGAAGAGACCACACTCCACCTGCTGGAAATTTACCTAAACTGCAAGTACTTCTTCCCTTGGTGTTGGTATTTCTGTTTTTTATGTTTCCTCTTTCTTGATTTCTTTTGTGGGTTTCTCTTCTTTTGTCTGTTCAGTATATATATATAGGTTTCATTGGGTAATTGGCCCTCTTATTCTACAGTTTCTTCTACTCTTGAACTTCAAATACTGTCTACATGCTGATAACCCTGAAGTCTTCATCTTCAGTGAGAATCTCTTTCCTGAGCCCCAGCCAGGGTCACCGGATTTTTTTGGACAGTTTGTGCACTGCCCTTCCATGGGAGGCCATTCTTATTGCAGCCTATGCGATTGGCACCCCGTGGTGTTGGGTAGTACCTGCAGCAGTATGCCCTAGGCTTTCTTTAGGAATTCCAAACATAACATGACCCAAACTCAACTCATTGTTGCCCCTCTGAAAACAACTTGTTCTCCTGGATTCTCATATCAAGGAGGGTTATGCCCTACATTGCCTTTGTCATTGTTGGCTCTTCTATCCCTGATTACCACCCCATCTGCTCAGTTACCAAGTACTGTGGATCCTACTCTCTAAAAATGCTTGTAATCATTTGTTTATCCACCCCGGCTTTCTCACCTTAGCTTGGGCTTTTGGTATACCGCTGACCTGCATTATTGCTACAGCCTTATAACTGCCATGCCTGAATCCACTTTTGCCCATCTTTAATCTTATCTTCACACTGTTGCCAAAATGAACTTTCTAGAATATAGATTTGACAGTGTCAGTTTTCTGTTGAAACCCTACAGTTGTTTTCCATTGCCTCCGGGTTAAGTTTGCTTTGTTTACAGTGGCTTACAAAGCCCTCCAAGACCTGAGCCTTGACTTTGCTAGTTCCCTTCTCCTTCTGCTCCCCTGTTTGCTCTGTTTTGGAAGTAGTTTTCTTTACATTTTTTTTTCTTTTCTTTTTTAATTTAAATTTTTTTAAATTTACCTCCAAATTAGGTAGCATATAGTGCAACAATGATTTCAGGAGTAGATTCCTTAGTACCCCTTACCCATTTAGCCCATCCCCCTCCCACAATTCCTCCAGTAACCCTCTGCTTGTTCTCCATATTTAAGAGTCTCTTATGATTTTGTCCCCATCCCTGTTTTTATATTATTTTTGTTTCCTTTCCCTTATGTTCATCTGTTTTGTCTCTTAAAGTTCTCATATGAGTCAAGTCATATGATGTCTTTCTCTGACTAATTTCACTTAGCCTAATACCCTCCAGTTCCATCCACGTAGTTGCAAATGGCAAGATTTCCTTCTTTTTGATTGCCAAGTAATACTCCATTGTATATGTATATACCACATCTTCTTTATCCATTCATCCACCGATGGACATTTGGGCTCTTTCCATACTTGGACTATTGTTGATAGTGCTGCTATAAACATGGGGGTGCATGTGCCCCTTTGAAACAGCACATTTGTATCCATTGGATAAATACCTAGTAGTGCAATTGCTGGGTCATAGGGTAGTTCTATTTTTAGTTTTTTGAGGAGCCTCCATACTGTTTTCCAGAGTGGCTGCACCAGCTTGCCTTCCCACCAACAATGCAAAAGAGATCCTCTTTCTCCACATCCTGGCCAGCATCTTTTGTTGCCTGAGTTGTTAATGTTAGCCATTCTGGCAGGTGTAAGGTGGTATCTCATTGTGGTTTTGATTTGTATTTCCCTGATGATGAGTGATGTGGAGCATCTTTTCATGAGTGATGTGGAGCATCAACCATCTGGATGTTTTCTTTGGAGAAGTGTCTATTCATGTCTTTTGCCCATTTCTTCACTGGATTATTTGTTTTTTGGGTATTGAGTTTGATAAGTTCTGTATAGATTTTGGATACTAACCTTTTATCCAATATGTCGTTTGCAAATATCTTCTCCCATTCTGTTGGTTGCCTTTTAGTTTTGCTGATTGTTTCCTTTGCTGTGCAGAAGCTTTTTATTTTGGTGAGGTCCCAGTAGTTCATTATTGCTTTTGTTTCCCTTGGGAAGTAGTTTTCTAAAGTGAATAAGATCACTTGCAACCTCATAGCCTTTGCTCACCAACTCTTCTTAGTATACTATTCTTCCTCCTATTTGCCTGGTGAACCCTAATTTGTCTTTGGGGGGGCCAGCTGAACTCTAACCTCCTTCAGAAAGCCCTCCTTGACCTCCTTGAGCTGGGTTGGGTGCTCTTCTGTGCTTCCAGAGAGGATACTGCTGTCCTGTCAACAAAGCCTTTATCTTATTGTATTGCAATTTAGCTGTTCATTCTTACCTTCCACATTAGATTTATCTTCTTCAAGGGACTACTTCTTGTCCACAGTTGTATTGACAGCACTTAGTGTCCATCCAGGCACACAGTAGGTGGTCAGTAAATTTCTTCTGGAGTGAACAAATGAATGACAAGAAAAAAAGAAAACCTCAGGGCGCCTGAGTGGCTCAGTTTTTTGGGTGTCTGACTTTTGATTTCAGCTCAGGTCATGATCTCTAGTGGTTCCTGAGATTAAGCTTCGAGTTGGGCTCTGCACTCACAGCTCAGAGCCTGCTTGGGATTCTCTCTCTCCCTCTTGAAAGAAATAAATATAAAAAAAGAAAGAAAGCCTCATGTGTAGTTCCTTTGCAATTCCAAATCTTCAAGTGATGGCAAATACTAGCAGTTTTATCAGAAGGCACAAGGGTTTGTTGGGAAACAAGAATGTCCTATCCCCTTCAAGGTCCTTCTAGATGGATTAAGAATCACATTGACATAGGATAGAATAGCAAGAGAAAGTAAAATTTAATTTCATGTAAATTTCAAGTAAAATTTGCTAGATTCCTCTCTATCTACCATACCTAGTGCATAGTAAAATGTAGTTCTCTGTGGTGATAGCTCTCTTCCTGGAGCAGGTCCTCTATCTAAATTCTTTCCAGGCTGTTGTAGGGGAGGTAGAGAGCTTTTCCTGAATCTGCTGGGTTTTGATGGCTTTTTAACTCAAAATAATCTTCATGCCAACGTGACCCAAGGCAGCCTGGCCTTGGCCTCTGCAGTTTGCATACTGGGATCTTCTTCTAGAGAAGTGGCAGGATCCTATGCAGGGTAGAGTAGCCGGCACCATTGGCTAATGGCCTAAAAAAATGCAGGTTGACTTTGACGATGGGAAACATCTTTTTCCACATGCACACATGAAATTTTTATGTAGAAAATCCAATCTTTTAGCTTAAAGATTAACTTTCAGTTCAACTGGAAGAGCCCACGTCCCCATGCCCACACCTTGAAAATAATCAATTATACTCTAATGTGAATTAGTCTCAAATATTCTACCAATAGGCAATTATAACAGGGAGCAAGCATGAAGTTAGTGGGCACTTTGACAGGGGAAAGAGGGATCATTTTAAAGTTAGAAGAAATGTTCAAAACTATGAGACTAAGGCAATACAAATAAAATTTGAATATTTCATAATTTTATATGGATTAGCCTTTATGTGTGCATCATTGAAAATCCATCAGTTCTATTGAATGTCCTTGGCTTCTAGACAAATCAATTCTCCTAGTCCCCAAAGAGAAACAAATAGAATGAATTAGCAAGAGTGTTTAAGGTGGTATGATTCTTACTGTAAAAAAATGGTATGAGAAAAGAGAATAAGTCTAATCCTCTCAAAAATTGTCACTGTTAAAATGACATATTAGAATGACATGTTGGAGAGAATATTTAAAATTTTATAATTAAAATAATTTTAAAGATGTTAGAAATGTAATATAAATTTAAATGACCCAATTTCTTTCTTTGTCAAAAGCTAAATTCAGATTATAGTTTTCAATAATCTCCATGGAAGTTACTTTTGAAGTCATTGGTTTTTAAAAACAATATTTAAGTCAGCTGTGTATATAAGTAATGGGGTTTCAGATGTTGCAGCTTGATTGCTTCCACATCCCTAAAATAATTCTGGAAACTCAAGAAACCATTTTGTAGTATTGGCAAAGCCATGCAAAGCTTTATTCTTTATATACAGAACTGCAGCCTACTCTCGACCCCATGAAAGATGGACTTGCTTAGGGTAAAAGTAATAATTTTTAATATCCCCTTTCTATTAGTTCTAGTCTAATGCACAGGAAGGCATAACTCACTTCTGTAACAATAAGAAAGAGAGAAATATGTGTATGGATGGATGTCATCAGTAAGTGCCTTTGGCTAAGTAAAGCGCAATTGATTTGAAGGGCATACATCTGAATGGGCATTTGAGTGGCCCAAGGATGGAGAGGAATTCATAACTGTCAATGTTCATTATAGTTGGCCCCTCTCCTTTTCTCCCTCTCCCTCTTTCTCCTCCTCTTCCCTGCCATCTCTACCCACCCTCCCTTCCATCCTCTTCTTTCCCCTTTCCCTCCCTCTCTCCTTGCCTCCTTGAAGGGAATAATAGATAAATGAAAATATATATTGTAATTGGAGAGGAATGAAGTCACACTAGATGTTAGAGGAAATGTAGGTAGCGGTCCAATTAACTAAATTAATTAAATGGGATAAATATGTCAAAGCAAAGCATGATCAGAGGGCATGTGGGAGAAAAAGAAAACATTTGAGATAATAACAAAGGATAAAAAATTTGTTTTTTGAGGAATTTAAAAGAGAAAGGAAGCAGAATGATCTTTCTAGTTGCCATGTGCTTAAAGAATTCTAGGATTTGGAATTTGTAGAGGCACAATCTCATTGGTCAACATCAAGTGATTCATATAAGAAGGCCAGTAAACAATTATGGGTGGAGCCTTAATCTGTTGTCAAGCAGACAGATTTGTGAAGCAGAACTTGAAATGTGGAAAAGTCGACTATTAATAGCAGATGAAATATGGACCCTTACAAGTTCCATAACATGTAGTTTTCTTAAAAACAACAGCAGCCTGAAACTATAGCAGCTGAAATGTCAACATCATACCAGCCCTGTTTTAACTTTAACCTATCTTTTTGGAGTAGGATCAAAATATTGTTGTGTCATTTACAAATAAATGACAACAAAACAGGGGCACCTGGGTGGCTCAGTCGGTTGGGCGTCTGACTCTTGGTTTTGGCTCAGGTCATGATCTCATGGTTCATGGGTTTGGGCCCCGCACTGGGCTCTGTGCTGATGGTGCAGATCCTGCTTGGGATTCTCTCCCTCTCTTGCTGTCCTCTCCCCTTCTCTCTCACTCCTGCTTTCTCTCTCAAAAATAAATTAATTAAAATAAATTTTAAAAAATGACAACAAAACAATGTTTAGAAGTTGGTTATAAGCAGATGCCCCTGGGAGAAGAAAAAAAAAGCATCACAGACTTGAGTCATGTGGTATACCATTACCAGAGAAATATATACACATCTACGAAAAAATACATTTTGAAAAACATTATATTTTGTACCCTTCAGGTCTTGAGTTAAAGAATGAGTCACTTCTGAAAGCAAGGAGGTGCTTGTGACTTAGCATTTTAACTCTTGGAGAAGGGTTTTACTGAAAATAGCCACGGATTTAGCAAAATGGCACCTTCTCTTTAGAGGAGCGAAGCTGTAGGATTCCTGGGAAAAGTGGGCACAGTCCATGCGTAAGCTTTTAGTCAATGAGTGTTGTGAAAGGGAAGAATAAAATCATAATGACCTTTCAAATTAAAATGACGTCAAGGCTATTAATAATCCAAATGTAGAGATGGCTATTATGTGCAGATGGAGCCTAGCTGCCAGGCTAGTTCAAGATTGCTTAAGTGTTTGGAGAAAGAAAGTAAAACACCAGGTGATATGAAGCTCATCCATGCCCTGCCTTAACTCCATGACCATCAACTCCCTTCCTCCCATCCTGTCTTCCAAATCTTTAAGACGTGTGGAACACTCACTAGTCTTTTTTTTTTTTTAAGATTTTATTTTATTTTAAGTTTATTTTGAAAGAGACAGAGACTGCGTGAGTAGGGGAGGGGCAGAGAGAGAGAGAGAGAGAGAGAGAGAGAATCCCTAGCAGGCTCTGCAGTGCCAGCACAGAACTCAAGAACCGTGAGATCATGACCTGAGCCGAAATCAACAGCTGGACACTTAACTGACTGAGCCACCCAGGTGCCCCAAGATTTTACTTTTAAGTAATTTCTACACCCAATGTGGGGCTTGAACTCACAACCCTGAGGTCAAGAGTCGCATGCTCCACTGACTGAACCAGCCCAGTGCCTCTTTTTACCTCTTTAGGAATCTACAGATGAATATTATTTATCACTAGGATATGACAGAATTCATCTTCAAATTCCTCTCTCTCTGGTTGTCTCTCCTCTCCTTCCTTCCCTTCTTCTCCCCCCTTTTCCTTCTTCTCCTGTGCCTTCTTTCCTTTCTTAATCAGATGTAGGTACCAAAGAAACTTGCTGGCAAAAGTTGACTGGAATGGAAGGAGTTTTGCTATTGGAATATCATTTAATTATTCGAAGTTCTTTGGCGATGCATGCCAAAAGAATGTAATAATCTATAATAAAAAATAATTATTTAGCAGCTGATGACTTCATAATGATCATTTAATTTGGTAAAAGGCAAGAATTGGAAACCATCTGATTGGCAAAGGGATTTGTTTCCCAGTTATTAAAATCATTTGATTTCTCAATCTGTGAAATATATTAGAAAGACTATAATATAGGGCTGTCTGGCTGGCTCAATCAGAAGAACATGGGACTCTTGATCTTGGGGTAGTGAGTTCGAGCCCCATGTTGGGTGTGGAGACTACTTAAAAAAATTATAATACATCAGATATTATTCTATTAGTCTTTAACTTAGAGTTCCCTTGTTTTTAGAGCTAAAAATACATAAAGGTGGGGTAAAAAATAACCCTGTAAAATTGGGCTTTTGTGTTTTAGCAATTTACCCATTGCTTCTGAACACAGATCTATATATTAATGCTCAATTTAAGTTATTGAGGAAGTCATCTCAAACTCTTTTAAAGTTAAAATACTTGAGAATTATTACGTACAAATATATTTTAATTTTATTTCATGATGTAAAATGATTTTTTATAACTATATATTTGTCAGAAATGGAACAGGTTTGAATCTGCAAAAGAGGAACTAATTCTAATTAAATGATGCTGGTTTTCTAGAATTTAAGGTAGTATATCCTAGGATACACTTTGGAAACATTTATCTCACATCTACATATAAGAGTGGTCTGTTTTTAAGAATGCAGGTTTATATTTTTATAAAAATTGACATTTAAATCTCCATGGCCACTATGAATTCTAGGGCATGTAAATGATGTGTTAAATTAAAAGATGCATCAAATTAAGAGATGAATTAAGTATTACTGCTAAGTGCATGATTTATGGTGTAAAGCTTTAACACAGTCTCTTTATTTTAACAGTAAACCCAAAAGTACATGGAATAAATGAACTCAGAAGTAGTTGACAGATGCAGGCATGTGAGAGAGTTGTGCCCACATTAAAAATGAATATCTATTTACAGTAGCTAGTGTTTGGGCAAAGGTTAATGAAGATATTTCTTCTACCTGTGTGAATAATACCAGAAATTAGAAGACATTGACTTACCTATTGCCCATAAATCCTTTCACTTAAAGATATACTGTTATTCTAGAGAAGTAATCACGGAAAATTTTTCCTCTTCTTCTGGAATCATAAAGTTTGCAAAATATGCAGTGGAGACACTCTGGCCTGGTTCCCTCCCACAACAGAGCCTGAGACAAGGGCTTGCAGGCCAGTGGCTTGTTTTGAGATGTGATTCCAAGGAATGAAAGGATAGGAGATAGGAAGGATTGAAAGGGGGAAGAAGGAAAAGCCAATCCAAGGATGTGTTGTGGAGCTGAGTCAGTCACCACTGTGGGCAACTGCAGCTGATCCTGCTAAGGACCCTATGAAGTATCCTGTGAAATGCTTAAGAAGTATCCACCCAGAAGTATTCAGCTTCTGGCTCTTGCTCTGTTGGTCAAAGGTCACCCTATGGAATATTAACTACCTCCCTTCCGGGTGTGTGTGGGTGTCAGATGTGGGTGTCCTACATGGCTGCAGCAGAGAGGCTGGGTAGAAAGTGAGAGGCATGAGGTGCCACTGAAGTTACACCTGTGTGTGCAACTTATTGGCTAGAGTGCATGGGTGGGCCCGGAGGAGGACAGATGGGGGCGCAAGAAGTGGCTGATTGACATCTTGACACCAAATGCTGTTATTACTAAGAATGGTGAAAATACAGAGGGGCTGGATTTGCAGCAGATTGGTTTCCCAGCATACTCATTGTTTTGTTTCCTTTGGTTTTACAAATACTATTCTAAGATACCTTGATAAGACCTGGGAATCTTTCCATATGTTGTCACCTGGGTGGAATAAGGTAACAGACACTCTTTCAGGTTTTACTCACATCCTTTTCTTTGCCTTTCCAAGTGCTGCATCCTTTGGCACTAATTTAAGGGGCAGAAGAGGCGAGACTCTTCAAAGAACATTGTCTTCACTTCTGCCTCCCCATTCTACCATAGATTAGTATTATAATCAAAGAAGGCCTTGCTTATACTGATATTTGGAATTTATCTGTTCTTTGGCATTCTGGAGATTTTTACACCATAGTTCAATACACGGTGGGTGAGGGATAAGACTTCTATTGCTAATATGGGGACCCTGTCCGGTCTCTGTGAAAGGGTGGGGCGGGAAAGGCAACCAGGATAATCCTTCCCAGGTTCTCAGGCAGGTCAGCTTTAGGAAAAAAACACAAAGGGAAGTTGAGGATATGGAAACTGAATTCCTTACAGCTATCCACCTCTGTGTTTACCCCAGAAAGTCTGTCTTTTCCAAGGGTCCTCCCACCTTAGTGGATATCTGCGGTATGTGATGTTATTGCCTACTTTGTGGTTGCTTGCTGCAACCTGGATAAAATCCTATGGCAAATACCTAGAGGGATGTATTCCACTGCCAGCATGAGCTTTCATGGGGGACTGGGCTGGGGAGAAGATCTGTGAAGTGTGGAGGTTATTTTTATTACAAACCTTAGTGCTCTGGAATTGGTGAGAGTATAAGCAGATATCCTTGTCTTCATGCTCAACAGAATGGCATTTGAATGCTTGTTCAGATTCTTTCTTAGAATTTGTTTCTCAAAGAATCACAGGAGGTTATTCACCAAAGTCAATGAAACTGAAATGTTCTTTGTCAGCAGGAGAATATAACTAGATGTGCTCTCATTATATCCATTGGAAGCATTTCCTCTGATCCTCAAAATATATTATTACATTTTGGATGACATTAAGAGATAAGTCTTTAGTCACGGAATTCTAGTAGGAGGGGGAAAAAAAGTAGTTTTGGTTATTTTCTTTATTATTGTTGTTAAAATGTGAATCATGCCCTTCAGTTGATGAATTCTCATTGAAGCTTCAATGGAAGGGGAAGATGAAATAACATAAATGATAGCTATAATTAATTTTATACTAAGCTTCCTTGATGAAATTAATATTGTCAGATGGAAATGTAATTTAAGCAAAATATGCTTATATGCTCATGTAAGCTGAGTTACACATTTGGACTTTAAGAAAAAAATCACTCTTGCATTTCATAGAACCGCTTACAAAATGATTTAGCTTAATTGTTTGTACAGCTTTCTAGACATTATAGCTCTTTAAAGGAAATAAGGGCACACGAGATGAAGGGGGAAAAGACAAAGGGTCATTTTAAATATGCTTCTATTATTTTGAAAAAAAACCCATAATAATGCAGGATACTTCTAATTCCCAAAGAAACTGGTTTTTAACATATATGTTAAGATAGTCTAGCAGTAGTTTTGTATTTAAAAAAAAAGGAAAAATTCTGGCGATTTAAAACAATTTAAATCTAAACTGAAATAAGTTACACTGGCTTGTTAAGTAAATTTCAAAACATATTGACCCAAAAGGTCAGCAAATGTTAGTGAAAAATACACAAGTCAATATCTATTGCATGCCTGAATTCCTTGTCTTTATGTGACATTTCAAGCAATTTTCGTAACTGGTCAGAAAAATGTAAAAAACAAGAAACATCAAGACAGCTCACTGATTTCAGATAAAATCTTCCATGGTCTCAAAAAAATACCCATAAGCATCATAAACTGAGATTGATTACTATTCTGAAAAAAAACCCCAACATCCGCACCGTGTTCCTTAATATGAAACCAAACATTATGTAACATAATGAAAATTCGAAATATCAGTCAATTGTTAATATTTCTTCCCTAAAGAATCTACTCCCGGTAGACAGTCAATACAATACTTACTAAATTAGTTAATTACAAGAGTTAAGAGCTCTTTCACGGGACTACAGAAACTCCAGTTGATGTGCCAGAAGAGAGGGTGGTTTTTTAAAATGTAGTGCAATTAAGATTTTTAAATCAGGTTTTATGTTATCTCAGGAATTATTTCTTGTATCTGTGATTGTTATGAACTCATCTCTTTAGTTACTGATCTTTGTCTTCTAGACTTGCTGGATTTCTAATACCTTCAGTTCATGATGTCCCAAACATCATTCATTACCTTCCTTTTCAAACTGGCTCCTCTCTTGCACCCAGCCTCCAGAGAAAGAAATTTCAACTGCATCCCACTCTTATCCTTCTTGTCCATTAGGTGGAAATGTTCTGTAGGTCCATCCTGTGGAATCAAGTCCCTTTACATTTTGGATGAAGCATCTAGGTGACAGCTTATTGCAATCTTTTCAACAAAGTATGTTAAGCAATTCTCTTTTGACATCTGTTCCATAAACACAGGGCTCCAATGCAGCTAATTGGAGGCCCTGTTATACAGTAGGGGCATCTTTGTTGCCAAGCCTCTAAGTAGAAGCCCAAGTCTTGAAGTGTTTAGGAAAAGACAACCCAACTTTGTTTCAGATACTGTTTGGGTAACCGGAGGCAAGCACTCACTTCCTGGAGCATTGCTTCTCAAAATGAAATTTGGCTGAAACATACATCCGTTAATCTCCTGGTGTGCAGACTCCTGGGCCCCTGCACCAATCCCACTGTTCTTACCTAGTAAGTGCAGGAAACAGAAACCTCTGTAGGCATTCTAAACACCAAGAAATTTAATATAGGGACTTAAGTGCTCACAAATCACTGAGAGAGGTATTGGGGCTGGGACCGCAGAATGGTACAGAACTGACCCGCTAGGGAAGCCACTGCCTTCGAGCCTGCCTTGGGAGATGGGAGTCAACAACTCATTGTTGTAGGTGTGCCCAAAGTTCAAGAAGTTACCAGGGTCACTGCTATAACGGACTCTTGACACCCAGCAAGCTGGAAAGTGGACACCTGCAGCTGTGAGCCATGGGTCAGGAAGCCAGAATCAAGAATCCTCTACTGTGCCAGCTGCCCCACAACTGCATATCAACACCAGGAAGTGGGAATGTTTCTATGGAAAAAGCCTTTCTACAACCTTGCTTGCCAAAAGAAACAGCCCAGACAGACAGGGAAATTGCCTCTGCTTCACTTGCACTCCAAAGTCTCTTAGAAGTCCTTCTAACAGGCTGAGCCTCGTTCGTATGCAGAACCACAGTGGTTTTTATCTTTCCAACCTCTCCTACCAGAAGGAGGCTGGGAGGCCAGTTGAGAAGTCTAGTCTGTAGTGCCTTCCACACTTTGGTTGACAGTTTCAGTGGTATCCGTATACAGCTTTCCCTACATTATATCGCAGCATATAATTTATATAAAAAAGTATGTTTAAACATACTATATTGTGGGTTGTCTTTTTTCTCCCCCCAAAATACATCTTAAAGCTCTTTCTTCATCAGTACGTGTTTTTGTAAAACATTATTTTGTAAAACAGTACCTGGCATGTGCATATAAATTGTTTCTGGTTTTTGTTGGAACTAAATCGGCTGCAGTAACATACTTGGACTTACATCTTTGTGCACACGTGTGAGTGATTTTATAGTATAGATTCCTAGAACTCAAAATTTTGTGAGGTATTGTCAAATTGCAAGAGTGAAAATATTGTATCAAAGTATTCTCCCATGACTAGTTCAGGAGGTTATTGCTTTGATCATACCCTTGCCAATACTGGATTTTTATTTTCTGCCACTCTGAAGATAGAAAAATAATATATCATTGAAAACATTATCAAGTGTGGTCAGAGGGACCGATTATGAATAACAAAGCCACTTCAATCACTGGGAAAATTCTAGGAGTTTAGAGGTTACCTCCCAGGAGCTGAGACAAAGACCAGGTCTCTCTCTCTCTCTCTCTCTCTCTCTCTCTCTCTCTCTCTCTCGGTAAAATTTATTCTTTACTACACAGATATTTCATAATTAAAAATTTTTAAGCTTCTAATGTTTTTGGAATTATATGTTTATGGCTGATACAATATATAAATTCCAGTTTGTAAATGAGTAGCTAGCAGTCTCAACCACTTGACTATTATATCCTTTCCCCTTATTTTGAAATGCCATCTTTATCATATACTAAATCTTCTTATATACATGGCTGTGTTTCTGGATCTCTATTCTGGCTCACTTATCTTTTTAATATACCTGCTTCATTATCATACTGTATTACTCTAACCTTATACTATTTTTTTCATGGTAAGCTTTGATAACCAGCAGGTCAAATTCCAACTTAATTGTTCTTTTTTTTTTTTTCTCACTTCATTTTTCTTTCCCCCAAATATTTTGGCTCTTGTGCATTTTCTTTTCCAGATGAACTTTGTAATTTTGTCAGATACCACAAATCTCAAAGGGACTTTATTGACTTAATTAGTTGCTTTAAGGAAGTTGGTAACATTAGAATATAAAAATTTTTTACTCAGGATGATGGCATGCCACTCTGTTTGCTCAGTTCTTTCCAAAATGCGCTCCAGTAAAGTATTATTTCCTGTCTATATTTCTTGTATGCTTTAAAGATAATTTTTAGCTGTGGGGGGGGGGGGCAGATACCTGGGTGGCTAAGCGACTGACCTTGGTTCAGGTCAGGATCTCACAGTTTGTGGGTTTGAGCCCTGTGTCAGACTCTGTGCTGATAGCTCAGAGCCTGCTTCAAAATCTGTCTCCCTCTCTCTCTGTCCCTACCCTGTTTATGCTCTGTCTCTCAAAAAATGAATATACATTAAAAAAAGATAATTTTTAGGTATATTGCTTCTTTGTATGCAACTGTGAATGGAAATTTTTTTGTTCTTGTTTCTGATTATTGCTTTCATATAGGAAAGCTATGGATTTAGATCTTAAATCTCATACCTTTACTAAATTTTATTTATTAGTTCTAATAGTTGCTCAGTTAATTATATTAGACATTTTTAGATAGATAATTGTATCATCTGCATAATGATACTATTGTCTCCTTATGAATAAATATTGGGATATGGAGGTGTAGCAAATAGTATGAAGTAGAAGTCTTACTAGTATTGTTCAGCTCAATTTTAATGTGAATGGTTCTAATGTTTCATTTTTAAGTAAGGCATTTGTGATATATTTCTATCTTATATCCTTTGTCAATTTTAGTAAGCGGCCCCTATTTCCAGCATACTGTAAGTTTTAATCAGGAGTAAATGCCTTAATTTACAAAGTGCTTTGGAATTTAGCAAGATCATTTTATGTTATTTCATTTGCAATATATTATTATAGTGAATTAAATGAATACATTTCTAATATGAAATTACTTTTCTATTCTTTAGTTAAATATAGGTAAATCATATATGGCATTTTTATTTTTTATTTTTTTAAGAATATTTTTGTTTTTAAAATTTATTTATTGTTTAATTTCCATCCAAGTTAGTTAACATATGGTGCAACAATGATTTCAGGAGTAGATTCCTTAATGCCCCTTACCCATTTAGCCCATCCCTCCCTCCCACAACCCCTCCAGTAACCCTCTGTTTGTTCTCTATATTTGAGTCTTTTATGTTTTGTCCCGTCTCTGTTTTTATATTATTTTTGTTTCCCTTCCCTTATGTTTTTTTTTGTTTTGTATCTTAAAGTCCTCATATGAGTGAAGTCATATGATATTTGTCTTTCTCTGACTAACTAATTTTGCTTAGCATAATACTCTCCAGTTCCATCCATGTGGTTGTAAATGGCAATATTTCATTCTTTTTGATTGCTGAGTAATCCTCCATTGTATATATATACCACATCTTCTTTATCCATTCATCCGTCGACGGACATTTGGGCTCTTTCCATACTTTGGCTATTGTTAATAGTGCTACTGCTATAAACATTGGGGTGCCTGTGCCCCTTCAAAACAGCACATCTGTATCCGTTGGATAAATACCTAGTGGTGCAATTGCTGGGTCGTAGGGTGGTTCTATTTTTAATTTTCTGAGGAACCTTCATACTGTTTTCCAGAGTGGCTGCACCAGTTTTGCATTCCCACCAACAGTGCCAAAGAGATCCTTTTTCTCTGCATCCTCGCCAATATTTATTTTTATTTTTTAAAATGTATTTATTTTTGAGAGAGAGAGAGAGACAGAGAAACAGAACAAGAGTGGAGGCGGGGCAGAGACAGAGGGAGACACAGAGTCTTAAGCAGGCTCCAGGCTCCAAGCTGTCAGCACAGAGCCTGACATGGGACTTGAGCTCCCAAACCGTGAGATCATGACCTAGCTGAAGTCAGATGCTTAACCGACTGAGCCACCCGGACACCCCTACACAGCATTCTTTAATACACCGTGAAGGTTAATTCGCTGAAGCTTTCATTGGGATTTCATAAGTTGTTTTGAAAAATAGGATTTTTAGTATTTTCTTCACCTGGAATTGGTATCAGAATTATTCTGTCCTCAGGGAGTGAGGTTGGAGAGCTTCCCATGATTTTCTACGGAACAATTTAAATAATATAGGGATTATTTTTTTTAATTGGTAGAAATTACTGTAAAGCCACCCAAGGTTTATGCATTTTTCAAGAATAGACATCTGACCAATTTTTACATTTCAAATTTGGTGCACTGCTGTTTTTTGTAAATAAAGTTTTATTAGAACACTGCCATGCTCATTGCTTTATGTATTGTTTTGGCTACTTTTATACTATAATGGCAAAGTTGAGTAATTGCAATGGAGACAATATGAACCACAGAGCCTAAAGTATTTCTTAATCTGCCCTTTACAGAAAATCATTTGCTGACCCCTGCACTTAGTTCAGCATACAGCTTACTTCCTCTGAGACTAAAGTGTTCATTCTTCTGAATTCCTGTGGTATTTATTTTGTGACACACTCATCTGACTCTTTGAATTCATTATCATGTGTTGTTATTTTTTTAAGTGAAGGTATCTTGCTTCCCAATTAGATTAAAACCTCTTCAAAGTCAGAAACTCTGTGCTATTTTTGTTTCTGTTACAGTGTTATGCACACACACACACACACACACACACTCACACATTAATTTATTTACATTATATAGTTGCATGTTTCATTGCTTGCTCTGCCCAGAACTTCTAGAAAACTTGCCCCACCTGGAAATTGCAAGGCTAAGTGTCGTGTGATTATAGTCCTGGTCAACAAACATTCAGATTCTTTCTTGAAAGTTTGAACTAAGACACTGAGTGAATGCTGCTGGCATCTATCAGAGAGAATTGTTTCAAATAAACATCTCTCTTTCTAGGGAATCTCACTTAATTGCTAAGACAATGGCCTTCAATTTAGACTAAGACTTCAGGAAGGTTCATGTCTCAAGCAATTTCCAAGTCTGAATCAAATCTCCAAAATATATTACATCTATAAAGACAATTGCTAATGTGTTAGAGAAGTGGGAATCCTTGTCAGTGTCCTTCTCATTGAGCACCGGAGATGGGAAATCTTCCCAGTGGACAATCTTTCTCTTATGTCAAACTTAAAGTGGTTCTTTAGCTTGCTAAGGAACTATCCATAAGCTGATGTAGTTGGGGTTTGCTGCACTAGTCCTATAACTTACCTTAATGTGATCATCTCACCTCCAAAGTTGGTATGGGGCCCCAGTGCTACAAGATGTGTCCAGGGTGGGTAGGACAAAGAGGCAGTGTGTCTATTCTCCCTCTGACATATATGCTTTAACCTGGTTCCATCTTGTAAACCTTTTTCTTTTTTCCCTCGAAGTTTTCCTAAGTCCTGTCTGCCCTTTTAATATATATTTGGAGGTGGTGACTACCGCTTAGTCCATAGGTTGCAAGACTGTGAGATGGAGCTAGAGAGGAAGAGACTTCACTTGGAGAAAAATATCCCCACGGCATCACCTCAGGACACAGTGGCTAGATATGACTTTGGATTGTGTCCTGCTGGGTGGAGGTAAATGTGAGTATGGCTTTAACAGGGATACTCTGAACATGTAGGTATGCACGCACACTTTCAGGATTGCATATGCTAGGGCAAGGGAATGTGCCACATCCATGTGATTGATGATCTTGCTTTGGCCATTTGTAGTGAAACTGCTGTCCTCACAGCTGCTGGTTGGAGCAGCCCCGCCCAAACATGTCACTTTCCTTATCCATTCCCCATTGTGGCTAACTAAACCAGAGATGGGCTTTCAGCCCAGACCCGTTGAGCCAATCCTGTGGCTGACCACTCACCATTCAGATTCCCTCCTGAGAACTGGAATTAATAAAAAGAGAGATTTTTGTTGGGATTTGGTTCTGAACCCTGGAGCTTTGAGTTCATGTATACTCAGGGAATTAGTCTCTCCATCCACAAGGATAGGAAACCTGTTTGGAGAGAGAATGATGAATATGTTAAAAAAAAGAATAAAGAGATAATAAGGGTGCTAAGAGATGGGGAAAAAGGTGCAGAGATACCATGGGAGAACAAGACAGAAATGAAAAAAGACTGGAGAGAGGAGACTTTCCAGACTCAACTTTGTGCCTCACACTTCAATTCCCTTCTTCTGTCCCCATGAGACACACGTTTGACTTTGGCACCCATCTCAAATAACAAAGACCATCTCTGCTCTCTAGGAGCTTATACAAGAAAGAGCACTCAGATGAACTATCTTATGCAGAAGACTGAGGCATTAAACGCACAAGGGTAAGTACAGCTAGAGCATAATAATACTTTAGAAATAATATTCTATTTTACTTGCTGCCCTTAGAGAGTGCGAGATTTCCTCACATTCTCCGAATAAGCTCCTCTTACTTTCTTGATCCAGCATGAGAGAATTTATGTTCCATGTAACGAAAAGAGCCTTGACTACAATACGTCAACTAATGAGAGACACTTTCCAAAGCTTGGCAGAACAGACTCATCAGGATTCTCGATCCTTGGGGAGCAGAATCAGAATCCACAGTGACCCTATTAATTTTGAAGAGAGATTGGAAATGTGGACAATGAAGGGCAGTGTTAATATGCAGGGGAAATAAAAACAACCTTTCAAAAAACTTCAGGAAGGCAAAAGCCAGGCTGTGTAAAATATGGCAGGAAAGGCAGAAATGGAATGAAGCCTGGATCTGGGCCAACCGTGTAGCCAGGTGGTTTCAAAGTACAGTTAGCTCATTGGTAAACACAAGCTGAACATATTGACAGCGGAGAAAATGTTCCTTTTTTTACTGACTGTTGTTAAATTCAAACCAATAAAATGTAGGCAGCACATATTTGCCCCTGGCACCCTTCTAAAAAATATGATTTCTGCTTTCCAATGTCTTCTAGGCTAAAAGGGACAATATTCAGATTGGCTTCTCCATGGAGAAGACTTGAAATATTTAATGCAGAAGCTTAATTACAAATAAAGCATTGGAATACCTTAGAAAAAATGTTCTGTTAACTTAAAACAATTTTTTAATGTTTATTTATTTTTGAGAGAGATAGAGTGGGAGCAGGGGAGGGGCAGAGAGAGAGGGGGAGAGAGGATCCAAAGCAGGCTCTGTGCTGACAGCAGAGAGCTAGATGCGGGGCTTGAACCCATGAACCGCGAGGTCATGACCTGAGCCAGTGTTGGACGCTTAACTGACTGAGCCACCCAGGGGCCTGTTAACTTTTAAAAGCACTTTCAATATCTCCCTTGTCTTTAATGACAAATGGTGCAGAGTTGGGACACAGAGCTGGACTCAGAAACTGGCTGTGCTGTTCACCTGCCACTTCCTCTCTTCACTGGCCCATGTTGTTCACGACTGGGAGCCTCTTTGTGCATTAGGGTTTGCGATCCTCTGGATAAAGTTTGTTACTTAGGAGAGAACTTCAGAGTTCATTTGTAATTGAAAAATACCTGCTGAAATGTTAAAGGAACCAAGGAAATACGTGGTGCGGTGGTAAAACTTGATGGACTCACTGTGTGTCCTTGGACAAAAGTCACCTCAACTCGGTGGGATTCAGTTCCTTCCTATTTGAAGTTGCGGTGCTGGGGAGGGGGTGTGAAAATGGGAAGGTAGTTGCTTGAGATGATCTCTAATATCACTTTCAGCTGTGCATTTGATGATTCTCTAAGACCAGGAATAAATTTACTTTTTCTTTGACACTGAGGGTTCTTAAACAAAAGACAATGGCCAGCTTTAATATATCTTCCCTGAGGATAGAATTTCAGGAGACAGGCTGAAAAAAAACTTCTGTTGATTTAGGTTAGAGATAAGGATGACTTCCCAGAGTGGGAGAATTATTTCTTGGTGTGAATTAACAAGTGAGAATGGGACTTTCTGGTGGGATAGATTTCTATCTCTCTGGGGCAGAGGAGGATCCTGAACACTAGGTTTCCAGTGAGTGAGGGAGAGTCGGGGGGGTGGGGGTGGTGAGAGGGTTGGTTGGGGGTTGGCGGGTGGGGGGGAGTGTGGGGTGGGGAAGAGGTATGAAAGATTACTACCAGCCCACAGCTCTATGTGTAACTTGCTCACTTGTAGTTTTGGCTTTCACGGAGTTAATGTAACCTAGGGATGTACAGCAAGCTGCACGCAGCTTGCTAACTCAGTGGCGGTGCGTTAACCACAACTCTCAGTGTGCTTTGCATCTGGGCCCAACAGGACAGTTAAGGAAGGCACTGACTGATTAGCGTACAGAATAGAACGAATCTGAGCATCACAATATCCAGTTAGTTGTTAGCGTTGTGCTTGAAAAGATAGTAAAATTCTAGGAGATGTAATGTTCTGGAAGTGGTCAACCTGGGTGCTGACAAAACAAAGCAACCACTGCCCCCCAAATTCCCAAATTGAGCAAGGAAAGCACCTCGTAGGGTGACTCCACAGGGAAAAGGTTGTGCTGACCAGGAGCACCTAGCAATGCTATGACCCTCGGCATTACAGCTGTGCCATCAGCCCTTTGGGAGAGGACCCCCATCCCCTCTTTATGATGGCAGCCTTGCCAGCTATATTTAGACCAGATGGCCACTTTGATGTTGCTCTTCTAATCTTTCTTTTGTGTTTTATTTAACTTTAATTTTATTTTATTGCCTACTGTCTCCATGTTCAGTTTCTCTGTATTCAGTCTCATTTTCTGAGCCTGTTTTTGTTGTTTGTATGTTTTCTGCATTTTTGGCTTTTTATAGGAAATATTTCATTACATCTGAAGACATTCTTATGTTCACCTACTATGATTTAGTATTTTGTCTGCACTTGGTCTCAGCCAGTGCAACTTGGAACTACTGTAGCCCCACTAGAGGGCCACAAGTGCCGTAGTCTGAGCCACCGTAGGCTGCTCTCCCCACAGTTCTAGAAAGTGAAGACTGGCACACACTTTAGAAAAGACAGTGTGGCCGTGACCATATTGAGGTACAGGTCCCTTTGTTTGGATGCTGCAGCCAATGGTACAGTCAGAAAAAGAGAAGACGTTTCAAAAACAAAAAGCAAAAAAAACAAAACCAGATTTGCTCTTTTAAATGAGGCTGGGTAATTGGGAGCGTTTTCTTTGAGAAGCAGACCAGGAATTTCAGGAAGGGACAATATGCCTCATCCGTGTGTGGCCTTGTGAGATGTTTGCAAAAAGTTGGTCAGGGGCTTTTGGGGTTGGCTTGTATGAATCTCTCCTGCCTCTGTTCTCTCCCCATTTCAATTCATCTGATCCGCTACTGTCAGATTAATCTTTGAAAAACCTCTGAAGTCATCACATTATTGCCTATCTCACAAATCGTCAGAAATTCCACATTATCTAGACCCCAAATTCCAATCATTCAGAGTAATAAATAAACTCCTTTTAATGTTAATAAAAAAGAGCCACATGGTATTTTTAGAATCATTTTGCTACACTTTCTGGTGAATTTGTGTTTTAGTATTTATGACAGCATCTATGGCCTTAAAAAAATGGTACAGGTGGGAGAAGGTATTTATTCAGTGAGCTTGCCTAACCTCTAGATTCCTGGACCCCTTGGAATGACCCCAGGGTTCAGTGACCCTCGGGCCAGGAGTATCAGCCTAGAGGACCATACTCTAAGCATTGCCAGGATGTTTCACCAGGCAGCATTCTCTGGTTCCATTGAGTGAGAGTAGATGGCTTTCTGGGTGTCTCCTCCCTCCTGTCCTGTAACCCTTGGACCATTCTGCAGCCATTCTCCACCATTGTGTATTTTCCATCATTCCCTTTTCATCAATATTTTTCTTTGCAGCCCTAAATATGCTCAAGTATTAAGTAATTTAAAATGCCCACCCACCCCACCTCCAATCCTTAGTATCCTCCTTAATTCCTAGCTTGCCAGTGCTCTGTTTTCTTCCATGGGCCAGTAAATACTCACTCACACTTCATCCTCGCAGCCACTGCCTTGCTTTAGTCATTCATCATTTTACACTTATTGTCTCTAATTATGGAAGATTTAGACTGGTGCCTAAGTAACCCTCATAACATCCTTATAATAGATGCAACACAGGGGCGCCTGGGTGGCGCAGTCGGTTAAGCGTCCGACTTCAGCCAGGTCACGATCTCGCGGTCCGTGAGTTCGAGCCCCACGTCGGGCTCTGGGCTGATGGCTCAGAGCCTGGAGCCTGTTTCCGATTCTGTGTCTCCCTCTCTCTCTGCCCCTTCCCTGTTCATGCTCTGTCTCTCTCTGTCCCAAAAATAAATAAACGTTGAAAAAAAAATTTAAAAAAATAGATGCAACACATATGAACTATGTTAACGACAAGCTGGAAATAAAGATTCTTAAACAAACAAAAAGCTTTCATGATGACATCATTTGCAAGAGAAAAAAAAATTGAGGGGTACCTTGGTCGCTCAGTCAGTTAAGTGTCCATATCTTGATTTCAGCTCAGGACATGGTTTCACGGTTCATGAGATCAAGTCCTGCATCGGGCTCTGTGCTGATAGTGCAGAGCCTGCTTTGGAACCTCTTTCTCCCTCTCTCGCTACCCCTCCCCCTCTTGTGCTCTCTCTCTCTCTCTCTTTCTCTCTCTCTCTGAAAAAATAAATTAATTAAACCTTAAAAAACTGAGCTCACTTGATTTGTGGCTTCTCTCTGTTCTCTGCCCGGTGTCAGTGGGTAGCCTTGCCTGCATGGGGTTACTATACCTTATTTATTAAAAAAAATTTTTTTAACATTTATCTATCTTAGAGAGAGAGTGCACGCTTACACAAGTAGGGGAGGGGCAGAGAGAGAGGGAGACACAGAATCCAAAGCAGGCTCCAGGCTCTGAGCTGTCAGCACAGAGCCTGACAACAGAGCTCGAACTCACGAACCATGAGATCATGACCTGAGCTGAAGTCAGATGCTTAACTGACTGAGCCTCCCAGGCGATTCTACTCTACCTTATTTTAATCTATGTTTTCCAAATCACTTGGTCTTCAGCATTCCAAAGATGACCATACAGGGAAGACTGAAGCTGTTTACTACCTACTGACTATTAAAAACCACCATTTTCAATTATCAAAGCCACTTCATTTGGGTCAAAGAAAAGCAGCAAAAACATGATTATCCTCATTGTCCTTTAAATAGTAAATTCAACCTTGTCATTGCTCTTGGCATATAGTAGGTGCTCTATCTGTACTTATAAATTGTTGAGTGGTAACCAATCAACAGCTGTTCTTTGAGTTCCTATCTGTTTCTTTATTTGTTCTTTTGGTTATTCAGCTAAATGTGTCACTATGTGACAGCTATTGTACCAGGCATTTAGGGGATAATAATAAACATGATAAACATAGTTATGACCCTCAGGGATCAACATTCTGGTGGGTGAGACAGATGAGTGGTAGACAATTTCCATATGGTGAGGTGAGGACTATGGAAGAGGAAGCACAGACACTATGCACACACTTGGGAAAGCTCATAACTGAGATGGGGCAAGAAGGAACTCAAGGAAGGCTTCCTGGAAGAAGTGATATCTAAGCTCAAATAGGAAGGAGTAGAAAATTCAATTAAGCTTAATTTGGAATGGCAGTCTCCAAAGAGTTACTATGGCCTTGAGTCTTCAGGCCATCTATTGAAAGCTTTAGAGATGTTGCTAGCTGTAGGAAGAAAAGATCGTATTACAAATGACTCAAGATTACATGTGATGAAGAATGTTGATTCTGACATTGGTACTTTGGAAACATAAGTAAATTTGTAAACTGTAATTTGTAAGTTTAATTGCTGAGAATACCAAGAAAAAAAAATCACCTTCTTATAAATATCCCTGAAAAAAATTACCTTCTTTCTCCCTTATTCATGTAATTTGTGTAGAAGAAGAAGTTTCATCATCTTAATTTTAAAAGTTCAATAAATCTTTGTTGAATGAGCAAGTCCTGTCTTTTTCATTTCATTATTTCTCAAACATTTAAATCTTGCCTCTATGTAATCCTTTAAAATTTTTCTTTAGAACACCTCAGAGTCTACTAGGAGACACTGTCAAGTGGTCACATGTGAAAGGAGCATAAATAATCATCATGACACGGCCCCACCAGATTTTCATCTCACCACTCCATGCTCCTGTCCTGCATGCTTGTCGGGCTTCAAAGAGTCCACGTTCTTTCTTGTCTCAGGACATTGCATTTACTCCCTCGGTCTGTAATGCCCTCCGCCCTAGTCCTCAGAGATCTTTTACTGCATATGGCCCATGTCTTCAAGGTGGGTTAGTTTTCCATGTATACAACTATGCCCATAAAACCCTGTGCAATCCCTTCACTATAGCACTTAACCCACTGCATCACCATATGCCATTTGTTTCTTTCCTTTATTAGACTGAAAACTTATTAAAGTAGGGACCATGCCTTATTTATCATTGAACTCCCAGTGGACAGCATAGTGCCCAGCAGATAGTAGGCACTCTATACATATTTAATGACTAACAATTGCACAGCAAGTTACATTTTCATGAAATTTATTTACATGTATTGCCACACTGGCTTCTCAGTGCAACTCTAGAACCTAAGTATTATTTTCCTTATTTCACAGTGGGAACCTGGGCACAGATAGGTTAAGAGATTTAGCCAAATTGTCATAGTTGCTTTATCTACAGATTCATTCAGAAATAAGTGGTTATCATGGGTAATTTAGGAAACGATTGCTTTTGGATATCTGGCTGTCTGGACTGTGGCATCTTCCAGAAAGCAAGTGTCACTTCTTTTCCCGATTATTCTAAAAATGTCAAGCATGTTATGATTTTAATTCTCTTGGGAATACTCTTAAACTGTGTCTGCTGTCAAAAGAGGAAGGATAGGAAAATCTTCTAAAGTAAAAGTATATCTCCAGCAGACTTGTTTAAACCAAACAGTCCCAAGGCAATGAGAGTAAAACGGTGGCTAGATGTTGCCAGAAGTTGAATATTGCCTTGCCTGTGTGCCACCGGCTATGAGCAATGTTGAAAGATAAAGCAAATGCCTACCTACTAAGGTAAATAAATGCTCTAAATAGTAATAAAACAAAATAATCTGGAAAAATTATATATACTTAGTCAATCTTGTATTAGGTCCTCGATCTATTTAACTAAACCAGAAAAATTTTACTATGCTTTAGCTAAACATATGTTGTGTCAGAAGTAGATTGACAGATGGTGGTAATTAACATAAAGGGAACTGATTTAAATTTGTCTTCAGAATTTGCCATTTTCCTTTCATACTCCCTTTGCTATTCTTTACTATCTCCTTGCCCCTACCTACGGACTATGGACAATTGATAGTTACAAGTAGCTCTGGGACATCCTATTTCTAAGGAAGATGCTGTGGTTTATTTGTTTATTGTGGGTGTAAATGGCCCAATCTATTTCATTTTTTGAGGTATTTAAAAAATTTTTTTTAACGTTTTTATTTATTTTTGAGACAGAGAGAGAGACAGAGCATGAGCAGGGGAGGGACAGAGAGAGAGAGGGCGACACAGAATCCGAAGCAGGCTCCAGGCTCTGAGCTGTCAGCACAGAGCCCGACGTGGGGCTCAAACTCAGGGACTGTGAGATCATGACCTGAGCTGAAGCCGGAAGCTCAACCGACTGAGCCACCCAGGCGCCCCATCATTTTTTGAGGTATTTTAAAGATGATTGCATAGAAAGGCCAATGTTTAACCCAGAAGAATAAATCTCACAAAAGTAGGAAGTTGATTTTCAAGCACTTGCTTTGATAGGCAAAGATATTTTGGGGTCAGGAAACTTTTTGTTGCTCTTTAATTCATACCATGTAAGTGACAGTCTATCCTGAGATAAGACAGGCCCTTTCTGGAGATATAAAATTAGGGCTAGGCCAAGGTGGATCATAATCTGTGGAGCTGGAGGTGCCTGGGTGGCTTAGTTGGTTAAGCATTTAACTTCAGCTCATGTCATGATTTCACAGTTTCTGAAATCAAAAAATTCAAGCCCCACATTAGGACCTCTGCTGTCAGCGCAGAGCCTGCTTCAGATCCTCTGCCTCTCTCTCTCTCTCTCTCTCTCTCTCTCTCTCTCTCTCAAAATAAATAAATAAAAATAAAATAAACATAAACATAATCTGTTGAGCTTCCAAAAAGCTGGAATACTTGGGGACTACATAGAATTAACTATATTGAGATTGATTCCAGTGTGGCTCAGGAGGTCTAAGATTAAATTGGCCAAGACAGAATCATTTAAATGGTTGTTGAATATGATAAGTTTTTCAGCAAAACAAGTCAGCTTGAATGGGATTGGGGGAGGGACTATCCTGGCCTTTCATTCCAGTACCATGAGCCCCTTTGAGCTGGAATTTACTTGTGGGCAAGTAAATGGTTAAGCAGCAAATCTGTAATCCATTCTCTCAAGTTATAGGGGAGATGATTTGGGGAAGAAATAGGCGACTTCATCTAAAGATAGACTTGTGCAAACAAAACAGTGGTATTTACTAGCAAGAGAGCCTTAACTATGAAATGTTTTTAGCAGAGTGAACCAGCTTGTCTGGAATATCTTATGGCAAACCAACCTAGAATTTATGGATTTGGGAGCATGGCTCCTGGAAAATGTTATGAGAATAATGTAACTAACATTACCATAGAAATGCTTTTTGGTCAAAATGACTCCTTCTGGGTAAGTGATATGATAATATACATAGCTTAGAGACATCACTTGGTAAATCTGAGCCTAGAGGTCATCCAATGTGGCAAAAAATATAATCTGGGGAACTGAACTGATGTGCTGAACCTATCCCTGCTTCACTTTTGTCTCACTTGTATCCTTCAGATTATTAGGAAAGTTTTATACGTATATGTGGGTTATATATATTTCATATATGTGTGAGTCTGATTTGATAATCTGATTTTTTTGTGTTATCTCATCTTGTCACTTTTGCTGGTGTGTTACCAGCTGGTGATTTAAAAGAATTTTTTTGTTGTTTAATTGTTTTTGAGAGAGAGAGAAAGAGCATGAGTTGGGGAGGGGCAGAGATAGAGGGAGACACAGAATCTGAAGCAGGCTCCAGGCTCTGAACTGTCAGCACAGAGCCCAACGTGGGGCTCGAACTCAAGAACAGTGAGATCATGACCTGAGCCAAAGTCGGATGCTTAACTGACTGAGCCACCCAGGCACCCTGCCAGCTGGTGATTTTTAAATTAATTTTAGCTCCATTAAGTGATTCAGCTTTTTATATCAATTTAGTATACAACTTAACCTCTGTCTCAGTTTCTCTTTTTGTGAAATGGGATTAATAAATACCTATACTGGATTCCTCTGACTTCCCCAGGAAAAATCTGTGAAATTGATCAAATAATTATCCTTACAGTGTTGTTTTGGGGTGGATCCTTGAAAGGAAGGAGTAATAAAAAACGAATGGAGTCATATTTTACTAGTGTCTAAGATATCCCCAAGAGGAAGTTGTGCCCTAAAGAACTAGATCTGACTCCATTTCATCTTTAATCTTCCATGCCGGAGCTCCGTTTTGGGAAATTTCATAAAAACTGCCTGTTATAGAATAATTTATTTCTAAGAATTAGATGTCCTTAAACACTTCATATACCATTTTCTTAGAAAAGTAGGACAATAGAATTAAAGAACTTTAATGGTACAAGAGTAATAGAGGTAATGTAGTTCAATATTCATCCTTTCTGGATGTTGGAGCTAAAGTTCCAAAAGGTTCTGGCACTTTCTCAAGCTTACCTAGCTATGAAAGTTATAGCTGGATTTTGAACCCTCTTTCTGATTGTAGAACTCACCATCCTTTTCCCTTGAGGGAACTACCCACTTTCCATTCTCACTTTATGTGGTGCTGATGGGTTCCAAAGGTGGGTATGTGGCCAAAATCTAGCCAGTCAGAATATTTTATCATCCTGTGGGTTTAGGAACAGACTCACGACCAATGAGAAGCAGATTAGGACTTTTGCTGCAGCTGGTGTCGAAGAGGAGTTCTGTTTATGCAGGGGTTATTTGATGGGGTGGACAAGAGCCTGGAGTTTCTTGATGCTAGTCCATGGGGAGGACAGGCCTGACCATGAATGAAGAGCGAGTGACTCAAGGAGAAAGGGAGAGGTACGGTCATTGTTAAAGCAGCTGAACTCTTTGATTTCTCAGTTACATAAGGCAATTGATCCTTTTTTTGATTTGAATTTGATTTGAGTTTCTTTTCCATGTAAAAGAAGAGTTCTAACTTACACATGAGGTATTATGATCTCAAGTTTTATTATAAACATTTCTACCCTTTTGGGGCACCTGGGTGACTCAGTCAGTTAAGTGTCTGACTTTGGCTCAGGTCATGGTCTCAAGGTTCCTGAGTTCGAGCCCCACATCGGGCTCCGTGCTGACAGCTCAGAGCCTGGAGCCTGCTTCGGATTCTGTGTCTCCCTCTCTCTCTCCCCTTCCCTATTTGTGCTCTGTCTCTCTCTCTCTCTCAAAAATAAATAAACATTAGAATTTTTTTTTTAATTTCTACACTTCCTACTGGTGTGAAAATATTTCAGTTTTGCAAGGAGAAGACCCAATACAGCAGCATATGTTTAACTGTAGATTCAGATATAACTGTGGAAGCACAAATTTGGTTTCAGTTTTTTCAGCTGATCCTGGCAGGAGAAGGCTGCATCTCTACTCCATTATTATATAGCTTTCTCTTGTAGGAATTATGTGACTGATTTCCTCTGTTCATGTGTCCTCCTCACATTAGATTGTAAGCTTCTTGAGGACACGGGCTCTATATTTGTCTCATATCTCTAGTAACCAGTAAGAACAATATCGATAGAGCGCAACACTTGTTGAGTCTTTACTGAGTGTGCCAGGCACAGATTCACAAGTTTGACTCATTTAATCCTCACACCTTAGGAGGTGGGTACCATTTTATAGATGGAGAAACATACTCATGCGCATAACTCCTAAGTGGTGGAGCTGGGATTCAAACCTATACAGCGTGTTCCTTAACCGGTGCCCTGAACTGCTTCTCCTGATTTATAGTAGTGCTCAGTAAATACTTGTTACATGAAATGATATAGAGCTTTGACGTTGGGATGAGAAACTTTTATGATGCCCATTTTACATTTGGGCAAACTGAGTCACTACTGAGAGAAGTGAGAGCTTACAACTCTTGACTCCTACTGGGGCACTCTTTCCATCAGCCAGTGCTTACCTGTGAATCAAAGAGATAGGTAAGTACTTTAACTGGAAGCTCCAGGTAATATTTTGGGTCCATTAGTATAACTCATATTTTCACAAAGGGCCATCTTCTACATGAAAACATTTAAAAGAAGTATCTTCTTATTTGGTAAACAATACAAAACTAATAATGAGAAAATCAACTAAAATACAAAAAATTTCTAAGCATCTTCCCAAAGAACGAAGAAAAAAATGAATGTGGTTGAGGGGCGATCAGTTCTCCATAAATATAGCAGGTGGCATTACTTGTGTTGTTATATATCATGTTAATAACCTGAAGATAAGCTAAACTGAATATAAACTATTTCTTTTATTTGTAATTTCGAAAGCCTAGAATAAAGGGCTCTAAGACAAAGATAGGCCATGTTCTCCATGAAAGGTTCCTGGAAGCTGAAAAATAAGGTCTTTTAACATTTTGTGATATAACTGTTTTTCTTGGCTTAAGCGTAGGTTTTAAAAAATGGTGCTCATTGTTTTGCTTCTAGTTCTTTTATGCATGGACAACCGTGCTGATGATGCATTCAGTTTAGGAGAATTTTCCAATTGAAAAAGTGCTCTGGAGAAGTTTAAGCGCCATGAATCACCCAAACCTCATCTAAGTCTCGTGAAGGCAAAGGCTGTGAAAGGCAGTCACAGAGAGAAGACATATTGTAGTTGTGCTGCCTGATTCAACTAAATAGAAAAATATTTTGTAAAGACATGAGAATTTCAGGCCTCTGACAGAGTGGTAAGGATAAATGTCACATTCTGTCAGAAAGGCAAAAACGAGTGACCTGCCGCTCACCCTCCTGCCTCTTTTCCCCCTCCAGAGGGGCAGACCTGGAGTCCTGGTCTCACACCTACGTAACCTACGAAAGAAACTCAAGTCTCTTGGTTGCGCTTAGGAAAGCGTTGTGAATGCAATGGGGCATTTCCCCTGAATTATTTCCTAATGGCTTGTGGACATCCAAAACGGTTTTGATCAGATGAATAAGTCAATACATTTCTCCAGTGTGAAGGAAGGAAGTAGACTGCTCATAATAATAATTGTAGTAGCAGCAATAGCAGCAGCAAAGATCTTCTTTTCAGAGTGTTTAGCTGTCTCTATCCCCATTCGCCCAGTTAAGATAAGGAGCAGAGAGGGGCAGGGCTTTGCTATTGGCCTGCATCTTTAAACTGGCATTGAATTCTGAATAGAATACGTATCTTACTATTTCTCCATTACGAAAACATAGTAAAAATGCCTGATGTCCGGGCCCTCTTCTTCCCAACTTTGCTAGTGCCTAATTTTTCCTTAAAAAATATTCTCCTTTAGGGATTTGAAGCCTTTACCTTCTGAGTCTTAGCTCCATCAGATGGGAATTTTCAGCCCATAAAAATATCTATAATTCTGTGGGAGCATTGATGGCCTCTTGAGTCTGCATCTCTCAATGGGGAAATACGTAGCAAAGGGCTTCACTTGTCGGCCCAAATTTCTGTGTCCACTGTTCTACCAGTTGTAAAGAAGGGAAATGTGGACAATGTGATCTCTTATGAAGGTGACCTGAGGACAGATTTGGGGGTCTTTTTTTTTTTTTTACATTTTTCTAAGACATTGCGTTCCCTGCCTCAGCAAGCAAATAATGTATCCTGGGGGATACTTTTCCAAAGTGTCCAGTACATTCCCCAGAATTTGAAATGTACTGCTTTGAAGGGGTGTATGTATTACACGGCTCTTCTGAGCACCAGATCACTGGGCAGGCTGAACTCTGGGCTTTTAAAATCCTGATATCTAGTAAAGCCTTATCTCTTTAGAAGCACCTTATTTGGGGGCTGGAACAGCCAATGGAGTGGCTAATGAGTGGAGGCTGTCATACTTGGCCTTCTTCAGTGTGATAGGCATGAGCTCATGTCTTTGTTTATTCCATAGGGATGCTTTTTGTTTGTCATTAATAGCTATTTTTATATTATCATCTCTTAATTCATAACAAGTAATTTGATCGTTTCAGAAAGGATAAAAAAAAATGGCATTGCTTTAAAAGCTAAAGTAGGGACTACAAGTTCAAATGCAGGTTTGGCTGGCTATAGACAATCACTGGTCAGGTAAATGTGGTCTTAAGTCCACTCAAGGTAACTTGGCTCCCTTGGCCTACTGGGGTACCTCACTAGAACAGTTCCAAGGCCTCCTGAGGTATCTAAATGTCTGTCGATAAAGCCCTGGTTGAGTAGTGATTGTAAGCTGTGGTCACAGGCAATAAAAATGATATTGGGACTATTTCTTGATGAGGTCTCTACTGATTCCCTTAACCCCTCCATCTTTTGGAGGGCACTTTCGGCACGACATGGTGCCATGGCTGTAGGGCATACTGATGTGCAGATGCACTCTAAACTAGAAGCTTCCTTTTCTTTTGCCAACAAACAAATCATAGCTCTCTCCAGGTTGCACTACCAGTATGCCTCAAATGAAATGATTTAAGTGGTGATGGTTTGATTACACATCAGAGTAACTAATGTCACTCAGTTTTATGTATATGGATTTTGTTTTCCCAGATAAAATTTTCTTGACTTTCCTGTTCACATTGTCTGGAGTTGGGCGTACAACCTGCCCTTAGTAGATGCATATTGAACAACCACACATTTCTAAGTCGCTGTGTGTGCAGCCAAGACAAACACATTTTAGTTTTGGGGCTTGTTTTTTTAACAATGATTTAGCCTAGGGGTGCCTGGGTGCCTCAGTAGGTTAAGCATCCGATTTTGGCTCAGGTCATGATCTGCCGTTCATGTGTCAGGCTCTGTGCTGACAGCTTGGAGCCTGGAGCCTGGAGCCTGCTTCAGATTCTGTGTTTCCCTCTCTCTCTGACCCTCCCCTGCTCACACTCTATCTCTCTCTGCCTCTCTCAAAAATAAACATTAAAAAAATTAAACATCAATAATTTAGCTTAATGGATTATGAAATTGAGGGTCAGGAATATGCACTAATAAAGGAAAGAGCAAAAATGGGGTAGGAGAACCGCAGCCTGCCTGGAAAGCTCTGGTATCTTAGCAAGAGCAAGATGCATCCAAAAGTCTGGTTCAACTCTCAGTTGTGCCATGGATAAGTGGAGAGACCTGCTCCGTCTGCTTCCCGTTGAAGCTTTCAATTCTTCCTTAGGAATAAGGATAATCCTGCTCCTTACTTATCTCCTAGTGTGGCTATAAGTGCAAAGCAAATGAAATAATGCCCATGAAAATACTTCATAAAATGTAAAGTGCACCACAAGTGAGGTGGTTGTTAAGATGATTATTACTGGAATGTTCTTAATTGTTCTGTGACTCTCATTATGCCCTGGGAGCAATATTCTGTAGTTGTATTCAGAACTTAGAAAAATTCAAAGGTGATTTATAACCATAATTGTCCCCCATTCCTCTTCACTAATATCTATTCCTTTCCCCTTATATCTGACCTCTAAAAAAAAAGAAAAAGAAAAAGAAAAGAAAAAAAAAGAAACCAATGTGAGCCTGTTTGTTTTCTCTGATAACAGATGAACAATGTACCAACATGAGGAAGGACAGTCAATTCCCATTATTCACAATAGGTATGTTCTGTAAAGTTTCCAAGAACACTGAATTAATTAATACTGAAACCATTGCTCCTGGGGGAAATATAGGGTTAGGCTTCTGGGAGCTTCTGGTCAAAGCATATTTATCAACCAATCAACACATAACCTCATTTTATGTGTGTTTTTGTTAGACACCTTTTAAAATATATATTGTTGGGTTCATTAACATTGAACTCATGGCCAATAGTGCTATAACTCATTCCTGAACAAAGCTTCTCTAAAACACATGTTTTCTCTGTAAGGCATATCACAGCCTTCTTGCATTTTGGAACTCTGGACTGCAGTATGCTTAGGGGCCATTTTAAACAGTGACATCACCAACAAAAAGCACATAAAAATGCAAAAAAAATGTGGCATCGATAAATTGCAAAAAGGACACTTGCATATTATATGACAGCTGAAATAAGAAGCCAGAGTGTCCCCTTGTTTGTCTTTAGCTGGGAATGTGTGTGTTGGGTTACTCAAAATTTTCACCCGTCTGCATGTGACCACATGTCTGCAAGTGACCACAAAAGTGTTGGGAGTACTGATTTTGGGGATACATTTTAGCATGTAGGTGAATTTGCAAATATGAATCCACAAATCACAGGGATCTGCTGTATCTCTAGGGGCAGAGTTAAGATTATCTGGTGGAATTTAAGCTTTCAAATCACTTCCAAAACAGGTTTCTTGATAATTATAATTGTCCAGCAAGAGAACAGACTGGCCAGTGAGCATCTGTCAGTAGAAAGGCCATGATTTAGACCAACTTGGGAAAAGAATACAGGTCCTAACGGGAGGCCACAGTTCTGGGATGAGCAATGATTGAAGAAAGAATAGAAAAAAAAAACCCAAATATAGTTACCATTGTTATTGATTGTTCCCTAAAATCAATCTCCATTCTTTTATACCCCAAATGGGATTTCAACCAGACCAGTATCTAGTGCTTTAGAAAAAGTAAAAAGTTGGGGCGCCTGGGTGGCGCAGTCGGTTAAGCGTCCGACTTCAGCCAGGTCACCATCTCGCGGTCCGTGAGTTCGAGCCCCGCGTCAGGCTCTGGGCTGATGGCTCAGAGCCTGGAGCCTGTTTCTGATTCTGTGTCTCCCTCTCTCTCTGCCCCTCCCCCATTCATGCTCTGTCTCTCTCTGTCCCCAAAATAAATAAACGTTGAAAAAAAATATTAAAAAAAAAAAAAAGAAAGAAAAAGTAAAAAGCAACTCTTGATCTCAGGGTCATGAGTTCAAGCCCCAAATGGGCATAGAGCCTAATTGAAAAAAAAAAGAAAAAAGAAAAAGCAGAGCTATTTTAAATGCAGATTTGTGCATAAAGTAACCTTTATTCTTGGAAGCTGTCACATGTTAGAAGCTACAAGCAGCTTTTAGTAGATTACAGAACAGAGATGAGGCAAATGCTAAGAGATAAGGTAAGGTCATTGAACTGGAAGAATATGTTCTTCAGTAAGTCATCAGAATATAAAAGACAGATCTTGGTGAGCAGTCACTTTCAGAAATGCCTAATCCAAGCAGGAAGAGAGGGTGCATCTCCATGAAGGACTGAAAGATCCAGAGATCTACATTACTAGGAAGCAACCTGTGCCCCTTTGCTTATAAATAAGAAAAAATGGCATTACCCCTTCCAAATAACACTGATTGTTTAATAATCAATAACTTGAAGGCCATGCAGAAAAATTCGATGCTTAGGGTTAGAATATATTTTCAGAGGCTGGGTTAGGGAGGAGAGGCCACAACCACTGTCAGGTGTCTTCCCCTCTTTAGTTCCTGCAAAGAAGCAAGGGAAATTCTAGGAACACTCAACTGGGAGCTGAGTTTTTTTTTTTTTTTAAGCAGAACCAAATAAAGTAGCAATAAATTCCCTTGTTTCTGCCACAGTCTGGCTTGTATTCTTGCATTGAATGGTGAAGGTGCTCCTGTGGGGCTCATTCCTAGTCCTAGTTTGCCTAGTTTGGGATTTTATAGATTCTGGACTAGTGGGGACTTGGGTCCTATGCACTCATGGGGCTGGGCTAGGGTTCTGCTTTCTTTCTCCCTTTCCCACTCACATCTCTAGACAGAGAGCTAGCAGCCATGTAGATTCTTGTCTAGCAAGAGAACAGAGGGTGAGGGTGAGGGTGAAGTGCTTTGTTGTTTTAATTTAAAAAATTCCACATATGGAGAGGCGCCTGGGTGGCTCCGTTGGCTAAGTGGCCAACTTCGGCTCAGGTCATGTTCTCACGGGTCGTAAGTTTGAGCCCGGCATTGGGCTTTGCACTGACAAGTGTGGAGCCTGCTTGGGATTCTCCCTCTCTCCCTCTGTCTGCCCCTTCCTTGCTTGGGAGCTCTCTGTCTCTCTCTCTTTCAGAAATAAACATTAAAAAAAATTCCACATATGAAGAGTCCTTCCTGTTTTCCCAGGAAGTTAGTTCAGCTACCCTCTTCACAGGAACGGGGGAATCATTCTCTTCAGCCTCCAACATCTATTCCTGGTTTGGATGTCCTCTGTTGTTCAGTTAGGCTTCTAGTCAACATTTCCCTTTAAGTTCTGTTCACTTCTGGAACGTGAGCTTCCTTTTTCTTACTTTCAAGCCTAGCCTTGGATTAAGGGAAAAAAAATTATCCGGCATTTTTATATATTTAGAGTAGGGACTGGGAGGGCTTCTTGCTCCTGTCCCATTTGCCATTAATGAACAGAAGTCAGCAAATGGTACTTCTCAACCCAGACAAGTTAATTTTGAAAAAATGTCTAAGTTTCAAAATAGTTGAACAAATTGGTTGAATGACTACCCATCTACCTTTCACCTACATTCTCCAATCGTTAACATGTTGCCACATTTCTTCTTTCTCTGTGTTTGTATTTTGCTGAACTGTTTGAAAGTAATTTGTAAATATCACACCACAATTCATAAATACTTTAGCATATACCTACTTCATAACCACAATACTATTACCACCAATGTGACAATAATTCTATATATTCTTAGATACAATCCATCTTCTAATGTCCCCAATGATCACCCAAATATCTTTTTTTTTTTCAACATTTATTTATTTTTGGGACAGAGAGAGACAGAGCATGAACGGGCGAGGGGCAGAGAGAGAGGGAGACACAGAATCGGAAACAGGCTCCAGGCTCTGAGCCATCAGCCCAGAGCCCGACCGGGGCTCAAACTCACGGACCGCGAGATCGTGACCTGGCTGAAGTCGGACGCTTAACCGACTGCGCCACCCAGGCACCCCCCAAATATCTTTTATAGCTTTTTAAAAGGAAATTTAGGATTCAGCTAAAGTGCACATGTTGCGTTTAGTTATGCCACTGATCTAAGTCTCTACAACAATCCCTCCATCTTTGTCTATTTTTCACAACACTGCTGTTTTTGAACATACCAGGCCCATTGTATTGTAAAATGTTCCACATCTGAAATTTCCTAATTAATTCTTCATGATGAGATTTTTAAAATTGTCACGGAATATATATATATAAAGATAAAAGTTAACATTTTAATCACTTGTGAGTTTACCACTGGGACTTTAGTGCATTAAGCACATTTACATTGCCATGAAACCGTCATCACTTTCTCCATAACTTTCTCCTCATCTTAAACTGAAGCTGGGTACCCATTAAATAATAACTCTTCATTTTGCCCCAACCCAGGCCCTGCTAACCAGCATTTTACTTTGTGCCTCCATGAATGTGATTATTCTAGCCACTTCATATAAGTGGAAACACATAATATTCAAACTTTTGTGTCTGACTTATTTCACTTAGACAATGTCTTCAAGATTCATACATGCTGATGCATGTGTCAGAATTTCATTCTTACTAAAGGCTGAATAATATTCCATTGTTTATATATACCACATTCGGTTTATCCATTTCTCCACTGATGGACATCTGGGTTGTTTCAACCCTTTGGTTATTTTGAATATGCTGTTATGAACATTGGTCTGCAAATACCTGTGTGAGTCCTGGCTTCCAATTTCCATGACTTGATCTGTATATTTATGTATTTGTTTTTGTCACAGCAGGGCTTAGGTCAGGTTGTATAATTCTTACTGCATCACATTCATGTTGGGAGGCACATAATTTCAGTTTTCCTGTATTAGCAATGCTAGCTTTGACCATGTGGTGAGGGTGGTGACTCTCCACTGTAAACGTGCTTTTGTCTTTTTATAATTTGTTGGGAATTTATGGGGTAATACTGTGAGATGTGTCTATACTCTTCATTCACTAATTTTATCATTTACTAATGATTGTTACCAGAATTAATCAGTATAGCAGTGGTTACAAAACAGTTATTTAAAAAAATTCAATCAAGTGTGCCTGGGTAGCTTGGTTAAGCATTCAACTCCAGCTCAGGTCATGGTTGGTAAGTTCGAGCCCTGCGTTGGGATCCTCTGTCCCCTTCTCCTCTATCCCTCCTCTGCTCTCTCTCTCTCTTCCCAAAATAAATAAACATTAAAAAGAATTTTTTAATTAAAAAATATTCAGTCATTCCTTTTACATTTATTATTGATATTTTTCTATAGGGGGAAACCATTTGAATAAGTGTACTTCTCCTCCTAATCTATGGAGGCCAGAAAAAAAAAGGGGTCATTTTGAAGTGCTGAAAGAAAAGAGCTGTCAACCTACATGAAAGGAAACTAAGAAAGTTGATCACCAACAGACTGCCCTTAATAGAATGGCTGAAAGGAAATTTTCTAAGCAAAAGGAAATGATAAAAGAGAATTGGAACATCAGAAAGTAGGAAAGAACAACTGAAAGGGGATAAAAGGGGGCTGTAAAACAAACCTCAACAAATTTAAATTAACTGAAATCATGCAGATAGTCTGCTCTCCAATAGTGGTGGAATCAAACTGGAAATCGGTAACTGGAAGATAACAGGAAACTTTCTAAACACTTGAACACTAAACAGGTCATTTCTAAATAATCCATGGCTCAAAGAGGACATCTGTAGGGAAAGAAAAACATTAGTTTAACTGAATAAAAATGAAAATGTAATATACCAAAATGTGAGGAGCACAGCTAAGGTAATGCTAAAATGGAAATTAAAGATAATAAATGCATGCTTTAGGAAAGAGGAAAAGACTCAAACCAATAATCTAGTTCCCAGTTTAAGAATTTTAAAAAGGAGAGCAAAATAATCTCAAAGCAGATAGAAAGAAGGAAGTAATAAAGATAGGAGTAAAAAAAAATCAATGAAACTGAAAATAGAAAGTGATAGAGAAAAATCAATGGAACAGAGTTCTGGTTTCCTGAAAGATCAGTAAAAGAAATCTCTAACAAGGTGGATGAAAGCAAGAAAGCAAGAAAGCAAGCAAGCAAGCAAGAAAGAACGAACCAAGAGAAAAGATACAAATTATTAATATCAGGAACAAAACAGTGCATACCACTACAGACCCTGAAGATATGGAGAGGATAATAAACAAATACCACAAATAGCATGACGCACATAAACTTAACAACTTAAATGAAACGGACCAATTCCTTGAAAGCACAAACTACCACAATTCACCTACTATGAAATAGATTTTTGAGTAGCCTTATAACTGTTGGATAAATTGAATTTGTGATTTAAAAACTCCCAAAAAATAAATCTATAGACCCAGATGGTTTCACTAGAGAATTTTATAAAATATTTAAAGAAGAATTAACACCAACTCTGTACAATCTCTCTGGAAAACAGCGCTAATATTCATACTAATTTATTTTAAGAAGCTAGTATTACCTGACACCAAATTAAAGACAGTACAAAAAACATACAGAACAATATCCCTCATGAGCATAGATACAAAAATCTTTAAAATATTAGCCAACAAATTCTGCAGTGTAAAATAGATTGTACACCATGACCAGATGGGGTCTATTTCAGGGATACTAGGTTGGTTTAATATTCAAAAGTCAGTAAGTGTAATACACTGTATTAGTAAGCTAGGGAGTAAAAGACACATTATCATACATGGATGCAGAAAAAGAACTTGACAAAATTCAATACCCATTCATGATAAAAACTCTCAGAAAAATAGGAGTAACGGGAACTTCTTCAATGTGGTAAAGAGCATCTACAAAAAACCTGCAGATAATATTATACTTGATGGTGAAAGACTGCATGTTTTCTCCCTAAGTTTGGGAACAAAGCAAAGATATTTGCTTTTATCACTCTTACTCAACATAATGCTGGACATTCTATTCAATTCAATAAATCAAGAAAAGGAAATAAAAGGCATTTAGGTCAGAAGGGAGGAAATCTAACTGGCTTTATTTGCACATGACATGATTGTATCAGTAGAAAATCCAAAGGAATCTAAAAAATAGCTATAAATAATATGGCTATTAGTGAAGTCATGGAGCACAAAATAAACACACAAAAGTCAATTGTACTACAATATCTTAGCAATGAACATATGGACACCTCAATTAAAAATACCACACCATTAACAATCACTCAAAACAACAACAACAACAACAACAAAACAGCCCATGAAATCCTAAGATGTATCTCTTTTAAAACATGTACAGGATTTGTTTCTTAAAAACTGCAAAATGCTAAGAAGAAAATCAAAGTAGATCTAAATAAATGGAGAAATAGATTATCATGTTCATAAATTGGAAGACTAAACATAATAAAGACGTCAATCTCCCTAAATTGATATACATGTTTGATGCAATTCATATTCAAAAGCCCAGCAATATCTTTTTTGTAGATATAAACAAGATTATTCTAATTTTTACATGGAAAGAGAAAGGAACTGGAATAGCCAAAACAATTCTGGAAGAGAAGAATGAAGTGGGAGGAACCATTCTATATAATTTCAAGACTCATTATAGGGCTATAGTAATAAAGACTATATTGGTAGAGGGAGAGACACTTAGACCAATGGAACAGAATAGAGAATCCAGAAATAGACCCACACAAATACACTCATCTGATTTTTGACAAAAGTGCCAAAGCAAATCCATGGTTGATGCAGCTGTACATCTGTAGGCAAAGAAATAAATCTTGACCTAAAACTCAGACCTTATCCAAGAATTAAGTTACAGTGCATGACTGACTAAATAGAAAACATAAAACCTTAAAACTTTTAGAAAAATCATAGAATAAAAATTTCAGCATCTTTAGGAAAAGTGTTGTTAGACTTGACATTAATAGCAGAATCCAAAAAGGGAAAAGTAGATAAATTGGACTTTACCAAAACTAAAACCTTTTGCTCTGCAAAAGACCATGTAAAGAGAATGAAACGGCAAGATACAGGCTGGGAGAAAATATTTACAAACACCATTTCTGACAAAGAGCTAGTATTTGGAAGTATACAAAGAATTCTCACAACTCAACAGTTAAGTAAAAAATGCTTTCTTAAAAAACCCGTAAAATAAAATGGCGAAAATATATGAAGAGACATTTCACTGAAGAGGATGTATATATGGTAAGTACATGAAAAAATATTCGTGTACTAATACTCATTAGTCATTAGAGATATGCAAATTAAAACCACAATGACTATCAGAAGGGTTTTTTCACTAGAAAATAGTGCTTTCAGTAACACCAAGTGCTTTCAAGGGTGTGGAGACACTGGATCACGTACACTGTTGGTGAGAACATAAAAAGGATACAGCCTCTCTGGAAAACAGTTTTTGTTTTTTTTTAATTAAACATGGGCATATATCCAAGAAATTAAACTTATGTCCACACAAAACGTGTACATCAATGTTTATAGTAGCTTTATTGTTAATAACTTCCAACAGGAAACAACTTAGATGTTTTCAAGGGGTAAGTGTTTAAACACACTTTGGTACATCCACGCCATATGCTATTACTTAGCAATAAAAAAGAATGAACTATTAGTACATATAGCAACTTGGATAAATCTCCAAAGAATTATGCTAACTGGAAAAAGCCCATTCCAAAAGGTCATAATACTGTATGAATTTGTTTATAGAACGTTCTTGAAATGACAAAATTATGGAAACACAGAACAGAGTAAGGGTTGCCAGAGGTTAACAAAGGGGGAGAGTTAGGGATGGGGGAAGAGAACAGGATGCAAGTGGGTGTGGCCATAAGGAATCCTGGAAATGATGTAAATATTTTGTATTTTGCCTGTATCAATGTCAGTGTCCTGCTTGTGACACTGTATTATGGTTTTGTAAGATGTTAGCATTGGGCAAACTGGGTAAAGGGTACGTGGGATCTCTTATTCCTTACAATTGTGTGTGAATGTATAATTATCTCAATATCAAAAGTTTAATTAAAAATTTATTTTTTCAGATTCTACTCTCAGTGATTCTAAGTAAATCTGTCAGTAGGCCTAGAAATATGCATTTCCAAAAAATACCTTATATGATTCTAACATAGGGAAACAGAGCTCACTCTGTGAAACACTATTCTATATCACTTTAATGGAAGTAGGTAAGAAATATCCTTGTGAAATTTCGAATTTGCATTTAACACACAGTATCATATTCTTTACCATCTTTTAAGTTTGTACAGCAAAAATCTATATTCCTGATAACATTAATGGATTTCCTTATTTGTTTTCTTATAATATACATAAAATGATTAGAAAATTACAATACCAATATCACTCTAAATCCACAAGTAAATCATAAGATTACTTTGTAGTTTTTTGTCTTTATAATATATCCCACAAAAATTTATGGTCGGTACACTATGTTTAAAAGTTATTTGAATTAATTCTTTTCTCTGTGATGTTTGTTTATTTTACTATTTCATCAATTTGATAAGCATTTGCTTCTTTTGTTTTTGTTTATATTCCAGCACTTTTTCATACTTTTTGATTTAATTTTAGTTTTTGAGTACGTAAAATATTTACATAATTGAAAATCCAATATAATATAAAAAGGTATACTGAGTGAAGTCTCATTCCCATTCCTTTCCCTGACACATCCTGTCCCCCACCCTTATTATGTCATAAAATTTATTAGTTTCTGGTTTATAATTTCTGTGTTTCTTTTTGGCAAAAAAAATATATATTCTTATTTTCTCTTTTTATCACACAAAGGTAACATACTATATGCATTCTTTTGTATCTTGGTTTTTAAACTTAAAAATATATCCTGAAAAATCACTCTGTTTCACCTCATAGAAAATATATTCTTTTTTAAAAATATAATTTATTGTCAAATTGGCTTACATACAACACCCAGTGCTCATCCCAACAAGTGCTCTCCTCAATGCCCATCACCCACTTTCCTTTCTCCCCCACCCTCCCATCAATCCTCAGTTTGTTCTCTATATTTAAGTCTCTTATGGTTTGCCTCCCTCCCTGTTTGTAACTATTTTTTTTTCCCCTTCTCTTCCCGCATGGTTTTTCTGTTAAGTTTCTCAAGATCCACATATGAGTGAAAACATATGATATCTGACTTTTTCTAAAAAGATATAGTCCTGATAAATATTTGATGATTGAAATCTGAGTGAACATTATCACTCAGGGACTTAAGCCAAAAAAAAATAATAATAATAAAGAAGGATGAAATCCAAACATCTTTCATTGGCACTCTGGAGTACATTTGCTTATTCTCTTCTCTAGTCCATAAAAATTTTAAGGCAGTTAACACTATGGGATAAATTTTAAGGAAAACGCAGTGTCTCCTAAGCTATGGGGTATCCTTTGCTCAAAGAAGCTTTCATTTTAAGGCAAATGAGGTTTACACAATTTGGGTTTCATTATTTCTTAAGGATCTAGGTTTTTTTGTTCAAAATGTTCAGGCAAATTCTTGAAAATAACTTTCAGCCTATTATGGATAGTTTTTCGGTTTCTGTTTAACTTGCATCTTTAGGAGTATCTATTCCTGAGCAGTGAAATCTTCCCCCTTGGTGCAAACCCTAGGCTGATCTCAAAACTCTTTTCATGGCTGGCTTGCCTACTCTGGGGACTCTGCAGAGAGAATTGCTTCACAAAAGCCTCTCCCTGCATGGGATCTCCTGGGAAAACGGGATACCACTCACAGTGGGGGTGGTTACAAAAGTAGTGGTAAAACTTGTATAGGATCAGTTTTGATTGTGCTTGCTTTGCTTCAGCTTTTAAAGCATAAGAGCCAGATCTTGCCAGTGGATGTAAATATGTGTCCATTAATAGGAGTATGCTAATTGATCACAGTAGCTTTCAAAAACCCTTGCACAAAACAAGACATGTATCCAAAGTTCTAAAATTACATCTTCAATTGAATTTAGCCAGATAAACACGAAAATTTTTAAAAGATAGTTAAAATCAGGAATATTTTTCTATCTTGAACATCACTTGGTCAATCACAGGACCTTGTTGCTTATGTAATGTGAGGATTCTGTTGTGCTTGCAGAGTCCAAATGCAGTGCTGAAAACTTTTGAGTAGATGTTTACGAACAAATGCATGTGATAGTTTAACAATTATAATCAGGAACAATTTTTCTAGTAGCTATTTTATATTGATGGTAGGGGTACCTGGGTGGCTCGGTCGGTGGAGCGTTCATATTTGGCTCAGGTCATGATCTCATGGTACGTGGGTGTGAGCCCCGCGTGGAGCTCTGTGCAGACAGCTCGGAGCCTGGAACCTGCTTCAGATTCTGTGTGTGTCTCTCTCTCTCTCTTTCTCTCTGCCCTTCCCCCACTCACACTCTGTCTCTCTCAAAAATAAATAAACTTTAAAAATTTTTTATATTGATGGTCAATACAAACTTCTATTTATCTCATATATTTTCTCTAGGATTTTACACTTTGATCCTTTCCTTCACTAGTATGTTTTGGCTTTGCATACACGTGGAGCTAAAATCCATAATCCCACATTTAAATTGTGCAAATTTGTCCAGCTGCAGTCAGAATAAAGATATTTATTTGATAGGCATTTAAGTCAACCTATAAAGCAGTGGGGTGTGTGTGTGTGTGTGTGTGTGTGTGTGTGTGTGTGTGTTTAGCCAAGGGCAGAAAGGTTAATAATAATAAAAACAAAATTTAACAAACTCTGCATTAAGTGCTTTATATTCATCTTATTTAATCTCAAGTTTACCCTCAGATGAGCAAAGAGTCTCAGGTGAAATAACATGTCCAAGAAGTTGAACACATTCACATGGCTGTAAGAGGCTGCACTGAGATTCCAAATGCCTGAAGACAGACAACTGCCTGAGAGCCCCAGACAGGTGAAGTTGACATATTCTTTAGAATAGTCATTCTTTACTATACATACTCATTACCATTATACAGTTTAAAGGATAATTGTTTCTCAAAAATGTTTTAATATAAAGGTAGCTGGTTCCAAGGAGTAAGCTGTGGCAGACCTGATCTCAACAGTATATCATTTAGCTCAATTCGCTGACCAAGCCTGGGAGAAGGGGCCAATGCAATGACCAAATTTATGAAAAAGCCCATAGGCAAAAGCAGAAGTGATTTTCAGCTTTTTTTAACTAGAAAACTTTTCCAAACTGAAAAAAATATATATATTCCAGACAGGATGGAGTCACTTCCCCAATTACTGTCATGCTTGTTCGCATTCCAGTCACATTACAATAACTACCACAAATTATTCTGGTAGTTGTTCTAGTCATCTCCTCTCTCTCTTATGTTGTGACATTATTTGCTGTGAATAATGAATGGATAGAAAATAGCGCTTAGTACAATGTCTGAGACACACACCTGAAAAGATATCTTCATCAGGCTAGAGCTTGTGCTTAGGGAATAGAAAAATGGATTCAAGAATTGAGAGCAGGAAATCCAGGCAGGTGATAAAGTTATTTAAGGCATATGATGGGCAGCAGGTACGAGTCCTAGAAGTTGGTATCCATCAGAGTGGTTCAGAAAGGAGTCATAAGTAAGCTGAACAGAGCATGATGTCTGCGAGTTTTGAAACAGGAAGTATCAGACCTAGAATCATTTATTTACTCATTCATTAAGCATTAATTAAGTGCCTTCTATGGGACAACACTATACTATGTGCTATGAATATAAATGAATAAAACATGGCCTCTTCCTCACAATCCTGTGATGGAAGCAAAATCTAAACGATTATAATATAATGGGTTGTATTAGAATATAGGTAAAGAAAAAGTTTTATGAATCCAGTAGAAACAAATGACAAAATCATATTGGGAAGCCGGCACAAATAAGGTAAATGAGGTAGGAGTTGCCTGTTCCTTGAAAGGTTAAGGTTAAGGCCAGGTTAAGAAGGCAAAACATTACAGATACAGGAACAGCTTGTAGAAAAGTATTGGGGGATGAAAAGTCATCTTGTATTTAGAGAACGGTAACACTTTTAAGAGATTGGAATGCAGGATATGTCACAGGAAGTGAAAAGATATACAACTGTAGTGATAACCAGATAGGTGTTTGCAAAATACTTTGAATACCATCCCTTTGCTACTGGGGAGCCTCTGAATGCTTTCATCGTAGGATTGGCATTTGCTGGACATACATGCATTTATCATGAAGGTAATGATGTTAAATCTTCAGAGCTCCTCATCTGCATAGACCTTTCCAAGACCCTGGGAAGGTCCTGAGCAATGTGCCCAAGCCCATATGTTTTGGTCAAGTTTAAAAAAGAAATACTTTATTTTATGGAGGGCGCTCTTAATTGGAAAATCTTCAGCCTCCCCAAAACGTGGATCTTCCTGTGGCATGACCTGTGACATATGACTCTGACAACAAGATGGAGGATGAAATGGGGCGGGGGGGGGGGGGGGAAGAGGCTGGTAGGAAGCTCTTGCAAAAGTCTAAGAACTGAAATAAGGCAATGGAGGAGATGATCAAGAGAAGGGGCGGGCTCCCAGGAGTTAAAATCAACAGGATTTGTGACGGATTAATATGGGGATGGACTGGATGGAAGGAATTCTTGGAAGACTCAGATTTTTAATGAGTGCCTAAGAGGATGGTGTCACTATAATTGCAAAATGAAATATATATTTGAGAGCTGGAAAGACAGTGAATTATCTACGGTAGGAAAGAAGATCACAGAAGAGGGGTGTTCAACAATGTTAGATACTGAAAAAAAGACAGAGGAAGATGAGAACTAAGGTTTGTCTGTGAGTTTGGTAAATAGGGAGACACTGGTTTCTCTAAAACAAAACAAAGGATGGATCCATTGGGTGGTGTGGGGGAGCTCAACAAACAGATTGTAGCCCTCCAACCTCTCACCACTTACAAGTGTCCAAGGCAGAACAGCAGTGGCTTTTGGGGAGTGGATGAGAGACGAGTTACAGAATGAAAGACAATCCCAGTCAAGAGGGACCAAGAAGGTGGTCAGGCTGTGAGGAAAGGGATTCAGACACAGGGGAACCAAACAGACTCTAGCATAGCTTGGGACTTTTGGAATCAGAAGCCAACATACGGGGGCACACGGCATTGGGAAGACTGGAAGTTAGGCTGCGTTAATGCTGAAGAATTGCAGTATTGCCCTAAAATGCCCCAAATCCCCAGGATGAAGATAAGGTTGTCTCCAGAGTCCAGGGAATATCTGAGCCAGCAATTATCAGGCACGAGAGCTCAATGATACAGCAGGCAGGATGTGGGGGATCAGGGAATCAGGAAGAGCATAACCAGAAGCACGAATTTATGGTTGGGGAAGGGATGCGAGGCAGCTCCTCTTGCCTCGGGCTCTAGAATCTGAAGTCAGCGCTTCCTAAACTCAGAAGGGAGATCCAGGCCCATTGCCCTTTGTATTTCTAACAATAGCGCTACAGTCTTTTGAATTTATCACGTGATCCCTCTGAAGTTTCAGAGAGGAAAAACTGGAGATTTTGCTATAAAGATTCCTAAGGGGAATCAAGAAAGACATAGTATAGGTCTGGGACTATTTACTGAAGTACTCCTAGCAGCAAAAACTAAAAGAAACACAGCTGGAATCATTTTATGAATTGCAGGGAAATAGTAAGATTGAATTTAGTCAAGATAATTGGTTTTTAAGTATGTCCTTTTCTCTCTTTCCTATTTGATATTATTAACATGAAGTCTTTTTAAATGTCAATAATTTAAATGTAATTTAATTTCTTTAATGAAATTGTTTAATAATTGGAGAATATAAGAATGGCTTTTGAGCAGCATCAGCAGGGGAGGTTGGTGAGGACAAGGGAGAGCGCTCAGCCTTGGAGGGGAAGGAAGGTGCCTTCCATCCCTCCAGGGTGACTCTGGTTGATACCAGTGGAATCTCTTTGAAAGGCCTTCTGTTTCAAGTTCCCCCAGCTGAATGCAAGGGGACTGCTTGCCAAATGCCACTCAGGAAATGTAAAGTGTATTAAAATAGGCAGCAATCGAATAGTATTAGATATGGTTCCCCTGCACAAAAAATTTCTAGGATTTAAGTAAAGTTGGAATCTGGAAAACAGATTGGACTGTCACAGCCCCGTAGCCTGGTATTTAAAGACCTCCACAGTTTACTTTTTGCAAAAACCCTGAATCGTATTCAACTCTGAGTCATATTCTACTTTTTTTTTTTTAACACAAATCTGAGTTTCTCTATCATGTAATTTGTAGAGTTAAGCTTTTGGAACCTGGAACCAAGTAGAGGACTTTATATTTATCGCTATTTAATGTTATCTTGTGATTTTGAAATAGGCCAAATTTCCGACGCTGTTCAGAGTTCTTGATACTAATTTAGCCATCCAGAGTATTACCTGTTTCGCCCAGCTTTGTGCCACTGACACCTTCATCCAAATAATTG